>NC_133531.1:64179728-64790272 GCF_048544455.1 Silene latifolia
ACGGTTTCTGAAAAGAAATCTTATTTTATACTTCCTGATATGCCTGTCTCTACACCTATTCCTGTTATAACCCCTCCGCCCCAGATTGGGAGCAAATTGAAGGAAGATTCTTCTGTTTTAGACATTGCAGGAGCTGGTTTGGGGAAGGAAGAGCCGCATGTTGCTCCAGCTGTGAGGGAGCCAAACGTCTCAAGAGGTGGCTTGGGATGTCTTAGCTATGGCAATGATGAGGAGCTTGAAGATGAGCCAGTCAAAGTGAGGGATTCCGACTTGGATTCCGACGAGCTAGAGGAGGTCATTGTTTGGGAGGATGATGAGGCTGGTGATCAGTCGAGTTCTGCGGGTGATGGAGTTGTGAAGAGTGTAGCTGAGAAGATGAGCACTGTTGAGGCTACTTCTTGTAGCCAGAAGCCAACCAAGTGGGCCATCCCGTGGCCGTTCTTGATCAACTACTAGTTGATCGAATGCTTTATAAACCAAACATTTTATTGCTTTTTAAGACTATTTACCGTTTTTTGTGTGCGTGAGACTTCGCATTTTAATAAGTTTGCTTAGGCTTTTATACATTTTAGTCTATTGCTTTGGGTTTTGCGCAATTTTGGGCGCGTTATTGTGTATAATTGTAGGTTTATAGACCTTGATAGCTCAATTTAGTGAGCTAATTCGAAGAAATCAGAAAGTTACAGCAGGTTTTCCAGTCGATCGACTGCCTCCTATGGTCGATCGACTGGGCTGCGAATTCCTGAAGCTCCTGTTGCTGTTCACTTTGGTCGATCGACTGAGTGAGGTGGTCGATCGACCACCCAGAGCCGATGTACCTATTTTCGATCATTCCCCTGCTGTGTTTGGTCGATTTGCGGAGAAAAGGGAGTATTCCCTTCACTTTATTCCCCGCTTAATTTCTATTTTCTTCGGTTTTATCATTTCCGCACATAATTCTACCGTCCCAATTTTGCTTTCTCGGCGTTACGCGTGGTATTGTTTGTCTTTTCAGGTACTTATTGGTAGCACTGCTGGCTACTGAAACCTCCTAGCTCAAGCTGGTTTGGGGAGGTTTCCTTTTGCTGCGCTTAAAAGTCTTTTGAGTTTCCGAGTCCTTATTTCGCATCTTATTTATTTATTTAACGCAAATTCCCATTTCCCTTTTTACTTCATTATATGATTTTGCACAATGGGGACATTGTGTGATTTGGTTTGAGGAAGGGTTTTTCGTTGTATTACCGTTGCATTCCATTTGCTTGCATTCACGTTTACATTTTGTCATGCATTGTTGTTTATTTTCTCTTATATATACAGAAAATCCAAAAAAAATAAAAAATTTCTAAAATTTCTAAAAAATTTCACGTTTATTTTAGCATATAGGTTGAGTCGGAACGGTAGTATTTCAATGATGACATTGCATTTTCAGCTGTTTATGCCTAAGCCTTGCTAATTGACATGGTATTAGTAGAATCATATATGCATAGTCTACGAGTTTTCGTTACATTTCTTGTTGAACTTGAGACTTGACTTAGAACTTTGGCAAATTACATCATTTTCTGAGGTTTAGAGCCTATAACTGGTGACATTCATGACCAGTTTATCTAGGAATGTAAGTAGTACTCCTTATGAGACATGTTACATCAATGTGCAAAAATATGAACTTGATCTGCTTAATACCTGTATGCATTCGGTTTGTGGTTTGTTGACACGTGTGGTAGAGGTTTTCCCTTATTCAATTCTCCCATAAGCTCCACACTGCCAAAAATAGCCTTTTTGTCCCGTTAACTACATCCTACATTTAGCTTGCCCTTGTCAAGCTAGTAGTTTACGTTATTGGGGTTTTTACTTCGTTTTTGGTGGCATATGCTCATTTTGAGATGAAGTTGGGAAGAAGGAAAAAGGAATGAAGAAAAGAAATAAAAAAGAAAAAAAGAAAGACAAATGAACCGAAAAAAAAAGAGAGTGTTGTACTGTTTGAAGCAGTCGATCGACTTGCCTCATTGGTCGATCGACTGGAGTCCGAGAAAAAGAAGAAAAAAATCAATCGCATAATTCAAAGTCTTTATTTTATGGCGATTTTTGCTCCCATGTTGCATTTGTATCTTATGGGGAGTTGATTAATTTTTATGGAGATTGCGAGATTTGTGCTTGAAAATTAGCACCGGTTTTATTGTTGCTTTTGAGCAAGAAGTTGGATGTTGTCATATGGTTTTGTTTAGGTACTAGCTTGATCACCTATACCTCCACATTCCCATATTTGTTTTGCCTCTTCTTACCCATTACCTCACATATCCATATTTACCTTGGCATGTGTCATGGTCATTTGTTTGGTTGGAATGCATATGTACGGTTGTAGAGATGATTTTCATATTAGACCGCATGCATGTTCTTATAGGTCGTAGTTAGGTGAGAGACATTACATTTACTTCTTTCTATCTTTACATATACTCGCCTTTGCTTATGTGTGATATGAGCGACCCATGAGTGTCCGATTTGATAAGTCTCTATAGTTGACAGTTCAGCAGTTTTTGACGACTACATAACTCATTTGCATGATTCATGTTATTAATTGATTGTTAGTTGTAGCATTAAATTGGTGTATGCTATTCGGTTTGCATTTCGCTCTGAGATTGAACTTGTTCCATTAGGTCCTAGGATCGAGTCTAATTCTTGCTTGGGGACAAGCAAGGGTTTGGTTTGGGGAAGTTTGATGCGTGTCATTTATATGATGTTTTACACCCTATTTTACACGCATTTCAGAGCTCAATTATGTAGTTTATGCTACTATTTGCCCCATTTCGTCAACTTTCGTATTTTTATATAATATTGCAGATTTATGCGGAAATGAGTAGAAATCGAGCCAAATCCGTCCCTAAGTAATTAGCATTGCATTCGACATGGAGTAGTGACTCGAGAGATGAACTTGGTGCGCATTTCAAGGCCTGAACGATGTATTTGCGAGAGTTTTAGCCGCGGATTACCAGCTACAGTGGTCTATAGACTGACCTACATGGTCTATAGACTGTCAGAATGCTTCTCGACATTGCAGCCTTATTCAGATGGCTATATCTCGAGTTCTAGAGTATATAATCGAGTTATTCCAAATGGAGGTGAAAACTTATCCTCTTAGCTTTCCAACGCCGTGTAGAACGCCTGATTTGACCAAGTAACGAAGAAATGGAAGCTGTTTTAAGATCGATGCGCGCTGCAGGAATTGTCAGAATGCATTACTGTACAGCGCTTGTGGTCAATCGACTGATCCAAGTGGTCGATCGACCACCCCACGACTCTGACGCGCAAATTTAAGTTAGAATTCTGAAGCCCAATTGTAATTAGGTTTAGGAATAGGTAATGTTATTTTCCTATATAACGTAACTTTACCTGCTGCTTGAAAGATCTATCATTCATTAGTTTAGTTTTACCTAGTTTACAGTTTACAGTTTACAGTTTTCTTTAATTTCAATAAAGTATTTCTTTCGGCATTCGGATTCTTCAATTCTTCTTTACAGTATTCCTCTGTTACTTTACTCAAATTCAGTTTGCTTTAATTCTTCCATAGTTTAGAATTGTTAGATAGTTCCCGAAACTTTATTTACTTTATTGCGTTTCTATTGCTTAATATTATTAATCATGTTTTCACTTATGGTATTTGTTAATTTTATTGTTGTTACTATCACTATTATGTGTAGCTAAGTACCTCTGCTAAGATGTAAGGGGAGCTATAGCGTAGATGGCGTAGAATAGGTACCCCGCATTAGAGCTTGGTCGATCAACTGGCTTAACTAGTCGGTCGACTGAGCCGGTTAGTCGATCGACTGGGGTAGCTGGTCGATCGACTGACTTCGTGTCTGATTAGCACTGTTTGATTCGTTAAGTGCAATATTTAGCAATGAGACCGAGAGGAGACTTGTTAGATGCTTAGTTTTGACCAACCCATAGATCGAGAGATAGGGAAGGGCATTAATTAACGAGTTAAGACGACTAAATTGCTGACATCGAGAGATAATGTAATTTAGGCTTTAGGAATCACTAATCGGGGCGAGAGCTAGCATTAGTGATATTAGGGACTGGTAGCATAGGCCGAAAGGAGGTACCAGTTAACTTGGACCGAAAGGACTTGTTTTACCCATTCTACACGACTATATTTCGGACTTACCTAGGATTATGTGCCATCGCAGCTATAGTGAACCGACCGTCTTAGCATTTCTTTTATCATTTTTTGCATCCTTCATTACTTTTATTTGGTTATTTAATTTATGTTATTAGACTTAGATTCATTTCAAATCAAACCCCCCAGTAATTCATAGACTAAAATAAAGACAATTAGAACTCCCTACCTCCCTGTGGATCGACCCTTACTACCGCTTGCTAGTTGTAGTTTAGAAATTATAAATATTATTTTTGGTACTCACTTCGACAGGTATCAGTTCCTCTGTGATTTCCTCTTCATCGGTGATTTGGTACACATAAGCTGGCTCTTACCGTCGTTCGATGCATAAAGGCATTTCTACCATGCTATCCGGTATATTAATCAAAGATGTAAGTTTTGCAAGAGCATCTACAAATTGATTCTCCTATCGAGGTAGGCGTAGGTAGGTTACTTGATCAAAGAATTGGGCAATTTGGTCTATTCTGGCTTGATAAGGTGATAAGCTTTCACTTCGGATTTTCCAAGATCCCGTAATTTGGTTGATGATCAAAGATGAGTCCCCATGCACTCGAAGATTCTTGATGCCTAAACCTACTGCTGCTTGTAATCCAATGAGACAAGCCTCGTATTCTGCAGCGTTATTTGTCACCTCGAAGTCGAGTTTGATAGAGATTGGTGTATGCTCGCCTTCAGGAGAAATGAGCAACACTCCTATTCCAAATCCTGTTAAGTTCGATGCTCCATCAAAATAAAGGTCCCAGGAGTCTACATCGGTTTGGAGTATATCCTCATCCGGAAACGACCAGGTGTCTATCGTTTGTGTATCATTAATGGGATTTCCTGCGAAGAATTCGGCAACGGCACGCCCCTTTATAACTTTCAGAGGTACATACTTGAGATCGAACTCTGAGGGTATCAAAGTCCATCTTGCTAAGCGTCCATTGAGAACAGGTTTCTCGAAGAGGTATTTGACAGGATCCATTTTGGAGTATATTTTGACGGAGTACCTAAGCATGTAATGGCGTAGCTTCTTCGTTGCCCACACAAGAGCGAGGCATGTCTTCTCGAGTGGTGTGTATTTGCACTCGTACTCCAAGAACTTCTTACTAAGGTAGTAGATAGCTCTTTCTTCTTTTCCTACGGTTTGAGCTAGCATGGCGCCCATGGCGTTTCGATTCGTGAGATATAAACCAAGAGGTTGATCTCGTTGAGGTGGCATGAGCACTGGTGGTTTGGCTAGTATTTCCTTGATTCGGTCGAAAGCCTTCTGACAATCATCATCCCACATGGTGTGATCTGTTTTCTTTAACTTCTTGAAGATAGGTTCGCAGATCATGGTGAGTTTCGATATGAATCGACTTATGTATTGTACCTTGCCTAGGAATCCTCTAACTTCTTTCTCCGTTTGAGGTTGCGCCATTTCGATTAGAGATTTTATCTTAGAAGGGTCTATTTCTATTCCTCGTTGGCTAACAACGTATCCCAGGAGTTTACCAGATGTTACTCCGAATGCGAATTTCTGAGGATTGAGCCTCATGTTGTACTTCCGTAGCCTTGAGAAGAATTTGCGAAGGTTCGCAATGTGCCCCTCTCTATCCTTGGACTTGACAATCATCTCATCTACGTATACCTCAACTTCTTTATGCATCATGTCATGTAAGAGCGTAGTTGGGGCGCGTTGGTATGTAGCTCCGGTGTTAATTAACCCAAACGGCATAACCGTGTAGTAATAGGTTCCCCATTGAGTGACGAAGGCGGTCTTATGCATATCTTCTATGGCCATCTTGATCTGGTTATATCCTGCGTATCCATCCATGAAGGATAGTAACGCGTGATCTGCTGTATTGTCCACCAATATGTCGATATGTGCTAGAGTAAAGTCATCCTTAGGACTCGCTTTGTTTAAGTCTCTAAAATCAACACAAACACGGATTCTCCCATCCTTTTTGGGTACGGGTACTATGTTAGCTACCCAGTCTGAGTACTCGGAAACTTTGATGAACCCGGCTTTGAACTATTTATCGACTTCTTCTTTGATCTTGAGAGCCCATTCTGTCCTCAGTGGACGAAGCTTCTGTTTCACGGGTTTGAAACCCGGTTTGATTAGGATTCTATGCTCTGTGATGTCCCTGTCGATCCCTGGCATATCTTTGTAGGACCAAGCAAAAACGTCTTTGAACTCGTGTAGGAGGTCTATGAAACTGGCCCTTTCGGTAGAGCTCAAGGTCGTCCCTATCCTAAGTTCTTGGGGTTCTAGTTCAGTTCCTACGTTGATGGGTTGGTGTTTTCTATTCTTGGTCCCCCTTCCCCCTCTTGTAGTATTTCTTTGGCTATGTAGGGAGGTATCTCGATCGAGTCCAGGTGGGTCATCCTCGTATCATCGTAAAATGTAATTGCATTCAAAATAACACGAAGAGTAAGCAGAACCTGATTTATTTATATTAAAGTTTGAGAAAAGTTGAAAGAAAGAAGCCATCTGATCTGTAGTCAGTGGCAGTAAAGGGACAAGCGTTGGGACATTTCCCAAACTACTGTTACTACTTGATGCTAAGCTAGGAGAAACAGGGGGAATGGGAATGACGACAGGAGGAGACTCTCTAGGAACTTCTCTAGACTCCGACTCTGACTCCGACTCTAACTCTGACTCAAATTCTTCGTCTTCTGGTTCTCCTTTAAACATCTCTCCTTCTCCAGTGGTGAGCTTGAAGAGTCTTCCTTAATTGTTTGTCCACTTGATCGACTTTCTCCATCCTTTCTACTGATTGGTGTTGGTTTATGTGATTAATGCGGTAGGGTTGAAGTGATCGTCTTGAAGTATCATGGTAATGATCTCATCCTGCGCGGCTCTAACAAATCGATCTTCTCCAAATAGTAGACTAACAGCTTGTTCGTCTAAGCAAGGTGGTTGACGAGTCTTGACGGTAGGAACCGTTTCTGGAGGAATGAAGTAGCAATCCTGAAAGATCTCGATTCCGGCTAGCTTCCTTTCGAGATAGTGCCAAGGTTCGGGAAATCCGTGAAAGATATCTTGACTTCCTTCCCTAACGAAGTATCCATTTAGGGTAGGGAGGTAGGGTCGCATTCGGAATCCCACATTCTTACGGTTTTGAACTTGAGCGAGCATCTCGAGAATATCCTCTTTAGTGGGTTTGTATCCTAGTCCAAGTGGTATTCTTTGTGAGTTGCCTTCTTTGTAGGGTGCAAAGGTGTTCCTTCGGATAGGATTCAAAGGAAATCCCGGGAAGTATCCCTGGGATTTGAGCATGTGGTTGACCACTAAATTAGAGTAGGGATTGAAGTATAAGGGTGTCAACTCACTTTCTAGGACATTTATGCTATGGAAGCCCCCAAGTTCATATACTGGATCCACAAGAACTTAATTACTTGAATTCTTTTCGATTATTGCCTTGATGGGTGACGAAGTGATCGTCACCACTTTACCATTTAGTGGGATTTTGATTTTCTGGTGGAGGGTGGATGTTATCGCATGGAAGCGTGAATCCAAGGTCTTCCCAGAAGTATGTTAAAGAATGCTTCAATGTCCACTATTTGGAAGTTATCCTTTCGCTCAATCGGCCATGTGGCTATGGTTAGGTTAACAACTCCTACTACCTTTCGTCGTGTACCATCATATGCGCGAACACCTTGGTTGGTAGGGGTCCAATCCGGCTCTTTCATGCCCAATTTGTATGCCGTTTTCAAGGGTATGACATTGACTGCAGAGCCATCATGTACCAAAGTCATTGGCACATTCTTCTTTAAGCAAATGACAGTGATATAAAAAGCCAAGTTATGACTAGCACCAAAGAGTGGCAAATCTTCATCCGAGAAAGTAATAGGATTACTTAGCTTTGGTGATTCTTGGAAGACCAAGTTGACTACGTCATCGGGTGTGGAGTTATGTGCCACATTTAGTTTGGCCAAGGCTTGCAGTAAAGCTTGGCGATGTGGGAATGAGCTTGCCACTAGTTACTTTCTGTAGTTGCTTTAGAAAATGGTGTGACCAAGTTGACTACGTCATCGGGTGTGGAGTTATGTGCCAGACTGAAAGATCAGCCTTTGTCTTCTGTAGTTGCTTTAGCTAATGGTCGGTATAGTCATCTTTATTATCATTTGGTGTGACCACATTGGTTGGACCATTCGCTATGGGACCATTGTGAGAAGTGTTTTGGTATGGGCGTCCCGAACGAGTAAGGTGGTCTACATCTAGATCTTCACAATTTTGGACTATTTGCTCACTGATTTTGACTAGGTAGTGTTCAGTGAGATACTCATCTTCATCATCATCGGCCCATATTCCATTGACAGTAGCAAGTTTCCTTATTCTTATGATTTCGGCCTCCAATTGGATAATTTGGTCGACTAGTTCATCAACCATGGTTACTACTTCTTGCATCGTAGTGTTTTGAGAGAAGACTAGTGGTGCACGTTCTTTAGGTGTTGCGTTGGGATCACGTAGGGTTGCCACTATACTCTCTAGTTCCATGACTTGCCTATTCACACTTTTGCCCATGCAATGAAATCAATGATGGTTGGGGAAATGGTAGAGTAGTTCCCTTCATTCTCTATTGCATGAATTTCATCTTCGACTGGAGAAATGAGGTGTGAACAATCTAAGGTAGATTCTTCACTTGTAATCATCAGAACTCCAAGAGGATTCTGAGTATTGTTAGGCTTACCTCCAGGCGGTATTGGTAGGCGACCGTCTTCAATCATGTCTTGAAGTACATTTTTCAGTTTGTAGCATTTCTCTATATCATGTCCCTTATCTCTATGGTATTCGCAGTACGAATTCTCATCCTAGAACTTGGATTTCTTTTCTGGTTTGGGTGTAGGGCCTATGGGTTGAAGTTTACCCAGTTTCATCAACCTTTTTAGAGCATTGGAATATGTGTCCCCAATATTTGTGAATTTCCTTGGTGGGGTATGTTAGGTTCATATACCTATTATTAGACTTCTCTAATAGTGAAATAATTAACTTGTTAATTATTTGTTCTTTAGATCTAGTGCATGCATAACAAAATGAAAGATTTATAAGAAAAACAATGTTCCTCACATTGATATTAGGTTCGAAATTATGGGCACAAGTAAGGTCACCTTCCTTCACTTGTTCTTGAGCAAAGTATGATGGATGATCCTCCTAAGACTCCAAGTATAGAAGCCACTCCACTAAATTGCACCCAAGATTAATCCCAAAAATTCCTACTAATATTAACTAGATATGTAGTAGAAATATATCCTTAATAATACTAATATTCTTGTATTACTACCTCTAGTAATAGATTGGAGAGTATTAGTATTGTAGAGAGTTTGTTGCAATAGCATATGAGGAAAAATAGAGAGATAAACAACACAAGCACACACACACTAGAAAAATGAGCAAATGATGCTCTCTTATTAAGGCCAAAACCGGTGGCCTCTCCCATGTAGGGAATCTTGTGCTTTTGTTTTTTACTCTATTGTTTAGTGTAGGTAGAGTGTAGGAAGCCTAGGTGTAAGATGTAGCATGTAAAGGCTAGTGTGATATGTCACAATCACACAATAACCAACATCAACATAAGACAAAAGAGCATCTCTTGTGCTCTTAATATGGCCGAAAATTTGGACCATTTTTGGTCCATTTTTGCCTTTTGTCATTTGTCCCACAAATGCTTATAAGTCATATGTTTAACTATCTTACATATTTAATTATTAAGGTAATCATTTAACACTTAAATATTACAATTAATAATATAATATACACTCCACTTTTTGAGTAGTATACTACCATTATATCATCATATAATGGGTCCCATAATAACTAGTTAGTTAAAATTACAACTTCTTGTAACTTTAAATAACTAATTACCTCTACCTCAAAACTTATATTAAAACCTCAACTAATTTAGTAATTTAACACTTAATTACTAAATTAAATTTTCATTAATCACATTACAATAAGACGCAAAATTTACACTCTCATAATTAAGGAATTAATTAATATGTATCTCATACAATTAATTAATTATCTATTTGGGCCTCATCCTATAGGTGTGACCTAAAGGGATCAACTGACCACCACCGTCACACGACAGTAATGTCAAACTCTAGTTAGCCAATCATTACCGATTAGTGTGGTCATCGATCGTATAAAGAATCATCCCTCACGTATTCTTAGTATGAGATTTAATAATGATATTTAAATCATGTGATCGCACTATTGTTGAGGAAACATTTCCCAACAATCTCCCACTTGTCCTCGACAAGTGTGCGTCACCAATTCTCTTGTCCTATTACAATCTCCCACTCAATGCAAGATGTCTTGCACGTCGTACTTACATTTGATCATATCTTGAGTGGTTTTCTCGATCTGGAGATTAACTGTCTGACCGAAATTATCTATCATAGATACCTTCCGAGCGTGGCCACGCATTTCCAGTTAACTACTCTGACACGGCTATCGCAACCCTATCAAAGCTAAAACCTAACGGTCTCAACTAAAATGTAGCAGAGGCAGTCGAGTATCGAATCCACAGGGAGGTAATGTAATTATCAGCTGCCTAATTCTAGTCCTACAGTAACAATGGGGGGTTTGTTGAATTGATTCTAAACTACAAGATTTAGAGGAAAGAGAAATAAAAGTAGAGAGCAGTAAGACGAGATAAAAGGTTTAAACTATCAAGAGAGAAGGGACATGTCGGGAATTCGGTTCACTGCGGTAGTCCAGTGACTCAGCTGTAAATGATTCAGACGAACTAATGTGAGACGGATGTTGAAAGGTCCTTTCGGTCCACTTTCTATCCTAAAATACCACTAACTTAACTTTCATCCTCATTAGGGTAGTCTACTGTTTATAGTAGGCCTATTTAGTCCAATCTTTCGATCCAGGATTAATGTTAGCCAGATTAAAGGGTGACATAGAAGCGTGCACTCAACTAAGTCGACTAAATACAATTAAATTGCTATAGTGACAGAGTCTCGTAATTAATTCGTCTAATTCATTCACTACATCGTCACATTTCTACCGCAGATCCCCTAATCCCAACATGAAAGGGGTTTAGCTACTCATATCGCTAATTAAACTAACAGCAATTAATTTTCTAGCAGTAAACATAATGAAATAACAATTAAATTGCATAAAAGTAAATTAGGGCAGAAACTACTTGTAACGAAAGCGAAGAATTAAAGCAATAAAAGATTAATTATTATTAAAGGAAGAGGAAGAATTACAATCAATACGAATCCGGCGTAAAGAACACAAATTCCAAGTGAAAGCAATCCCGAAATAAGTAACAGTAGAGAAGAATGAAGCAACGTACTAAGGGTTACAGTAGAAAGTTTTTATCGATGGAAAGCTAGATAAAAGATGTCCTTAACCTAGTTAACATAGGTTTAAATAGAAAAGCAAACAAAGTTAAGCGAAATAATTAACACACGGGCTGATTAAGCCCATTAACCATCGAAACCACTCGATCGAGTGGATTAAAACCACTCGATCGACCAAATCTTCAGCGAATTCTACTCGATCGACTGGAAAGCTGCTCGATCGAGTAACAGGTCTTTGTGCAGCTTAAGGATCGAGTGAAAAACCACTCGATCGACCATCAGAGGACGTGAAAACCACTCGATCGAGTGGTAAAACTCCTCGATCGAGTACTCCATCTTCATTTCAGATCACGTCCGCGTCTAAGTGCCTCGTGATGCGTGCCACGACGCTTCCAAATGCAGTATCTCACTCTAGAAAAACCCGTCTCCTCTAAATGCATGCAAAAAGGACGAAAAAGGGTACGATTCCACTACCTTCGCGTTCATTTCTACAAAATGGACAAAACGAACCAAAGTAGCCAATTCGGGGCAAAATACCATAAAAACAGTATGAAAATGCATAGAAATACGTGCTGAAATAGGCTAAAAAGACTATATAATAGGCACGTATCAAACCTCCCCAAACCGAACCTTTACTCGCCCTCGAGTAAACTCAAAACTATACACTAATGGAACGGAAAAATAACTCAGAGCTAGCTTAACTTGTCTACTTGAACCAATTTAATGCAACAAAAATTAACAGTTAAAGCTAAGAAGTCAATACGCAAACGAATTATAAGCTGTTCAGAAATATAGCCAACCTATCGACCTTGCAAGACCAACAAAATTGGACTCTCTCGTGGTCACTCTTCTCTCATGAAGTAAAGGGTGAATGTTATATGTAAGAGAGAGAAGAAAAGACAGTCACTCACCTAACTGCGACCTACATAGCATGCATGCAACAAAAATGAAAGACAATTCAAGTACTAATGCACACACTCCAACCAATAATGTCCGTCACAGCCGAGGGCTTACAAATAATTTGGGAATAGTGAGGTTCAGGTGAGAAAAGGCAAAACATGTTATGGAAATGTGGAGGTAAAAGCGTCAAGCTAGTTCCTAACAGGACCATAATGAAACCATCCGAATCTCAACTGACTGAAAGACTAAGTACAAGTGCCCTTTGATTGGCACACAACTCACTAAACTCAAACACAATCTCCTAAAAAAATACGGAATAAAACGGAGGAGTCAGACGGTCACAAACTTCCTTTTTTTAAACACCGTCTGAATTAACTAACTGAAACAAACAACTTTTTTTCAAACTTTTCTTTCTTTCTTCTTCTTCTGATTCACGTTTCAGCTTTTCTTTTTCATCATTTTTTTTTTCATTTTTTTTTCTTTCTTTTTCACGTTTTCTGTTTCTTTTTTTTTCTCTTTTCTCAATACTTTTTCTTTTTCATACTCCCTTCCTTTATTTTCCAACAACTCCATACAAAAGAGATACGGCCAAATTGCAAACGAAAACTCATACCACAAAAGACATACTAACTAGCTTGACTAGGCAGGCTTAGTTTGGGATGTAGCTAATGGGTCAAAAAGGCAAGTTTTGGCTAATGTGGAGCTAAATGGGTGAAAAATATAAGGAAAGGGAAATTTGCAAGCACCTCCCTGCATGTGACACCAACCACGAACCCGAATATGTGCATTTGACTCGAAATTGAATGTCATAAATGTGCAAAAACAAAACGAACACGCTATGCAAGGAGTACTACTCAAAATTCCTAATGAACTGGTCATGAATGTCACCAGTTATGGGCTCTAATATCTCAGAATTTTTAAGTAGTTTGCCAATTTATAGGTCAAGTCTAAACAGTCAGCTTAAATTTGAACAGAAATTCGTAGACTATGCGTATGACAAAACTAATAACTATCAATAAAGTGCAAGGCTCAAGTAAATTGACAAGTTATAGTGCATTGTCATCATGGAAATCTACCGTTCCGACTCAACCTATATGCAAAAATAAACGTGAAAATGTTCTGATTTTTTTTTTGAAATTTTCTAATTTTTTTGGATTTTTTGATTTTTTATAGACAAAAATGCAAGCTGAAAAATAAACGTGAGTGCAAAAACAAATGTAAATGCAGACTCAAAAGGATGCAATACCCTCCCCAAACCAAAACGGACAACGCCCTCGTTGTCCTCCAGCATACACCAGCAGATATATACATGGGAACGAGAATATACAGCCAACAAAATAAAAACAATAAAAATAAAGGAGACAAAATAAAAGAGTAAGAGATACATACAAAATACGAACTTCCCCAAACCAGCCAGAAAACTGGGGAAGTGAGTAGACCAGTAGCTACTCGTCAGCGTCGTCGCCGCTGCTGTCTCCATCTCCATCCAACCCCACCCGGTACTCCGGGTCTCTCTCCTCCTCTCTCCTCCTCCGCTCCTTAGCCGAGCTTTCTCCACTGCCACCTCTGGGTCCTCGTCCTCCTCCTCCTCTGACGCCGGGTACCCCTCAGCTGGGTACCGGAAGAAGGAAGGGTGTGGCCAACCCTCCGGGATCGGTCTGTGTCGCCGCAAGTGATACTCGTACAGATGGTGTAGGGTCAAAGCTAAGTCCCTCTCCATACGAGTCTGACGCTCTGCAATCTCACGCAACAAACCGTAAACAGCGCCCCCTTGGTCTACGACCGCGGGCGCCACAAAGGGAGGGGGTAGTCTAAAAGTGGCCGGTAAAACCGGCTCAGTCTGGTCAGTGGGAGGTGGAGTAGGAGTAGGAGTGGTAGTAGTAGTGGGAGTAGGGGTCGGATCGGGAGTAGCCGTGGAAGGATGGGTACTCCCTGAAGGTGTGGGCCCCTCTCCGGTCTCAAGTCGTTGTGACAACATGTAAACCCCACTACTAGTCGAAAATTCGACTTTACAGCATACAAATCCCAACAATCCTCAGAAATTCCGAACTACAGCATGCAAATGGTGATAGGGGACGGGAAAAGCAGTTAACAACAGCAGCACATAAGTAACACTGAGGTTAAGTAAAGCAGTGCAGCTATAAACCGTCTGACAGTTGAAAAATTCATCTAAGGCAACCCTAATCGCAAGAATTTTGCACAAAATTTGAATGGAAACATGTTAGGCATCGACAGGGTGTGATAGCAGTCTAAACAGCAGCAATTAAGCGACAAAGAAGCTGATTTAGACAGAATACAACAGCATTCACCAATTGACAGTCGAAAAAAATTGACAGTCCAGCACCCATATCGCAAAAATCCATGTAAAAATCGAACTAAGTATGCAAAGCAGCGAGGAAGGGGGATCATGATCATCAAGCAAGCTAATTAAGGGCATACAAACACAAATTAGGTCGAAAAAAATTCGACCAACAAGGATTTCGAACCCTAATAGCCATTTACCTCATAACAATTCGAATAAAGCGAAATTAAAATGCATAGAGGAAGGAAGAAACACTTATTTGATGGCAAGAACCTACGACAAGCAATTAATCTTCAAAGAACAAGAACAATAGGCGATTTTTCGATTGAAAAAAAACGCAAACCCTAAAACTCCTTTAAAATCGTGCAAACGAATACAAACAAGGGTGAATTTAAGGGGCTTTTGAAAATTAATATGCAAACAATGAAATGTAGGAAGCGGATTTGGTGATTTGGGCAAGAAAATGGGGATTTGGGGGAGTTTAAATCGCAATTAGGGTTTTGTTAGACGAAAATTAGGATGAAATGAAAGTTAGAACAAGAACATAAGAGTTTAAGGCGAAAAACTCCCTGTACACTGTTCATTTCACTCGATCGAGTGGTTTTAAACCACTCGATCGAGGACTTCCATGGTCCAGCTGCTTGGTCGAGTAAACTTTTACTCGATCGACCAATCCCTTTTATTGCTTTACTCGATCGACCTGTAGGAGTGCTCGATCGACCAAATTTTCACTCGATCGAGTACAAAAAGTACTCGATCGAGGACTTTTCTCGCGTAAGATCTTGAATTTTCGTCTTTTCTTCCTTGGAATGCGTGAAAACTTCCCCAAACCTGCATAAAAACACACGCAAAAATTTCCCAATATACCAAATACGCATAAGAACAGTCTATAGTCTTACGTCTACGCTAAAAACTGTTTAAAACTAATTGTCCTAATTAAAACGCAATAAAACAAATTCAAAAGAAATTCAAAAATTATCTATTACAAAGTGTTACACGGGGCATTTCCCCGTTTAATTCCCAACAAATTTCAGTAGCCCCTCGGAGGGCTCCTGACTGGAGGACGTCATCTCAGCAACATTGACTGTCCTCTTCATCTTCCATGAGCATGAATTATCACTTGAAACGGTAGGAGGGGAGTAGTTCACATCCACGTAAGCGCGAACTTTCCTCGTCCTTGCTCCTTTATCACCAGCTTTAGCGTCATCATCTTCAATTTGATTGATAATAATTACACCATGTCCCTTGACAGCTCCTTCATTGCTCTCATCTGTACCTGCAGCAAGGAAAACAGACGAACTTTCCTCCTTTTTGCTCTCAGTCTGAGGCGGAGGGTTAACAATAGCAGCACGATTCTCCAAATTTTCATCTGGAGTGTCAATAATAGGATCAATAGAAGAGAGAGCATTGCAAGGCTGGGCTTGCATGGGAGCTCTCCGGAACTTAGACTGATGAAAAATCAGCTCCTCGTCCCCTACCTGAAAGGTCAAAGTCTTCCCCCTGACGTCTATAACTGCACGGGCAGTCGATAAAAATGGTCTCCCTAAAATGATAGGGGTGTGTGCATCTTCGGGGATGTCTAAGACAACAAAGTCAACGGGAATAAAGAACTTCCCTATCTGAACAGGTACGTCTTCTACTACACCTAGTGGCCGTGATAAACTACGGTCGGCCATCTGGACAGTCATGTTGGTACAACTCAGCTTTGTCAAACCAAATCTCTTAGCCAGATATAACGGTAGGACACTCACGCTAGCGCCTAAATCGCATAGCGCGTTATCAATCAAATGCATACCGATATGACACGGAATTGAAAAACTACTCGGGTCTGATTGCTTAGGGGGTAACTTATTTTGAAATAGGGTTGACCCCACCTCAGTCAAAGCTACGGTCTCACTATCATTAATACTCCTCTTACGCGATAAAATTTCTTTCATAAACTTTAAATAAGAGGGTACCTTAGTCAGCAACTCAGTGAACGGCACAGTGACTTCCAAGCTTTTCAGAAGTTCGACAAATTTGCCGAATTGTTGATTAGCTTTTGTATTCTGCAGCCTCCTCAGGAAAGGAACCGTGATAGGTATCTCGAGTCCCTTGTTTCTCGCTTCCAATGTATCTTCCGGTGCAAGTTCTGTATCCTTTGGACGCTTCTTGCCTCTCGAACGAGGTCTTTCTGGTGATATCTCGCTTAAACGAGCACTAGCAGGCTCTCGAATAAGCTTCCCGTCATCAATACTACTCGATCGACCAATTTCTTTACTCGATCGAGCAGTTCTTGCATCAATGTCAGTCGATCGAGTACAATTTCCACTCGATCGACCAACTCCACTTTGCTCTTCACTCGATCGACCAGAAAAACTGCTCGATCGACCTGTTTCTTCACCATTTCTACACGATCGACCTCCTGAAATCAGTCGATCGAGTACTTTCTTGGCTGACAGCTCGTTATTTCCGCCAAAGCACTGTTCATCATCAGTTTTAGCCATCCTCGGGTCTGATTTCAACACTTCTGGTCCCTCATAAGAAAGACCGCTTCTCAATTCTATCAGATTTACCGTCTCATGTGGATTCTTCTCATTTTGAGTCGGTAAATGACCCTGCTTCCTCGAGGATTGATTCGCGGCCAATTGGGCAACTTGAGTTTCAAGTGCCTTTATAGACGCGTCCTTCTGTTGATTTTGTTGATCACTCAGCTGCAACTGCTTTGTAATGGACTGCAACATAGACTTTATCTCACCTATTTCACTCACCCCACCGGAAGATGATGCACCATGGTTAGGAGGATTGAAAGACGGAGGCTTCTGATAGCCTTGTTGATTCTTGTGTGGAGGAATATACGGCTGCTGCTGGTTCGGAGGAACAGTGGGATTGAGCACATTCTGACTACTCCACCTCAAATTGGGATGGACGTTTGGCTCGTAATAAGTGTTGTTCTGCCTGTAATGTTGAAAGGCAGCACATTGCTCAAAAGGACTAGGACAATTCTCTGAAACATGTCCCTCGGCTCCACATCTTCTACAGACGAAAGGACCGTCTGAAACAGCATTTACCTGATACATCCCTCCTTTGGAAGCTCCTCCCAACTCACATTTGTCAAATCTCGCAGTAAGAGCTTCTAGTGCAGCTACAGAAGAGGATTCAGCAGCTCTTCTTTGATTGCCTCTGGAGTTCCCATACTCAGCCTTATGGGTGGCCAAATCATCAATGATCTTCCACCCCTTAGTCTCTCCCATGTTCTCAGCAAATCGGCCATTGGCTGCAGCATCCAAAATAGCTCTCTGATCGTCGTACAACCCATTATAGAACTGATTACAAAGACTCCACTTCTCGAACCCATGGTGCGGAATGGTTCGCACCAGCTTCTTGAAACGGACCCATGCTTCATGAAAGTTCTCATCAGGCCCCTGTTTAAAGCTCGTGATCTGAGCTCTAATGGCAATAGTCTTCGATGCAGAAAAGTACTTCTTGTAAAATGCTAAAGCCAGTGAATTCCAGTCTATTATCCCATGAGCAGCCCGGTCCAGATCCCTATACCACTCCCTTGCAGCATCACGGAGTGAGAAAATAAACATGGTTTCTTTTATCTGATCCGGGGTCACGCCAGCTGGTGGGGGTATGGAACAGCAATAATCGATAAAGGTTTCCATGTGCTTAGCTGCATCTTCAGTTGCAGCTCCCCCAAATTGGTTTCTCTCAACCAAATTGATATAGGACGACTTCGGCTCGAATTTTCTCGCGTCCCCTGGTAATACAAATCCCTTATAGAGATTCGCCGCTGTCGGCTCAGAGTGACTGGCAATAGTTGCTTCTTCAGCCATTTCTAGAAAGTCTGGAGAAGTGACTGTCTCAGCTGATGAATTGGAAACTGGAGATGAAGCTGGATCTTCCTCGAACTGCTCGTTCTCGTAAAAGCTTGACGGAGTACTCAGCTCTTCCTCTGTCGGTAATACCCTTTGTGATCGTCTCAACTCGCGCAAGGATTTCTCGATCTCAGGGTCAAACGGTAATAGTTCACCACCCTGTGACCTGCGCATAAGAAGAAACTACAAAAAGAATATAAGAAAAGTTTAAGGAACGGATGCCCCTTAAACTAAAAGAAAGACTAAAAATTAAAACAACAAATAATTTAAACAATTGCCTCCCCGGCAACGGCGCTAAAATTTGACACGGCTATCGCAACCCTATCAAAGATAAAACCTAACGGTCTCAACTAAAATGTAGCAGAGGCAGTCGAGTATCGAATCCACAGGGAGGTAATGTAATTATCAGCTGCCTAATTCTAGTCCTACAGTAACAATGGGGGGTTTGTTGAATTGATTCTAAACAACAAGATTTAGAGGAAAGAGAAATAAAAGTAGAGAGCAGTAAGACGAGATAAAAGGTTTAAACTATCAAGAGAGAAGGGACATGTCGGGAATTCGGTTTACTGCGGTAGTCCAGTGACTCAGTTGCAAATGATTCAGACGAACTAATGTGAGACGGATGTTGACAGGTCCTTTCGGTCCACTTTCTATCCTAAAATACCACTAACTTAACTTTCATCCTCATTAGGGTAGTCTACTGTTTATAGCAGGCCTATTTAGTCCAATCTTTCGATCCAGGATTAATTTTAGCCAGATTAAAGGGTGACATAGAAGCGTGCACTCAACTAAGTCGAATAAATACAATTAAATTGCTATAGTGACAGAGTCTCGTAATTAATTCGTCTAATTCATTCACTACATCGTTACATTTCTACCGCAGATCCCCTAATCCCAACATGAAAGGGGTTTAGCTACTCATATCGCTAACTAAACTAACAGCAATTAATTTTCCAGCAGTAAACATAATGAAATAACAATTAAATTGCATAAAAGTAAATTAGGGCAGAAACTAATTGTAACGAAAGCGAAGAATTAAAGCAATAAAAGATTAATTATTATTAAAGGAAGAGGAAGAATTACAATCAATACGAATCCGGCGTAAAGAACACAAATTCCAAGTGAAAGCAATCCCGAAATAAGTAACAGTAGAGAAGAATGAAGCAACGTACTAAGGGTTACAGTAGAAAGTTTTTATCGATGGAAAGCTAGATAAAAGATGTCCTTAAACTAGTTAACATAGGTTTAAATAGAAAAGCAAACAAAGTTAAGCGAAATAATTAACACACGGGCTGATTAAGCCCATTAACCATCGAAACCACTCGATCGAGTGGATTAAAACCACTCGATCGACCAAATCTTCAGCGAATTCTACTCGATCGACTGGAAAGCTGCTCGATCGAGTAACAGGTCTTTGTGCAGCTTAAGGATCGAGTGAAAAACCACTCGATCGACCATCAGAGGACGTGAAAACCACTCGATCGAGTGGTAAAACTCCTCGATCGAGTACTCCATCTTCATTTCAGCTCAAGTCCGCGTCTAAGTGCCTCGTAATACGTGCCACGACGCTTCCAAATGCAGTATCTCACTCTAGAAAAACCCGTCTCCTCTAAATGCATGCAAAAGGACGAAAAAGGGTACGATTCCACTACCTTCGCGTTCATTTCTACAAAATGGACAAAACGAACCAAAGTAGCCAATTCGGGGCAAAATACCATAAAAACAGTATGAAAATGCATAGAAATACGTGCTGAAATAGGCTAAAAAGACTATATAATAGGCACGTATCATACTTCTCGAGTGGCCTTGAGATTTCAAACAACCCTGACAAGGGGTGGACAATTCCTATCGCCCTATTCCCTTCGTTCAGCCACAGTCCATCATAACCCAAAATATACCCAATTTGACCTCATTTACGAAATCGTAGAGTATAAATCAAAGCTAGTCAGAAGTTGTGCCAACTTGGGCGAATAGTCTCTAGTCAAAAGAACTGACTCATAAGAATACTATAGTAGCTCTTGCCACGACCAGGCTTTATGAATTACTAGAACTCTATAAGCGGTCACTGCCCGACAGATTGTCCCATACAGTCTGTCTATGTGATCGACTAGTCATCCCATATGACTCTATGGCACTTGAACTTGCCATCAATCGCATCACACTCTAGTCACTTCGAGACGTCACCTCATATAAGTAACTAGGGGCGAATACCATGTCAATTGATGTGAACATAATTTGCGCATATTTAGTCCCCTAATTGAACCTATTTTGCATACTATTATAGCATTTTATGGCCATTTTATCCGTCAAAACCTTCCTATTTGCTTTTCTATCGCATTTCATATGTTTTGTAGAAAAGAAGATAATAAGGCGGAAATTCCCGTCTTTCGTGCATATTTGGAAGCTTATTGATGATATTAGATGGACTAGTATGAAGAGGAGGCAAGAATGATGACCAAAGATGTAGGAATAAAGTGTATGTAGAAGGATCAAAGGGTTAAAAGTAAGAATGACGAGAGGGAAGGCACTTCATGAAGAAAATGGCTCGGAACGCAAACCAAGAGTTGCTCCTTTGGCTCTGAAAATATGTTAGATGGAACGGCGTCGAAAAAACAAGCGATCTAGGCTTTTGAATCACTCCAATAGGAGTCCGGATGAGAAAATGACGTCCGTTTTACAATCCGAGGTCAAACAAAGAAGTGTTCAGAATCCGCCCGTCTTCGCGAGAATCCGCCCGTCTTCCCTAATCCGCCCGGATTGTCCCCAATCCGCCCGTCTTCCCCTAATCCGCCCGGATTGTCCCCAATCCGCCCGTCTTTTGGCTGGGAAAACAAGAAATTTCATGGAGGAGAATCCGCCCGATTCCCTACAATCCGCCCGGATTCCCCTTCCACAATCCGCCCGGATTCTCTTGAATCCGCTCGGATTCCATCGCCAGAATCCGCCCGTCCCGACCTTAATCCGCTCGGATTCCTTCACAGTATGATTTCGTCTTCTCCAAGCTTCAAAGAAAGACTCCCTTCCTCCGAAAAATACCGGAGTCTCCTTGCTCAAATCTCAAAAGTGTAATTACTAGTTTAGCCCTTAGTTAACCTAATGCATCCCACCTAATTTCTACTATAAATACCCCATCTTTGTAATTAATCAAATATGTGGTTTTTGGGTAGAAAATCCTTCTTTAGATTAGATTAGGAGTAGATTAGAATAGATTACTCTTTAATCTTTCCACAAATTACACATTAATCTCTCCTTAATTATTGTTCAAGTTTATTATTCAAGTTTATTATTGGGTAATTGAAGATTATTGGGTTATTATTGGGAGATTGACAACCTTCCATCAATTAATCAAGTTTCTTCTATTATTCTTTGCTTTATTATTTGGATCATCTCAAGTTGGTATAATTCTTTTACCCTTTTACTCTTTATTGTTTATTTCTTCATTCTATTATCATGTTTATACTTGTTGTGATGATTGACACCATTAATGACATGTTTCCCATGATAATGAGTGAGTAGTTTCTTTAGCTAGGATTAATGGGTAATTAAGGGAAACCAACATGGGATTGATTCATGCTTAATCTAATGTGTTTTCATAATCAAATTGCTTGCTTGTTGTGATGTCAACTTTATGCACATGTTATGTTTGATGAAATGCCAAGCCTATGAATCCTTGCATTTTTACCATCTCTTATCTACTCAACTTGACTCGTAAGATATAAACCAACTCGAGTCTTGTTAGACCATGCATAGAAGTTGATTAGGAGGAAAGTAAGTCGACTTGTAGGTGTTGTACAATCTAATCGATTCGGCTCCGGGACCCAACTCTTCCTAAGAACCGTAAGATATAACCCAACTCGGTTTCTCCACAACACTAATTGCTTGCAACTTTGTGAACATGTTTGTATGATCAACACCATGAATCCCCTATGACCCCATGATATCCTAGCACTCTTAATCAATTGTTTACATCTTTTCTTTTATTGTTTGTTCTACTACATTGCTTGCATTAGTTTAGATACAACTACAAACCCAACCAAATTGTGACACTAGCATAAATTGATATAGATAGACTTAGAACCCAAAGCACACCGTCCCATGGATCGACCTCGACTTACCGCTAACTAGTTGTATGTTGAGTATTATAAATGTGTTTGATTGAGACCCCCAACGACACTCTCATCAAAATGGCGCCGTTGCCGGGGACGGTGCTATGTGATTAAGTTCTTACTTGTTTGTCTATTTTAATTGTGCTTTCACCTTGAGGAACTTGTTCCTCAAGGATTGTTCTTACCGTTTTTGTGTAGTTTCCATTGCTTGTAGTTGTTAACTTGTCTCAACTATGATGATGACTCAAGACTTGACACATGGAGTATGTGGTAGATTCTTTGAGTATGACTATGGGTATGGGGAGTTTGAGGAGCAAGTCAACACAAACCTACCTTACTATTCATACAATGAAAATCCTAACCACTACCCCAATTTTTCCCACCAAAATCACCACACCCAATATCAACAACAACCACCTACCCAATACCCATTTCACAATGAATTTCAATTGCCACAATACAACCACTTTCACACTTACCCACAACAAAATGATGAACCCATTCAAAATGTGATTCTCCAAATGATGGGAGATCAACAAAACTTCTTCAAACAAATGCTAGAGGAAAGCCAAAATAGGGACAATGTTCTTCAAGGCATTGTTACCCAAGTTGAGGAGTTGGAGATTCAAATTGCCCAAAGAAAGGCGACCCAAGAAACCACCCCCCACCACTCCTTGGACATTGACCATGAATGTGAGTTTGAAGGAGTTACCTTTGATGAGAAGTGGGAAGAGCCAACCTCTTTGGGCTCTTGTGAGTATGAAAGTGTGGTATTTGATGATGAAGACATGAGGTTGAGTAAGCCAAATACTCTTAGCCTTTGTGAGTATGAGGGTGTGTCATTTGAAGTAGATGTTGAGGTGTTGGAGAATGAGTTGGTGAAGAAGAGTGAAGCCCCCATTTATGATTCTTATGGAGATAGCGACGATGACAAGCCTATGGAAGAAGCTTGTGCGGGATATGTGTCTTGCAATGAAGAAGAGGAATGGAGTTGTGAGATTGCCTTACTTGAGGAGCCCATCCTTGAGAAGTTTGAGGTATGCTTCCATGAAGAAGATGAATTCCTCTTTCCTATTGACCATGAAGACCTTTTCGCACCCACCATGGAACCTATGATTGTTGGAGATGATATGGTGGACCTTATCCAAAAGGTCAAAACATCATATAAAGGGTACTTGGTGGAGAAGCTCAAGAACAAAATTTCAAATGAACGTGCTTGTGGAGGTTTGGCAACCACAATCTCAACTCCTAAGGTATCCGATCATCAATGTCATGACAATTCTCCTTCCACCTTGGAAGGATTGAAAAATCAAAATGCTATCATCATCACCAAAAGTGAAAGAGAAGGTAGTGAATGGAAGTCTCCGGGCAACCATAAGTCATACTTCTTACCTTATGATGACAAGAATCATGGGCTAATTGGTTTGAAGCATCGTGAACATTCAAGTGCCAAGAAGAGGAAGAAAACAAGAGTGAATGATAAAATTCCTTGGCCAAGCTTCGTCTTGAAGTTAAGCAACCCATACTTATGCTTATTTGGAGCTTGTTCACAAGCTTTTGATCTTCTACTAAGAGCCTTGAGCTCTATGGACAAGAACCTTTACAATTTGAACATAGTTTGGTGGAGTCCTACCTCAAACCACCATTTGTAAGATATCCTTTCCTTTCACTTTGCATTACATTTCCACTTGCATTTAGTTATATACATATACATTAAGCTTGCATTTGTATTATATTTCATATTGCATTTGCATTAGTTAGTTCATATAGTATAGTTGCATTGTATATATCTCACATGATTCATGTAGATAGTTGCATATAGACTAGAATTCATGCATAGTCACTAATGACCAATCCTATTCTTTTCTACACTAGAGATAGTGTTTAAATCGGTTTGGGGAGGTTTGATCATAAGTGACCATAGTTTAAATCATGCATCATATAGTATAGTTTAGATTGCATTCATTTGTTATATATGTCATATAGAATTGCATTTAGTTAGAGCATGCATTCATTCATATCATATCATTGCATTTGTACTTCAATTTCAAATAAATCCAAAAAATCCAAAAACATGTTTTCCTTTTTATTCCTACTCCTACATGTACATTGAGGACAATGTCCAAAATAAAGTGGGGGATGGGAATTTATATTCCAAAAATGATAAAAATTGAAAAAATTTCGAAAAAACCCAAAAATATGTCTTTTAATTTCATAAAATCAAAAACCATAAAAATTTGAAAATTTCAAAAACCCAAAAACATGTTCATTTCCTTTGTAGTGTAGTCTTGTATATATTGTTTTGTATATATCGTGTTTGTCATCCTTTTTCACATTGATTGACTATGCCACATCCGAGACATGAGGATATTGAAGACCGCATGGTATGATCTTTCCAATCTCCTTTTTCCTCTTTATGTTAATGACTATGTGGCTTTATTTTGATTGATGCGGTATAACAATGTGAACTTAGGACTTGCATTTAGATTATATGGCATATTAGTTGGTAGAATAATTTGCATTAGGATGTATATATGCTAGTTGCATCATGGCATGTAGTTTGCATGTTAGAAAAAATTTTGCGAAACCGTCTACTTGGGAAGCTTGACAAGTGTATATAGGCCCTAGTAGATGCTTTTTGTTCTTAAGACTTTGCTTGTTAGAATGCTTGTAAAACACCCTAGGATGTGTCATGCTAGTATCCTTTGACCCATGGTTTAAGGCCTAGTCAAGAGTACCTTGTGGTGTGATAACTCCTTGGCTACCATTTATTCCAAGGTGACCCTTGAAACCATGCATCCATCATCCATGTTCTACCACATTTTTGTCATCAAAGGGAATGGGCACAAAAAGAAATCAATTTGAGTTCAAAGAAATGAAAAGTGAAAGAAAGTTTGCAAAAATGCATCAAATGAAAAGAGGAGCAAAAATAGACTCCTAAAGCTTCAAAAATAAGGCACCCTCCCTACATATGGGGTGACTTTGAAAATATTCAAAAAGAAATGCAAAAAGTTGTCAAGTATTGAAATGACAAAAATCAAAAAGAAATGGCAAAGAAAGTGTTCTCAAATGTCAAATGCCACAAGAAATTGGGGGGAAAACAAAAACAAAAGCAAACTCCCAAAGTGAAACTCAAATATCTATTGATCCCTTTTATCCATCATATCCATTTTTGTGCATGGTAGAGAGGGGACGACCTTTCTTCTTGTCTAGGCAAGAGGGGGAATTCCGCGATCCTCCAGTGTTTCTAACACCATAGGGAGTCTACTCTTGACAAAAGCATTTAACGATTGAGGACAAAGGTACCCTAGCTTGACACAACTTGGAGGTGATTTATTGGTATCCTTATAGGCTTAGTAGTTTGAATAAATTGCATCTATGAAGGAGTGTGTACCCTTGAATTGCTTCCCTTGTAGATAATTTCCGCCACTTAGATGAGGAAAGTGGCTATTCTTTTGTAGATGCATCCATTACTTGATTTTGTGTGCTTAATGCTTGGATGTGTCGCCATTTTGGCAAGACCCACCTTGCCTTGCAAGAAGGCATCCTACCTCATGGTTGTCTTGTTGTGAGTTGAAGGGGCGGAGTGAGACCCGCTAATTGTCTCATATCGGCTATGTTATTAGGTTAGTTTAAATAAAGGTCTAGTTTTAGTCACCTCTTTACTCGGGACGAGTAAAGGTTCGGTTTGGGGATATTTGATGTGAACATTATTTGCGCACATTTAGTCCCCTAATTGAACCTATTTTGCATACTATTATAGCATTTTATGGCCATTTTATCCGTCAAAACCTTCCTATTTGCTTTTCTATCGCATTTCATATGTTTTGTAGAAAAGAAGATAATAAGGCGGAAATTCCCGTCTTTCGTGCATATTTGGAAGCTTATTGATGATATTAGATGGACTAGTATGAAGAGGAGGCAAGAATGATGACCAAAGATGTAGGAATAAAGTGTATGTAGAAGGATCAAAGGGTTAAAAGTAAGAATGACGAGAGGGAAGGCACTTCATGAAGAAAATGGCTCGGAACGCAAACCAAGAGTTGCTCCTTTGGCTCTGAAAATATGTTAGATGGAACGGCGTCGAAAAAACAAACGATCTAGGCTTTTGAATCACTCCAATAGGAGTCCGGATGAAAAAATGACGTCCGTTTTACAATCCGAGGTCAAACAAAGAAGCGTTCAGAATCCGCCCGTCTTCGCAGAATCCGCCCGTCTTCCCCTAATCCGCCCGGATTGTCCCCAATCCGCCCGTCTTCCCCTAATCCGCCCGGATTGTCCCCAATCCGCCCGTCTTCTGGCTGGGAAAAACAAGAAATTTCACTGGAGGAGAATCCGCCCGGATTCCCTACATTCCGCCCGGATTCCCCTTCCACAATCCGCCCGGATTCTCTTGAATCCGCTCGGATTCCATCGCCAGAATCCGCCCGTCCCGACCTTAATCCGCTCGGATTACTTCACAGCATGATTTCGTCTTCTCCAAGCTTCAAAGAAAGACTCCCTTCCTCCGAAAAATACCGGAGTCTCCTTGCTCAAATCTCAAAAGTGTAATTACTAGTTTAGCCCTTAGTTAACCTAGTGCATCCCACCTAATTTCTACTATAAATACCCCATCTTTGTAATTAATAAAATATGTGGTTTTTGGGTAGAAAATCCTTCTTTAGATTAGATTAGGAGTAGATTAGAATAGATTACTCTTTAATCTTTCCACAAATTACACATTAATCTCTCCTTAATTATTGTTCAAGTTTATTATTCAAGTTTATTATTGGGTAATTGAAGATTATTGGATTATTATTGGGAGATTGACAACCTTCCATCAATTAATCAAGTTTCTTCTATTATTCTTTGCTTTATTATTTGGATCATCTCAAGTTGGTATAATTCTTTTACCCTTTTACTCTTTATTGTTTATTTCTTCATTCTATTATCATGTTTATACTTGTTGTGATGATTGACACCATTAATGACATGTTTCCCATGATAATGAGTGAGTAGTTTCTTTAGCTAGGATTAATGGGTAATTAAGGGAAACCAACATGGGATTGATTCATGCTTAATCTAATGTGTTTTCATAATCAAATTGCTTGCTTGTTGTGATGTCAACTTTATGCACATGTTATGTTTGATGAAATGCCAAGCCTATGAATCCTTGCATTTTTACCATCTCTTATCTACTCAACTTGACTCGTTAGATATAAACCAACTCGAGTCTTGTTAGACCATGCATAGAAGTTGATTAGGAGGAAAGTAAGTCGACTTGTAGGTGTTGTACAATCTAATCGATTCGGCTCCGAGACCCAACTCTTCCTAAGAACCGTAAGATATAACCCAACTCGGTTTCTCCACAACACTAATTGCTTGCAACTTTGTGAACATGTTTGTATGATCAACACCATGAATCCCCTATGACCCCATGATATCCTAGCACTCTTAATCAATTGTTTACATCTTTTCTTTTATTGTTTGTTCTACTACATTGCTTGCATTAGTTTAGATACAACTACAAACCCAACCAAATTGTGACACTAGCATAAATTGATATAGATAGACTTAGAACCCAAAGCACACCGTCCCATGGATCGACCTCGACTTACCGCTAACTAGTTGTATGTTGAGTATTATAAATGTGTTTGATTGAGAGCCCCAACGACACTCTCATCATCAATCCAGTTCACTTTAATGGGGTTTAATTTGTCTCTACAACACATTTGGATACGACAAGGTAGCGGGTGAGTTTAATAAAACTCAAACGATAAATGTGATTATCACATATGAATAGTCAATACACTATTACTACTTCATATCCTATAATCTTTAGTGTATTATTAACACTAGTGTAAATGCAATAAAAGCTTTGAAAATGGATATACCCGATATCCATATATTCCAACTTTATCAATTGCTATTTCCTTCAATTCGATGTTATCTCGAATAACATGAATTTATATGTCTAGACTTCTTACTAGACTTGGGCTCTTTAACTTAAAAGATGCTCCCACTGTTATCACATAACTTGTGACAAAATCATTTGTAGAAGGATTCACCCTTAATCCATACATTGACGATTTTATCACAATTTACTTGGATTCCTTTTGTAAAATTTGCAATGCGCGAAACTAAAACACCTTTCTTAGTTTCTTAATCCTTTGTCAATAACATTAGCTTAGGATTTCATCAAATCCTTTTAAGCTTGGAAACTAAAGTTGGTGCAACCCTTCAACACCTTAACTTAGTTTATCATCCAAACATGTGTACAAGTCATCAATTGTACTTTAAGGCTTTCACAAGCCCATCTTATGAATTAACTTATTATTGACTCATAATGTACCTAGCATATGGTACATCACAGCACGTGCGTCTGTTGGCATACATAATCGTTCTAATGGCGGAAACATTAGTAATCGATTTCATGTAATCAACAACTTAATGGGTTCAATGAACGACTATGATTCCATCATAGTAATTCCACTTTCATCATCATGAATAAACCATTTAACTTTGTTGTTTGTACAACAGATGTGAAATATCTTATCCTCATAAGACTCTCAACTCTATGCCAATATTCTCTCTCATATTTGGTAATCTAAAGTATATTGCACCTTTTCCTTGTCTCCCAATCACTCTTGCCAGAAGAGAGAATTGGTACATTATTCTCAATAAGTAATATGTTATCAACATATAAGACATGGAGAACCCATTCTAGCTCCCACTTAACTTCATGTATAATCTTGATTCTTCAATCATGTGAATGAACTCATCCACTATTATCACATGAACGAAAAGTATAATCCTTTAATGCTAGCTTAAGTCCATCTTGTGATCACTTAAGATAGCTACGCATAATATGTTAGGATTCGTAGATCTTCATCTAAGGTTTTGTGTTTCAAACACTTTCTTCTCTAAATTCCCATTTTAGAAAAGCGAATTTTAATCTTATTTGCCATTCTTCATTAAAATGAAAAGCGGCAATTCCTAACACAATTAATCTTGATCAACATCTTCATGTAAATCTTATGCATTTATGTATTCTAAAGCTCTATTTACTTTTGAGGAGACCCTCGCCTTAAAGTAAATCTACTCTTGAGTAACAATTTTCGGATTGTAATGCTTCGTCTCGTATGTAACAAGGTCATGATACTATCACTTTCACAAAGTAATATTTTTTTAACAATAAGACATGTGCGATAAACTCCCACTTAACTATGCTCTCAATCTATCTTCATAGACTATAGTTCAATACAAACTCCCACTCTATAATTCTATTACTTTCACAAAGTAACATTTCAACTATAAGAGATGTTTGTGACGATACAATCTTCTCCCACTCTATCTCTCAGAAATACATCTAATTTCTTGAGAGAGAGCTTTGTGAGGCACAAACATATATTTAACGTAGTATTAGGAGTTTTCCAAGACTATATATTAGCTTTCAAAAGGCCATCCTAACATGGCAGCTTGATAATATGCGAGTCTTATCCATGTCATCTGTTTAATAGACTCTCTATTCTAGGTATCTCCTGGTTGACCATTCGTTTAGAATAATATGTCCATATGGTATCGTAAATTCCCTACTTGATGAGTTCAAAAACTCATTACAACTTTATAATTGATCTTTACATAAGTAAGTTGTTACTTTTGGTAATGATGACATAAGGAGAATCAAATTCATAGCTTATGGACATATAATGATCCCATCATCATAATAGTCTATTTGATCAATTTAAGTTGTTTATCTAATGTTTCTCCACGCAAGTAATTTATGATGATGATTTTAGAACAAACAACATAATAAAACGAGTGATTTGGGTTGAAAACAAAATCACCAATATCCAAAATACAACCCGTGTTTAAAGGATACAAGCCAATTTCCAAGTCACACAAGGAAATCAAAATAGTTCTAAAAACATGAATTACATCATAAAATTAAAGACAAAGCAAATAAAAGTCAAGCTTCCATTGATCCATCATCACGGTCGGCTACTCTAGCTTCCCTCATGATCCTCTAGGCTTGCTTCTCCTTGCCTTTATCCTTGCTAGGAGGAGGCCGTATTTACAATAAAAAGGCTAATCATCACAACTTGTATCACATACTAATTGAGATTGAAACATAAAAGATAGGAATAGTTATATACCTACTGGAATAACCTTTCCAGCTTTGATGTCGCCAAGGTATTTGGAACAATTTCTTTTCCAATGTCCAACACCACAACAATAGTGGCACTTGTCCCCGGAGGGGGCACTGTACTTGGGCTTGGAGGAGCTTGCTTCATAAGTCTTAGCTATGTTCCCGTTGGGAGTTCGCTTCTTTCCCTTTTTCCCGCTCTTCTTGAAAGTTTGTTTGCTCTTATGATTGACATTGAGCACATCTTTGGTGGTGCTAACACTTAGCCCCATGTCCCTTTCGGCTTGCACAAGCATTTTGTGCAACTCATCAAGAGAAAATTTCTTATCTTGCATATTAAAATTCACCCGGAATTGAACATATGCTTTGATTTTGCTGAGGGAATGAAGAATTCAATCAATTCCGAGTTCATTGGGAATTTCCACCATATGCATTTTCAAGGTCTCAACATGCTCCATCAACTTGAGCACATGTGGGCTCACCTTTTGGCCCTCTTTGATGTTAAGATCAAAGAATGTGGAAGCCGCCTCATATTGAATGACCCTAGGAGCTCGTGAAAACATGTTCACAAGCTTCATGTAGATCTCATGAGCGGTGCTAATCTTTATAGCACTTCGTTGGAGTTCGGCCTCCATAGCAAAGATCAACACATTTTTGATCGCGACCGACTCCTTTTGGTATACCTCATAGGTTTGCCTAGCGGCGGGGGTGGACCTAGCATTAGGTTCGGTGGGAGATGCCTCGGTAAGGTAACGAAGCTTGTCGTCACCTTGCGCGGCCAAGCGAAGTTGCGCGTCCCAATCGGCGAAATTAGACCCATTCTTTTCTAACTTACATCGATCCATGAAGGATCGAAGCCATGACACATTGGTAAGCGTGGTGGAACTAGTGGATGCGGACGTGATTGGAGTTGCCATTGCGGTTGATTAAACAAATTTGACTACAAATAGGAAATGAAGGAATTAATTATCATCTATCGTTTTAATAATACTCGTAAATTTAACTACAAGCATTGCATTTATATAGTGACCTCCACCCAACTACATAAATGATTCCGAGATCCAAATTCATATCAACTCGGGCACGGTGAGCCGATTCATCCCTTATTAATATAACTCGGTGGATTAACTCTTTAATCGATTCTACTTTTAGAACTCTCGGTCGATAAAAATTACTCTAATTCTCATCTTTAGCCCGGAACACATGTGACTACGGTCAACAATACTTCCGTTGAGCTCAATCCAAATTTCGATGTAATAACATTTTACTACCCCACTTCGCCAACGTAACAAGGTTTGTATTACGGTGAAGCCGAATTAACTCCCTTATGAAATTGGTACTTCATGGGTTTCTACTATTTGGTAAGGCTTTTTCTCAATTTGTAATATGTGAGAGGTCTTGTCAATTTATTATCTATCACGTTTTAAGTGAACTAAAGCGGTGAACTACGATAATTATAATTGACACGGTCGATGACTCGATATGATATGCATGTGTTGTTATGGCGATTTGGCAATGCATGCAACATATTAAAAGAAATGCAAAGCAATAAATAAAATTCCTAGTATGGCCTTCCTAAAATAGAAAATCAAATAATCTATTACATATTCGGAAACCAACTCCTTTTGTCCCTTGAATCTTCAAGTGGCACTCCTCCCAAGACATCATCTTCGTCGGATCACCTTTCCGAATGGCACCGTCTTTGAAGATGCTCCATAATTACAAATAATAATAAAAATACAAAGCTATTCCTATTATACATTTGTAAAATGGAAAAACTAATGAAATAAAAATAAAAGTGATACGAGATCACATTAAATTACAACCGAATCAATATTCCCTTTCATTACGGGTAATATCGATTAAACTAAGGACATACTAAGATAAAATTACATAATTCAAAATTATATAAATAAAAGACATTCAACAATTGAAATATGCAACATTATAATATGTATCTATCATGCCAAATGATGTGCCAAATCGCCCTATTTAACTTATGTCGTACATATAACCCGGTTTTATGGAAATGCGTGATAATAACCTTTTAAAATCACTAATTAACACTTAAATCATATCTAAGCTCAAGTTAATTATCCTAACACTTTTCAGGACTCAAAAATTAGTCATCACTCAATTTTTGACAATAATTCAACTTGATTTAATTTTATGCTCATTTTTTACCTTAAAATCATTATTTATATGAAATAAATCCAAATTAAATTATAAAAATTTCAAAATTTGAATTTTAAATTTTTGAACATTCTGGAAAAATTCCATGACACTCATAATGTCAAAAAAAACATGGTTAAAATTTTCGAATTAATTTTGAGAAAATATAGTTGCATTTTATCGGTTTTATCTCATAAAATACATAAAGTATCCGAAAATTAATACAATAATTTTAACAACTTTAGATCTAATTTGTGGGATATTAATGAAACTTAAAATAATTTTCTCAAGCCATGCAATACGTTTTAGCTAATTTTTGCTAAAATAGTCACTATTTATGTCATTTTTACTCAAAAATCCATAAATCATGCTAAAAGAGATCATAAAATCTACAAATTTACATACTCTCTGTAAATTATGCATGTGACATCATATTAAAATATCATGGCTTAATTCGAAATTTAACTAATTTTAACCATTTTACCTCTTTTAATCCATTTTTATCTCATAAAAATCATAAATCATGCAATATTAATCAAATTAACTCGACTTTTTACACACAACTTGTAAAATATGCATGTGAGGTCATATAAAATTTCCAAGGTCAGAAACTTAGTTTAACTATTTTTAGCATTTTAAATCCCATTTTAGTCATAAAAATGTAATAAAATCACTAAAACTCATTAAAATGAGCAATAAATTTCCATAAATTATAAAAATAACCTAAAAACATTTTAGGACCAGAATATATAACATGCATGATGATTTCGTGGCTTATACTTATAAATCACAAATTTTTAGTTTTATATGTTAACCTTTTAACTCGGAGAAACAATAACCGATTATGCATGCAACATCCTTATGCTCTGATACCACTTGTTAGGTTCATATACCTATTATTAGACTCCTCTAATAGTGAAATAATTAACTTGTTAATTATTTGTTCTTTAGATCTAGTGCATGCATAACAAAATGAAAGATTTATAAGAAAAACAATGTTCCTCACATTGATATTAGGTTCGAAATTATGGGCACAAGTAAGGTCACCTTCCTTCACTTGTTCTTGAGCTAAGTATGATGGATGATCCTCCTAAGACTCCAAGTATAGAAGCCACTCCAATAAATTGCACCCAAGATTAATCCCAAAAATTCCTACTAATATTAACTAGATATGTAGTAGAAATATATCCTTAATAATACTAATATTCTTGTATTACTACCTCTAGTAATAGATTGGAGAGTATTAGTATTGTAGAGAGTTTGTTGCAATAGCATATGAGGAAAAATAGAGAGATAAACAACACAAGCACACACACATTAGAAAAATGAGCAAATGATGCTCTCTTATTAAGGCCAAAACCGGTGGCCTCTCCCATGTAGGGAATCTTGTGCTTTTGTTTTTTACTCTATTGTTTAGTGTAGGTAGAGTGTAGGAAGCCTAGGTGTAAGATGTAGCATGTAAAGGCTAGTGTGATATGTCACAATCACACAATAACCAACATCAACATAAGACAAAAGAGCATCTCTTGTGCTCTTAATATGGCCGAAAATTTGGACCATTTTTGGTCCATTTTTGCCTTTTGTCATTTGTCCCACAAATGCTTATAAGTCATATGTTTAACTATCTTACATATTTAATTATTAAGGTAATCATTTAACACTTAAATATTACTGTTCCGGGTATAATTTCCGGAGCAGTTATTAGTTACCACCCTTGACTTGTTGAATAATGTCTTGAGCTGAATCCTTCTTGCTCCTATCGTCCCACTCGGCCTCTCCTGCAACAATGAACGAACTGAGGGCTTGGCTGTGTGCCAAGCGTACTCACTCCGACGCTCAAGTCAGTAAACTTAAAGGATTAAGCTGTGTTACTTGGCTAGATGCGTATTGTAGAGAGATAAGGGAGATATTACCAGATGAATAGTGTATTTAGGTTATAATTGTGAGATGCTTTCCTCAATGAAGGTTGAGGAGTATTTATAGACTTTCACCTTTTGTCACGTAGTGGCCAAGTGGCCAAGTGGCTAGCAGGTGGAAAGATCGATCTACCCCTCACCGAGGGACCTATGGCGAGCCGGCGGACAATGTTGACTCGCCGCCGAGGGGTCTTGGATATGAGTACGCGGATGTGTGTCCCGGGCGGCGAGGTTGTCACGCCGAGACCCGTGTGGTGAGCCGATGGGATGCATCGGCTAGTCTATCTAAGTCGTTGACTTCTTTGTGGATATCTTTGACCTTGCTCGGTGTGTTGACTTGGTCAGCGGTGCAGAATATGCCCCATCAATTTGCCCCAGCGTAGTCTATGCCGTGGTATGGGCTCCGATGTACGTTGAGCATGTATTCTGCACAAGTAATTTTTAGAAATTTTCGCAGACGGCTTCTTCTTGTGCATCGGCGTGGCTCTTGCTAGGCCGTGCCGTATACCATATCCTAGGCCGTGCCGTATACCATATCCCCCCTCCACATGGATGCGTAAAGGGCACTCGATGTGGAAAAGAATATGACGCTGGCCGTGACCAAGGCTGAGAGTGCTTAGGTTGATTTTGATTGCCCCGGCCGGTGCTTCCTAGCTTGGTTGATCGGTGGCGGCGGAGACCAGATACCTAGGAATTTGTTGAGGAAGATGAATAGTTGAAGGGATGTGAACGGGCGTGTTGAAGACGCTTGGTCACTGTTGCATTGATTGACGTTTAACTGTTGCGACGATTGACATTCCGTGGTTGCATGCTCGACACGTGTTTGCTCGTTGATTGGCTGTTGCTTCATGGGTCGTGCTCGATTGGCCCTTCATTGTGGGCTTTTTCCTATAAATAGGGCGGTTTATCGTGATTTTGGTCACTAATTTCATTTTCTCAAATTTTCTTCAAAATTTTCGTCTTGCTAAACTGAAGGGCTTCTTTTTTTCTTCCAATCTTCGGAGTTTTTGATCCGGCTAGCACTTTTTCCTTTGAAGGTAAACAAACGAATTTTTCTTTTCTTTGCTAGTAATTTGTTGTGAACATGTCTTCTCGCCGATCTTTGGACCTAGTGGGCCTGTGTCGGAGGGTCCTAGGTCTCCTTCTCCCGAGGTTGATCCTCGATTCGGAGGAATGGGAGGATGAAGATTCTTGTGGTGATTTTGGTGATGATTTTGGTGAGGAGGAGGAAAGGCCTCGTCCTAATGAGAGGCAGTACGTCATGGATCACGGTGATGCCTGTAAGGTTCGCCTTGACCGTGTTTGGTCCCATAAGCTTGCCGGTTGTTGGTGAAAACTTTTCGAGGGCCATTTTTTCTTCGGTAGTGGATACGAAATTGTCATCCCTGGGAGGGTCGGTCCGTCTGTTGTCCTCCGCTGTGCCACACCGTGTGTACATGCGGCATTTGGAGTATGGTCTCCGGTTTCCTCTGAATGGGTATGTTATGGCCATAATTAAGGCTATGAACGTTGCCGTTGCCCAACTGCACCCGTTGGCCATGAGAACCATAATCGGCTTGCCTGGCTTTGTCTCTTCAAGGGAGAGGCTCCGACGGTGAATTTATTCCGTCGACTTCATTATCTGAAACCATCAATCTCTGGCCGTGTCGGATGGTACAGCGTGCAAACGGAGCAAGGTTACGTCTCTGTTGACAAGCTCTCTTCTTGCAAGGTGGCGGGTGGTCGGTGGGTGTACGTTAAGGTCCGGACGACTATCGCCGCCTGCCCGCTCCTTCCAAAGACCAGGTTAATTTGCGGTGTGAGACTAGGGCGGAGCATGACAGATGGGTCACCGGAAACATCTCGAAAATGGATGCAGCAGGGTCCATCTGAAGGAGGATGAGAGGTTGGCGATGAGGCTCTTCGAGGTGGACAAGAGTGGGGTGCCGAAAAGATGGATTCCCCCGACGCAGATCATTCTTCAGGATGAGCCGCTTTGCTATGTCGGCCTCATACGGCCCGGCGCAGGTGAGTGGGGTCGGTGTGAGGCCCGTCACCGCTCTCAATGCTCCTTTTTTCTCGGGTTTCGATTTATTTCCTCTTCTTGATTCTTTGTTTCTTTTTGAGACCACTTTGGACCGGACCTATCGAGGATCTTCTTCGGAGAATGGGGTCGCATAAAGACAAAACCGTTGCTAACTTGCATCCCAAGGCTCTGGCCCATGATCGCAGGACGTCGCCGAATGACCTTATGGAACAGCGGCTGAAGGGCTTGAGCAAGGAGGAGGCGCAGGCCCGGGTGGTGAGCGGCGTAGTGTGTCGGACGCGGAAAACGGCGTCGAAACCGGTTTCAACTCCCGTCCTCTCCCCTAAGAAGGTGGAGATTGTTGATATTCCTGATGAGGGGGACTCTGATGCAGAGGGATCTCCCCTTATCTCGTAGGGAGGAAAAGGACGGCTTCTGCTGCTGGCAAGGAAGTGCCTTCTCCGGCCAAGAAGGCCAGACATGGTATCCGTCTATCCTGTGGCTTAAACTTAGCCGTGCCATTAGGTGTTCCTGATAAGTCAGTTGATACTGATGCTTTAATTGAATTTTTGCAGATCAGTCGCAGTCGGCCATCGCTCACGTTGGGCGGCAGGCGGTGGGCTTCTCTGCGCAGGCTCGCGATCAGGGCGCCACCGTCAATTCTTCATCCCAGAAGGTTTCCTTCTCCCGCCCCAGCTGGTGGCCAAAACCCACCGCCGTTCCTCCCCCAGAAGGCTTCCGTCTCCCGGCTTATAGAGGAAGGCACGAAGGCGATTAGGAGCCGGCGAGGTGGAACGTGGCTACGGGGCTCGCCTCAAGGAGCGGGGAGAGGGTCATTGCTCGAGCATTTGTTTCGAGTGTAATGCCACTAAGCAGGTGGCTACGTCGGCGAAGCTGAATCTCCTTAATGAGCAGAAGCTCAGGGGAGATGCTGAGAAGGCGCTCTTGGCTGAGCGAAAGCTCCGGGAGGACGCCGAAAAGGGAGTCCTTGCTGAGAGAGCTAAGGCCGAGGCTGCGGCGACCGAAGCTGCGAAGTTCTTTGGAGGAATGTAGCCTTGCTCGAGCGTGCCGACCTCTGTCTCCAGCAGAGGGATCAACACGAGGGCATGTCTAAGGCCCAGCCGAGCCGATTCGTGGCAAAGAGGCCATCATCAAGCGAAGGAGGCGGACGTCGATATGCTCCAAACCGTCATGCTCCCCAAACTGTGCGCCGAGTTCCGGACTTGGCCGAAGATCTTTGTCGGGGAAGTTATCGGGGAGCTTTTCCCTCTTGATGGCTCCTTCCGTGGGACGGGTTCGACGTCTTTCGCTTGATGACGAGTCGCGGCTAAGGAGAAAGCGCGGTGGAGGCGGCCAAAGAGGCGCAAAGCGAAGATGGAGGGGAGGCGGCGCGGAGAAAGCGGCTCTTCGAGAGGGCTAGAGTGGCTAAGGAAGAGGCCGAAAGGATGAGGGCACCGAGGATGCCGAGGCAAGGCCGAGGTCGCTAGAGAAGTCATTGGGTTGCTCATCGGGAAGATGCGTCGCCGATATCGATGGCAGCGGCAGCAGCAGGCCTAGGAGAGCAAGTTTCTGCAGATCTGTTTCTTACTCCTCACTAACATGTCCGCTTGATGAGAACAAGTTTGGTGATCGATTTCGATTGTCCGTGGGCCAATTACTCGGCTCATCCTTCCCGCTTATCTCTTGGTATAATCGTAGCTTTTGCTTTTTGTACAACTTTTAGTAGGTTGTGTCTCGGATTATCCCCGCGGGGACGGCCGTCGTCTGTATTCTTCTCACTTGTAAATCTTGTAACTTATCTTCTAATAATAATTCGTTTCTTTCGCCTGCGGCCTGGCCGTGGTCTTTATCTCATCTCTGTCAGAGTTGTCTTCCTGTATTCTTAATTGAGCGCCCTTTTTGTTTCGCCTCGGCTTGGCGGCCGTTTTGAGTGCGTATCTCAACCTGTGTTTCAACGCTTCCAAGACACTTTGAATGTTTTTGCGAGTGTAACGTGCGATGGCTCTTGTTGGATTGACCGGGGAAGCCGGCGTTGGTTCTTAATAGCGTGTTACGTGGCGTCTACCACTTGGAGTGACTGCGACGGCGTCTACCTCTTGGGGTGACTGCCGTGGCGTCTACTACTGGGGGTGCTAGCTGACAATGTTGTAGTTCTTCATAACGATTGCCGCTCTTGTCGGTATGATGTGTGAGGTGAGCGTACGTTTCTTGATAGCGTGTTACGTGGCGTCTACCACTTGGAGTGAGGCTGCGGCGGCGTCTACCTCTTGGGGTATTTTGCCGTGGCGTCTACTACTTGGGGTGGCGACGGCAGCCTTTGTAGTTCTTCATAACGATGCCGCTCTTGTCGGTATGACAGTGTGAGCGGCGTACGTTTCTTGATAGCGTGTTACGTGGCGTCTACCACTTGGAGTGACTGCGACGAGTCTACCTCTTGGGGTGATGCCGTGGCGTCTACTACTTGGGGTGGCTGCGGCGGCGCTGTATTTCTTCGCAACGATGCCGCTCTTGTCGGTATGACGGTGTGAGCGGCGTCGGTTTCTTGATAGCGTGTTACGTGGCGTCTACCACTTGGAGTGGCTGCGTGAGTCTACCTCTTGGGGTGGCTGCCGTGGCGTCTACTACTTGGGGTGACTGCGACAGCGGCAATGTTGTAGTTCTTCATAACGCCGCCGCTCTTGTCGGTATGACGGTGTGAGCCGGCGTACATTTCTTGATAGCGTGTTACGTGGCGTCTACCACTTGGAGTAGTACTGCGACGGAGTCTACCTCTTGGGGTATTTGCTAGTAGCGTCTACTACTTGGGGTGACTGCGACAGTTTGTATTTCTTCGCAACGATGCCGCTCTTGTCGGTATGACAAAGTGTGAGCCGGCGTCGGTTTCTTGATAGCGTGTTACGTGGCGTCTACCACTTGGAGTGAGCTGCGACGAGTCTACCTCTTGGGGTGCTGCTAGTGGCGTCCACTACTTGGGGTGGCTGCGACGTGTTGTAGTTCTTCATAACGACTGCCGCTCTTGTCGGTATGACAGTGTGAGCCGGCGTCTGTTTCTTGATAGCGTGTTACGTGGCGTCTACCACTTGGAGTGACTGCGACGGCGCTTTATTTCTTCGCAACGACTGCCGCTCTTGTCGGTATGACAGTGTGAGCCGGCGTCGGTTTCTTGATAGCGTGTTACGTGGCGTCTACCACTTGGAGTGACTGCGACGGAGTCTACCTCTTGGGGTGACTGCCGTGGCGTCTACTACTTGGGGTGACTGCGACGGCGCTGTAGTTCTTCATAACGACTGCCGCTCTTGTCGGTATGACAGTGTGAGCCGGCGTCTGTTTCTTGATAGCGTGTTACGTGGCGTCTACCACTTGGAGTGATGCGACGGAGTCTACCTCTTGGGGTGGCTAGTAAAGTGGCGTCTACTACTGGGTGGCTGCGACGGCGCGTATTTCTTCAACGACGCCGCTCTTGTCGGTATGACAGTGTGAGCCGGCGTCAATTTCTTGATAGCGTGTTACGTGGCGTCTACCACTTGGAGTATTTGCGACGGAGTCTACCTCTTGGGGTGGCTAGTGGCGTCTACTACTTGGGGTGATCATGACGGGCGCTGTATTTCTTCGCAACGATGCCGCTCTTGTCGGTATGACAAGTGTGAGCGCGTCGGTTTCTTGATAGCGTGTTACGTGGCGTCTACCACTTGAGGTTTGCGACGGAGTCTACCTCTTGGGGTGACTGCCGTGCCGTCCACTACTTAGGGGGTGACCGCGACGGCTTTGTAGTTCTTCATAACGATCGCCGCTCTTGTCGGTATGACAGTGTGAGCCGGCGTCTGTTTCTTGATAGATAACTGATGGGAAAATTTTGCTTTGATTGAAGGCTTGACGGTTTCTCATTAGGAGAAAACATGCGTTGGGGTGTCCACAGATATTTTGGACACCTCCGCGGCTACATAAATTCTTGCGAGATTACCGATGCCCTATCGGCTCATTACAGGCACACTTCCTCGGTCGGCCCCTAGTTGTATCCATTTGGTCGCCCTCTGCTGCAAGGACGGACTCTTCCCTTTTCGGACTTTCTCGCCTCTTTGAGGGACTGCATGTTGCATCCTCGGGCAGCTATCTGGACGTTGATCACCTCATCCTTCTCGTCTTTGGAGACGAGCTTATGCGCTTCCCCCCGGTCCGAGACGTACATCAGTGTTAGGGCCCGGATGGACATCACTGCGTCGGCCTCGCTTAGGGCGACCCGGCCTATGAGGACGTTGTATGCGGACGAGCCGTCGATGACCACAAACTCGGCTAGGACGTTCTTGGGCGACGTCTTTTCGCGAATCTCACCGGAGCCTAATTGACCCGGTGGTACAGGCCCCCGGAAAAGTCAGATAGCGGGTTGGTGCGAGGGCTTAAGTCTTTGATCTTCGGCCGAGGCCGAGGAAGCATTCTCTAAACATGATGTTCGTGTATGCTTTGTGTCAATCGTGCACCTCTTGACCAGGTGGTTGGATATGTCTAAATTGACTACGAGCGGGTCGTTGTGAGGGGCGATGACCCCTTCGTAGTCCTTTCTTCCAATAGTCATGTCGGGGGATGCTTGCGCAGAGGGGATCCCCGAGTTGGGCACAAATTTGATGGCACGATATAGCTCGTTTAGGTGTCGTTTGTGCCCATGAGCGGACCCTCCGTTCTCGTTGCCCCCGATGACAACGTGAATCACTCCTATCCGTTCGAAAACGGACTTTTTATCTGAACGCCGCGTCGTCTTTTGGCCTTTTGCGACGTACTTGCCGAGGCTTCCTTCCGGATCGGTTCCTCATGGCATTCTTCGGATGGCGACGGTCGTTGGTTAAATGGCCGGTGTGGCCGTGGTACTCCGCGATCTTGGCTCGTGTCACCGTCACTTTTTGGCTTGGGGGTCTCTCCCACTTCTGGCCCTCGTTTTTGCTCGGGCGAAGACCTCGGCGGCTGATACGACGAGAGGGGTTTTTTCACTATACCGCCCGGTGGTACGTTCCCGAATTCCACCCGGCGCCCACCGAGTCTTGCCTCCGGTCGGATCTGTCCGACCGTGATCTATTATTCTCACGGCGTTTTCCATCGGACCGCGAACCGTTGTTGTCGCGGCGTTCTTCGTCTGTTTGTCCGATGGTGACTCCTCTTTTTCGAGTGCTCGGCTTGGCCGGGATCTACCCGAGTCTTGTGATAGTCTTCTACCTTGATGGCCTGGTCGGCCGGCTTCCCCGGCGGCGTCCCGGCCTAAGCCTCCGCTCTTGATGAGCTCGTTTTTAAGGCTCCCTCGGGAGGCCCTTCATCGCCGCGAAGGCCGCCACTCGGGATTAATTTCTCGAATCTGCTGGACCTTTCCATCAAACCTCTTCACGTAGCTCCGGAGAGACTCGCCCCCTCTGTCGATAGTTAGGAGGTCGGAGGTCTCTACGGCCCTTCTCTTATTGCAGGAGTACTGGGTTAGGAAAGCGCCCTTCAGGTCGGCGTAGTAGTACACCGAGCCATCGGGAAGCCCTTTGTACCAGCTCTGAGCCATCCCATGCAGAGTTGTTGGGAAAATTCGGCACGGACCTCGTCGGGGCTGCTCCCATACCGACATGTAAGACTCGAAAGCCTCGGCGTGGTCGGGTGGGTCGCTATCCCCTTGTATGATAGGGGTGGCAGTTTTAGCTTGTTTGGCACCGGGACTTCTAGGACGTAGGCGTTGAGGGGTTGCCTGACCACGTGTTGAATGACACGTGGCGATCGGCTCCTCGCATCCCTATCCTGGCTTCTCCCCTCGTAGCGGGAGGGGCTCCTTCTTTGACTATGACTCCTTCTCCAACTCTGCTGAGTCGGACTCCTCTGGCTCCTTTGGGGTATGCCTCGTTCGTGTGGCGGGGACGCTGTCCTTCCGCGAGTGCGGGAAGGACTTAGGTCTACCGCGCCCACTTTGGGCTCCCCCGGCGTCTTGACTGGGTCAACTTCTCCTAGTGCTCCGTTCAGATTTCTCGGAGTCACGTTTTGGGCCCTGTTATCCTGGACGGTTTCCGCCGCTCTTGTCGGTGTGACAGTGTGAGCGGGCGTGTTGCTGATTAGGTCCAGGAGCATTTTTAGCTTTTCTACGTCAACCACATGCCCCATGATGGTGACCTGGTTGGTTGGCACCGGCGCGTCGGGTATTATTGGCATCCCGAACTCCGGTTGGATTACTCCGCCGGTGGAAGGTCGCATGACTCGGAGTTGTTGAAAGCGTCATCTTGGTGGAACGCGGTTTCGTCGGTCACGACTGCGTCTTGCTGTTTCGACATTTTCTCGGCTTTTTGGGTGGGTTTCTATTTTGAGTTTGATTTTTGTTTGGGAATGAATGTGACTAGCTTCTAGTGTCTTTCCCACAGACGGCGCCAATTGTTCCGGGTATAATTTCCGGAGCAGTTATTAGTTACCACCCTTGACTTGTTGAATAATGTCTTGAGCTGAATCCTTCTTGCTCCTATCGTCCCACTCGGCCTCTCCTGCAACAATGAACGAACTGAGGGCTTGGCTGTGTGCCAAGCGTACTCACTCCGACGCTCAAGTCAGTAAACTTAAAGGATTAAGGCTTGTGTTACTTGGCTAGATGCGTATTGTAGAGAGATAAGGGAGATATTACCAGATGAATAGTGTATTTAGGTTATAATTGTGAGATGCTTTCCTCAATGAAGGTTGAGGAGTATTTATAGACTTTCACCTTTTGTCACGTAGTGGCCAAGTGGCCAAGTGGCTAGCAGGTGGAAAGACTGATCTACCCCTCGGCCGAGGGACCTATGGCAGGCCGGCGGACAATGTTGACTCGCCGCCGAGGGGTCTTGGATATGAGTACGCGGATGTGTGTCCCGGCTGGCAGGTTGTCACGCCGAGACCCAGGTGGCAGGCCGATGGGATGCATCGGCTAGTCTATCTAAGTCGTTGACTTGCTGTGGATATCTTTGACCTTGCTCAGTGTGTTGACTTGGTCAGCGGTGCAGAATATGCCCCATCAATTACAATTAATAATATAATATACACTCCACTTTTTGAGTAGTATACTACCATTATATCATCATATAATGGGTCCCATAATAACTAGTTAGTTAAAATTACAACTTCTTGTAACTTTAAATAACTAATTACCTCTACCTCAAAACTTATATTAAAACCTCAACTAATTTAGTAATTTAACACTTAATTACTAAATTAAATTTTATTTAATCACATTACAATAAGACGCAAAATTTACACTCTCATAATTAAGGAATTAATTAATCTGTATCTCATACAATTAATTAATTATCTATTTGGGCCTCATCCTATAGGTGTGACCTAAAGGGATCAACTGACCACCACCGTCACACGACAGTAATGTGAAACTCTAGTTAGCCAATCATTACCGATTAGTGACGGTCAGTCGACTGTATAAAGAATCATCCCCACGTATTCTTAGTATGAGATTTAATAATGATATTTAAATCATGTGATCGCACTATTGTTGAGGACACATTTCCCAACAGGGTACTCTTCTTAGATAGCTCGAGAAGGTTAACTTCATCAGTCTTGCTAGTAGAGCCGTAAGAACGACTTGTTGAGCCTTGATATCCACGACCTACCATTTTGGACAAGAGCCCTTTACGGATGTCATCTTCAATCCTTGTTCCTAGTACGGTGAAGTCTATGAAGGTCTTAATGTTTTGGTACCTCAAATGACTTGCATAGATGGGCTTTAGGTTGTCCACGAATTTCTCCATGAGGGTAGCTTCATCTGGACGTTCAACAAGTTGAGTACTAGTCTTCCTCCACCTACTTAGGGAGTCGGTGAAACCTTGTTTGTCATTTTGGGTAAGAACCTCTAAAGTGCGCATGTTGACTTGGATTTCAGCACTATCCGCATATTGCTTGGCAAACTCAATTGCGACATCGTCCCAGGTAGCAATTTTCTTGTGCTCTAGAGAATAGAACCATTGTTTTGGGATGGTGTTAAGAGATGAGGGAAAGATTCTTAAGAACATCTCGGGTTTAATGCCTTTGATAGACATGTAATCCTTGAAAGCACGGATATGGTTCAAAGGGTTTTCGTGCCCCTTGAATTTAGGGATATCCGTCATGTTGAAGTTGGTTGGCAACTTGGAACTCACGACTTCATATTTGCGATTATTTTCCCTATAAATGTCATCTCCTTTGAGATACATCAATTGTTCCTCCAAGTATTGGAGTCGTTTCTCAGCTGTAGTCATACCTATGGGAGGGTTTTCGTCCCCGAAGTTATTCACAAATTCATCAGACACTTCACTTTCTCGAGGAGGTATCCTCGTTTCCACGGCATATATTCGGCCCTCGATTGTGTCAAGGCGATCATACACTTGGTCTTAAGTGACTTGGAGACGAGCTAGTGCGGCTAGGATTTGATCATTACCAATCTGGGGTTGGTTGTGGCTCACGTCGCTGTTGGAATATGTGTCCTCCGATAATAATGCGATCACGACTGTTGATCATGATGATCACATGTTTAAATCTCATTATAAAGAATACAATTGGGAAGTAATGTTGTTACTGTCAACTGGTCAACATATATCGGTAATGATTGGCTGACTAGAGTTTGACATTACTGTCGTGCGACGGTGGTGATCAGTTGACCCCCTAGGTCATACCTATAGGGCAACACTCTTAATTGATTATTTAATTAATCGTATAATGTTACGAGTTAATTAAATTACTTGAAAATTGACGGATGATTTTGGAAGTAAAATTTATGTATCATATTAAAATGTGATTAAATGAGATACGGTCTGAGTAATTGAATCGTATCATTACTCGGATGAAATTATTGTTTACAAAAACAATTAAATTTGAATGAATTATTATGAATACGATTTATAAATGGAAAAATATTTTGGTGCAAGTAATTATGAAATTACTAAGTCAATTAATGTATATGACGTGTTTTTATTAATACGTTGATTTTTAATATGTTAAAAATACATAACAAATTTATGTTACATATGACATATGATATATTGACAATTGACAAAAATAATATGGATTCCATATTATCCATTGTACCGAAAATTAGAGGAGGATTAGGATAATATTGTGTTTGATTAAGTTAATGGAAAACACAATGATTACCTACATTCCTAGCCATGCAACCCTAATGCTCATTGTAAAGAACAATCCATGCATGCATTGGCTCCCCTTTATCCCTCCTCCCACCCGGTTTTCCACTAAGAAAGGCAAAGGTTTTTGCCTTATATTTTTCATACACACTACATTCATTTTGTGTGGTATTATTCATTCACTTACTCATCCAAAAAATTAATTCTAGAGAGAAAAATAATTCTTCTCTTCTTCTCTCTATAAAACCGAAAATATTAAGTGTGTTGTAATATTTTTGGGTCATTTTTCTACTAGATTAATAATATACTAGTTCATGTAATATTAATTAAATTAAGGGTAAGCTTTGGGTATTAATCCTAAGGAGAGATCCTACACTTGGATCTTGGTTCTTCCATCATAGGAAAGCACAAGAACAAAAGAAAAGGAGATTTCTTTTGTGCCCATAAAACCGAAATCACCAATGTAAGAACATGATTTCTCCTCTATTTTATCATTTGTTTGCATGCATAAAATCCATATTTAATTTTATGAAAAATTAATTTATAACATATATGAGTATGTTTATGTATATAGATCTACATTTCCTTCAATCGGTATCAAGAGCCACGGTTGTTTGCATGCAAATCGGTTAAAAGTTTTTCCGAGTTATAAGAATAACATATAAAACTTGTAAAATTTGTGTTATTATGATATATCACGAAATTAATTCATGCATGTTAATATTTCTGGTCCTAAAATGTTTTAGGATATTTTGGTTAATTTTACGGATTTTTATTGTTCATATTATACAATAATGGCATTTAAATATGATTTTATGAGTAAAAATGTCATTTTTGGTCTAAAATTAGCTATACTTCGAATTTTCAGTTGATTTTTGGATATGTTGTTACATATATTATTTTGAGATAACCTGTAAATTTTCATAATTTTTGGACTTGTTATGCTCGAAAAATGGATTTTTCATTATTAAATTCGGATTTAGGTGAAAAATAGGTTAATATGAGTTAAATTTCGGATCTGGTCATAGAAAATTAATATGTTGTCACATGCAATTTTATAAGATGTGTGTAAAATAATTGGCTATAAAGAAGTCTTTTTGCATGATTTATGGATTTTTGAAGAAAAATAGCATAAATAGTGACATTATTAGTGAAAAATTAATAAAACATAATCTATGACTTAGAAAAAACGTCTAATGTTGCATTTTATTATCTTTTTCAGATCTAAAATTATAAAGTTAATGAAAATAATTTTTCCATGTTTTTTATGATTATTTTAGTTAAAACCGATAAACCGCAACATTGTTTTTTCGGAAAAATTTCGAAATTTTTAACCTAAGATTTTGAACATTATGAGTGTCATGGTATTTTTCCAGAATGTTCATGAGTTTAAATTTCAAATTTTGAATTTATTTGAAATTTTGTGATTTATTTGAAGTTTATAGCTTATTTTTGTAATTTTTTGGTCCATTTATGAACAATTTTATAAAATATGGGTTAATTATGGTCAAATTATTAGTGAAGACTAAATTTTGAGTCCTAAGAGGTTAGGGTAATTAACTTATGCATAAATATGAGTTTATGTATTTTTGTGATTATAAAAATGTTGAAATCACGCAAATCCGTAAAAACCGAGTAATATACGATATTGGCTAATTAAAGGCGATTTAGCATAAAATTGAGCATGTTCATACATATTATAATGCTGCATTTTTCCTTTATGATTGTCATAATTTTAATTTATGTAATTTTGAATTATGTAATTTTACTTAGTATGGCCTTAGATTTTAATTGGTATTTCCCGAAATGTATGGGAATATCGATTCGGTTGTAATTTTATTGTGATCTCGTATCACCGTTTTGTAATTTAATAGATTTATTTTATTTTAAGTTACAAATGTATAATAGGAAATTATGTAATTTATTATGTAGTTTTATTCATTCCGGAGTTCCCAAAGACGGATTTCTTCTAGAATGGCGATACATAGAGACGGTGTTACCTCGAGATGCGTGCCACAACCGAAGTTCAAGGAACCAATGGAGTTGGTTTCCGAATATGTAATAGTTAAATAGTTTTTCTTTTTTAGGAAAGGCCATACTAGGATTTATTTATTTTTATGCTTGCATTTTATTTTATGTCGCATGCATCGCTAAATCGCCATAACTAAAACATGCATCCTATTTTATCGAGTTTATCGACCGTGTCAATTAAAATTATCGTAGTTCACCGCTTTAGTTCACTTAAAACGTGATAGATAATAAATTGACATGACCTCTCGCTAAAACAATCAATTGAGACATAGCCTTACCAAATAGTAGAAACCATGAAAACCTATTTCGCGAGGGAGTGCACTCGGCCCTACCGGGGTACAAACCTTGTTACGTAGGGGAAGTGGGTGATGAATGTTAATCCACCGAATTCATGTTGATAAGGGATGAATCGGCCCTACCGTGCCCAAGTTGATATGGATTTGGATCATGGACACATTTATTCGAAATTTGGATTGAACTCAACAAAAGTTTTTGATAAGGGATGTATCGGCCCTACCGTGCCCTTGTCGAATGTGTTTTGGGCTAAAGATAATTGTTAATGTAATATTATCGACCAAGAGTTCTAAAAGTATAATCGATTAAACGTTAATCCACCGAGTTATATTGATAAAGGATGAATTGGCTCTACCGTGCCTAAGTCGATATGAATTTGGGTCTTGGAATCATTTATCTAGTTGGGTAGAGGTCACTAGAAAAATGCCTAAAACTTGTTTAAATCATACATTTTTACGAGTATAATTAAAACGACATTTGTTTTACTCCTTATATTTTGTTTTGTAGACCACTTCTTCTTCATAACAAATGGAAACACCAACACCAACTCCTAATGCCACACCTCTCGCTAGTTCATCATGGCTCCGATCCTTTATGGATCGATGTAAACTTGAAAAGAATGGGTCAAATTTCTTCGATTGGGATGCCCAACTCAAATTAGCCGCCGAAGGTGACGACAAGCTTCGTTACCTTACCGAGGCCTCTCCACCCGAACCCTCCACTAGGTCCACCGCGGCCACTAGGGAAGCATATGAGGCTTACCAAAAGGAGTCCGCCGCAATGAAAAATGTTTTGATATTTGCGATGGAGGCGGACCTCCAAAGGAGAGCCTTTAAAATGGGCAATGCTAATGAGATTTACTCCAAACTTGTGACCATGTTTTCACAAACTCCGCGGACCGTCCAATATGAGGCGGCCGTGGCATTCTTTGATCTCGACTTCAAAGAGGGCCAAAAGGTTAGCCCTCATGTGCTCAAACTATTGGAGCTTGTCGAGACCTTGAAAATTCAAAAGGTTGAAATCCCCAAAGAACTCATCGTAGATAGGATTCTACACTCCTTGTCCAAAGTCAAGGCATATGTGCAATTCCGGGTGAATTTTAACATGCAAGACAAGGATGTGTCTCTTGAGGAGTTGCACAAGTTACTTGTGCAAGCCGAGAGGGACATGGGGTTAAATGTGAACCCTCCCAAGGATGTGCTTAACATAAGCACTAAGAGTAAGGGGAAGTTCAAGAAGAATGGGAGAAAGGGCAAGAAGCTAGCTCCCACTTTCACCAAAGCTAAGTCTTGTGAAGCTAGCACCTCAAAGATCAAGAAGGGTCCTCTTGATAAATGCCATTATTGTAATGGTATGGGACATTGGAAAAGAAATTGTTCCAAATACCTTGGTGATATTAAGGCTGGAAATATCACTCCAGTAGGTAAATGACTAACCTTCTTTTATGTTTCTAATTCAACTATGGTATTACGATGCAAAGTTGTGATAATGTATCTCCCTTTTTATTGTAAATAGGGCCTCCACCAAGCAAAGACAAGGGAAAGGAAAAGCGAGCATGAGAAACCATCAAGAAGCTAGGGATAGCTTTCATGGAGCCTTGCTTTTCATTGTCTTATTTTAAAGTTATGTTTTGGATTTTTAGAACTTTAAGTTTCCGTGTTCGACATGGAAAAGTATTTTGGATAATGGTTGTATTTTGGATGATGGTGACTTGCTTTGCAACCCAAGTCACCCGTTTTATCATTTATCCTTTTATGTTCTGAAAATTCATGTTTAAATGCTTGTTCTAGGAAATATAAGATTATTCACTTAAAGTGATCTAATAGACAAATATAATGACGGGTTTCATTATATGTCCACATGCTTAAGGCTTGTGTATGATCATTTATAAAGCGATTTTGAGTCTATGAACTCTCTTAAAGGAATGTCAATCACCAAGTACACATATGAAATCAATAACCATTAGTCTATCTATGAGATAGTTCTCCTTATACTTCAACATCATTAATTTGTGTCTCATATGCTATCTTTGAATCTATAGTGTATTTATTCTAAAGATAGAGTGGGAGAAAATTGAGGACACAACACACAAGGCAAGATAAAATTGTGTACTTGTGTAAATGAAGATCTACGCAAGAGAGAATGATTTGAATGAAGGTATATCTATTTACATAGTATGCCGAATAGATGAGATCTATGGTCTCAAGTTAGTTCTATATGACTAAAGAGACCAAGTGAAGTAATCATAAGAGTATATTCTCAAGATAACTACACGAGGAGACCAAAAGAAAGTTTTGGAAGAAAAATGACTAATGAAAAGTCTTAACAAGTTTTTGACTAAGTTTATGAAATTTTTGACCAATAGTTTCAACCTTGAGATTTACTTAAGAGCCTAAATGAATCAAAGTTACATACTAGTTATGATCGAGTTGCAAAATTATTATACCGATATCTTCAATGGCCAAGTTTTAACCACGCAAATGTCATTGCTTAACCTCAATATGAAATGGTTAAACCTCCTTCCAAAAGGGATATTTTGAAGGATGTGTATTAGATATTACTTATATTTAATAAATGACATTGCTACACATCATTATGACATGAATGTGTTAGAGATTTAAAAATCTCTTTCGTAAGGTTTAAGATGAGACCACTTCAAAATAGGTATTTTGAAAGGATATGATGGGAACATATATGGTTTTATCCTAATAACTTGGCAATGCAATTTATATTTCAATTCTTGATAAATTTCGATTGAGAAGTCAATTTCGAAATGTGTAGAATTCAGTGGGAGTTAGGAAATTCTCATGTGAAGACATGGAATTTAGTGGGAGCTATCATCCTTTGAATGTTTACAACTCATCACTCATTAAAGAATGACGAGCTAATACCTTCTTTCATAAAGAAGCTTTTGAGTTTTCAATTCTGGATGAAAATGGACTATGATGAATCCAATTACATCAAGGGATTTTGGATTAGTATTAAGAGATACACATCGTATCAACATTCACATAGGTTATTCATGTAGATGAAAATGGAATTGCCATTAGCAGTCATGGTCGTTCATTGAACCTATGAACGGTTGATCTCATGATTATTAGTAACAAATGTTTCCGCCATTAGAATAATCATGTACATGTCCAATTATGAATCATATGCATAAGAGCATGATGATTGATTGGTAAGCCATAATAGAAACGTCATGAATTCTCGAATAGAATCCGATGAGCGATTTCGGTGTTTGTGGGATGTTCCATTGTGTGTCAAGAGGTTGCACATATTATAGAAAATCCGAGCACATATGAGGATTTATGAGAATCCCAATTCTTTCAAGCCTAGAAAGAGAAATGAGAAGTTTTGGAAAGATGCTTGGTTGAATAAGAGGTTATTCAAAAATAATCTTTCCTAGTTAAGCTAGGACTTGTGAGAAGTGCTAAGCTAATAATCTTGTCAATTGTTACAAGATTCTACAAAACATATACCTAGTGCATTGTGTGTGGATGGAATACTTGATCAGTACAAGTTATATCATTCATCACAAATTCGTTCGTTATGTGATAGTCGATAAGAAAGTTTTTTCAAGTTAAAGAACCGAAACCAAGGTCGGGAACCTTGATATGTACTTGGTAAGATTCATGCTATGAGAGAGAACATGAATGTAAAGGAAATTGCAAGTGTAAGAAGTTTGAACACATGGGCACATGGCATGTTAAACTTCTATTGCAATCAATAAGTGTTTACACTTACGATATACATCACAAGGTTGTAATATGATATTGACTACCCGAGTGTGATGTCGACATTTGTCGTTTGAGTTATTATTAACTCACGTTGTACATTGTTATATCCAAACGGGTTGTAGAGACAATTGAACCCCGTTAAAGTGAACATGGATTAACATTGTATTTGCCCATAGTTACTTATATGAGGTGACGTCTCGAAGTGACTAGAGTGTGATGCGATTGATGGCAAGTTCAAGTGCCATAGAGTCATGTGAGATGACTAGTCGATCACATAGGCGGAATGTTAGGAACATTTTTGGGCCTAATGACCGCTTATAGAGTTCTGGCAAATTTATATAGCCTGGTCGTGGCGAGAGCTACTATAGTATTCAAATGAGTCGATTCTTTTGACTAAAGACTATTCGCCTAAGATGGCACAGTTTCAGATTGACTTTGATTTGTGTTACTACGACCTTCGTCAATGGGGTCAAATGGGCATATTTTGGGTTATGATGGCTGTGGCTAGTCGAAGGGAATGAGTGCGATAGGAATTATCCACCCCTAGTCAGGGTTATAACAATATCTCAGGGCCACTCGAGGAGTAATGAACTGGAAATGCGTGGCCACGCTCGGAAAGTATCTATGATAGATAAGTCCGGTCAATCAGTTATTCTCCAGATCGAGGAAACCACTCTCGATATGATCACTTGCAAGTACGACCTGAAAGACACCTTGCATTGAGTGGGAGATAGTAATAGGACAAGAGAATTGGTGATGCACACTTGTCGAGGACAAGTGGGAGATTGTTGGAATATGTGTCCTCCGACAATAATCCGATCACGATTGTTGATCATGATGATCACATGTTTAAATCTCATTATAAAGAATACAATTGGGAAGTAATGTTGTTCTTGTCAACGGTCAACATATATCGGTAATGATTGGCTGACTAGAGTTTGACATTACTGTCGTGCGACGGTGGTGATCAGTTGACCCCCTAGGTCATACCTAGAGGGCAACACTCTTAATTGATTATTTAATTAATCGTATAATGTTACGAGTTAATTAAATTACTTGAAAATTAACGGATGATTTTGGAAGTAAAATTTACGTATCATATTAAAATGTGATTAAATGAGATACGGTCTGAGTAATTGAATCGTATCATTACTCGGATGAAATTATTGTTTACAAAAACAATTAAATTTGAATAAATTATTATGAATACGATTTATAAATGGAAAAATATTTTGGTGCAAGTAATTATGAAATTACTAAGTTAATTAATGTATATGACGTGTTTTTATTAATACGTTGATTTTTAATATGTTAAAAATACATAACAAATTTATGTTACATATGACATGTGACATATTGACAATTGACAAAAATAATATGGATTCCATATTATCCATTGTGCCGAAAATTAGAGGAGGATTAGGATAATATTGTGTTTGATTAAGTTAATGGAAAACACAATGATTACCTACATTCCTAGCCATGCAACCCTAATGCTCATTGTAAAGAACAATCCATGCATGCATTGGCTCCCCTTTATCCCTCCTCCCACCCGGTTTTCCACTAAGAAAGGCAAAGGTTTTTGCCTTATATTTTTCATACACACTACATTCATTTTGTGTGGTATTATTCATTCACTTACTCATCCAAAAAATTAATTCTAGAGAGAAAAATAATTCTTCTCTTCTTCTCTCTATAAAACCGAAAATATTAAGTGTGTTGTAATATTTTTGGGTCATTTTTCTACTAGATTAATATTATACTAGTTCATGTAATATTAATTAAATTAAGGGTAAGCTTTGGGTATTAATCCTAAGGAGAGATCCTACACTTGGATCTTGGTTCTTCCATCATAGGAAAGCACAAGAACAAAAGAAAAGGAGATTTCTTTTGTGCCCATAAAACCGAAATCACCAATGTAAGAACATGATTTCTCCTCTATTTTATCATTTGTTTGCATGCATAAAATCCATATTTAATTTTATGACAAATTAATTTATAACATATATGAGTATGTTTATGTATATAGATCTACATTTCCTTCAATCGGTATCAAGAGCCACGGTTGTTTCCATGCAAATCGGTTAAAAGTTTTTCCGAGTTATAAGAATAACATATAAAACTTGTAAAATTTGTGTTATTATGATATATCACGAAATTAATTCATGCATGTTAATATTTCTGGTCCTAAAATGTTTTAGGATATTTTGGTTAATTTTACGGATTTTTATTGTTCATATTATACAATAATGGCATTTAAATATGATTTTATGAGTAAAAATGTCATTTTTGGTCTAAAATTAGCTATACTTCGAATTTTCAGTTGATTTTTGGATATGTTGTCACATATATTATTTTGAGATAACCTGTAAATTTTCATAATTTTTGGACTTGTTATGCTCGAAAAATGGATTTTTCATTATTAAATTCGGATTTAGGTGAAAAATAGGTTAATATGAGTTAAATTTCGGATCTGGTCATAGAAAATTAATATGTTGTCACATGCAATTTTATAAGATGTGTGTAAAATAATTGGCTATAAAGAAGTCTTTTTGCTTGATTTATGGATTTTTGAAGAAAAATAGCATAAATAGTGACATTATTAGTGAAAAATTAATAAAACATAATCTATGACTTAGGAAAAACGTCTAATGTTGCATTTTATTATCAAGATCTAAAATTGAAAACGTCTAGAATGACTCTCGTGGATGTCAATGAACACGGATGTTCACAGAGATCTGGAGTAAGGGGTGAGGGTACGTATTAGGAAGCTCTTTTGATCGAACACCTAATCTCGTCCGCCTCGATAGCGGCCTCTACTAATGATTAGGGAAGTTATCTATACTCGATATGTTGAAGGTTATATGCGTGCAATGCAACATCCATTAGATTAATCCTAGCATGTGAGAATTAACTACGTCGGTGATCAAGTAGTTTAACATGCATTAATGTCGAGGTAGAAATTTAGGTTAATTGCATGTGAGAGCATACAAACAATACAATAAAAGAAATACAATAATAACACAATAAAGGAAAATTACAATAATTACATCGGATTTATTGATTTATGTCGAAAATACATTTAAAACGGATGGTTTTAGAAAATAAAGAATAAATGAATAAACGAACAGATTATGGATGATAATACGATTAATAATTAATTAAATACGTAATTATTAAACTAGGTCAAAGTAAACGGAGTTCAGGGACAGAAATCAACCGGGAACAAAGAAGCAAGCAAGCTGCGTCCCTTGGAAGAGGCGCGCGATCGCGCGTCATTCTGGTTGAGTCTCGTCGTGAAGTTTAACCGCATCTCGTTAATGTTCATTGGTAAATTTAATGGTCGAGTAATGGTATTTGATTCGGATGAAAGTGATTAACATATTATTTACATGTGAATGAGGTCATGAAAACGATAAAACATGAATGAAACTGATTAGAACGAATTATTTACAAGATGAGACTAATTAAAGAATTAAACAAACCAAACAAATTAATTAGGTTAAACAAGTTATTAATGATGAATTAATGATGGTGACGGTAAATAACAGATACAAGTATATCAAAGATGAATTCCAGAGATTCAATATGGGTAAATCGAATCTCTAAAACCGAATTGACTTAATGACGAAAACCCGCAAATATGGATTATAAGGGATTTAAGTCGGGATTTTGAAAGATGAATTAATTAATGATGATTAATGAATTACAGGTCAAAATTATCATATTCAAATTGTTATGTTAATGAAACAATGAACAATTGATAACAAAGCGAAAAACAAAAGGACGAACAAAAGGCGAAGGAAGAAGAAAGGAAGCAGGAACTGCGGCAGCCTCACGAAGAGGCGCAGCAGGTGCTACGTCCCTTCGAAGAGGAGCAGCAGTTGCTGCGTCCTTTCTCGGCGGTTGTCTTCTGATAATCCGTAAAAAGGGTTTTTAAACAAGGTTTTACAAATCGGTTTTAACAATACTTTCGACATAAATCTTACAATATTAATTACGATAATAAAGAACAATAAATAAAAGAAGGATTTACACCCTCAGACTTACATGTTTGACGAAACGAGATGAACTAAGTTAACGTTTAGTGATGCTCGACTCGAATGTACGACGAAAGTGCCCTCTAGGAGGAAAACGAATAAGATTGATTAATGTTGATTGATGTGGAGTTGGTCAAATTGGTCGGTCATGCAAAACGAGGTTGGTACTCAGAAAGATCCGAGCTTACGTGGTTGAAAGTTCAAGCACGTAGACGCCAAAAAGTAAGAACGTGGTCTAGAATGCAAAGGGAGAAGACAAGGGCGGACACTCGCGTGAGAAGTATGTGAGACCGAAGGTCTCTATTTATACTAATCACACGAAAGAACTAGGGTTTACGGAGAAACTTTGGAAGTGAATCTCGAAAAGATACGAAAAATATGCAGAAAAGGACTGAGGAAGAGGCGAAGCAGACACTGCGTCCCTTGGAAGAGGCGTAGCACTTGCTGTGTCCTTTCCTCAGTGGTTTCCTCCTGCGGAAGAAAGATTTCCGCGTTTCTATTATGGAATAGCGGATTAATCTCGTTTCCTTAATATTTTGTGTAAATATTACGGGAGATATTTTACTAAACATCAAAAGATTGGAAAATATGGAATAGAAATATCCGGAACATTCCAGAACATTCTGACTCGGTTATTAGAAAATGAAGACGGTTTTTTGACCCGGACTCCAAATGTACTCTAATTACTGCCAAAACGACCGTATCGGCACGTAGATGACAATTAAGAGGTAGACACAAGTGTTTGAGCGATCACTTGACGATAAACTTACGAACTGTCACAAATCGTTCCGTATACCAAACATGCGGCCCAATCATCACCGGGTGGTTTGCGGGAGGTGCAGAAATGAGGTATCTACAACATTTTACTCATCGCAATACACTGTTGACAATTATGCCCCTCTCATTTCCCCCTCCCATTTTCCATCTCTAACCTCTCTCATCTATTCTCTCTAATTTCACAATAAATGTACTACATACTACGTCGAAAAATAGTACTACACATCTTATTGTTACCAACATCACCACTAACGTAGGCTACCGGTGCTGGCCATCGACCAAGACCTCATGCTCAACCCGCCTCCAATCCACACCGAAAACAACCAGCACTAGCGCATGATAGCCCAAGTATCCTTGGTATTCTCAAGAAATCCGTAAGAATTGTCTTGCTTGGGCATTTAACTTTCTATTAGAAGATTGGCTTAAACAGGTAACAAGAACAATTAACATTGATGCATTATTTATGAGAGTTCCGAGATAATCCAAGTACACTTGCTCCCTTGGCATTCCAATTTTCGTCATTTTGTCAATATCAGATAAAGCCAATGTAGAACCACGGCCTTGGTGTACCATATATTAGCAATTTGTGCCCCATTAAGCACTTTAGTCAATAATAATGGAATTTGTGCCTCATAAATTTGTCCGCACCCTTCATTTCGCATCAATTAACCCTTAAACATTAATTTTACATAAACCCTAATTTAAAAAATCAAATCAAAAAATTATAACAAAGAATCAGATTAGTCACTAATAACTAATTATAACAAAGTATCAGATTAATCAAAAAATTATAACAAAGAATCAAATTATAATACATGCTCTATATTCGAATTATGATTTATAATAGAAGAATTTTATATATTTTTGAAGGAAATCGAGAGTTGACAATAGAGAGAAGGTAGAGAGAATTAGGTTTGATGTTTTTTTAGTGGGGGCAAACAAATGGAAAATCCGGTACAAAAAGTACTGTAATGAGTAAAAGGTGTACTGCGAAAATAAATTTCGTTCTACTATCCCAAAAATGACAGTAGGTGGATTATACATCTGATGTATTACCACCAATTCAATAGTTTCTGAGCATTTTAATAAAAATTTTAAGTTTTATTTTAAAAATTACTACGTATGAGTTTTACTATAAAGTTTCTGAGTTTATTCCCTCAAACATTAATCTCTAAAAAATTACAATAAAACTCAAAAACATTACATATAAATTTAGTAAAATTTGAGTTTTGAAGGAAAAAAATTAAAATGTAACTTATAAATTTTAATAAGCTCAAAAAAAATATACATATGTTCAAAAACAAATAAAGTTTGAGGTAATAAGCTCAAAAAATATATATGCTCAAAAACAAAAAAGTTGGAGGTAGTACATCCGATGTATGTTCCTTTTTCTCCAAAAATGATGAATGAAAATAATAAAATAAACTAATTTTATTGACTCAAACTCTAAGGGGGTGTTTGGTTGGGGAAGTTGGATTGGAATGGAATGGATTTAATTCATTCTAGTGTTTGGTTGAGTCATTTTGGAATGGAGTTAGAATCCGGATGGATTCTAAATCCATTCCAACCCCCTCTAATCTCATACCCAACCTTTAACCCAATATTCTAACTCCATTCCATAATGTTTAACATTTCATTCCATTCAAGGTTCAACCAAACAATATATAAGTATGGGGTTTAAAATCCATACCACAATGGTATGAGATTCCAATCCATTCAATTCCTTCCCTTCGAACCAAACGCCCCCTAAGTATATTATGACTTTAAATAAATGGGTTATTCGTGTCGGGTTACTCGTGTCGGGTTTGTGTCAAAAGATCTCAATCCTAATCCGATCCCTTTAAGTTTTGTGTCGAGTCCGTGTCAACACAATTACTTAAATGGATCATATCGTCTTAACCCTAATCCGCTAACTTTAAATCGAGCTTGTGTCATATTTTTGGGTCGTGTCAATAAACGTAGATATACAGTTGCGAAAAAGACGTTGTACCTATTAGGAATATTAAAATATACTTAAGATCTCCATAATATTATATCCTAAGCATAATATACGTTAGTTATTTTGCATATCAAATTATATATTGTAAATATAATATTCTTCATTGTATAGGCTAGTATTACGGCTTGTTAGGAGCATTAGGTTAGATATTATTGGTTATGTAAAGCACTATATATGTACCACCCTTCATCATGTAATTCATGCAATTCTAATACAATTCAAACCTTTCACATAATTCTATCATGGTATCAGAGCCTCGTGCTCTTGATAAAGGTTAACGCCTTAAGAGTTGATCCTCTTCCGCTGCCACCCTTATTCTATCTTCTACCACCCAAGAATTGCATCAAACCCTTCCATGATCATACGATCAACCCCTATTTTAGCCATCCACGGCCACCCTTTGCAAATTTGGTCAGCCATGACCACCCCTCTCAACTTTGTGCCCTTGTGACCAACCATATCAAAATTTATGCCCTTGTGGCCACCCTTCCAAATTCGGTCAACGGCTTGACCACCCTTAAAAACTTTGTCGCCAATTTGGTCACCCCTTATAAATTTGGTCACTACTCACGTGGCCTCCCTTTAAAAAATCGGTCACTCACGACCACCCCTCTTTTCATGATCAAACAATCAACCCCGTTAAAACTTTACCGCTCCGCGGTCACCCCTTTACACTCTGTTGTCAAGGCAACGCCCTTTCAAAACTTGGCCACATCTCACTTTGGCCACCACATTCAAACCATATTAATCCTTTTTCACATTCAAACCATATTAATCCTTTTTCACATTCAAACCATAATAATCCTTTTACAAACTCGGTCATTCATACGACTACCCTTTTTCACTTTATCATTGTCCTAGACGCTCCTAAAAATTCGACCACAACTCAACCATGAAGTAATCATACTTTGTTTTTCTAAGAATTTCCTCTAAATTTCCCGTTTGCAAAAAAAAAAAAAAAGAAAAGAAAAGAAAAAAATGTATACCTTTGTGGCCACACCTCTTCATACGTTGTGCCCTCCTAATCACCCTTACAAATTTACCGTCCTTGTGAACATACCTCTTATCCCTTCAACCTTGACTCTGCCTACCCCGTACACTTTCTTCCCAACCCTATTTACTGTCCTTGTTATCGATATATCCTTCCGTTAATTTTGCTATCCATTTAAAAAAAAAAAAAAAATCTTACTCCCCACCGTTTCACCTATTCTACTCATTATCACCATTTTATTCATAACCACTTTTTAATTTACCATTGAGTCCCATAACCCAATTTAAATTCAACTTTTCTATCCTGCATAATCACTTACAGTCTTCCTCATCTGTCGTCCCTCTGCATCAGTCGGTGTCATCGTGGCTCGTCCACCTAGCACGCAATACCTTCCACTGCTATACGCGTCAGAGTCGTCACTCTCTTCTTCTGCAACTTTTCAAGATCGGACTTTCCGTTCCGCCGTCCGTCTTGCGGGAGCGTATTAGGAATATTAAAATATACTTAAGATCTCCATAATATTATATCCTAAGCATAATATACGTTAGTTATTTTGCATATCAAATTATATATTGTAAATATAATATTCTTCATTGTATAGGCTAGTATTACGGCTTGTTAGGAGCATTAGGTTAGATATTATTGGTTATGTAAAGCACTATATATATACCATTGTACCACCCTTCATCATGTAATTCATACAATTCTAATACAATTCAAATCTTTCACATAATTCTATCCGTACCAACTCCATATTCTCCCTAGTCCCTACGCAAAGTTGCCAAACAATCTAAATTATGTAGGGACACTCAATCTTTGTCACATTTCTTTAAAAACGAGTTATTTAACTCTGTTGCCGTTATTTGTTTATTAGTGACTAAAAATTAAGTAAAAAATGCACAAAAGAAATAATAAATCATTAATTATACAACAAAACGGTCTTATATTGTGATATGCTTCATTTTTATAAAAAGACTATTCATCTATTGGTGACAAATGATTTATCTTACAATGTAAGACCGTCTCACGCAATAACAACCATAATTATATACTCCGTATAATAAATTATGAAAAAGACGCCTTATTTTTTCTTAATCCAACACATTTTTCCGTTTTATTCCGACTTTACCCCTTTCACTTTTCACACACTAGAAAGGCAAATAAAAAAACGATCTTGATAACGAGCCCCCGGGACGCTTGATAAAAATAATTCAGACATTTATCGTTGTCTTAAAGCAAAAAGATAATAACCATAAATATTAAATCCTCTGCTATTTTGTTGATTTTATCAAACAAATAGTGGGCTCGTATCTCTGATATGCTATCAGCCTACCACAACCATCATCACCGAGCACAACCATCACCTACCGCCCTGAGCTCACTCCAATACTACCTTACAACCAATCTTAAACACTGACCACCGCCACCGTACTCAACCTATATATCGTAGAGTACATTTGTCAACGCACCTAAATCTACAAAGTCCACTTCGGCCATCAATTTCCGAATTCCAGAATCGTACCATAAACCTCATTTGGGTTACTTCGCCACCGAATCCATAACCGCCTGATACCCTATGAAGGATGTGGTGAACTCGCTCGAGAAAATTGTCAAAATAGTATTAGAGTGCGTGCTTACCATTATGGCGGTATATCGTCGGATTCATTTGACATCCTATTCCGGATAGCCTTATCGATGATGTCGTATTTGTGTTGCTTGATACGGTAAGGCCAACTACAGCTTCAACTTATTTGCTAGTGAAATACCTTCTTATTTAATGGAGATTAGAGTAAAAATATGGATAATGGAAGAAACGAAGGTAGAGCCGATGAATGGCTAGTGGAGATGCAAAATTTTCATTCAAGAATTTGACATAGGTTGGGTAATGGGTATAGTTGGCCAGTTGGGTAAGGGATGAGAGAGAAATTGGAGTCTCAAGTTGCAAGGATACGGAAGTGTGAAACAGGAACTCGGATATTACGGCTATAATACGGAGTAAATATTTCATAGTGGGGCAGAACGTAATAAACTATTAGTGACCTTAGGGGCACGTTCGTAAATTTACATTGCCTAACAAACGCCCCTGGGGCATTTTATAGCTTTTGCCATAAAAAAAATAAACACTCTTTCAAAAACCCAAATTCCAAACTCTAATTGTACAAGTCCATTTTTAAGGAAAAAAACCATCATTCAATCGATTAAACGAAGTGTGTTAATAAAATTATTGATAAGACGACAAAATTGCTTGTGATAATTGAATTAGTTAGGTTTTGAGAGAGAGGAAAGTGAAGAATTTTTTTTTTTTTTTTTTTTTTTGTGTTTAAGATGAAGGATAAGATTGGAAATTTGAGTTAAATTGTGCGGGATTAAGTAAAACTAAGTGTGAGATTTAGCAAATACGTATTTTTTCTCGTCCAGTTGCCATTCATATATATATCTTCCAATTTATTCTCATAACAACCAAAGTAGGCTGGTGTGAGTGGTAAGGGCTCTCATCTCTTAAACAAGTGGTCAGGGGTTCGATGGGAGGGGTCAACCCATTAAATCGCTTTCAAGACTTTAAGAGAGATTGTGTGTCGGTGAGGGATACTCTGGTCACAACAAAAAAAAAAAAAAAAAAAAAAAAAAAATTATTCTCATAACAACCAACAATCTTGTATTTTTCCAGATATAAAACCCTGAAATTTCTAATCATTTGGTGATAATCAAACTTACTAAATATCACTTGTTTCTTTTCTGGGTACTTCCCAAATATCTGACATCAATACCTTCTTATTTCAAAGACTATAATAAATCTTTGGCTTTTAGTATTTTTAAACAAAAATGGGGTTTGGAAAGAATGATAATGAAGCAGGATCAAGTTTAAATTCAATCAAAATCGCAAGAGAAGACACTCCACTTATTGCGAAACCGAAACAATCTTCACAATTCAAGACTTTGGCTAACATATTCATTGCCATTGTAGGTTCCGGCGTTTTAGGCCTTCCTTATACTTTCAAGAGATCAGGTTGGGTATTTGGTGTTGTTACTTTGTTTACTGTTGCTTTGCTTACTTATTATTGCATGTTATTGTTGGTTTCGACGAGGCGAAAGCTTGAATCTTCAAATGGGTATTCAGAGATTAACTCTTTTGGTGATTTGGGTTACTCTGTCTGTGGTTCAATTGGTAGGTTTTGTGTTGATTTAATGATCATTTTGTCACAAGCTGGGTTTTGTGTTAGTTACTTGATTTTTGTGTCAAATACTATGGCTCATGTATTCTCTACTGAAGTTCAAAATCAAAGATTTCTTGGTTTAACCCCAAAAAAATGGTATTTATGGGGTTGTTTGCCTTTTCAATTGGGGCTTAATTCAATCCCTACACTGACCCATTTAGCACCTTTGAGTATCTTTGCTGATATTGTACAGATTGGTGCTATGGGTGTTGTCATGGCAAAAGACGCTGTTGTTATAACACGAAATAAGCCAGTTGTTGAAGCATTTCAAGGTTGGAATATGTTGTTTTATTGTGTTGGGGTTTGCACTTATGCCTTTGAAGGGATTGGGATGGTGTTGCCCTTAGAAACCGAGACGAAAAACAAAAAGAATTTTGGCAAAACATTGGGTATTTCAATGGGAATGATATCCTGCTTGTATGCTGCATTTGGTGCAATGGGTTACTTTGCCTTTGGCAAGGAAACAAGGGATATCATTACTACAAATATCGGAACCGGAATTGTAAGCACTTTGGTACAATTAGGACTTTGTATTAACCTATTCTCCACATTCCCATTGATGATGAACCCGGTGTATGAAGTTTTGGAGAGAAGATGGTCTCAAGGTAGCTATAACATATGGGGAAGATGGTTGATGGTGTTGGCAGTGTGTTTGGTTGCATTTTCAGTACCAAATTTCGCCGATTTCTTATCACTAGTTGGAAGTAGTGTGTGTATTGCATTAGGGTTTGTATTCCCTTGCTTGTTCCATTTGATTGTGTTTAAGGATGAGATGGGTTGGGGAAGGATAGTAGCAGAAAGCGCAGTCGTTTGTATTGGCATTGTTTTGGGTGTTTCCGGCACTTACTCGTCTCTTAGGGAAATATTTACTCCCAAAGATTGATCAGATTCAGAATTCAAGTGTTGTTTCATCATTGTGTTTAGGTCATTATTTGTCTTTGATCTTCTTGTCACCAATTTTGTATCTCATGTCCTTATGCAGTTTGTATAATCTTAGATTTTTTGGTCATTGATGTGAATGAGAGCTCGTATGATACGAACGTTGTTTTTTCGGGTGAGATTATTTTTAGTTCGATCCAATTATTATCAAGGTTGTTTACGATAATAAAAATAAAAAAGGCGGCGAGTAGAGAAATCCATTATATATTTGCAGTGTCATCTTTATGGTAGATATTTTTAGTTCGGCATGTATTGTTGATTTGTTTTTGTATGTTTTGTATTTATACTTAAAATTATTCATTGAATGGCACCAAAATTCCAGCTTAGTACTTTTGTTTTGTTAATGCATTTCCTTTTCGTAGCTTACTGGTTTTGTCTGCATTACTGGAATAAAGTAGATGATAACAAAGCCAATTTGAACACCACACCCTCGAACTCATGCGATCAACGACAACTTATAAGTGGTACTCCGTATTATTTAATCGCCTTTCGTGATTAAAAAAAAAAAAAAGAATATTGGATGAGCCAAATTACATGCCAACTCGACATATGTTCAGTAGAATTACTCAATTATTAAACTTTGTCGTTAGAAGAGATCTTTACAACAATTTGATCATACGAGTTGTATTTGGTGATCGGATGGCAGGATGAGTGACTGTCGTTTGAATTGAGTGTGGAGGCAGTCCAAGGGGGAAGAGTAGCATTAAAAAAAGCCAGTAAAGTCTCATCTCACTTGATTACAAAATACAATGACAATACCCTAAAAACAAACAAAACTCATGTACATGTAACCGAGCCAAAACCCAAATTAAGACGGCATAATAACGTAACTTAACACATTTCAATTGGTGGCCTTGACATAACTATAAATCTATAATCACTTGAATACTTGACGCATTTCCGTCTTAAGCCTCAAATGCTCCTAATCGAATTGTGGTCTGATATTATCTGCACTTTTCTGCTGTTTCTACATCACCCGTCAAGTAATGACAAGTAATTCATGGTCCCAACATTCTGATCGACCCTTGCTAAAGCTTCCCTTCCCAACTGATTTTGTGATTTTTCATGTTACAGTCGTACACAAGTAACACAATGTAAAGGCGGAGGGTTTCAAAAAGCTTTTGTTTTTACCTACCAGATCTGTTCGGGCAATGGAAAATCGACTACACTATCCATTTCTGATGGATCTAAAGACTTGCTATTCTTTTGCTTTGGAAGTTGGAACACGTTCGAATAAAGCAACATCGGCAACATAGCTTATTGATCTAGATGTTCTTCTGGTATTCTGGAGCAATCAAATGATGCAATTCTCGAAACAGTAATCACTATGGTTACTACGAAAAGAATCTCTTTCTTTTCTAACACAAAGGGTAAGGGTGCGACTAGCGAATATGTGGCCCGCCTTAGTCGTAAGCCCTTGAGGCACTAGGGTAATGTTGTATGGAAAATCAACTTAAATTAATAACCATACCTGATAGCACCACCCAGGCCAACAGATATCATATAAACTATCCAACAAGTATTAAGGCTGCAAATGAAAACAAATGTGATGTTTTCGGGCTTCAGTAACAAAAATAATGATTATCTCGAAAGAAATCAAATGAATTTTATAGAAAGAGCCTACAAACCTTACTGATAGCACAGATGTCTCCAGTTTCGGATTTGGCAGAAGACCTGACAGCAATACAACCATTTCAAATGACCAATACTCAAGGCTGCAACACAAAAAAAGTGATTCAAAGATCCAATTTCTTACATTTAAAATGAACTCTACTCATTTTCGTAAAACACCCTATTATAGACCCGATCCAGAAATGACGAAAAATCACCGAGCTGTAAGCATTACCCTGAAAATGACCCATACCCTAACTAACCAGTATGCGGACTAACGCAAAACCACATTGAACTAACCCCGAATGTGACCCAAAGGAATCGTTTGCAGAGCCTATCATTAAAGCTGAGGGAATTGCAAGCTTTAGGAAACTCCATATATCATAGAATGTTTCCTTGGAAAACCCAGTCCAAGTCTTCAACCAAGCAGGAGAAAACCTCAAGTAAATAGCCAACAAAAAGAAGTTAATCCAATACGATATATTATTTGCTAAAGCAGCTCCTTTGATCCCAAGTCCAAGTTTAAAGATAAGAGCCCAGCACAAGGGTACATGGAAAAGAGCTGTTATACAGGAAGTTAACATCATGGGGATGACGATGTTTTGAGTCTGTAGAAATCGGTTTAAACACTGAAGCACGCCATATGCGAAAAGGCTCGGGATCATCCATCGGTTGAAAGTTCCAGCTTCTTCTGCTATCTCATGGTCTTGGTGACAAAGAATAAGTATATCGCTAGTATAGTACCAAACTGCTGCTAAAGGAATTCCAAACAGCATGAGGACTAACATTGCTCTTTGTGTATAAATCCCAAGCATGCTATACTGTTTGGCTCCATAGGCTTGCCCACATAGCGTCTCTAATGCACTACTCATGCCTAACTAAAAAAACCAAATGTATTAAGAGAGGTTGTTAGTGAACCACTTAATGAAGACATGACTTGGGATTTGGGAATACATGCGATTGCAGGGGTCAAGTATAAGAATCACACATAGTTTTTTAGTGAGCGCTCGCCAATGGAAATGTTACATCCGAAATTTCTTCATTTTACGCATAATGAAATGTCGCTGACTAGCTGCATGAATCAAAACTGATGTTGGAGATCATAAAAAGAATGCAAGATCAATTGCATATGTAAGAAATCCTAGACACTTCAATATGCAGCCAAGTGAAATCAACATTTAAAAGCATTCGATAGTTACAAGTTTTTCTGTGTAGATGATATGAAAATTTGACATTGTACCATATGTGTAAAAGCAGAGATTTATCGTCAGCTGACAATCCAAGGCAAAAGCGGGCAATATAAATGCGAATGAGCCTATGAAGGTAGGTAATATAATACGTACTACTATTAAAATTAGATGGAATGAACTAACCAAGACATACAATCCAGTGACAGAGGCAAAAGAAGTGCCAAGGGAAGCACTCGAAAGAGGCAACTGTCCAAGATGACCAACAAACATGATGGATATGAGTTGTATACAAAACTGCAAAATGCTAACTGCTATTAATGGACCTGCAAGCTTAAACTGTTTCTTTGCTTCCTCGAACACCTCAACTCTACTAATGCTATTCGTCTCTCCCACTTCATTTTCTTCCATGTTAGCTTCTTTTGCTTCGAGTAGCCAATCCCTCTCTGATTTTAACTCTTCCATTGCTTAAAGACAAAAGTAAAACATATAATATCATCCATGAAGTCAACTCGGCTGTCCATAGGACTTTTGAGTATTATAAATTCCGAATCATACTCCGTATAAGCGTAGTAATGACTCGTGATCCTAAATATAAAGACAAAATTCAAATGTAATGTTGAAAATAACATCTTTGATGTGATTCAACTTTCAAAACAGGTGAAGGCAGCCAATTACAGGAATCCTCGAGTCATTGGGGGTAATGGTGTTCATACAAAAATCGTCCCAATTATTGTAACTGTTGAGTTTATGGATTCAAGTACCTAAGAGGGGGAGGGGGTGAATTAGGTACTCTTTTAAAAATTTTAACTTCAACTTTATTGGATTAAAGTAAGTTAAGTGAACAAAAGAGATTAGAGGATACTTTGAATAATATTGAAAGATTGAACAAGTATCACGATGAATGTTTCTTTGAAGTATGAAAGAATAATCGTTCGATCGTATCTATTTGTCTCGGTTTGTGGAATATAACTGCAGATCAAATGCGAAAGATGATGAATCATTATTCTAAGTTTGAGCGAAACAAAAACAAACAAACAAAGTAAATTGCAGCGGAAATAAAGTAAGAACAATGAACACGAGATTTTTGAATTGGTTCGGCAAATACTCAAGTGCCTACGTCCAATCTACCTTTTTATTACTTTCCTTTAGTGATCTACTCCGACAACTAAAAGACCCTTGTAATAAAAGACGCCAAGCTACTCCGGTTGCAAAGCTAGTACAAGAACTACTCCGTTCTTATGACAAGCTAACTCGCAATCTACTCCGATTGCCAAGAGTTAAAGGACTACTCCGTCCTAGAACTCAACAACTCACAACCTACTCCGGTTGCCAACTCACAACCTACTCCGGTTGTCAAGAGTTAAAGACTACTCCGTCCTAAACTCTACTAACACACTTAGAATGTTATAGGATCAAGTTTCCACTAACATATTCTTAACAAAGAATAGAGTTGGACAACTTTTACAAGATCAACAATTCTTAAGCAAGAGAGTTTAGTATTATAAAGCAACAGTAGCCACGACTGTAGAAACTGAAAGACACTTGAAGACTTTTTAAAGGATTTTGCAAAGAACACGGTTTTAAGCTTTTAAAAACAATTTGCAAAACATGAAAGAATTAATTCAGAAAAGTCTTGGGAATTAATGAAGGAGGGACTCGGTATTTATAGAGGAGGTGAGTGAAGGGATTGCTAGGGTTTTGAAGGGTCAAGGACCTCACATGTGAAGGGCAATAGCAACCACCTAAAAACTTGCACCAAAAAGGAGTCTTTTGCAAAGGTAAGAATAGAGAAAGAAGGTTTGAAAGATAACCTTAAATGCTCATGCAAAATCAGAAAACAAAGGATGTGAGACAAGTCACATGATGACAAGTTAACACAAATATGGCAAAAAGCATTTCTTGTTTTCTTAAAGACCAAAGGATTGAATTTGCACAAAGAGGAAACATTTTGAATAATTCAAACCACTCTTTAAAGAATACTACCTCCTTATAAAAAATCTGATTTTTTATCTTTGAAAAATGATAATCACGTGAAACCTTTTGAAAGATAAAAGGGACTTCAAGTTTCTCGAGTTGTGGCATAATCCAAACAACTGTTTGCGTGTGAAAGCAACAGTCATCTGGACTGTTTCTATTACTCTACTATACTTAACTTTCTCGCTTGTACATTAGATGACACACGACTAATTACAATGGGCTTAATAACAACTTCAACACTTCTTAATCCAAGCTTGATTACATCATTAATCCTGAAAAGGTAAACTAAGAATACACAAATCAAATGGGCATGTTATCATCAACATAAGGAACCCAACAAATTCCCCCTTTGATGATGACAAGCCCCAAACGAATGTATAAGCAATGTAAACACCTTAATTCAAGATTTTAAGCAAGCAAGATCAAATGATAGAGAAGGGACAATATTACCTTACCTAAGGCAAAAGCTAGAATCAAACTACTATGACAATTTTACATTGCCCCAAAACAAGAATCAAGCTAAGAAGGTTAGCCATTAGTTTAATCAATAAGCAAAGAGATTCAAAGCATGAGTTTACCTTTTCCCCCTCTTGACATCATCAAACGGATAGGGATGTCAAAAGCATTAGAGTGCAGATTTTTCACAAGAAAACACAAAAAGACACATGTAATTGTAACAAGGTAACAAGGTCAACATAAACAAAGATTAAACATAAGTTAATCAAAGTTCAACATGGCTAAAGATAGTTTAAAATACACCACCAAGCATCAAAATAACAAGTAAAGAAAATAGTCTTAGGAGGGCACAACAAGGTGGGACAAAAGATGTAAGGCAAAAGACAAGTGTGATTATGGGCAAATTTAGGGTGCGGAAGTTTGGTCATCATTTTGGAGGATAATGAAGAGGATTGAAAAAGGTGGAGGTTTGACAATGAAGGGCCGAGTCAGTCATCTCATCTCAACTGTTGCATTGGATTTTGTTATATTGAAACCACCAAGGTATGCATCGATATACCTTCTCAACATATGATGAAAGAGCATCAACTTCTCATATTTTCCTTAGTACACGACATGTGATGGGGGAACATCAACTTCTTATATGTTGCTCTCATTTCATGAAAATTCTTGACAAATTTGATCTTGACCTTTGAGCATAGCAACAGTGGCATACACTGTGACTTCCTTTTAATTTCTTCCAAATTTTTGCTTTCCTTCTTTTCTCAAGACCGTCGCATTTTTCAATTTCATCTATCTCGTTTCCAATAATTACTTTGACATTTCACATATTGCCTTCCCGTTTTTTTTTTTTTTTTTTTTTTTTTCAATCTTCCAACCAACTTCAATTTTCAATTTCATCTATCTCCGTTTTTCTAACCAACTTCCCGATCATCTCTTGATGCACATGTAGAACATGTAGTTGTTTGGTTCTTTGTTTCACATAGACCTTTGCGACGATGAAGTAGCTTTCTCCTTTCTTTTGTTAGCTTTCTTTGTCGGAATCGGATCTAACTCAGTAGACTTAGTCGGATCCTCATTCAAATCAATTGGAGTTTCTTCAATTTCATCGACATTCACCGTAACCGTTTCAGAGGAAGAGCTTGGGACAACAGTACTTTTCTTCCGACCTCTACTTTTCACCGTAATCAATTGGAGTTGTTGTTGTTGGTGGGTCAGATGTGATGGGTGGTGAGGTCATTCTTGTGGGTTTGATTGGTATTGTTGTGTTGAAAGATGTTTTTACCATGGTGGGTTAAAGTAGGTTAGTGGGTAGGTGAGATGGTAGGATTTGGGAGATGAAGAGATGGTGGGTTAGTGGATTTGGACGGTAGGTTAGGGATAGGAAGTGGGTTGAATGGAGTAAATGGCCCAATAAATGAGGAAAGTGAGGTAGTTGGCCCAACTTAAACACATTTAATCACTCGAAATAAAAGCGCAAGGTAGCATATAATAAACGTAAACTTAGATATGAGGTTGAGTGATTACCGACTCACAAATACGGTGTCAATTTTTGGTCTAAACATGATGTCAATGCACTTAGAACACTTAATAACATATATCCAATTTTAATTTAATCAATTAAGGAATTTTGTAAAACTCACACTAAAAATCACAAGCTATTAATTAACCCAATTTCAAGTCTAAATTTCTCAAAATGTTCTCTTGCAAGTGGCTTAGTAAAAATATCGGCAATTTGATTTTCGGTCTTGCAAAAGATAAGTTTAATATGTCTTTTTTCCACATGATCACGAATAAAATGGTGACGAATATCAATATGTTTGGTTTTAGAGTGTTGAATAGGATTTTTGGAAATATTTATTGCACTCGTATTATCACACATTAAAGGAATGGAGTCAAAAATAATACCAAAATCCAAGAGTTGTTGTTTTACCCAAAGGAGTTGAGAACAACAATGTGCCGCACTAACGTACTCACTTTCGGCCGTAGAAAGAGCTACCGTGTTTTGTTTCTTTGAGGCCCAAGAAGTCAAGCAAGGACCCAAGAACGTTGCAATTCCGGAGGTACTCTTTCTATCTACCGTGCACCCCGCATAGTCCGCGTCCGAAAAGCCTATAAGATCAAAAGGACAATATAAGGGGTACCATAGGTAAAGATTTTGTGTTCCAATCAAATACCGAAGAATTCGTTTAACGGCTTTGAAATGTGACTCTTTCGGATTTGCTTGGAACCTAGCACATAAACAAACACTAAAGAGAATGTCGGGACGACTTGCGGTTAAGTAAAGAAGTGAGCCTATCATACCTCTATACACCTTATCACTAACATTCTTACCGAGTTCATCTTTGTCCAATTTGGACCCGTCTACCATAGGTGTATCATGAGGCTTACCATTAGTCATCCCAAATTTCTTAAGCATTTCCTTAATATACTTTTGTTGATGGATCATGATTCCATCCTTTGATTGCTTAATTTGGAGCCCAAGGAAGAATCCTAGCTCACGCATCATGCTCATTTCAAACTCCGATTTCATTAGTTCCGAAAAATATAAGTAAAGAAGTTCATTTGTTGCACCAAATATAATGTCATCAACATATACTTGTACAACCAACAGTTCGTCTGACTGTTGCTTCAAGAACAATGTTTTGTCAACGGAGCCTCTTTTAAAACCATTTTCAATAAGAAATTTAGACAATCTATCATACCAACATCTTGGTGCTTGTTTTAAACCATAAAGAGCTTTGTCTAATTTGAAAACATGGTTAGGCAAATCATTGTTCTCAAAACCCGGTGGTTGCTCTACAAAGACATCTTCTTCCAAATATCCATTTAAGAAAGCGGTTTTGACATCCATTTGGAAGAGTTTAATGCCTTTGTGAGCGCAAAAGCTATAAGCAATCGTATGGCCTCAAGTCTAGCTACCGGTGCATAGGTTTCATCGTAATCAATACCCTCTTGTTGGTTATAACCTTGCACCACTAGTCTAGCCTTGTTCCTTACAATTTCTCCCGAGTCATCAAGCTTGTTGCGAAAGACCCACCTAGTACCAATGACGGTACGATTAGGCGGTCTAGGGACTAAGTGCCATACCTCATTTCTTTTGAATTGATTGAGCTCATCTTGCATGGCAAGCACCCAATCTGCATCATCAAGGCGATGTTACATTTGAAGGCTCAATTTGAGATAGGAAGGCATTATGGGCACAATACTCATTGAGGTGAGCGAGATTGTTGACGGATGATCTTGTTCGAATTCCCGAGTTAAGATCACTTGTGAGATTAGAGAGTGGATGAGAGCTTTGATGTTTCCACTTCTTTGGAACAATGGTTTCTTGTTCCCCCTCAACAAAGATCGATCCAGTGGATGTTTCTATTGGCCTGGAAGGTTCTTCATCCTCTTTGTTTTGGGTTACTTGATTACGGAGGTGGATGCAACAGTCGTTGGGTCTGTTGCTTCCAGAGAGGAATCATAAGTATTACGTGTTCCCCCTGAGTTGCTGCTCTCCTTTGAAGGTGACAGTCTCTGTGTCTGTTGCAATTCAGTGCTGGGAGCTTTTTCATCCGTGAACACGAAGTCTTTTCGAACAAGACCAATCTCAAACTCATCATCCTCGTCTTCATCATCATTATCCATGTTTTGTACCTGTCCAAGCACACTAGATTCATCAAAAATGACATGGATGCTTTCTTCAATTAACAAGGTTCGTTTATTGTAAACTTTATAGGCCTTGCTTTGATCGGAGTACCCAATAAATACTCCTTCATCACTACGTGGATCGAACTTACCCAAGTTGTTTTTACCATTGTTATGAACAAAACATTTGCTTCCAAAACATCTAAAATATGAAATGTTGGGTTTTCTTCCACGTAATGATTCATAGGGAGTTTTATTTAATATAGTCCTTATCATGACACGATTATGAATGTAGCAAGCGGTATTTACCGCTTCGGCCCAAAAATTCTTAGGCAACTTACTAGTTAACAACATTGTTCTAGCCATTCCTTCAAGGGTTCTATTCATCCTTTCAACCACACCATTTTGTTGTGGGGTTCTAGGAGCCGAGAAGTTATGGTCTACACCATTGTCATCACAATAAGCACCAAATGATGAGTTTTCGAATTCGGTTCCGTGATCGGTTCTCATTGAAACAAGTTTTAAACCAAGTTTATTTTGAATCTTTCTTAACCAAATTAGAAACTCATCAAATGTCTCATCCTTAGAGCTTAGGAAGAGTGCCCAAACGAACCTAGAGTAATCATCAACAATTACACACACATAACGACTACCACCTCTACTTTTAGTTCTCATTGGTCCACACAAGTCGATATGTAAAAGTTGCAAAGGTTGAGATGTACTCATAATTCTTTTGGATTTAAAGGAACTTCTAACATGTTTACCTCTAGCACATTCATCACATACTTTATCAAAATCAAACTTTATATTAGGAATGCCTTCAACTAAGTCAAGTCTTTTAAGGGTATTAAGAGTTTTTGCACTAACATGACCAAATCTTTTATGCCATAACCAAGGATCATTGTTCATTACACTCATGCAAGACATGGTGTGACCGGATAGAGAGTTCAAATTAGTTAAGTAAACATCTTTGACACGTCTTCCTTCGAGTATTAGTTCATTAGTAGTGGCATCAAAAATTCGACACATATTGGCACGAAATTCAACAACATTACCCTTATCACAAAGTTGAGAAATGCTAAGGAGATTATGCTTCAAACCTTTGACAAGCCGCACATTGTCGACACAAAGTAAGGATGACTTACCAACTTTTCCAATACCAATTACTTCACCTTTCTTGTTGTCACCAAACCTTACCGTGCCACCATCATACGCTTTAAGTGAGAGGAATTGGCTTCTATCACCCGTCATGTGACAAGAGCATCCACTATCCAAGTACCAATTGCGGCCGCCTCTCACCAAGCCCTACACAAGATTAGTTTTTGAGTTTAGGAACCCAAATGAATTTGGGTCCCTTTTTGTGATCAACATAACTTGTGGTGTCTTTCTTAATGTTCATTTCTTTTAATGTTTTGGTATTCTTGTCAATGTCATCAAATCGTTTTGTACATGCATTAAAAACGTGACCATTGTCACCACAATAATTGCAAATGATGTATTCGGGAAGACCTACATACTTCCTTCCTCTAAAGTCGTTTTTAGGCTTCTGGATGCAACAGTCAGTCTGACTGTTCCATTTAAAGCCCAAACCCGCAACTTTATCACATTTCTCGGTTTGATTCGTGAGGAAATTTAACACGGTTTGACTTCCTTCCCATTTTTCAGTGATGTTCTTAGCATTAACAAGTTCATTGGTCAAGTCTTTGACACGAGAGAGGAGATGCAAATTCTTTTCTTTTTCTCTTTTGAGTTCATCATTGTTGACACTTTCTACGGACAATCTTTTCTCAACAATGAAGTCATGGGTGTGGTTGTTGAGTTTAGACACGAGATATATGATTCTTTCTTTGGACTCTTCATATTTAGATGTCATCTTGTCAAGTCTTTTGTTTAGATCAACGACTTCATCGGATCTATCGTGAGGAGAAGAGCTAGAAGTGCTACATTCGGGCATACCCTTTTGAAAGAAGGTAAGCCTATCATGGAGATCTTCTATTTCATTCTTGAGACAAACAACCTCACTCTTAAGACACTCATTTTCATTTTCCAACCATTCACCTTTTCTTTTAAACTTGTCTAAATCGTGGTCAGAAGCAACAGTCTTAGACACTGTTTCTCTTAAGTCTACAACTTCAACTACAAGGTCATAGATCTCATTTTCAAGATCATCTTTGACCTTCAAAAGATCATCACGTTCCTTGGTTAGTGAGGAAACTTGCATCACCAAGGTAGTGTTGACATTTTCAAGGTCAGAGACGTCCGTGGGTGTCGACCTAAGACGCTCTAGTTCTTTAGTCAAATGTTTGTTTAACTTGTTGACTCTTTTAACTTCATTATATGCCTCGGATGTGACAGTTGACGCATCTGTTGCTTTTAGTTCATTTTTTGATTAAAGTTCTCTTGAGCAATTTCCTCAATCTCATTTTGCATTATATCAAGCTTATTAGTTTGAGACCGACACTTATAAAAAAGTTGATCAAGAAGCTTACATACTTTCTCTTTGGAGTAAGTTCTAGCCTTGGCCTTTAGATGATTTACCTCGTTGTCGGAATCAGAGTCAGAATCGTCGGGGTTAGCCATGAGGCATCTTAAGTGTTCAAGTTTTGAGGTTTTTGAGACTTTTTCTTTACCATGATTTGCAAGACACATTTTAGCCTCAAGTTCCTCCTCGATGAGTTCCTCATCTTCCTCGGAGTCGGACATTCCCCATATGGCACTCATGACTCTATGTTTATAGTCTTTTTTAACCTTTTCTCTTCTTTCCTTAGATTTGATTTCCTCCCACTTGGGACATTCTTTAATTTGATGAGTTTTGTCACCACATTTAAAGCATCCCACGGTGGAAGTGGGTCGTTTCTTAGGAAAGCGTTTTTTCGAGTAATTATTAGTGAACTTTTTGTTACCTTGTCCATTTACCAACCCGGCTAAGTTTCTTGTGAACATAGCAAACTCGTCTTCCTCCTCATCTTCTTCATCACTTGGAGAAGATGTGAGGGCGAGACTCTTTCCCTTTGATGACTCACTAGAATGCTTATCGAGATTAAACTCGTGAGCCATTAGTGATCCCATTAGTTCATGAAGAGATAGGGTTGACAAATCTTTAGCTTCCTCTATGGCGGTGACTTTAGGTTGCCATTTAGGGGTTAGACTACGAAGGATTTTTCGAATGATGTCCTCGGACTCGAAATTCCTTCCTAGACTTTGAAGCTCATTAATTATACAAGAAAAACGAGAAGAAAAATTATTTAAAGACTCGTCCTTTGACATTCTAAACATTTCATATTGTTGCATGAGAAGGTCAATACGGTGTTTTCTTACTTGGGACGTCCCTTCATATGCAAGTACAAGGGAATCCCAAATGGATTTTGCCGTAGGACACCCGGAGATTCGACTAACTTCCCCCTCACCAACACAACGTTGAAGAATTGACATTGCTTTGGAATTCTTTTCGGCAAGCTTGAAGTCGTTCTCATTGTAATTTCTTTCCTCTTTTGTCTTAGTGAAACCGTTAAGAATATCGGTTTCCTCAATGACAAGAGGTCCATTTTGGATGATGTTCCAACATTGATAATCGATACTTTTGATGTAATGTTCCATTTTGAGTTTCCACCATCCAAAATTTGAACCGGTAAAGACCGGGATCTTGGAGTGTTTCTCAGAATCCATTACCCACGAATCAAACTCTAAGGCAGTTAGCCTCGATCAAGAGCACGAGGCTCTGATACCAATTGTTGAGTTTATGGATTCAAGTACCTAAGAGGGGGAGGGGGTGAATTAGGTACTCTTTTAAAAATTTTAACTTCAACTTTATTGGATTAAAGTAAGTTAAGTGAACAAAAGAGATTAGAGGATACTTTGAATAATATTGAAAGATTGAACAAGTATCACGATGAATGTTTCTTTGAAGTATGAAAGCAACAATCGTTCGATTTGTATCTATTTGTCTCAGTTTGTGGAATATAACTGCAGACCAAATGCGACAGTATGATGAACTGTTACTTCTAAGTTTGAGCGAAACAAAAACAAACAAACAAAGTAAATTGCAGCGGAAATAAAGTAAGAACAATGAACACGAGATTTTTGAATTGGTTCGGCAAATACTCAAGTGCCTACGTCCAATCTACCTTTTTATTACTTTCCTTTAGTGATCTACTCCGACAACTAAAAGACCCTTGTAATAAAAGACGCCAACCTACTCCGGTTGCAAAGCTAGTATAAGAACTACTCCGTTCTTATGACAAGCTAACTCGCAATCTACTCCGATTGCCAAGAGTTAAAGGACTACTCCGTCCTAGAACTCAACAACTCACAACCTACTCCGGTTGCCAACTCACAACCTACTCCGGTTGTCAAGAGTTAAAGACTACTCCGTCCTAAACTCTACTAACACACTTAGAATGTTATAGGATCAAGTTTCCACTAACATATTCTTAACAAAGAATAGAGATGGACAACTTTTACAAGATCAACAATTCTTAAGCAAGAGAGTTTAGTATTATAAAGCAACAGTAGCCACGACTGTAGAAACTGAAAGACACTTGAAGACTTTTTAAAGGATTTTGCAAAGAACACGGTTTTAAGCTTTTAAAAACAATTTGCAAAACATGAAAGAATTAATTCAGAAAAGTCTTGGGAATTAATGAAGGAGGGACTCGGTATTTATAGAGGAGGTGAGTGAAGGGATTGCTAGGGTTTTGAAGGGTCAAGGACCTCACATGTGAAGGGCAATAGCAACCACCTAAAAACGTGCACCAAAAAGGAGTCTTTTGCAAAGGTAAGAATAGAGAAAGAAGGTTTGAAAGATAACCTTAAATGCTCATGCAAAATCAGAAAACAAAGGATGTGAGACAAGTCACATGATGACAAGTTAACACAAATATGGCAAAAAGCATTTCTTGTTTTCTTAAAGACCAAAGGATTGAATTTGCACAAAGAGGAAACATTTTGAATAATTCAAACCACTCTTTAAAGAATACTACCTCCTTATAAAAAATCTGATTTTTTATCTTTGAAAAATGATAATCACGTGAAACCTTTTGAAAGATAAAAGGGACTTCAAGTTTCTCGAGTTGTGGCATAATCCAAACAGCTGTTTGCGTGTGAAAGCAACAGTCATCTGGACTGTTTCTATTACTCTACTATACTTAACTTTCTCGCTTGTACATTAGATGACACACGACTAATTACAATGGGCTTAATAACAACTTCAACACTTCTTAATCCAAGCTTGATTACATCATTAATCCTGAAAAGGTAAACTAAGAATACACAAATCAAATGGGCATGTTATCATCAACATAAGGAACCCAACAGTCACCACTAGATCCGGTAAATGAGTCATTTGGGTTCCGTAATTTCGGTTTAATGGGGTCATTCTGGATGCAGTAGGATCATACCCAAAAGTTGGTGAAAAAACAAAGGCTAATATTGCAACGCTGATTTATCATGCAATAGAGTATAGACAGTCTCAAAGAAAGAAAACTAAGGAAGGAAGACCAAGATCGATGAATCAAAGCTCGGTATCAAAAGCACGCCAAGTTCACAAAACAATCTAAGAGCAGCAATTATTGCGTGAGATGGTCTCAGACTGTAAAACCGTCTCATTCTATAACTTGTGATCGAAGAGTAGCATAATTGCATTGAATTCAGATTACAATGATACTCTAAAATGTACACTAAAAGTAGCATAAATACGTTGAATTTAAATTACCAAGTTTAATTGGTTTGTCGATGACGATGATGAGAATCAATGAAGATGAGAGGTTGTTATAATGTTGTTGGAGTCATTCATTTATAGTGGTTCTCCACTTGTACTCATGTTTCAGAGCTGATGTGCTATTATGTAAACTTGTTTATTGCAACACCAAATAAGCTTGCTTGTTGCACAATTTCAATCACTTCACCCATCAACTCGCGGATGATGATCAACTCGTGGATGTCTTAACCATGCCTCTTGCACGAGCTCATTTGCAAATGCTTACTTCCAAGATCGGACTTTTCGATCGGTCGTCCCTCTTGTGGGGGCATGATAAGATTACCTAAATTATGTTAATATTCCGTGTATAACTAATTATCTTTTGTAATCTTTTACTCTCTCCGTCCCGGTCGATTGTTGTCCTTTGATTTTGGCACAAAGACCAAGGAAAGAAGAGGGGGTCAATTACTAAATGACAAGTGGAACAAAAATTGAGTGTGAATGATCAAATTGCTCATCAAGTTCATTCTTAAAATAGAAAGGACAACAATTGTCTGAGACACTCCAAAATGAAAAAGGACAACAAATGATAGGGACAGAGGGAGTAGTTATCTCATTCACACGTAATCCTTATAATCTAGGACTTGTATTTATACCTTTGCCTTGTTTAATAATATTCATTAAGCTTTAACCTAAATACTTCTCTACATCAGGCCATCAGGGAAGCAACAATTATGGGAATGGTATGAACTATGAACTAAAGGCAGAATGCGGGGAAGGGTAATTAGGTAAGTGGAGTCAAGGTCGGGAACCATTCGGCCTCAACCGCCCATGGTGCGGGTCTGTTTGTGTGAAAATAAGATTAGTATCTTAAGGTACCTTGGAGGTCGTAACTACTCTCATACACTTTGTGATCTACCCTTGAATACAAGGGTTTGAGCCACGGTTGTAGATGCGTAATCTAATAAACAACGCTAAATTACTTATAATAATTTAGCGCTCAACAATGAATAATATAATTCTCAAATTTAAACACAGGAATTCCCAACGATACTTATATATCAAGAAGATTCCAATAACACAACATCAACTAGAGTCTTCACAAAAGTACTTGTGGATGCTAAACTACAAACTAAAGGATAGATGGCTGATTACCTCCATGATCGGATGGGGTCGCCGTGCTACTTCTACTTCAAATGCTAATCTATGCTATGCCTAGAGACTAATCTAAAGATAGACTAAGTTGTAGTAGTTGTTGTTGTTTGAGTTATTGTTTGCTTGAATAAGATGCCTCCTTATACAGGCGTCATCTGGCTTTTTGGAAAACTACTTCTTAGTGGGAGGCGGTTAGTAAACCGCCATGTCTTCTTTAAGCTTCATATGGGCGCTTATCATGCCCTTTAGCCCAGCGTTATGCCTTTTGGACTTCTTGGTTTCCTTGGTTTTCTTGGACTCCGTTTGTCTTTGATCTTGGACTGACTTGACTTAGGCCCAATAACTTTATTCTTTAGTTCTCAGGCCCACATACCCTTAAATTAATAAATATAGTACCCTGACTAAATTAGGCACCAACAAATACCCTATCAGCGTACGAAGGTTTTAATTCAAAAGGAAACTTTTGGACGCTGAAAACTTCTTAGATTATGCGTTTTACCTTAGGCTTATTATGCCAAAAATCCCAGTGCTTTATCCACTGAAACCGTGCTCTACAAACCCCAGATCAAACCATCAGATTCATCCATCCCAATTTAGGAAAAATTTGCAGAATCATCATAAACTCATCTAGCCCTATAAAGAACAAAGGATTTGACCCTTCGTCATTCTAGCAAGGCCTCACACTGTCCTTTTCAAACAGATCTGTTGTACGCTTTCTTGAAGGATTTATCATTATTTTTATCAGTTAATACTGAAAGAGAAGAAAAGAAGAATGAACTTCTCACCCAAAAAGCATCATATTTATAATAATTTGAGGAACTCAACCGTTTTTAACGTTTGAAATGTGAACAACTTGTAACACCCCCTCATACCAAGGTACCTTACCAGGACTACCCTAGCATGAAAGACTGCTACCATCTCGGTTGCCCGAGGTTAGTACATATCGAAAGCAACTGTCCCAAAAAAATTTATTAAAATACGGGAAATGTAAAAGATTACAAAGTTTCCAAAATCCAATAAATGAATATCCAAATACTAATGACAACAAAACAGAAACTAAGACTTGCGATGGTGATACTAATCCAGTGTGACAACTCTGCCATGAACGCCCCCAAGCTCACCAAATGCATCACCTGTCACAGTCTGCTCACCATCCTCGAATAGATCACCACAGATTTTATAAAACAACAACGGGGTCAGTACTGCTCAATCAAAATAAGACAAGTGCATAAAGTAACCAGCTGATCATCCTTCATCCCCAGTCTCCCGATCTCGCACAGTAACCGACTACACACCGAAGTGTGTAGCCCTGCCAGACTACCCATCACAATAGGTAGTCCACGCCGCCAGTGGGGGACCGCAGCCAATCCCCACCAAAATCCCGCTCATCAACGAGCGATAACCATGTCCCTTAATGTGCACATTGTTGGAATATGTGTCCTCCAACAATAATGCGATCACGACTGTTGATCATAATGATCACGTGTTTAAATCTCATTATAAAGAATACAATTGGGAAGTAATTTTGTTACTGTCAAATGGTCAACATATATCGGTAATGATTGGTCGACTAGAGTTTGACATTACGTCTGTTCGACGGTGGTGATCGATTGACCCCTAGGTCATACCTATAGGGCGACACTCTTAATTGATTATTTAATTAATCGTATAATGTTACGAGTTAATTAAATTACTTGAAAATTGACGGACGATTTTGGAAGTAAAATTTACGTATCATATCGAAATGTGATTAAATAAGATACTGATCCGAGTAATTGAATCGTATCATTATTTCGGATGAAATAATTGTTTAAGATAACAATTAAATTTGAATGAATTATTATAAATACAATCTGTTGTGATTTATAAATGGTAAAATATTTTGGTACAAGTAATTATGATATTAGTGAGTCGATTTTGTATGTGACGTATTTTTATTAATACGTTGATTTTTAATTTGTTAAAAATACATAATAAATTTATGTGACATGTGACATGCTACATATTGACAAATTGACCAAAATAATATGGATCCCATATTATCAAGTGTACCGAAATTAAGGGGTGGTGGAAGCTAATATTGTGTTTGTTTAATTATTATAAGAACACAATGATTACCTACATTCCTAGCCATGCAACCCTAATATTCATTGTGAAGACAAATGTGTGCATGCATTGGCTCCCCAAAAAGCCCCCTTCCACCCGGTTTTTGATGAGAAAACCATTATGGTTTTTCATCTCATTTTTACCTAAAATTACACTAAAATGTGTTAGTGATAATTCATTCTTTTCATCATCCAAAAAAAAAATTAGAATTCTAGAGAGATAAAAATCTCTCTTTTTCTTCCTCCAATATACCGAAATATTTAAGTGTTTATAATATTTTGGGTCATTTTTCTACTACATTAATATTATACTAGTTCATGTAATATTAATTAAATTAAGGGTAAGCTTTGGGTATTAATCCTAAGGAGAGATCCTACACTTGGATCTTGGTTCTTCCATCTTAGGAAAACACAAGAACAAAAGAAAAGGAGATTTCTTTTGTGCCCATAAAACCGAAATCACCAATGTAAGAACATGATTTCTCCTCTATTTTTATCATTTGTTTGCATGCATAAAATCCGTATTTAATTTTATGACAAATTAATTTATAACATATATGAGTATGTTTGTGTATATAGATCTACATTTCCTTCAATCGGTATCAAGAGCCACGGTTGTTTGCATGTAAATCGGTTAAAAGTTTTTCCGAGTTATAAGAATAACATATAAAACTTGTAAAATTTGTGTTATTATGAGATATCACGAAATTAATCCATGCATGTTAATATTTCTGGTCCTAAAATGTTTTAGGATATTTTGGTTAATTTTACGGATTTTTATTGTTCATATTATACATTAATGACATTTAAATATGATTTTATGAGTAAAAATGTCATTTTCGGTCTAAAATTAGCTATACTTAGAATTTTCAGTTGATTTTTGGATATGTTGTCACATATATTATTTTGCGATAACCTGCAAATTTTCATAATTTTTGGACTTGTTATGCTCGAAAAATGGATTTTTCATTATTAAATTCGGATTTAAGTGAAAAATAGGTTAATATGAGTTAAATTTCGAATCTGGTCATAGAAAATTAATATGTTGTCACATGAAATTTTACAAGATGTGTGTAAAATAATTGGCTATAAAGAAGTTTTTTTGCATGATTTATGGATTTTTGAAGAAAAATAGCATAAATAGTGACATTGTTAGTGAAAAATTAATAAAACATAATCTATGACTTAGGAAAAACGTCTAATGTTGCCTTTTATTATCTTTTTCAGATCTAAAATTGAAAAGTTAATGAATATAATTTTTCCATGTTTTTTATGATTATTTTATTAAAAATCGATAAACCGCAACATTGTTTTTCCGGAAAAATTTCGAAATTTTTAACCTAAGATTTTGAACATTATGAGTGTCATGGTATTTTTCCAGAATGTTCATGAGTTTAAATTTCAAATTTCAAATTTATTTGAAATTTTGTGATTTATTTGAAGTTTATAGCTTATTTTTGTAATTTTTGGTCCATTTATGAACAATTTTATAAAATATGGGTTAATTATGGTCAAATTATTAGTGAAGACTAAATTTTGAGTCCTAAGAGATTAGGTTAATTAACTTATGCATAAATATGAGTTTATGTATTTTTGTGATTATAAAAATGTTGAAGTCACGCAAATCTGTAAAAACCGAGTAATATACGATATTGGCTAATTAAAGGCGATTTAGCATAAAATTGAGCATGTTCATACATATTATAATGCTGCATTTTTCTTTATGATTGTCATAATTTTAATTTATGTAATTTTGAATTATGTAATTTTACTTAGTATGGCCTTAGATTTTAATTGGTATTTCCCGAAATGTATGGGAATATCGATTCGGTTGTAATTTTATTGTGATCTCGTATCACCGTTTTGTAATTTAATAGATTTATTTTATTTTAGTTACAAATGTATAATAGGAAATTATGTAATTTGCTATGTAATTTAATTTATCTCGGAGTTCCCAAAGACGGATTTCCTCAAGATGGCGATACATAAAGACGGTGTTACCTCGAGATGCGTGCCACAACCGAAGTTCAAGGGACCAATGAAGTGAAGGAAATGTAGGTTCATATACAAATTAACATACTCTTATATGTCTAAATAATTTGTCATAAAATTAATTACGGATCTTATGCATGCAAACAATAATATAAATAGAGGAGAAATCATGTCCTTACATAGTAGATTTCGGCTATTAGGGCACAAGAGAGATCACCTTTCTCTTCTTGTTCTTGAGCTTTTCCAATGGAAGAATGAAGATCTAAGTGTAAGATCTCTCCCTATGTATTATACCCAAGGCTTAACCCTTAATATAATTAATATTATAAGATCTAGTATAATATTAATCTTAGTAGAAAATTGAACCAAAATGTTTATAAAACTCTTATATATTTCGGTTTTTGAGAGAGGAAGAGGAGGATTTTCTTCTCACTAGAACTTGTATTTTTGATGAGTAAAAATTAGAATGAAAATAATACACTACCTTTAGTATATTATTAGGTAAAATTAAAGAGAAAAACAATGATCATTTTGCTTCCCCAAAACCGTGTAAGAGGAGAGAAAAATAGGAGCCAATGCATGGAGAAATTGTTCTTCACAAGGAACAATAGGCTTGCATGGCTAGGTTTCCTTTTAATCATTGTGTTTTCCACTAATTACAAACAACATATAATTAGCTTAAGTCCCTCTATTTTTCGGCCCATTTGGTAATATGGAATCCATATTATTTTTGTCAATTGTCTATATGTTACATGTCATATGTCACATATAATTGTTATGTATTTTTAACATATTAAAAATCAACGTATTAATAAAAATACGTCACATACAAAAATCGACTTAGTAATTTCATAATTACTTGTGCCAAAATATTTTACCATTTATAAATCACAACAGATTGTATTTATAACAATTCATTCAAATTTAATTGTTACATTAAACAATTTATTTCATCCGAGTAATTATACAATTTAATTACTCAGACCGTATCTTATTTAATCACATTTTAATATGATACGTAAATTTTACTTCCAAAATCGTCCGTCAATTTTCAAGTAATTTAATTAACTCGTAACATTATACGATTAATTAAATAATCAATTAAGAGTGTTGCCCTTTAGGTATGACCTAGGGGGTCAACTGATCACCACCGTCACACGACAGTAATGTCAAACTCTAGTCAGCCAATCATTACCGATATATGTTGACCGATTGACAAGAATAATATTACTTCCCAATTGTATTCATTTTAATGAGACTTAAACATGTGATCATCATGATCAACAGTCGTGATCGCATTATTGTCGGAGGACACATATTCCAACAATCTCCCACTTGTCCTCGACAAGTGTGCGTCACCAATTCTCTTGTCCTATTACTATCTCCCACTCAATGCAAGGTGTCTTTCAGGTCGTACTTGCAAGTGATCATATCGAGAGTGGTTTCCTCGATCTGGAGAATAACTGATTGACCGGATTTATCCACTCTGGATACCTTCCGAGCGTGGCCACGCATTTCCAGTTCATTACTCCTCGAGTGGCCCTGAGATATTGTTATAACCCTGACTAGGGATGGACAATTCCTATCACACTCATTCCCTTCGACTAGCCACAGCCATCATAACCCAAAATATGCCCATTTGACCCCATTTACGAAGGTCGTAGTAACACAAATCAAAGTTAATCAAATCGTGCCATCTTAGGTGAATAGCCTTTAGTCAAAAGAATCGACTCATTTTGAATACTATAGTAGCTCTCGCCACGACCAGGCTATATAAATTTGCCATAACTCTATAAGCGGTCATAAGGCCCGACAAAATGTTCCTACAGTCGCCTATGTGATCGACTAGTCATCTCACATGACTCTATGGCACTTGAACTTGCCATCAATCGCATCACACTCTAGTCACTTCGAGACGTCACCTCATATAAGTAACTATGGGCAAAAACAATGTTAATCTATGTTCACTTTAACGGGGTTCAATTGTCTCCACAACCCGTTTGGATATAACAATGTACCAAGTGAGTTAATAATAACTCAAACGACAAATGTCGACATCACACTCGGGTAGTCAATATCATATTACAACCTTGTGATGTTTATCATAAGTGTAAACACTTATTGATTGCAATAGAAGTTTAACATCCCATGTGTCCATGTGTTCAAACTTCTTACACTTGCATTTTCCTTCACATTCATGTTCTCTCTCATAGCATGAATCTTACCAAGTAAACATCAAGGTTCTCGACCTTGGTTTCGGTTCTTTATCTTGAAAGAACTTCCTTATCGATCATCTCATAACGAACGAATTTGCGATGAATGATACAACTTGCACCGATCAAGTATTTCATCCACACACAATGCACTAGGTATATGTTTTGTAGAATCTTGTAACAATTGACAAGATTATTTAGCTTAGCACTTCTCATAAGTCCTAGCTTTTACTAGGAAAGATTGTTTTTGAATAACCTCTTATTCAACCAAGCATCTTTTCAAAAACTTCTCATTTCTCTTTCTAGGCTTGAAAGAATTGGGATTCTCATAAATCCTCATATGTGCTCGGATTTTCTACAGTATGTGCAACCTCTTAACACACAATGGAACATTCCGTCAATCACCGAAATCGCTCATCGGATTCTACTCGAGAATTCATGACGTTTCTTTTATGGCTCACCAACCAATCATCATGCTCTTATGCATATGATTCATAATTGGACATGTATATGATTATTCTAATGGCGGAAACATTAGTCACTAATAATCATGAGATCAACCGTTCTCGTGTTCAATGAACTACCATGACGCTAACGGTAATCCCATTTTCATTCATATGAATAACCTATGTATACGTTGATACGATACTAATCCAACATCCCATGATGTAATTGGATTCAACATTGTCCATTTTCATCCAGAATTGAAAACTCAAAAGCTTCTTTATGAAAGAAGGCATTGGCTCAAATCATTCTTTAATGAGTAATGAGTTTTATACATTCAAGGATGATAGCTCCCACTAAATTCCATGTCTTCACATGAGAATTTCCTAACTCCCACTGAAATTGACTTCTCAATCGAAATTCGTCAAGAATATAAATATAAATTGCTTTGCCAAGTTACTAGGATAAAACCATATATGTTCCCATCATATCCTTTCAAAATGCCTATTTTGAAGTGGTCTTATCTCAACCTTACGGAAAGAGATTTTAATTCTCTAACACACTCATATCATAATGATGTGTAGCAATGTCATTATTCAAATACAAATAATATTTAGAATACTTCCTTCGCAAATACCCTTTTGGAAGGAGATTTAACCATTTCATAGGGAGGTTAAGCAATGACATTTGCATGGTTAAAACGTTGGCTATAGAAGATATCGGAATATCAATTTTTTTTTTGCAACTTGATTTTGATCATAACTAGTGTGTTACTTTGATTCATTTAGGCTCTTAAGTAAAACTCATGATTGAAACTATTGGTCAAATGCTTCATAAACTTAGTCAAAAACTCATTAAGACTTTACATTAGTCATTTTTCTTCCAAAACTTTCTTTTGGTCTCCTCGTGTAGTTATCTTGAGAATATACTCTTTATTATTACTACATTTGGTCTCTTTAGTCATATAGAATTAACTTGAGACCATAGATCTCATCTATTTGGTATACTATGTGAATAGATATACCTTTATTCAAATCATTCTCTCTTGCGTAGATCTTCATATACACAAGTACACAATTTTATCTTGCCTTGTGTGTTGTGTCCTCATTTTTCTCCCACTCTATCTTTAGAATAAATACACTATAGATTCAAAGATAGCATATGAGGCACAAATTAATGATGTTGAATTATAAGGAGAACTACCTCATGGGTAGACTAATTGTTATTGATTTTATATGTGTACTTGGTGATTGACATACCTTTAAAAGAGTTCATAGACTCAAAATCACTTTATAAATGATCATACACAAGCCTTAAGCATGTGGACATATAATGAAACCCGTCATTATAATTGTCTATTTGATCACTTTTAAGTGAATAATCTTATGTTTCAAAACACAAGCATTTAAAGATGAAATTTTAGAACATAAAGGATAAATGATAAAACGGGTGACTTGGGTTGCAAACCAAGTCACTATCATCCAAAATACAAACCATTATCCAAAATACCTTTCCATGTCGAACACGGAAACTTAAAGTTCTAAAAATTCAAAACATAACTTAAAATAAGACAATGAAAAACAAAGCTCCATAAAAGCTATCCTTAGCTTCTTCATGGTTTCTTATGCTTGCTTTTCTTTTCCTTTGTCTTTGCTTGGTGGCGGCCCTATTTACAATAAAAAGGGAGATACATTATCACAACTTTGTATCATAATACCATAGTTGAATTAGAAACATAAAAGAAGGTTAGTCATTTACCTACTGGAGTGATCTTTCCAGCTTTGATATCACCAAGGTATTTGGAACAATTCCTTTTCCAATGTCCCATGCCATTACAATAATGGCATTTGTCAAGAGGACCCTTCTTGACTTTGGATGTGCTAGCTTCACAAGACTTAGCTTTGGTGAATGTGGGAGCTTGCTTCTTGCCCTTTCTCCCATTCTTCTTGAACTTCCCTTACTCTTTGTGCTTATGTTAAGCACATCCTTGGGAGGGTTCACATTTAACCCCATGTCCCTCTCGGCTTGCACAAGTAATTTGTGCAACTCCTCAAGAGACACATCCTTGTCTTGCATATTGAAATTCACCCGAATCGCACATATGCCTTGACCTTAGACAAGGAGTGTAGAATCCTATCTACGATGAGTTCTTTGGGGATTTCAACCTTTTGAATCTTCAAGGTCTCGACAAGCTCCATGAGTTTGAGCACATGAGGGCTAACCTTTTGGCCCTCTTTGAAGTCGAGATCAAAGAATGCCGCGCCGCCTCATATTGGACGATCCGCGGAGTTTGTGAAAACATGGTCACAAGTTTGGAGTAAATCTCATTAGCATTGCCCATTTTGAAGGCTCTCCTTTGGAGTTCCGCCTCCATCGCAAATATTAAGACATTTTTCATTGCGGCGGACTCCTTTTGGTAAGCCTCATAGGCTTCCCTAGTGGCCGCGGTGGACCTAGTGGAGGGCTCGGGTGGAGAGGCCTCGGTAAGGTAACGAAGCTTGTCGTCACCCTCGGCGGCTAATTTGAGTTGGGCATCCCACTCGGAGAAATTTGACCCATTCTTTTCAAGTTTACATCGATCCATAAAGGATCGGAGCCAAGATGAAGTAGCGAGTGGTGTAGCATTAGGAGTTGGTGTTGCCATTTGTTATGAATAAGAAGTGGTCTACAAAACAAAATATAAGGAGTAAAACAATTGTCGTTTTAATAATACTCGTGAAAATGTATGATTTAAACAAGTTTTATGCATTTTTCTAGTGACCTCTACCCAACTAGAATAAATGATTCCAAGACCCAAATTCATATCGACTTAGGCACGGGGTAGCCGATGAAACCCTCATCAACATAACTCGGTGGATTAACCTTTTAATCGATTCTACTTTTAGAACTCTTGGTCGATAAAATTACTCTAATATTTATCTATAGCCCAAAACACATCAACAAGGGCACGGGTTAGCCGATGAAACCCTTATCAATTACTTTTGTTGAGTTCAATCCAAATTTCGAATAAATGTGTCCATTGTCCAAACTCACATTAACTTAGGCACGGGGTAGCCGATGAAACCCTCATCAACATGAATTCGGTGGATTAGACATTTATCACCCACTTCCCCTACGTAACAAGGTTTGTACCCCGGGGTAGCCGAGTGCACTCCCTCGCGAAATAGGTTTTCATGGTTTCTACTATTTGGTAAGGCTATGTCTCAATTGTTTGTTTTAGCGAGAGGTCATGTCAATTTATTATCTATCACGTTTTAAGTGAACTAAAGCGGTGAACTACGATAATTCTAATTGACACGGTCGATAAACTCGATAAAAGACAATGCATGTTTAGTTATGGCGATTTAGCGATGCATGTGACATAAATAAAATGCAAGCATAAAGATAAATAAATCCTAGTATGGCCTTTCCTAAAATAGAAAAACTATTAATCTATTACATATTCGGAAACCAACTCCATTGGTCCCTTGAACTTCGGTTGTGGCACGCATCTCGAGGTAACACCGTCTTTATGAATCGCCATTCTTGAAGTAATCCGTCTTTTGGAACTCCGGAATGAATAAAATTACATAATAAATTACATAATTTCCTATTATACATTTGTAACTAAAATAAAATAAATCTATTAAATTACAAAACGGTGATGCGAGATCACAATAAAAATACAACCGAATCGATATTCCCATACATTTCGGGAAATACCAATTAAAATCTAAGGCCATACTAAGTAAAATTACATAATTCAAAATTACATAAATTAAAATTATGACAATCATAAAGAAAAATGCAGCATTATAATATGTATGAACATGCTCAATTTTTATGCTAAATCGCCTTTTAATTAGCCAATATCGTATATTACTCGGTTTTTACGGATTTGCGTGATTTCAACATTTTATAATCACAAAAATACATAAACTCATATTTATGTATAAGTTAATTACCCTAACCTCTTAGGACTCAAAATATAGTCTTCACTAATAATTTGACCATAATTAACTTTTATTTACAAAATTGTTCATAAATGGACCAAAAATTACAAAAATAAGCTATTAGACTTCAAATAAATCACAAAATTCCAAATAAATTCAAAATTTGAAATTTAAATTCATGAACATTCTGGAAAAATTCCATGACACTCATAATGTTCAAAATCTTAGGTTAAAAATTTCGAAAATTTTTCCGGAAAAACAATGTTGCGGTTAATCGATATTTAATAAAATAATCATAAAAACATGGAAAAATTATATTCATTAACTTTTCAATCTTAGATCTGAAAAATATAATAAAATGCAACATTAGACGTTTTTCCTAAGTCATAGATTATGTTTTATTAATTTTACACTAATAATGTCACTATTTATGCTAATTTTTCTTCAAAAATTCATAAATCATGCTAAAAGACTTCTTTATAGCCAATTATTTTACACACATCTTGTAAAATTGCATGTGACAACATATTAAGTTTCTATGACCAGATTCGAAATTTAACTCATATTAACCTATTTTTCTCTTAAATCCAAATTTAATAATGAAAAATTCATTTTTCGAGCATAACAAGTCCAAAAATTATGAAAATTTACAGGTTATCTCAAAATAATATATGTAACAACATATCCAAAAACCAAGTGAAAATTCGAAGTATAGCTATTTTTAGACCAAAAATGACATTTTTACTCATAAAATCACATTTAAATGCCATTATTATAAATTATGAACAATAAAAATCCGAAAAATTAACCAAAAAATCCTAAAACACTTTAGGACCAGAAATATTAACATGCATGTAATAATTTCGTGATATATCATAATAACACAAATTTTATAAGTTTTATTTTGTTATTCATATAACTCGGAAAAACTTTTAACCAATTTGCATGCAAACAACCGTGGCTCTTGATACCGATTGAAGGAACTGTAGATTCATATACAAATTAACATACTCTTATATGTCTAAATAATTTGTCATAAAATTAATTACGGATCTTATGCATGCAAACAATAATATAAATAGAGGAGAAATCATGTCCTTACATAGTAGATTTCGGCTATTAGGGCACAAGAGAGATCACCTTTCTCTTCTTGTTCTTGAGCTTTTCCAATGGAAGAATGAAGATCTAAGTGTAAGATCTCTCCCTATGTATTATACCCAAGGCTTAACCCTTAATATAATTAATATTATAAGATCTAGTATAATATTAATCTTAGTAGAAAATTGAACCAAAATGTTTATAAAACTCTTATATATTTCGGTTTTTGAGAGAGGAAGAGGAGGATTTTCTTCTCACTAGAACTTGTATTTTTGATGAGTAAAAATTAGAATGAAAATAATACACTACCTTTAGTATATTATTAGGTAAAATTAAAGAGAAAAACAATGATCATTTTGCTTCCCCAAAACCGTGTAAGAGGAGAGAAAAATAGGAGCCAATGCATGGAGAAATTGTTCTTCACAAGGAACAATAGGCTTGCATGGCTAGGTTTCCTTTTAATCATTGTGTTTTCCACTAATTACAAACAACATATAATTAGCTTAAGTCCCTCTATTTTTCGGCCCATTTGGTAATATGGAATCCATATTATTTTTGTCAATTGTCTATATGTTACATGTCATATGTCACATATAATTGTTATGTATTTTTAACATATTAAAAATCAACGTATTAATAAAAATACGTCACATACAAAAATCGACTTAGTAATTTCATAATTACTTGTGCCAAAATATTTTACCATTTATAAATCACAACAGATTGTATTTAAAACAATTCATTCAAATTTAATTGTTACATTAAACAATTTATTTCATCCGAGTAATTATACAATTTAATTACTCAGACCGTATCTTATTTAATCACATTTTAATATGATACGTAAATTTTACTTCCAAAATCGTCCGTCAATTTTCAAGTAATTTAATTAACTCGTAACATTATACGATTAATTAAATAATCAATTAAGAGTGTTGCCCTTTAGGTATGACCTAGGGGTCAATCGATCACCACCGTCACACGACAAAAATAATGTCAAACTCTAGTCACCCAATCATTACCGATATATATGTTGACCAGTTGACAGTAACAATATTACTTCCTAATTGTATTCATTTTAATGAGACTTAAACATGTGATCATCATGATCAACAGTCGTGATCGCATTATTGTCGGAGGACACATATTCCAACATGAAGTTGGTTTCCGAATATGTAATAGTTAAATACTTTTTCTATTTTAGGAAGGCCATACTAGGATTTATTTATTTTATGCTTGCATTTTATTTTATGTCACATGCATCGCTAAATCGCCATAACTAAAACATGCATCATCAATTTTTTATCGAGTTTATCGACCGTGTCAATTAGAATTATCGTAGTTCACCGCTTTAGTTCACTTAAAACGTGATAGATAATTAATTGACATGACCTCTCGCTAAAACAATTAATTGAGACATAGCCTTACCAAAGAGTAGAAACCATGAAAACCTATTTCGTGAGGGAGTGCACTCGGCCACACCGGGGTACAAACCTTGTTACGTAGGGGAAGTGGGTGATAAATGTCTATCCACCGAATTCATATTTATAAGGGTTTCATCGGCCACACCGTGCCCAAGTTAAATATGGGTTTGGATCATGGACACATTTATTCGAAATTTGGATTGAACTCAACAAAAGTTTTTCGATAAGGGTTTTATCAGCCACACCGTCCCCTTGTTGAATGTGTTTTGGGCTAAAGATATATGTTAAATGTAATATTATCGACCAAGAGTTCTAAAAGTAGAATCGATTAAACGTTAATCCACCGAGTTATATTGATAAGGGTTTCATCGGCCACACCGTGCCCAAGTTAATATGAATTTGGGTCTTGAAATCATTTATCTAGTTGGGTAGAGCTCACTAGAAAAATGCATAAAACTTGTTTAAATCATACATTTTTACGAGTATTATTATTAAAACGACATTTGTTTTACTCCTTATATTTTGTTTTGTAGACCACTTCTTTTTCATAACAAATGGCAACACCAACACCAACTCCAAACGCCACACCTCTCGCTAGTTCATCATGGCTCCGATCCTTTATGGATCGATGTAAACTTGAAAAGAATGGGTCAAATTTCTCCGATTGGGATGCCCAACTCAAATTAGCCGCCGAAGGTGACGACAAGCTTCGTTACCTTACCGAGGCCTCTCCACCCGAACCCTCCACTAGGTCCACCGCGGCCACTAGGGAAGCATATGAGGCTTACCAAAAGGAGTCCGCCGCAATGAAAAATGTCTTGATATTTGCGATGGAGGCGGACCTCCAAAGGAGAGCCTTTAAAATGGGCAATGCTAATGAGATTTACTCCAAACTTGTGACCATGTTTTCACAAACTCCGCGGATCGTCCAATATGAGGCGGCCGCGGCATTCTTTGATCTCGACTTCAAAGAGGGCCAAAAGGTTAGCCCTCATGTGCTCAAACTATTGGAGCTTGTCGAGACCTTGAAAATTCAAAAGGTTGAAATCCCCAAAAAACTCATCGTAGATAGGATTCTACACTCCTTGTCCAAAGTCAAGGCATATATTCAATTCCGGGTGAATTTTAACATGCAAGACAAGGATGTGTCTCTTGAGGAGTTGCATAAGTTACTTGTGCAAGCCGAGAGGGACATGGGGTTAAATGTGAACCCACCCAAGGATGTGCTTAACATAACACTACTACAAATCCAGGCAACTACAACGCCCCTTTAACAACGATTATTCACGAAAATCACAATAGACGTTGTAGAATGTATGGCGCGAATTTTACTAAAATCAATTACAACGGGTATGGTTATAAAAACCGTTGTTATTCGTTTTAACAACGGGTCACACATGAACAACCGTTGTTAATAATTTGGCGCAAAATTGGCGCAAAGTTAGTGAAAAGTAATCACAACGGTTATTTTTGAAACCCGTTGTTAAAACTTATTTAACAACGGGTGTTTTTTACAACCGCTGTTAAAACATATTTCACAACGATTGTTGTTTAATAACCGTTGTCAATACCTTCCATACTCTAAACCACACAAACACAAGTCTGCTGCAGCCACAAAACACAAACCTTAATACATACACAAACACAAACCCAGCAGCAGCCAAACACAAACACAAAACACACACTTTCTCATCGTCTCTTTCTCTCTTTCTCATCGTCGCTTTATCTTCTCACCGTCACTGTTGATTTCATCGTCTCTTTACGTACATTCTGTAATTATCAGGTTTGTTTCATCGTCATTATTTTATTTTTCTAATTATTTCATTTCCATGTATGTGTTTTTATCGACCATTAGGTTCCGTTCAGCATCTGCTAATTATTTCATTTCCATCTTCTTTGGCGTCCTTCAGTACGGATCGAGCATAGTAAGAGTCTTAAGGATGATATCATTCATTTTGTTGGAGTTTGGAGTTTGTTTTGAAAGATTAAGGAGAGGGTTAATTTATTTGGAGTTTGTTTTAGCAGTTAGGGTTTGGAGAATATATTGAGATAATGGAAATGCATGTTAGTTGAGATAATGCAATGTATTTATACTAAGCAATGTGTGGGTTGAGTTGTTTTTAAATTAATATATATGTTAGGAAGTTGTGCCATAATCAACATCATCATATCTCTCAATACTGTTTCAAATCTTATTGGACAAGAATGGCAGTAATAACTGGATCTTGATGATGACGATCTATGGAGTTGAAAAAATGGAAGCAAATCAAACAAGCATAACTCAACACTTTCAAAATGATCATTTCATTTAATTTTAAACCAAATACATTACAAAGCAATTATCGAAATCAAAAGATGTATAATAAGCCGGAACAACCCGGTTAAGCGTAAAAAGCGCTTTCTCCCGCCACCAATCACGCCACCGGTATACCGCTAACTTCCGGGTCATTGGCTTCATATTTTGCAATAACAGATTGAATATATGCAAGGACACGACTTGCATGTGGAGATAAGGTTGGAAGAGTACAACTCAACATATCTCTGGCCGACCAAGTTGCGAGTAACAGCCGACGAGGGTATGAAGATGATGATGATGATGAGGCTTTGTTGACAAGCCGGACTGCTTCACGCCTCTTAATCCAATAATTCCGTTGATGTTCAAGGGATGCTTTGATTAATGGGTGTTGATCGGCGGGAAGCCCGGCGAGAACCTTCTCATCATCTTCAATCGTTTGTGTAAGCCATTCTTCGTTGTTGATAAAATTAGGGTTCATTGCCATGTTGTTTCAATTAATGAATGTTAGATACTAAAGGATGCTTTAATATTTATAGCTAGTCACATTTATAAGTTTTTTCAAAACCGTTGGTAATTAATTTAAGGGATATTCTGCATGCATCGGAATTCTAACGGGTCGTAATTATACATGCATCTAGTAATATTTAATTTTATTTTTTTTTATTTTTTAAGAACAAACAACAACGGTTATTTACAAACAACCCGTTGTCTTTAGTTATAACAACGGTTTTGTATATTACAACCCGTTGTTATAACTTTCCCCCCAACATTGAGTCACACTTTCCACAACGGGTTTTTATACTTAAAACCGTTGTTAATATTTTTAACAACGGTTGCTTTAAGAAAACCAACCGTTGTTAAAACCTTTTACAACGGACGCTTTAACAACGTCCGCTTTTTTATATAACAACGGTTTTTAACCGTTTTTATAGCCTGTATCTGTAGTAGTGTAAGCACTAAGAGTAAGGGGAAGTTCAAGAAGAATGGGAGAAAGGGCAAGAAGCAAGCTCCCACATTCACCAAAGCTAAGACTTGTGAAGCTAGCACCTCAAAAGTCAAGAAGGGTCCTCTTGATAAATGCCATTATTGTAATGGCATGGGACATTGGAAAAGAAATTGTTCCAAATATCTTGGTGATATCAAGGCTGGAAAGATTACTCCAGTAGGTAAATGACTATCCTTCTTTTATGTTTCTAATTCAACTATGGTATTATGATGCAAAGTTGTGATAATGTATCTCCCTTTTTATTGTAAATAGGGCCTCCACCAAGCAAAAGACAAGGGAAAGGAAAAACAAGCATAAGAAACCATGGAGAAGCTATGGATAGCTTTTATGGAGCTTTGCTTTTCATTGTCTTATTTTAAATTATGTTTTGGATTTTTAGAACTTTAAGTTTCCGTGTTCGACATGGAAAAGTATTTTGGATAATGGTTTGTATTTTGGATGATGGTGACTTGGTTTGCAACCCAAGTCACCCGTTTTATCATTTATCCTTTTATGTTCTAAAATTCATCTTTAAATGTTTGCTCTTAGAAACATAAGATCTTTCGCTTAAAGTGATCTAATAGACAAATATAATGACGGGTTTCATTATATGTCCACATGCTTAAGGCTTGTGTATGATCATTCATAAAGCTATTTTGAGTCTATGAACTCTCTTAAAGGAATGTCAATCACCAAGTACACATATGAAATCAATAACTATTAGTCTATCTATGAGATAGTTCTCCTTATACTTCAACATCATTAATTTGTGTCTCATATGCTATCTTTGAATCTATAGTGTATTTATTCTAAAGATAGAGTGGGAGAAAAATGAGGACACAACACACAAGGCAAGATAAATTTGTGTACTTGTGTAAATGAAGATCTACGCAAGAGAGAGAATGATTTGAATGAAGATATATCTATTTACATAGTATGCCGAATAGATGAGATCTATGGTCTCAAGTTAGTTCTATATGACTAAAGAGACCAAGTGAAGTAATCATAAGAGTATATTCTCAAGATAACTACAGGAGGAGACCAAAAGAAGGACGTATTCTAGATATTGTTTATATTTGAATAATGACATTACTGCACATCATTATAACATGAGTGTGTTGGAGATTTAAAATCTCTTTCCGTAAGGTTAAGATGAGACCACTTCAAAATAGGTATTTTGAAAGGATATGATGGGAACATATATGGTTTCATCCTAATAACTTGGCAATGCAATTTACATTTCAATTCTTGATAAATTTCGATTGAGAAGTCAATTTCGAAATGTATAGAATTGAGTGGGAGTTTAGAAATTATCATGTGAAGACATGGAATTTAGTGGGAGCTATCATCATTGAATGTATAAAACTCATTACTCATTAAGGAATGACGAGCTAATATCGTCTTCACAAAGAAGTATTTGAGTTTTCAATTCTGGATGAACATGGACTGTGATGAATCCAATTACATTGAGAGATATTGGATTTGTATTAAGATATACTCATTGTATCAACATACACATAGGTTATTCATATGAATGAAAATAGGATTACCATTAGCAGTCATAGTAGTTCATTGAACCTAAGAACGGTTGATCTCATGATTATTAGTAACTAATGTTTCCGCCATTAGAATAATCATGCACATGTCCAATTATGAATCATATGCATCAGAGCATGATGATCATTGGTAAGCCATAATAGAAACGTCATGAATTCTCGAGTAGAATCCGATGAGCGATTTCGGTGTTTGTCAGAATGCTCTTATATGTGTCAAGAGGTTGCGCATATTAATGAAAATCCGAGCACATGTGAGGATTTATGAGAATCCTTAACCTTTCAAGCTAGAAGGAGAAATAAGAAGTTTTGGAAAGGTACTTAATTGAATAAGAAGTTACTCAATACTAATCTTTCCTAACTATGCTAGGACTTGTGAGAAGTGCTAGACCAATCGTCTTGGCAAATTGTTGCAAGACTCTACAAAACATATACCTAGTGCATTGTGTGTGGATGGAATACTTGATCAGTACAAGTTATATCATTCATCACAATTCGTTCGTTATGTGATAGTCGATAAGAAAGTTCTTTCAAGTTAAAGAACCGAAACCAAGGTCAGGAACCTTGATGTGTACTTGATAAGATTCATGCTATGAGAGAGAACATGAATGTAAAGGAAATTGCAAGTGTAAGAGGTTTGAACACATGGACACATAGCATGTTAAACTTCTATTGCAATCAATAAGTGTTTACACTTACGATATACATCACAAGGTTGTAATATGATATTGACTACCCAAGTGTGATGTCGACATTTGTCGTTTGAGTTATTATTAACTCACCTTGTACATTGTTATATCCAAACGGGTTGTTGAGACAATTGAACCCCGTTAAAGTGAACATGGATTAACATTGTATTTGCCCATAGTTACTTGTATGAGGTGACGTCTCGAAGTGACTAGAGTGTGATGCGATTGATGGCAAGTTCAAGTGCCATAGAGTCATGTGAGATGACTAGTCGATCACATAGGCAGACTGTTAGGAACATTTTGTCGGGCCTAATGACCGCTTATAGAGTTCTGGCAATTTATATAGCCTGGTCGTGGCGAGAGCTACTATAGTATTCAAATGAGTCGATTCTTTTGACTAAAGACTATTCGCCTAAGATGGCACAGTTTCAGATTAACTTTGATTTATGTTACTACGACCTTCGTAAATGGGGTCAAATGGGCATATTTTGGGTTATGATGGCTGTGGCTAGTCGAAGGGAATGAGTGCGATAGGAATTGTCCACCCCTAGTCAGGGTTATAACAATATCTCAGGGCCACTCGAGGAGTAATGAACTGGAAATGCGTGGCCACGCTCGGAATGTATCTATGATAGATGAATCCGGTCAATCAGTTATTCTCCAGATCGAGGAAACCACTCTCGATATGATCACTTGCAAGTACGACCTGAAAGACACCTTGCATTGAGTGGGAGATAGTAATAGGACAAGAGAATTGGTGACGCACACTTGTCGAGGACAAGTGGGAGATTGTTGGAATATGTGTCCTCCGACAATAATGCGATCACGACTGTTGATCATAATGATCACGTGTTTAAATCTCATTATAAAGAATACAATTGGGAAGTAATTTTGTTACTGTCAACTGGTCAACATATATCGGTAATGATTGGCTGACTAGAGTTTGACATTACTGTCGTGCGACGGTGGTGATCGATTGACCCCTAGGTCATACCTATAGGGCGACACTCTTAATTGATTATTTAATTAATCGTATAATGTTACGAGTTAATTAAATTACTTGAAAATTGACGGACGATTTTGGAAGTAAAATTTACGTATCATATCGAAATGTGATTAAATAAGATACGGTCTGAGTAATTGAATCGTATCATTACTCGGATGAAATAATTGTTTAAGATAACAATTAAATTTGAATGAATTATTATAAATATAATCTGTTGTGATTTATAAATGGTAAAATATTTTGGTACAAGTAATTATGATATTACTGAGTCGATTTTGTATGTGACGTATTTTTATTAATACGTTGATTTTTAATTTGTTAAAAATACATAATAAATTTATGTGACATGTGGCATGCTACATATTGACAAATTGACAAAAATAATATGGATCCCATATTATCAAGTGTACCGAAATTAAGGGGTGGTGGAAGCTAATATTTTGTTTGTTTAATTATTATAAGAACACAATGATTACCTACATTCCTAGCCATGCAACCCTAATATTCATTGTGAAGACAAATGTGTGCATGCATTGGCTCCCCAAAAAGCCCCCTTCCACCCGGTTTTTGATGAGAAAACCATTATGGTTTTTCATCTCATTTTTACCTAAAATTACACTAAAATGTGTTAGTGATAATTCATTCTTTTCATCATCCAAAAAAAATTAGAATTCTAGAGAGATAAAAAGCTCTCTTTTTCTTCCTCCAATATACCGAAATATTTAAGTGTTTATAATATTTTGGGTTATTTTTCTACTACATTAATATTATACTAGTTCATGTAATATTAATTAAATTAAGGGTAAGCTTTGGGTATTAATCCTAAGGAGAGATCCTACACTTGGATCTTGGTTCTTCCATCTTAGGAAAACACAAGAACAAAAGAAAAGGAGATTTCTTTTGTGCCCATAAAACCGAAATCACCAATGTAAGAACATGATTTCTCCTCTATTTTTATCATTTGTTTGCATGCATAAAATCCGTATTTAATTTTATGACAAATTAATTTATAACATATATGAGTATGTTTGTGTATATAGATCTACATTTCCTTCACACATCCCCTCCCGTGACGGGTTCCACGGAGGGCGAACTAGGGCGTGAAGCCACTCCCGCAAGTGACTCCACCACAACCATCACAACATCGTCACAACCACCACCACCACACCAACACTCCGATGATCATCAGAGAATAGTAAACACAATACAATCACATTCTTAAATCAATTAACAGTAACTGAGTAGGGAAACCCTACCTTAGCACAACAGCAGTGAAAGGAATCAAACAACTAGAACGACTCCTCTACGAAGTCTTCGCCTAAACAATAATCACATAACACAATTACTAACTGCAAAACCCCATTTCCCCCAATTCATGATTGAAGACAAACCCTAAAAATAATCATGAACAAACATGGGGATAAAGACTTACCGACGAAGGAATAAAGGGTTGAATGCGATTGCTATGATTGTCCACACACACAGAGGAGAGATTCGGAGTGATTAGAGCGTCGTACGGTGATTTAGGTTTTGTAAATTCTGTTAACGAAATATATAACACTCTAATTAATTCCGAATCAAACCGCTGAAATATTACTCGTCAGACCGGATACTCGGTCGAGTATAGAGTATACTCGGCCGAGTATCCTCTACTCGGTCGAGTATTCAGTATACTCGGCTGAGTGTTCCTCGACAGTAGCCAAACAAACTACATGACACACACTACTCGACCGAGTAGGCCGTACTCGGTCGGGTACCAGCCTATAAAATCCGTAGTATTACAGTCTTCCCCCCCTTAAAAAGAACTTCGTCCCCGAAGTTCACACTCTACCCAAAACAAACACAACAAAACGACTTCCTGACACAACATACCAACAATATACTAACACAAAATATCACAAAACCAAACTAACCCGACTCAAACTACCCCAAAAACACACATGCGACCATCTCCTACCCCCCTAAAAAACAACGGTTACGTCCCCGTAACCAACCATACCTGATCAAAAAGGTTAGGAAAACGCTCTCGCATAGCCTCCCCTGGTTCCCATGTGACCTCTTCTACATTGTGATTGGACCAAAGTACCTTGAGTAAGACGGTCTCACCATTCCTTGTCTTGCGTACTTTGCGGTCTAGAATCTCCTTAGGAACCTCAGCATAGGACAAGGACTCATCAAGCTCGATATTCTCAACCTCAAGTACATGTGACGGGTCACTCACATACTTCGGAGCTGTGAAACATGAAAGACATTGTGGACTCTATCCAAAGCTGGTGGCAACGCTAATCTGTAGGCTATCTCGCCTATGCGATCCAAAATCTCATAAGGACCTATAAACTTCTGGCTCAACTTGCCCTTCTTTCCAAATCTCATCACTCCTCGCATAGGTGACACTTTCAAAAGGACCTTGTCACCTACTGCGAACTATATGTCTCTGCGGTGCAAGTCGGCATAACTCTTATGACGATCTTGAGCTGATTTCATCTTTTGACGAATTAACCGAATTTGCTCAACCATATCCTGCACCAGCTGTGGTCCTAAAACCACTGCCTCTGAACTGCCGTCCCAGCAAACTGGACTTCGGCACTTCCGACCATACAAAGCCTCGAAAGGTGCCATCCCGATACTAGTATGGTAACTGTTGTTGTACGAAAACTCAATCAGATCAAGCCTGTCCTCCTAGCTTCCCCCAAACTCCATGGCACATGCTCTCAACATGTCCTCCAGGGTCTTGATAGTCCTCTCAGTCTGACCATCAGTTGCAGGATGAAAAGCGGTGCTCATCTTCAAGGTAACACCCATCAAATCCTGCAGTTCTTGCCAAAACTTGGATATAAACCTCGCATCACGATCAGACACTATATACTTAGGTATACCATGTAACCGAACCACATGTCTCCTATAACCCAAGGCCAGCTGCATCTTGGACCAGGTATCCTTCATAGGAACAAAATGAGCTGACTTTGTTAACCGATCAACAATCACCCAGATCATGTTATTACCTTGCTGCGACCTAGGTAACCCCACGAAAAAGTCCATAGAGATCGACTCCCACTTCCACTCAGGTACCTCCAAGGATTGAATCTTACCTTGTGGTCTCCGCTGCTCACCCTTGATCCTCTAACAGGTCAAACATCTAGCCACGAACTCAGCTACATCCCTCTTCATGTTTGGCCACTAGAAAGTCTTATTAAGGTCTTTATACAGCTTATCACCACCTGGGTGAACCGAATAAGGAGTGAAATGAGCCTCTGTCAGGATCACTCTCCTCAAATCTGCATCATCAGGAGCACACCATCTCCCGTCAAAACGAACACTACCATTTGTGTGGATAGAAAACTTGGAAACTGTGCCACTCTCCACTCTTGACTTCCACTCTTGGATCTTAGGATCAAGCTCTTGCTTACTCTTGATGTTCTCATACAAATCCGGCTCGATCGTCAAATCCCCGATGGCATCCCCTTTCCTTATCATAAAGATCCCCATCTTGGACATCTCATCCCTCATCTTCAGCAAGGATATAGCTGTACATAGCGAATGAACGCTCTTCCTACTCAAAGCATCTGCAACGACATTAGCCTAACCCTCGTGATAGATGATCTCTATGTCGTAGTCCCCGATCAGCTCCATCCATCGTCTCTGTCGCATATTAAGCTCCTTCTGAGTGTAGATATACTTCAGACTCTTATGATCTAAAAACACCTTAAAGGTTGCCCCGTAAAGGTAGTGTCTTAAAATCTTAAGAGCAAAAACAACTGCACCCAGTTCTAGATCATGAGTAGGGTAGTTCTCCTCATATGGCTTGAGCTGCCTCGAAGCATAAGCTATAACTTTCCCTTCTTGCATCAAAACATAACCTAGACCATTCTTTGAAGCGTCGGTATATACTTCAAAGTTCTCACATCCCTCTGGCAAAGCTAGAATAGGAGCTGTGGTCAAACGCTCCTTTAAGGTTTGGAACGCCGTCTCACAACTCTCATCCCAAACAAATCTGGTCTCTTTCCTCATCAAAGCAGTCATAGGCCGTGCTATAGTGGAAAAGTCTTTCACGAACCTCCTGTAGTAGCCAGCAAGGCCCAAGAAACTTCGAACCTCAGCAACACTCTTTGGTGATTCCCACTTGGTCACAGCCTCAATCTTGCTTGGATCTACGGATACTCCCTTCTTAGATATCACATGACCTAGAAAAGCCACCTCCTCTAACCAGAACTCACAATTAGATAGCTTGGCATAAAGTTGGTTCTCTCTCAGAGTTTGCAAAACTATCCTTAGGTGCTCCTCATGTTCCTCCTTAGTCTTAGAGTAGACTAAGATGTCATCAATGAAGACAACCACGAACTTATCAAAAAACGGACTAAAAATCCGATTCATCAGATCTATGAAAGCTGCTGGTGCATTGGTCAAACCAAAAGGCATTACCACATACTCATAGTGGCCATAACGGGACCGGAAAGCTGTCTTTGGAATATCCTTGTTAGGCCTGGAAATCCGCAGACCTGATCAGTATCTCACCGAACTCGATCGCCAGCCGTCGGGTGTCGCTATCGGGCACATGAAGATAGGCGCCAGGCCATGGAGAGGACAACGGTCAAAATATCAGGACGATATTAGACCATATACGCGTGTTATAAAGGGAATATATACGCAACATTAAATGTGAAGATTATGCAGTAAATGCAGTAATTAAGGGAGAAATAATTGGCAATTACTACTGGTAATAATGGAGAATAATCTGCCTTTAATGCCAAATCAAGCAGCCGTTCAAGATGGAAGCCTATATAAAGAACACTTTGAAGATACTAGAGGGCATCTCATTCATACGCAAGAAGAAGCATACATAATACGTAGAGAAATATAAGCATTGTTATTATCATACAATTATTCTCCCAAATTACATAGTGAAATCCTCTCCTGGCTTGGTGCCCGTGGTTTTTTCCCATTCAAGGGTTTTCCACGTACAAAATTACTTGTCTTATTATTATTGTTATTTCATTTACAGTTTATTATTGTACCCTGACGACCTGACCAACTGACTATCTAGAGCTAGTTAACCTTACACAACTCTACCCTGACCTGATTTCGCCTTGCGCAAAATCCACACAAAACAATCCTCATCAGTTATCCTCAATTGGTGATAATCTGACCTCAAATCTATCTTAGAGAACACACCTGCTCCACTCAACTAATCAAACAAGTCATCAATCCTAGGCAAAGGATACTTGTTCTTCACTATGACACGGTTAAGCTCCCTGTAGTCGATACATAGCCTCATGCTCCCATCTTTCTTCTTCACAAACAAAACTTGAGCTCCCCATGGCGACACACTTGGTCGGATATACTCCTTATCTAATAGCTCATGCAACTGTTTCTTCAACTCTGCTAGTTCCTTAGGTGCCATACGATATGGTGCTTTAGATATAGGACCTGTTCCCGGTTTAAGCTCCACGTTGAAGTCAACATCTCTCTTTGGCGGCAATTCTGGTATCTCCTCAGGAAAGACATCATCAAACTCTCCCACCACAGGTATATCAGCAGCTGTCTGTGGCTCTAGTCGACGATCTCTCACTTGACATAGAATCAAGGGACGCTTCTTCCTCAAGCACGCCTTTAAGGTCATAACCGCTATGAACTTACACTTAGGTCTCACAACAAACCCCTTATATGATACCCTTATACCCTTGGGACCCTTTAAAGACACTTTCTTTTGCCGACAATCTATCTTGGCATCATACTTACCCAGCCAATCCATCCCGACAATCACCTCAAACCCATCCATGGGAAACTCTAGCAAATCTACCGGTAAATCTACCCCTCCAACCAACATAGACACTCCCTTGTATAATTTAACACATGACACTGACTCCCCAGAAGGTATAAACACATCATCCTTTACAAGTTCAAACTCCCCCAAGCCCATAGACAAAGAATGACTCCTAGACACAAAAGAGTGTGTTGCCCCCGAGTCAAACATAACAAAAGACGGTATATTATGAACAATAAAGGTACCGGTAACTACATGTGCATCTTTCTGAGCTTCTTGCTTATCCATCATGAATAGCTTCCCACTGCTTTTCTGGCCTCCCCTTTGAACCAAAGCATTAGAAGTACTCGGCTTGGCTGCCAAATCCTGGGTGGCACTGTTGTTCGGGCGCTGATATGATCCTCCACTGTTGCGGTTAAAACCGCCATTGTTGCTATGTCCACCACGGTTACCCCATGATCCACCCCGCCGATTACTAGCAAAGCTCTGACTCGGAACCTGTGAGAAGTTCCCCTGAAAAGTTCCCGAGCCTACTCCAGTCTTGGCACTCGTGCAGTCTCGTCTCTTGTGGCCTATGCCACCACAGTTGTAGCATGACAAGTTGGAGTTGTCACTCACACTCCGACCACCACCTCTACCCCATCCTCGGGATCCTCTAGAGAAACCAGCCCCACCAGAAAAAGCCTTGGCATGATTAAAGTTGCCCTTCTTGTTACCCGACTGGTTGTTGTTCCCACTATCAGCTTTTCTCTTTTCAGCAGCAGATCTTTCTGTAGATTTCCTTGCGAGATCTACCATTCTCTCAGCTTGACCAGCCCTCAGATTGTTGGAATATGTGTCCTCCGACAATAATGCGATCACGACTGTTGATCATGATGATCACATGTTTAAGTCTCGTTTTAAAGAATACAATTGGGAAGTAATTTTTACTGTCAACTGGTCAACATATATCGGTAATGATTGGCTAACTAGAGTTTGACATTACTGTCGTGCGACGGTGGTGATCAGTTGACCCCCTAGGTCATACCTATAGGGCAACACTCTTAATTGATCATTTAATTAATCGTATAATGTTACGAGTTAATTAAAATACTTGAAAAATTGACGGACGATTTTGGAAGTAAAATTTACGTATCACATTGAAATTTGATTAAATGAGATACGGTCTGAGTAATCGAATTGTATCATTGCTCAGATGAAATTATTGTTTAAGGAAACAATTAAATTTGAATGAATTATTATAAATACGATTTATAAATTGGTAAAATATTTTGGCACAAGTAATTATGAATTACTAAGTCGATTTTTGTATATGACGTATTTTTATTAATACGTTGATTTTTAATATGTTAAAAATACATAACAAATTTATATATCATATGACATGTGACATATTGACAATTGACAAAAATAATATGGAATCCATGTTATCCATATGTGCCGAAATAAGGAGGAGGATTAGGCTAAATATTGTGTTTGATTAAGTTAATGGAAAACAAAATCATTTCCATAATAGACTAGCCTTGCAACCTATTTCACATGGTGAAGATAAACAAGAGCATGCATTGGCTCTTCTTTCTTCTCTCCTTTTCCCCTACCCGGTTTCCCCTAGAAAAGAACAAAAGTTCTTTTGCTTAAAAATTGATCATTCACCATATGCATGTGTGTGTGATAATTTTTCATTCATTCACTTCATAAAAAATATTTTTAGAGAGATAAAAATATTACTCTTCCTCTCCTCCTCTCCTACCCGGTTTTAGGAGACAAAACCAAAATCATTTTGGGTCATTTTTCTTACAAAATTAATATTGTACTAGTATTTATAATATTAATTTTAATTAAGAGTTAGCCTTGGGTATTATTCCTTGGGAGAGATCCTACACTTGGATCTTTGTTCATCCAAAAGGAAAGCTCAAGAACAAAAGAGAAGGAGATCTCTTTTGTGCCCATTTGAACCGAAATTCCAATGTAAGAACAATGTTTCTTCCTTATTTTGTTTTAATGTTTGCATGCATAAGATCAATCATGAATTTTATGACAAATTAAATTAAAACATATATGAATATGTTAAGTATATAGATCTACTTTTCCTTCAATCGGTATCAAGAGCCATGGTTGTTTGCATGCAAATCGGTTAAAAGTTTTTCCGAGTTATAAAGATTAACATATAAAACTTGTAAAATTTGTGTTATTATGATATATCACGAAATTAATTCATGCATGTTAAAATTTCTGGTCCTAAAATGTTTTAGGATATTTTGGTTAAATTTACGGATTTTATTGTTCATATTATACAATAATGGCATTTAAATGTGATTTTATGAGTAAAAATGTCATTTTCGGTCTAAAATTAGCTATACTTCGAATTTTCCAGTGATTTTTGGATATGTTGTCACATATATTATTTTGAGATAATCTGTAAATTTTCATAATTTTTGGACTTCTTATGCTCGAAAAATGGATTTTTCATTATTAAATTCGGATTTAGGTGAAAAATAAATAAAATATGAGATAAATTTCGAATCTGGTCATAGAAATTTAGTATGTTGTCACATGCAATTTTACAAGATGTGTGTAAAATAATGGGCTATAGTTAAGTCTTTTTGCATGATTTATGGATTTTTGAAGGAAAATAGCATAAATAGTGACATTATTAGTGAAAAAAAATTAATAAAACATAATCTATGACTAAGGAAAAACGTCCAATGTTGCATTTTATTATCTTTTTCAGATCTAAAATTGAAAAGTTAATGTATATAATTTTTCACATGTTTTTATGATTATTTTAGTTAAAACCGATAAACCGCAACATTGTTTTTCCGGAAAAATTTCGAAATTTTTGACCTAAGGTTTTGAAAATTATGAGTGTCATGGTATTTTTCCAGAATGTTCATGAGTTTAAATTTCAAATTTCAAATTTATTTGAAATTTTGTGATTTATTTGAAGTTTATAGCTTATTTTTGTAATTTTTAGTCCATTAGTGAACAATTTTATAAATATGAGTTAATTATGGTCAAATTATTAGTGAAGACTAAATTTTGAGTCCTAAGAGGTTAGGGTAATTAACTTATGCATAAATATGAATTTATGTAATTTTTGTGATTATAAAATGTTGAAGTCACGCAAATCCGTAAAAACCGAGTAATATACGATATTGGCTAATTAAAGGCGATTTAGCATAAAATTGGGCATGTTCATACATATAATAATGCTGCATTTTCTTTATGATTGTCATAATTTATTTTATGTAATTTTTGAATTATGTAATTTTACTTAGTATGGCCTTAGATTTTAATTGGTATTTCCCGAAATGTATGGGAATATCGATTCGGTTGTAATTTTATTGTGATCTCGTATCACCGTTTTGTAATTTAATAGATTTATTTTATTTTAGTTACAAATGTATAATAGGAAATTATATAATTTGTTATGTAATTTAATTTATCTCGGAGTTCCCAAAGACGGATTTCCTCAAGATGGCGATACATAAAGACGGTGTTACCTCGAGATGCGTGCCACAACCGAAGTTCAAGGGACCAATGAAGTTGGTTTCCGAATATGTAATAGTTAAATAGTTTTTCTATTTTAGGAAGGCCATACTAGGATTTATTTATTTTATGCTTGCATTTTATTTTATGTCACATGCATCGCTAAATCGCCATAACTAAAACATGCATCATCAATTTTTTATCGAGTTTATCGACCGTGTCAATTAGAATTATCGTAGTTCACCGCTTTAGTTCACTTAAAACGTGATAGATAATAAATTGACATGACCTCTCGCTAAAACAATTAATTGAGACATAGCCTTACCAAATAGTAGAAACCATGAAAACTTATTTCGTGAGGGAGTGCACTCGGCCACACCGGGGTACAAACCTTGTTACGTAGGGGAAGTGGGTGATAAATGTCTATCCACCGAATTCATGTTGATGAGGGTTTCATCGGCCACACCGTGCCCAAGTTAATATGGGTTTGGATCATGGACACATTTATTCGAAATTTGGATTGAACTCAACAAAAGTTTTTCGATAAGGGTTTTATCAGCCACACCGTCCCCTTGTTGAATGTGTTTTGGGCTAAAGATAAATGTTAATGTAATATTATCGACCAAGAGTTCTAAAAGTAGAATCGATTAAAGCGTTAATCCACCGAGTTATATTGATAAGGATTTCATCGGCCACACCGTGCCCAAGTTAATATGAATTTAGGTCTTGGAATCATTTATGATAGTTGGGTAGAGGTCACTATATAAATGCTCATACCTTGTTAATTATTTACAAGTATGATATTAAAAGATAAATGTTAATATTTCCTTTTCCTCCATATTTGTAGTTCTTTACAATGAATCCATCAAATGCTACCGCACCGATAACTATTGAGTCTTACCACAATGTTTTTGACGACGTTTGCTCCAACAATGATTTCGACACCACTAGAGAACTTCATTTTGGGATAGGTTCGGATGGAAACCTTAACTTCATCACCTCTTCTAAACCACCTACTACTACTAGACCTCGTGTGAGTCCGTCTCAGGAAGACTACCTCATACAATCTATAGGGTCTTTGTCTCTGGAAGATAAAGATGCCAAAGCTAGGGGGAGCTCAAGCAATCAAGTTCTTGCTTCAAAGGGCAAAAGGTTTAAGAAGAAGGGAAAGAAAATCAAAAACTTCAAGCAAGTTAATGATGAGTGCTATTATTGCTATGGCATGGGACATTGGCTTAGGAATTGTCCCGTATATTTGCGAAATATAAGGGAAGGAATCATCGTTCCAAAAGGTAAAATTCCTAAAGAAATTTATGTTATTGATATAAATTATACTTCCACTACGACATGGGTACTAGATACCGGTTGTGGTTCTCACCTTTGTAATCATTTACAGGGTTTAAGAGACGTGAAGAGGCTTAGCAAGGGAGATGTGGATCTACGCCTTTGAAATGGAGCTCCGGTAGCGGCCGAATCCAAAGGAACTTATGTTTTAGCTTTGCCTAATGGATTTGAGTTGTATTTACATAATTGTTTTTATGTGCCTAAACTCTCTAAAAACATTATTTCAATCGCTATGCTAGACATGGACGGTTTTTGTTTTGTCATTAAGAACAATCGTTGTACTATTTCTAGGAACGACTTGGTTATAGGCCAAGCTTCCTCTATCAATGGCATTTACATTTTAGAGACCTCAAATCCGACTAATGATATCTATAACATTCAATCAAAGAAACTCAAATCAAGTGACCCAAGTGAAGCGTTCATTTGGCATTGTCGATTAGGTCACATAAACGAGAATCGCATCAAAAGATTAATTTCGACTAATGTGATTACACCATTTGATTATCAATCATATGGTACATGCGAATATTGCCTACTTGGCAAAATGACTCGTAATCCTTTTAGTGGTAAAGGGACACGAGCTAGTGAGCTATTGGGACTCATACACACCGATGTATGTGGACCAATGAGTATCACCGCTCGTGGTAATTATGACTACTTTATAACCTTCACCGATGACTTGAGTAGATATGGGTATATCTATTTAATGAAGCATAAGAGTGAAGCATTTGAGAAATTCAAGGAATTTCAAAACGAAGTAGAAAACCAATTGAACAAAAGGATTAAGGCACTACTATCCGATCGTGGTGGTGAATACGTTAGCCTTGAATTTGATTCACACTTGAAAAGTCGTGGTATTATATCACAACTTACTCCACCCGGAACACCACAACTTAATGGTGTTGCCGAAAGGAGAAATCGAACCCTACTTGATATGGTTCGATCCATGATGAGTCAAACCGAGTTACCAAACTTGTTTTGGGGATTTGCGATTCAAACCGCAATTAGATCTTTGAACAATAGTCCCACTAAATCCACCGAGGAAACTCCATGTGAGATGTGGACGGGAAGGGTTTTCAATATATCCTATATGAAGATTTGAGGATGTGATGCTTACGTCAAGTCTAAGAACGACAACAAGCTTGCCCCAAGATCCGAAAAGTGCATCTTTGTAGGTTACCCCTTAACCTCACGAGGTTACTACTTCTACAAACCTCAAGATAACAAAGTGTTTGTGTCTTGCGAGGCTGTCTTCTTAGAAAGACAATTTATTTCTAAGAGACAGAGTGGGAGAAATTTTGAACTTGATGAAGTTCAAGAGCCACAAACCGAAATAGAGACGCAAGAAGATGTTCCTTCGTCGTCTAACGCGGTTGTACCTCCTCCACTAAGAAGAACGGGTCGAGTAATTCGCCATCCTGATCGATATGTGGGACTTATCGAGGAAGATGGAACACTCGATGTGTTACTTATGGAAAGTGATGAGCCCGCCACCTACAAGGCCGCAATCTCTAGTCCAAATTCCTCCTTATGGCTTGAAGCCATGAAGTCCGAAATGGATTCTATGCATGAAAACCAAGTTTGGGACTTGGTAGATTTGCCTAAAGGGGCAAGACCCCTTCAATGCAAATGGATATTCAAAGTAAAAAATGGCATAGAAGGACATGATGATGTCTACAAAGCTAGGCTAGTTGCAAAAGGATTTACCCAAGTCCAAGGTCTCCATTATGATGAGACCTTCGCCCCCGTAGCCATGCTAAGATCCATACGGATTTTGTTAGCGATTGCCGCATTTCATGATTATGAAATATGTGCAAATGGATGTCAAAACCGCTTTTCTAAATGGGCATTTAGAAGAGGAGGTGTACATGATACAACCCGAAGGTTTTGTTGATTCTAAAAATCCTAACAAAGTATGCAAGCTTAAGAGATCCATTTATGGTCTTAAGCAAGCATCTAGAAGTTGGAATCATCGATTCAATCATGTTATAAAGGAAAATGGTTTCACTCGAAGTGTTGAGGAACCATGTTTATACATGAAATTTAGTGGGAGCAATGTTGTGTTCCTAATCTTGTATGTCGATGACATACTACTCATTGGAAATGATATTCCAATGTTGTCTTCTGTTAAGAAGTGGTTAGGTAACCACTTCCAAATGAAGGATTTAGGAGAGGCACAACGCATATTAGGTATCCAGATCCATAGAGATAGATCCAAGAGGATATTGGCACTAAGTCAAGAATCTTATGTTGATAAGATTCTTCGACGGTTCAGCATGGACAAATCCAAAAGGGGTTTGGTACCTATGGTAACCGGGACGATATTGAGCAAGACTCAATCTCCCTCCGAACCCCATGATGTTGAACGCATGAAGTTGATCCCTTATGCTTCCGCTGTTGGATCAATCATGTATGCCATGATATGCACACGTCCTGATATCTCGTATGCCTTGAGCATGACGAGTAGATATCAAGGAAATCCAGGTGAGAGTCACTGGATAGCCGTCAAGAACATCCTTAAGTACTTGAGAAGAACTAAGGATTCTATCCTAGTGTTTGGAGGAGACACTGAGTTGCGTGTTAATGGATGACGAACTCAAGTTTTCAAACAGATAGAGATGACTTGAAATCACAGGCTGGTTTCGTTTTCATGCTCAATGGTGGTGCCGTTAGCTGGAGAAGCTTCAAGGAAGCTGTGACCGCGGATTCAACAACGGAGGCTGAGTACATTGCAGCATCAGAAGCTGCTAAGGAAGCTGTGTGGATCAGGCAATTCACGGAAGGTCTAAGAGTAGTACCTACCGCCAATGATCCCATCACTCTCTGTTGTGATAATAGTGGGACAATCTTCCAATCTAAGGAGCCAAAGTCTAGTAATAGATCTAGACATGTACTTAGAAAATATCATGTAATAAGAGATTTCATTGAAAGAAAGGAAATTGCGATTTGTAAGGTTGGGACGGATGACAACATAGCCGATCCGCTCACCAAGCCTTTATCGCAGGCTAAGCATGATGGACATGTTACGTCCATGGGACTTAAACGTGTACCAAGTTTTTGTTAGATTTTGAAATGAAATAAAAGTGTTGTTTTTGTTCATGTTCACAATCACATTTGTCTTTTATCTTTAATTTATACATTGTTACATCCAAACGGGTTGTAGTGACAATTGAACCCCGTTAAAGTGAACACGGATTAACATAGTATTTGCCCATATTCACTTGTATGAGGTGACGTCTCGAAGTGACTAGAGTGTGATGCGATTGATGGCAAGTTCAAGTGCCATAGACATGTGAGATGACTAGTCGATCACATAGGCAGACTGTTAGGAACATTTTGTCGGGCCTTATGACCTCTTATAGAGTTCTGGCAAATTTATATAGCCTGGTCGTAGCGAGAGCTGCTATAGTATTCAAATGAGTCGATTCTTTTGACTAAAGACTATTCGCCTAAGATGGCACAGTTTCAGATTAACTTTGATTTGTGTTACTATGACCTTCGTAAATGGGGTCAAATGGGCATATTTTGGGTTATGATGGCTGTGGCTAGTCGAAGGGAATGAGTGCGATAGGAATTGTCCACCCCTAGTCAGGGTTATAACAATATCTCAGGGCCACTCGAGGAGTAATGAACTGGAAATGCGTGGCCACGCTCGGAAAGTATCTATGATAGATAAGTCCGGTCAATAAGTTATTCTCCAGATCGAGGAAACCACTCTCGATATGATCACTTGCAAGTACGAACTGAAAGACACCTTGCATTGAGTGGGAGATAGTAATAGGACAAGAGAATTGGTGACGCACACTTGTCGAGGACAAGTGGGAGATTGTTGGAATATGTGTCCTCCGACAATAATGCGATCACGACTGTTGATCATGATGATCACATATTTAAGTCTCGTTTTAAAGAATACAATTGGGAAGTAATTTTTACTGTCAACTGGTCAACATATATCGGTAATGATTGGCTAACTAGAGTTTGACATTACTGTCGTGCGACGGTGGTGATCAGTTGACCCCCTAGGTCATACCTATAGGGCAACACTCTTAATTGATCATTTAATTAATCGTATAATGTTACGAGTTAATTAAACTACTTGAAAAATTGACGGACGATTTTGGAAGTAAAATTTACGTATCACATTGAAATTTGATTAAATGAGATACGGTCTGAGTAATCGAATTGTATCATTGCTCAGATGAAATTATTGTTTAAGGAAACAATTAAATTTGAATGAATTATTATAAATACGATTTATAAATTGGTAAAATATTTTGGCACAAGTAATTATGAATTACTAAGTCGATGTTTGTATATGACGTATTTTTATTAATACGTTGATTTTTAATATGTTAAAAATACATAACAAATTTATGTATCATATGACATGTGACATATTGACAATTCACAAAAATAATATGGAATCCATGTTATCCATATGTGCCGAAATAAGGAGGAGGATTAGGCTAAATATTGTGTTTGATTAAGTTAATGGAAAACAAAATCATTTCCATAATAGACTAGCCTTGCAACCTATTTCACATGGTGAAGATAATCAAGAGCATGCATTGGCTCTTCTTTCTTCTCTCCTCTTCCCCTACCCGGTTTCCCCTAGAAAAGAACAAAAGTTCTTTTGCTTAAAAATTGATCATTCACCATATGCATGTGTGTGTGTGATAATTTTTCATTCATTCACTTCATAAAAAATATTTTTAGAGAGATAAAAATATTACTCTTCCTCTCCTCCTCTCCTACCCGGTTTTAGGAGACAAAACCAAAATCATTTTGGGTCATTTTTCTTACAAAATTAATATTGTACTAGTATTTATAATATTAATTTTAATTAAGAGTTAGCCTTGGGTATTATTCCTTGGGAGAGACCCTACACTTGGATCTTTGTTCATCCAAAAGGAAAGCTTAAGAACAAAAGAGAAGGAGATCTCTTTTGTGCCCATTTGAACCGAAATTCCAATGTAAGAACAATGTTTCTTCCTTATTTTGTTTTAATGTTTGCATGCATAAGATCAATCATGAATTTTATGACAAATTAAATTAAAACATATATGAATATGTTAAGTATATAGATCTACTTTTCCTTCACAGATATGCATCCTTAAGATCAGTGATGACTCCAGCTGGTAAACGGTTTGTGATCTTAGCTGGAAAACCCTTCTCAAAACGAAGAGCCAAACCCCTCTGCCCAAGCTGCATGTCCTCCACATAACGAGACAACTCAAGGAACCGGTGATAGTACTCAGTGACGGTCATATCATCGGTCATAGTGAAGGAATCGAACTCAGATCTCAACTTGTGACGGATATGCTTCGGCACAAACTGCTCCCTCATAGCACTCTTCAGTCCCGACCATGGTATAGCCCCTAGGTCTTCAGCCTGGTAGTAAGCTCTGGCGTCCTCTTTGACATTCTAACACCAAACAGCGACCTCGCCCCTCAGGCTAGGTTGCACGGACACGCCTGATTTCTAGCGTCCCCGTGTCGGACACCATGTCGGACACGGACACACGGGGGACACGCCTAAAAACATGTCCGACACGCGTTGAACCGTGTCTTCGGTTTTTTAAATTTTCAATACGTCTTGGACACGGCCAAGAGAGGACGGACACGACCCGTGTCATGGTGGACACGGCTAATTAGAACTATTCATACCAATTTGGATTCACAACATTCAATTGTATCAAATCTCCCTTCCGTTCGACCACTCCGGCGACCAACTCCTCCGACAAGGTGACACGTGGACCACACCGACGACCGTCATCCTCCACCTCGATACTGAAATCGCCATCCTCTGCCTCACTGCCAACTTCTCCCTCTCCGCTGCATGATTTGTTTTCTTGTTTTCCCCAAATTGAATCTAGGGTTTGTTCTAATTACATTAGTTTGTTACCAAAATTGAATCACGAGTTTTTTTGTGCTAATTAGATCAATGGTATATGGTTGAGAGTGTTAGAGATGGTTCTTGCTGGGATAAATTGCTATTCGAAAATGATGGGTGTTGAGGAAATTGATGGTTTTAAAATGAAAATAAGTTCTATCATATTTGGGGAAAAATCAGCCATTTGTCGTCTTGGTTTAGTCTAGTTAACAAAAAAAATTATTCCCTACATACATTAAGTATCCCGTGTTGTTAGATGGCCAAATGGTTGGAGCACAATGTTGTTGGCTTATTAGTACGTTGGACACGGCGACACATAGAGTATGCAATTAGTTTCATTATAGACGGGTATATATGTCTAAAGATATAAACGTGATAAATAATTTCATTTTTGCACGAATAGTAACACCCACTATCTTACTTGTTATTTATTTTATTATGTAAGTGGTTACATATTTGACCCGTCTACAACTTTAGATGAATATTGTCAGTCTAAAGTTAGATTTTGTGTAGAGTATGTGTAGATACTTTGTGTGTGCTTTATTTACTTTTATAAGACTTCAATGAATATTTAAGTTTGGGTTGTAATTTAGAACTTTGTAAGGTCATATTTAATTTTGAATGGGTAAGATATTAATGTTTGATTTGTCATGTGGCTTTTTAAGGGATCAAAATTTGGAGATTGATTATATAGGGCTTTAAATTCCCTTTAATTCAATATGTATATTGATTTTTTTTCGCCGTGTCCGTGTCCTTAAATTTTGGGAGCGCCGTATCCCGTGTCCGTGTCGTGTCCGTGTCCGTTTTCGTGCAACCTAGCCCTCAGGTAGTACACTACCTGCTCAACTATCAAATCTTGTGGACACTTAACAACTTCCATGAGACTTTCCATCTCTTGGTGCCAGTTCTCGAGCAACTTAGGTTCCCCGACACCCTCATAGGTAGGTGGGTTAAAGCGGGCGATGATGATGCCAAGTTAAGTAGCATCCATAGGATTCTCCGCCCCCTTTCCCACATTCTTGAGAGCCTCAAGAAGAGCCTCCTGTTGCTCGATCATACGAGCAATCTCATCTATAGTCATCTCAGAAGCTTGAATTTGCGCGACAGTTCTTTTTGGCGGCATTTTGAGCTAATAAGAAGTAAAGAAACGTAAGCACAAAAGCCTACGGCTCAAAATGTGAACGACCCTTCACCAAAGAAGCACTCGGATGAGTATATAGCAATACTCGGTCGAGTATCGCTGATACTCGGTCGAGTAATCGACTCCAGTAGCCAACGTCAAATTCAAAAGAAACATACTCGGTCGAGTATAAACCATACTCGGTCGAGTACACCTGTATACTCGGCCGAGTAAACACATCCAGTAGCTAATGCTACTCATTGCCAAACAACACTCGGTCGAGTGCCTGGTTACTCGGCCGAGTACCCCCTATTCGGTCTAGTACCCGCCCTGCTCGGCCGAGTCATGCCAAAACGAGCTATAAACAGTAGAAGAATACATCCTATCATGCTTTCTACCCAAAATCAAGCACATTACGTCATGAACCTGAAAGCCACACAATAAACACGTAACATGCCATTCCTTTTTCATGCCAAAACCGTTTCAAATGATTTCACATAATAATTCCATCATGTCTTTCTACCAATTCACAATGTCCTTCTCAAATTTCACACATTACACCTTCTACCACATGTTCCAAGCATTCAATTTCGACACACCACACACACATATATTAAATAAATGATGTGACCATAATTTAAGCACAATTAGTCCCCGAATTAGCCTTGTTCCCATGCTTTTTAGTGCACATTTGGGTCATTTATTGTCTTTAGTTCTTTGTTTTGCATATTCTTTGAGGTTTTGTGTCCTTGGTAGGAAAGGAGTGCAAACCTTGCATTTTCATGGCAAAATGAGGCTAAATTGATTTAATTCAATGACCAAGCATCAAGGAGAGACAAGATTAGAAGGCCTTTGTACATACTATAGTAGATGGGCAATGATAAGAAAAGATCCTTGCATCCCCGAGGAAATCCTCAAGGATTTTATGAAGAAAAAGGAAGAAAAGAAGAAGGAACGAAACTGTTTGACAATCCGTGCGGATTGCCCTGAAGACGCCCGTCCAAGGCCTACAATCCGAGCATCTTCCTCAGCTGGACGCCCGTCCAAAACCTCCCAAATCCGCCCGTCTTCACCGTCTGGACGCCCGTCCATAAGCACCTAAATCCGCCCGTCCCGCGCCTAAGACGCCCGGATTCCCATGCAGTCTAGTTCGTCTTCTACAAGCTTCAAGGAAGGATGCGCATCTTTTTCTGATACTGGAGTCTCCCTAGAGACCGGCGATTCCTCAAGGACTTAATCGTCATTTAAGCCCTTAGTCAACCCTAATTTATGTACCTAATCCCCACTATAAATACCCCATTAGTCTAATTAGAAGAGCATGTTCTTCTTAGCAATCTTTAGTGTAGTTAATATCAATCAAATCTCTCTTTAATCTTGTAATCAACATTTAATCAAGTTTTAATACAAGTTTTATTTCCTTAATCTCTCTCTTGTTCATCCTTTATTTTGGGTAATTGAAGATTATTTGGGTTATTATTGGGAGATTGACAACTTTCCAATCAAGCATGAAGTACTTCTTTTATTCTTTGCTTTATTATTGGAAACATTAGTAGGTATAATTCTCTTAATCCCTTTTTAATTATTGTTAATTACTTTCATTTATTCATCATGTTTCACTTTGTTGGTATGGTTGACAACCTTGCTAGCATGTTGAACATGATAATGAGTGAGTAGTTTCCTTAGCTAGGGTTAATGGGTAATTAGGGGAAACTAACATGGGGAATGATTCATGCTTAATCTAATATGTTTTCATAATTTATTTGCTTGCTTGTTGTGATCTCAACTTATGCACATGTTATGTTTGATGAAATGTGAGCCTATGAATCCTTGCATTTTTTACCCATCACCTATCTTTTCAATGAGACTTGTAAGACATAAACCAACTCGAGTCTCATTAGACCATGTATATTGTTGAGTAGGGAAGATTAAGTCGACTTGTAGGTGTTGTACAATCTAATCGATTCGGCTCCGGGACCCAAACTTTCCTAGGATTGTAAGATATAAACCAACTCTATCCATCACAACAATAATTGCTTGCTTATATTTTGAGAATATGTTTGTATGATCAATTCCCATGAATCCCCTATGACCCCATGACACCCTAGTGCCTTTTATCAATTGTTTACATCCCTTTTTAATCATCTTGCTTATTTACTTTCATTGTTATTTAGTTTAGTGATCTTCTACTTCAAACCCCAATTGTGACACCCTTAGACACCACTAGTTGCAATCGAAAATCTCATCTCAATTCCCGTCCCTTGGGATCCAACCTTTACTTGCCTCTTTACTAATTGTAGAGTTGTTTGTGAAGTTATAAATTGTGTTTTGGTCTAGGTGCTCCTAACGACAAGTACCGAAAACTAAACCTCCACGAGAGTCACGACCAATAAACACACAACACACTCCCCCTTGTGACCGGCTTGAGTTCGTGAGGGCCATAATGCGACTCCGGGACGTCTCCCGAGTCCTTGCGATAGCTCTAAACACCTCTCCCCGGGTTTATTTTATTTAGACTCTCTAAGTTCATTGGGGAGTGATTAGAGCGTCGTACGGTGATTTAGGTTTTGTAAATTATGTTTAGAAACTGCTTAACGAAATATATAACACTCTAATTACTTCCGAATCAAACCGCTGAAATATTACTCGTCAGACCGGATACTCGGTCGAGTATAGAGTATACTCGACTGCGTATCCTCTACTCGGTCGAGTATTCAGTATACTCGGCCGACTGTTCCTCGGCAGTAGCCAAACAAACTACACGACACACACTACTCGACCGAGTAGGCCATACTCGGTCGGGTACCAGCCTATAAAATCCATAGTATTACACACTGCTCCACCTCTTCACATCCCGTTCTTTTCGATTTCTTCGAATAATTCGGTTTCCAAAGAAATTTTGGAACAATAAACGATTTCCAATAATTATATTAAATGAAGGAATCTAAGTTATTGGCGCATTTATTCCGTCTAGGTTAAATTTATTAACTCCCGTAGGCGCCCTCGGCGCTAGGGTTTTATAGTTCTTGACTTTCTGAAGTCGACCAATCTTCTGAAATTGATTGCTGCGCTTCATCATCATCTTCATCAGAACTCTCAATTACAATTAGAGATAATTCACTGTCTCCTTTTGGTGCCTTATCCTGAAACTCTTCGTGAAAGAGCTTCCATTCCTCAAAATTTGAGAAACCCAGACAACCGCAATTTGCGGTTACTTCCACTCCATTCCTCGTAGTTACCATCCTCCATGGCTGTTCAAGATGTGGTTTAATTTGTGAGTTAAACTCAATTCATATGCCCACTTAATCCCTGGACTATCAGGGTCATAGGTAAATAACCAAGCCCAACGCCGGCATGTCCTGATTACTGCCCCTTTTGATTGAAGCGGATGTCTTTTGAAGACCATTTTCATGATTCTTCTCTGCCCTAAAACCTCATTCAAACAAGGCCCAAATGTTGTTCTCTCAATTTTGCACGACGCATTGAGAAATGGTAACCTCTCCGTTAAAAGGTCTATAGCAAATCCATCCCTCTTCGAGGCCTTAATTCCATCATGGTATTGACATTGCGGTTCAATATCAACTCTCATGGACTCAAATCTCATCTTTGATAAGAAAAAAGAAAACTTTTAAAGATTTTCCACAAATTCTGTATTTGAAATACGAAATAAGGAAGAACAAGGAACAATCCCCTTTAAATAACAAAAGAAAATAAGAAACGTCTCGTTTTCACAAATAATCCTTGTAAAGAAGTAAAATAATTAACCCTCTTTTCCCTTTTCAAGGGTAATGATTACCCTTAGGCGGCGGTTTACATGTCCAGTCTGCCACGTTCACCAATGAGTAAAATCAATCCCCAACTGTCTTACCATATTCGAAGAGAACCACAAGTGGGCAAGTTGACAACGCTAATTTCCACGGATTAAATCCAAATTTCGCATTTTATGTTAAGGACTTCTGAGGCTTACAACGTTGATCCGTATCAGGCACCTATTTGTTCAACACCTGATTATTTCACTCACTATTCTCAGTCCTTTTACGGATTTATGAATTTATTCTGTGAATTTTAACCAAATCTATTCGATGAAAAACTTATTAGAATTATATCTAATACGTTGAACTTTCATTCTAAGAAATGTCCAACAATTTAAAAGAAACTGATAACTTATTATTATCATTTCTTAATACCTTAACATTTACAAAATAATGCTACAATTTATAATTGTAGCATGAAGATGAAAATAAAATGTGACTAAATATACTTGTCATATAAAGCCTAAAAAAATGTAATGAGAACATACTCTCACCACGCTTCCCAAAAAGAAAAGACAACTAAGTTGTTTTGAACATACCATAGGGCGTTATGGCCTCCTGATCATCAAGATCAAACTGCACGATATCCGTTCCTGCCAAACCCTCAAGATACTCCTCTTCTTTTTCATCTCTGTATTCGGTATCTCCATCATCCAAGAAATCTGCAGGGTTGGCTTTATCCCAGTCATAACAAGGTGGGAGCTCTGGAGGAAGGAGCAACAACTCTTTCCCCTCCTGGAATTCCCATGCAATGGGAATATGATTCCTGTAAATAGTCACCCATAAACCCCTCTAGGGTTTGCAGTAACCCTCATCTTAAGGTCTTCAAATGGGTGTACGACAATCTTCCTGGCCAGACACTATCAACAACTTGGACCATGCTCGGCACAACATGATCAGATTCCCCTTTGTTCGAGGATCAGCCAGTTTTATTATCGCCCGTAACAAATCTACATTATCATAGAGCGGGTGCACTGATTTCCCAACATCCTGGGCCACCGTTCCTTCTGCTGCCTTTTTAGACAGCTTGGTATAAAAATATGACTCCTTATGTAATACTTCATAGTTTATAAGGCATTCACTTTGCCGAGTAGACCGAGTTTACTGAGTATAACCAATACTAGACTTAGTGGAGTTGTTATAATGCCCGCTTATAGAAGGGTCATTTTAAAACCGTCATAACTTGGGATTTAAACATGATATTGATGTGATTCTAATTGGACGTGATAGCTTGTTCTCTAACGATTCCAACGGTAGGTCACACGCCCTAAATGACCAAGAAACGAGTGAGATATTACTGTTTTACGAAAACTGGTCATTGCTGAGAACTGTGTCGCACTCGACCGAGTGAAGTTCACTCGACCGAGTGGACTCGCCACTCGATCGAGTGACGCTGTTTTCAGAACACGAGATTTATCCGTTTCTCCCCTAACCCTAAAATCATTTCCACCTTCCTCCTTATCTCTCCAAACTCTCTCCCTTCTCTCTAAAACCCTCATAAATACATTTATATGGGATTCAAGCTTGGATTATAGGATTGCTCACCTTCTCCATCATCCTTTCACCTTGTAAGTTGAGATCTACCCCTTTTTGTAGTCTTATGAACCCTAACTTTTGGGGGTTTTTGATTGGGTTGATTAATTAGTAATTATTGTTAATATATGGGTAATTAGTGGGTAATAATAAGGGGTTTTGTGTTGTGTTATAGTATAGAGTGATTTGTGATAGTTATTACGTGATTTATGTAGGATGAGACGGTTTTATGAGATGGATACTAGGTGATTTCGACTAGCTTATGGATTATGCTAAAAGGTAGGTTAATCCTACTCGGTTTCAATAATGTGGTATTGTTTATGTTGTAATTAGTCTCACATAAATTAGGACATTTGTATTATAACATGTTTAGTACTTAATGGCATCATTAAGAAGATGATTATGAGATGTTGGGTTATAATTCATGTATTGGTTGTATTTGTGTGTGTGAAGGATATGTTGTTGTTGTTGATTGTTTGGAGACGTAAGACGGTTGGGAGACCATCTTACGCTCGAGTCGCCTCTTGGAGCTTCCCACTCCAAGAGAGATGTGCACATTAATGGCTGAGTTTGGAGGGATGCGTGTGGTAAAGACACGACGTCTGGCAGGGGATCCGGTTTGCTTCCGGACTCGGTACGTCTGGGCGTGTTCCGGTACCTGTTTGTGGTTGTTGGTATTTATGGGCGTGTCCCGGTACCAGTGTGGTTGTCGATATGTCTGGGCATGTCTCGGTACCATGGTGGTTGTGGGTACGTCTGGGCGTGTCCCGGTACCGGTGTGGTGGTTGTTTGATAGCGTCTCATTCATATTAGTAGTCATGTTGCATATTTACACCCTTGAGTCGTGTCACACTTTATTTGTTTATTGAAACTGACGTTTGTGTGTCTGTGCATTGTCACCTGTCTCTTTGAGGGTGGTGATGAGAACATTATTTGCGCATATTTAGTCCCCTAATTGAGCCTAATTTGCATACTATTATAACATTCTTTGGCCATTTTATCCGTCAAAACCTTCCTATTTGCTTTTCTATCGCATTTCATATGTTTTGTAGAAAAGGAGATAATAAGGCGGAAATTCCCGTCTTTCGTGCATATTTGGAAGCTTATTGATGATATTAGATGGACTAGTATGAAGAAGAGGCAAGAATGATGACCAAAGATGTAGGAATAAAGAGTATATAGAAGGGTCATAAGGTTTAAAGCAAGGAAGAAAAGCAAGGAAGCCATTCATGAAGAAAACTGCTCGGAACGCAAACCAAGGATTGCTCCTTTGGCTCTGAAAATATGCTAGATGGAACGGCGTCGAAAAAACAAGCGATCTAGGCTTTTGAATCACTCCAATAGGAGTCCGGATGCGAAAATGACGTCCGTTTTACAATCCGAGCTCAAACAAAGAAGCTGTACAGGAATCCGCGCGTCCCGCGCTGAAGACGCTCGTCCTCCCAAATCCGCTCGGATTGCTCCAAATCCGCTCGGATTTCCTCTCTTTTTGACCGAGCGTCTTGCTCCAAATCCGCTCGGATTCCCTTGCAACAATCCGCCCGTCCCGAGGCTAATCCGCTCGGATTCCTTTCCAGCGATTTTCGTGTTCTTCAAGCTCCGTGAAAGACTCCCTTCCTCCGAAAAATACCGGCTCCTCCCTGCTCTAAACTCAAAAGTGTAATTACTAGTTTAGCCCTTAGTTAACCCTAATGCATCCACCTAATTTCCACTATAAATACCCCATTTGTAATAATCCTTTAACACATCTTTTTAGCTAGAAAAATCCTTCTTTAGATTAGATTAGGAGTAGATTAGAATAGATTACTCTTTAATCTTTCTACAAATTACACATTAATCTCTCCTTAATTATTGTTCAAGTTTATTATTAAGTAATTTAAGTTTATTATTGGGTAATTAGAAGATTATTGGGTTTATTGGGAGATTGACAACCTTCCATCAATCATCAAGTTCTTCTATTATTCTTTGCATTATTATTGTGGAATCTCCATAGGTATAATCCTCTTAATCCTTGTTTTAATTATTGTTAATCTTTCTTACTTGTTCATCATGTTTTACCTTGTTAATATGATTGACAACCTTGTTAGCATGTTAAACTTGATAATGAATGAGTAGTCTCTTAGCTAGGATTAGTGGGTAATTAGGGGAAACCAACATGGGATTGATTCATGCTTAATCTAATATGTTCACATGATTAAATTGCTTGCTTGTTGTGATGTCAACTTTATGCACATGTTATGTTTGATGAAATGCTAAGCCTATGAATCCTTGCATTTTTACCATCTCTTATCTACTCAACTTGACTCGTAAGATATAAACGAACTCGAGTCTTGTTAGACCATGCATATAAGTTGATTAGGAGGAAAGTAAGTCGACTTGTAGGTGTTGTACAATCTAATCGATTCGGCTATGGGACCCAACTCTTCCTAAGAACCGTAAGATATAACCCAACTCGGTTCCTCCACAACATTAATTGCTTGCAACCTTGTAAACATGTTTGTATGATCAACACCATGAATCCCCCATGACCCCATGATATCCTAGCACTTTTAATCAATTGTTTACATCTTTCCTTTTATTGCTCGTTCTACTTTATTGCTTGCATTAGTCTAGACACAACTACAAACCCAAACAAATTGTGACACTAGCATAAATTGAGATAGATAGACTTAGAACCCAAAGCACACCGTCCCATGGATCGACCTCGACTTACCGCTAACTAGTTGTTTGTTGAGTATTATAAATGTGTTTGATTGGATGAGTGACGACATCACCCACATCAAAATGGCGCCGTTGCCGGGGATGGTGCTATGTGATTAAGTTATTACTTGTTTGTCTATTTTGATTTTGCTTTAACCTTGAGGAACTTGTTCCTCAAGGATTGTTTTTACCATTTTCTTGTAGTTTCCTTGTTTGTAGTTATATCTTTGTCCTAGTTATGATGATGACCGAAGGCTTGGCATATGGAGTATGTGGTGAATCTTTTGAGTATGACTACCATGGGTATGGGGAGTTTTTGGAGCAAGTTGAAACAAACCTACCTTACAACTCATACAATGAAAGTCCTAACCACTACCCCAACTTTTCTTACCAAAGCCTCCACATCCTACATCCACAACAACCACCCTCCCAAAACCCACTTTACAATCAATGCCAAATGTCATCCTACAATGAACACCCATACCACCAAATTCCCATGTACCCACAACAAGAGAATGAGCATAATCTTGACATGCAAAGTGTGGTTCTCCAAATGTTAAGGTGCCAACAAAATCTCTTCATGAAAATGCTAGAAGAGAGCCAAGCTAGGGACAATGTTCTCAAAAACATTGTTACTAATGGTGAGAAGTTGGCAAATCAAATTGCCCAAATGGAAGCCACCCAAATGCTAAATGAAGAAGAAGGGGAAAATAATGAGGGTGAAGAAGAATTTGGATGGCATTATGAAGCTACTCTTGTGAATCCCCCACCACCTCCTAAATTCATAAGTATTGAACACCCCATATTCCAACTTGTACCCAACTTTACAAACATTCATGATAGATGTGAATATGAAGATGTAACTTTTGAGGAAGGGGAGTGCTTTATTGATTATGGACCAAGAGTGGATGATGAATTGAAGCATGATAAAGTTGGAGTGGAGAGCAATGATGAATGTGAGTTAAAGGCCAATTATGAGACAAGCACTTTGTCTAAATTGTCTAATGAATCTAGCTCACACACTAGCCTTGCTTCTCCAATTTGGGATACCTATGATGATGATGATGAGGAAGACCTCCCACCACAATTTCCCTCTATAACCCATGTAGAGGAAGTGTGCTCCCTTGGCACTTATGGGAGTGAAGGTAAAACTTGGAAAGAAGAGGTTGATGAATTTGAACTTGCTATCTTTGGAGAATTGAGAGGCCAAGAGGAAAACTATGATGTTGGCATCTTTGATCATAGTTTGGAAGAAATTGAAGCTCTTTTCTTTGGAAATGGTTCAAGTTCTAAGCAGGGTCAAGAAGAAAGTGAAGAAAATAAAAGCATGAATGACCTCAATAGTGAGAAGTTGACTCCTCCACATCTTATCCTTCAACTATCCCCTCATCAAAGAAATGAGAACTCTCCTTCTACTATTGAAGGATTGATGAATCAATGCTCTATCATCATAAAATTTGAAAGAGATGGTAAAGAGTGGAAGCCTCCGGATGAATATGGGCAATACTTTATACATTGTATTGACAAGAATCATGTGCTTGCTAGTTTGAAGCATTGTAAGAAGCCAAGTGCCAAGGGCAAAACAAATGGGAGAGTGTTCGGCAAGTTCTATTTCAAGCCAAGATGGGTAAACTACGTTTTGACATCACCAATCTCCTATTTATGCTTACATGAAGCCCATTCAAAAGCCTTTGACCGATTGTTGAGAGCATTAAGCAACATGGACAACATCAATAATAATAGCAATAAGGAATGAGTTTGGTGGAGTCCTCCCTCAAACCACCATTTGTAAGATATCCTTTCCTTTAACTTTGCATTACATTTACACTTGCATTTGGTTATATACATATACATTTAGCTTGCATTTGTATTTCATATTGCATTTGCATTAGTTAAGTTCAAATAGTATAGTTTGCATTGTAATATATCTCACATAATTCATGTAAATAGTTGCATATAGATTAGAATTCATGCATAGTTACTAATGACCAAACCTATTTCTTTTCTACACTAGAAATAGTGTTTAAATCGGTTTGGGGAGGTTTGATCATAAGTGACCATAGTTTACTAGAAATCATGCATCATATAGTATAGTTTAGATTGCATTCATTTGTTATATATGTCATATAGAATTGCATTTAGTTAGAGCATGCATTCATTCATACCATATCATTGCATTTGTACTTTATTTCAAAAAAAATAAAAAATCCAAAAACATGTATTTCTTTTTCATTCCTACTCCTACATATACATTGAGGACAATGTCCAAAATAAAGTGGGGGATGGGAATTTATATTCCAAAAATGCATAAAAATATGTCTTTTAATTTCATAAAAACAAAAACCATAAAAATTTGAAAAATTGAAAAATCCAAAAAACAAGTTCATTTCCTTTATAGTGTAGTCTTGTATATATTGTGTTTGTTTTATCCTTGTTCACATTGATTGACTACGCCACATCCGAGACATGAGGATATTGAAGACCGCATGGTATGATCTTTCCAATCTCCTTTTTCCTCTTTATGTTAATGACTATGTGGCTTTATTTTAATTGATGCGGTAAAAACAATGTGAACTTAGGACTTGCATTTAGTTTATATGGTATATTAGTTGGTAGAATCATTTACATTAGGATGTATATATGTTAGTTGCATCATGGCATGTAGTTTGCATGTTAGAAAAAATTTTGCGAAACCGTCTACTTGGGAAGCTTGACTAGTGTATATAGGCCCTAGTAGATGCTTTTTCTTCTTAAGACTTTGCTTGTTAGAATACTTGTAAAACACCCTAGGATGTGTCATGCTAGTATCCTTTGACCCATGGTTTAAGGCCTAGTCAAGAGTACCTTGTGGTGTGATAACTCCTTGGCTACCGTTTATTCCAAGGTGACCCTTGAAACCATGCATACATCCATCATCCATGTTTTACCACATTTTTGTCATCAAAGGGAATGGGCACAAAAAGAAATCAATTTGAGTTCAATGAAATGAAAAGTGAAAGAAAGTTTGCAAAAAAAAAAAAAAAATGCATCAAATGAAAAGAGGAGCAAAAATAGAACTCCTATGCTTCAAATACAAGGCACCCTCGTTACTAATTGGGGTGACTTTGAAAATGTTCAAAAGAAAATGCAAAAAGTTGTCAAGTGTTGAAATTGCCAAAAATCAAAAAGAAATGGCAAAGAAAGTGTTCTCAAATGTTATATGACACAAGAAATTGGGGGGAAAAATAACAAAAACAAAAGCAAACTCCCAAATGAAACTCAAATTCTATCGGTCCCTTTATCCACCGTATCCATTTTTGTGCATGGTAGAGAGGGGACGACCCTTCTTCTTGTCTAGGCAAGAGGGGGAATTCCGCGATCCTCCAGTGTTTCTAACACCATAGAGAGTCTACTCTTGACAAAAGCATTTAACGATTGAGGACAAAGGTACCCTAGCTTGACACATTTTGGAGGTGATTTATTAATATCCTTTTAGGCTTAGTAGTTTGAACAAATTGCATCTATGAAGGAGTGTGTACTCTTGAATTGCTTCCCTTGTAGATAATTTCCGCCACTTAGATGAGGAAAGTGGCTATTCTTTTGTAGATGCATCCATTACTTGTTTTGTGTGCTTTAATGTTTGGATGTATCGCCATTTTGGCAAGACCCACCTTGCCTTGCATGAAGGCATCCTACCTCATGGTTGTCTTGTTGTGAGTTGAAGGGGCGGAGTGAGACCCGCTAATTGTCTCATATCGGTTATATTATTAGGTTAGTTTAAATAAAGGTCTAGTTTTAGTCACCTCTTTACTCGGGACGAGTAAAGGTTCGGTTGGCGATATTTGATGTGAACATTATTTGCGCACATTTAGTCCCCTAATTGAGCCTATTTTGCATACTATTATAACATTCTTTGGCCATTTTATCCGTCAAAACCTTCCTATTTGCTTTTCTATCGCATTTCATATGTTTTGTAGAAAAGGAGATAATAAGGCGGAAATTCCCGTCTTTCGTGCATATTTGGAAGCTTATTGATGATATTAGATGGACTAGTATGAAGAAGAGGCAAGAATGATGACCAAAGATGTAGGAATAAAGAGTATATAGAAGGGTCATAAGGTTTAAAGCAAGGAGGAAAAGCAAGGAAGCCATTCATGAAGAAAACTGCTCGGAACGCAAACCAAGGGTTGCTCCTTTGGCTCTGAAAATATTCTAGATGGAACGGCGTCGAAAAAAAAAGCGATCTAGGCTTTTGAATCACTCCAATAGGAGACCGGATGAGAAAATGACGTCCGTTTTACAATCTGAGCTCAAACAAAGAAGCTGTACAGGAATCCGCGCGTCCCGCGCTGAAGACGCTCGTCCTCCCAAATCCGCTCGGATTGCTCCAAATCCGCTCAGATTCCCTCTCTTTTTGCCCGAGCGTCTTGCTCCAAATCCGCTCGGATTCCCTTGCTACAATCCGCCCGTCCCGAGGCTAATCCGCTCGGATTCCTTTCCAGCGATTTTCGTGTTCTTCAAGCTCCGTGAAAGACTCCCTTCCTCCGAAAAATACCGGCTCCTCCCTGCTCTAAACTCAAAAGTGTAATTACTAGTTTAGCCCTTAGTTAACCCTAATGCATCCACCTAATTTCCACTATAAATACCCCATTTGTAATAATCCTTTAACACATCTTTTTAGCTAGAAAAATCCTTCTTTAGATTAGATTAGGAGTAGATTAGAATAGATTACTCTTTAATCTTTCTACAAATTACACATTAATCTCTCCTTAATTATTGTTCAAGTTTATTATTAAGTAATTCAAGTTTATTATTGGGTAATTAGAAGATTATTGGGTTTATTGGGAGATTGACAACCTTCCATCAATCATCAAGTTCTTCTATTATTCTTTGCATTATTATTGTGGAATCTCCATAGGTATAATCCTCTTAATCCTTGTTTTAATTATTGTTAATCTTTCTTACTTGTTCATCATGTTTTACCTTGTTAATATGATTGACAACCTTGTTAGCATGTTAAACTTGATAATGAATGAGTAGTCTCTTAGCTAGGATTAGTGGGTAATTAGGGGAAACCAACATGGGATTGATTCATGCTTAATCTAATATGTTCACATGATTAAATTGCTTGCTTGTTGTGATGTCAACTTTATGCACATGTTATGTTTGATGAAATGCTAAGCCTATGAATCCTTGCATTTTTACCATCTCTTATCTACTCAACTTGACTCGTAAGATATAAACCAACTCGAGTCTTGTTAGACCATGCATATAAGTTGATTAGGAGGAAAGTAAGTCGACTTGTAGGTGTTGTACAATCTAATCGATTCGGCTCCGGGACCCAACTCTTCCTAAGAACCGTAAGATATAACCCAACTCGGTTCCACCACAACATTAATTGCTTGCAACCTTGTAAACATGTTTGTATGATCAACACCATGAATCCCCCATGACCCCATGATATCCTAGCACTTTTAATCAATTGTTTACATCTTTCCTTTTATTGCTCGTTCTACTTTATTGCTTGCATTAGTCTAGACACAACTACAAACCCAAACAAATTGTGACACTAGCATAAATTGAGATAGATAGACTTAGAACCCAAAGCACACCGTCCCATGGATCGACCTCGACTTACCGCTAACTAGTTGTTTGTTGAGTATTATAAATGTGTTTGATTGGATGAGTGACGACATCACCCACATCAGGTGGCCTATGTCGATCCATATGATATCCTTTGGTCATATGGGGAGCAGGCTAACTACAAGTTGTTTGGATAGTACGCGGGAGACGGGACGAGCTTGATGAGTCACGAGACGAGTGTAGTTAGTTAGATGAGTATAGTAGCCATGAGTTGTATTTATTCATTATTAATGGTTTGTAATCACTAAACTTGTCATTTATAATAAGTGTTTCTTTATTGTATCTCTGATTCACCGCCTCAGGAAACCGAGAAGGTAACATCTCCTAATTACCTTGGCCGGGTAAGAAGGGGATGTTACATAGTGGTATCAGAGCTAGGTTTTGGAACCTAAACCAATGAACCAAAATGAATCTAGGAGTGTCTAATAAATTGAACCCGACTTGAGTGTGGTTCGGTTTAAACTCGTCGTCAAAAGCTACCAACCAAAACAATATTTATAACTTCACAAACTACTCTTAGTAAAGAGATAAGTAAAGGTCGGATCCCATGGGACGGGTATTGATGTAGAATTCTCAATTGCAAATGGTTGTGTCTTCGGGTGTCACAATTTGGGTTGAGATGAAATTGGTCTAAACTAAGTAACAAGATAAAAGTAAAGCAATGAAAACAAGCAAGATAATTAAAAGGGGATGTAAACAATTGATTAAAGGCACTAGGGTGTCATGGGTTCATAGGGGATTCATGGGAGTTGATCATACAAACATGTTCTCAACTAGATGCAAGCACTTATTGTTGTGATGGGATCGAGTTAGTGTATATCTTACAATCCCTAAGAAGGTTTGGGTCCCGGAGCCGAATCGATTAGATTGTACAACACCTACAAGTCAACTTAATCCTTCCTATCCAACTATATGCATGGTCTAATGAGGCTCGAGTTGGTGTATAAGCTTACAAGCCTCATTGAAAAGCTAGGTGATGGATCAAAAAATGCAAGGATTCATTGGCTCGCATTTCATCAAACATAACATGTACATAAGTTGAAATCAAAACAAGCAAGCAAATTAATTATCAAGACATATCAAATTAAGCATGAATCAATCCCCATGTTTGTTTTCCCTAATTCCCCATTAACCCTAGCTAAGGAAACTACTCACTCATTATCAAGTTTAGCATGCTAATAAGGTTGTCAATCATACTAACAAAGCAAAACATGATGAATAAATGAAAGTGATTTAACAATAATTAAACAAGGGTAAAGAGAAATTATACCTATGAAGATGATTCCAAATAATAAAGCAAAGAATAATAGAAGTACTTAATGATTGATGGAAGGTTGTCAATCCTCTAAATAAAACCCAAATAATCTTCTAATTACCCAAAATAAAGGAAGAACAATAGAGAAATTAAGGAAAGATTAAGATATGATTAATATTGAGAAATTGTATTACAACTAAATTAAGACTAATTTGAGAGTATTAGGATGAGATTAAGAGAGGATTACAACTTGATTAAGGATGGATGCTTTAGTACAAAGGAGTATTTATACTAAAGATTAGGTACAAGGATTAGGGTTACTAAGGGCTTAAATGACTATTAAGACCCTAAGAAAAGTTGAGGAAATGCTTCCCGAAGGAAATGAGTGGATCCTCTTGCTAGTCCTGCCTCGATCCGCTCGTCCCGTGGTAAGGCACGGGCTCTTCTGACTTGTGATCCACTTGGATCCTGGGGAAGACGCTCGGATCATGGTGCTGCAAGCCGCTCGTCTTGGGCACAAGACGCCCGAATCCTGGTGTTCTAGGACGCCTGGATCGTGCTCGATCTGCTCGGATTCCTGGACAGACTACTTCTCTTCTTTTCCTCCTTAACAATCCGCAAGGATCATGTCAGGGATGCAAGGATCCTTTCATCATTTCCCATTTCACTTTATTAACTACTTAGGCCTCTAGTGTTGGTCTTCTCTTTGATGCTTGGTCATTAGATGCGATCAATTTAGCTCTATTTCGCCTCATAAATGCAAGGTTAGCAATCCTTTCCTACCAAGGAGACAAAACCTCAAAGAATATGCAAAATGGAAAACTAAAGATAGTAAATGACCCAAATAAGTGTTATAAAGCATAAGAACGAGGTTAATTCGGGGACTAAATGTGCTCAATGAGTCACATCAAACATCCCCAAACCGAACCTTTGCTCGTCCCGAGTAAAGAGGTGACTAAAACTAGGACGTTTATTTAAACTAACCTACTAATATAGCCGATATGAGACAATTAGCGGATATCACTCCGCCCCTTCAACTCACAACAAGACAACCATGAGGTAGGATGCCTTCTTGCAAGGCAAGGTGGGGCTTGCCAAAATGGCGATACATCCAAGCATTAAGCACATAAAAGCAAGTAATGGATGTATCTACAAAAATGAATAGCCACTTTCCTCATCTAAGTGGCGGAAATTATCTAAAGGGGAAGCAATCTAAGGGTACACATTCCATCTTAGATACGGTTACTTCAAACTACTAAGCCTAGAAGGATACCAATAAATCACCTCCAAGTTGTGTCAAGCTAGGGTACCTTTATCCTCAATTGTTAAATGCTTTCGTCTTGAGTAGACTCCCTATGGTGTTAGAAACACTGGAGGATCGCGGAATTCCCCTTCTTGCCTAGACAAGAAGAAGGGTCGTCCCCACTCTACCATGCATAAAAGTGGATTCGATGGATAAAGGGATTAATGTGTTTTGAGTTTCATATAGGAGTTTGCTTTTGATATTATTGTTTATTCCCCCCAATTTCTTGTGGCAGTTGACGTTTGAGAACACTTTCTTTTTGCCATTTCTTTAATGTTTGGCATTTCAATACTTGACAATTTTCAACTTTTTGCATTTTTCTTTTGAACATTTTCAAAGCCACCCCATTTGTAGCGAGGGTGCTTATATTTGAAGCATAAGAGTTCTTATTTTTGTACTCCACTTTTCTTTGATGCAAATTGCAAACTTCTTGTTTTTCATTTCAATTCTTGAACTCAAATTTTGATAATTTTTTGTGCCCATTCCCTTTTGTTGACAAAATATGATAGAGGTGGAGGATGGTTGCATGGTTTCAAGGGTCAACTTGGAATAAACGGTAGCCAATGAGTTATCACACCACAAGGTACTCTTGACTAGGCCTTAATCCATGGGTTAAAGGATACTAGCATGATACATCCTAGGGTGTTTTAGAAGTATTCTAATGAGCAAAGTCTTAAGAAGAAAAAATATCTAAAAGGGCCTTATATACACTTGTCAAGCTTCCCAAATAGATGTTTTCACAAAATGTTTCCTAAAATGCAACTACATGCCATGATGCAACTAACATTTATTCAACCTAATTCATATGCTTCTATCAACTAGTATGCCACATAAGCTAAATGCAACTCCTGCAATCACATTGGTTTGTACCGCATCAATCAAGATAAAGCCACATAGTCATTAACATAGAGAAGAAAAAGGAGATTGGAAAGATCATACCATGCGGTCATCATATTCCTCATGCCTCGGATGTGGCATAGTCGATCAATGTGATAGAAGGACAAACAAACAAACAAACAAGTATATACAAAATATACAATTCTATACTATAAAGGAATGAACATGTTTTTGGTTTTTTCAATTTTTTCAAATTTTTATGGTTTTTGTGTTTGTGAAATAAAAGAACATATTTTTGTATTTTTCAAAAATTTTCAATTTTTATAATATTTGATTTAAAAGTCAAGTTAGAATTTCCATCCCCACACTAGTATGGGTATTGTCCTCAATGGCCAAAACGATAGGAAATTATGCAAGCTAAATAAGAATGCATGATTTCTACACTAATATGCAAACTATATGACATATACAAGTGATGCATTCTAAACTATACTATATGATGCATGAATTTATTGGTTGGAGAGCTAATTTAGATTAACTCCCAATGCTTGTGCTTGAATTTCCCCAAACCAAGTAAGATACTATTTCTAGTGTAAAAATGGGGGAGTTCATGCACAAGTATGCAATGCATGAAACTAGTTGTCATTTTGGATTTTTACAAGTGGGAACAATAAATTTATCATCACCTAGATGTGGCCAAGGTGTTATAATAGTCCTTAACTTTTACAAGGACACTACTAGAGATTGAAACAATTAAATGTTAACCATGTTAGAAAAGCATGAAATTTTTGACAAGAAAAATGAGGGGGAATAGAAGAGCTTCACCTTGGCCATGGTGAGTAGTGCATGGCCACTCCGCCTAGCTCATGAACATCTTCATTGGTTACTATCATGCCCTCAAATATCACTATCCCATTGTGCTTGTGATGCATCGCTTTCATAGAAGTCCATAAATTCGACCCCCTCGCTATTAACTTCAACCGTATCACCGCCACTTGACCTTTCTCCTTCTCCTTCTCCATTGGCATGCTCCGAGTTTGGAAAAAGGATATCCATTTGAGACCAAGAGGGAAGCATTCCCTCTTCACTAATATTCCCTTGATGGGCCAACCGGTAAAATTGTGGATAGAGAGCATAATAATTGTCCACTCTTGCTTCATATTGCTTTTGGTGCATATCTTGGAGTAGACCCGTAACAAAATCGTCTCTTGGAAGGATGAAGGGATTTGGGTGATTATAAGGTTGATATGGAAAGCGGTAAGGCGGGATGACAACTTTTTCTTTTTCATTTGCTTGAGGTTCATGTTGTTGAGGTTGAATAGGAGGTGGGGTTTGATTTGCTCGGTTTGCACTAGTTGGGATGAGGTAGGATGGTACTTGTGAGAGGGGACCCCTTCGAGGTGATATTCTTGTTAATCCTTCCATTGGAATAAATATGGGGGTGCTCCCCTTGGTGATCCACTTAATCCTTCGCTCAAAGCCTTCAAGGGCTATTCAATGGTGTTGTCAGAGAATCAACATTTCATCCATCTTGGTGTTGCCCGGAAGAGGTATATAAGCATTGTTGTTGTTGAAGTTGGGGTTGAAGAATTTTGCAAGCCTTGTTATTAATCCCCCATTGACAATGTGGATCATACCATCATCATCTCCATTCCGAAACTTTGCCCATCTTTCAAGAAGTACTAAGGGGGAGTTGAAGTGATAACCGCTCCTCCCTTGTATCTTTAGGTAGGGCTCCATAAAAACAAGATCGAGTTCATTCACTACCGCAGGATCACGGCGGGCTAACCGGTAAGTGAGCCGAATAATGGGGTTTTGAATATGAGAGGCCGAGCATTCCTTAATGAAAGAGAAGTCGCGACCCGTCATAGCTCGCCATAGAGGTGCTATGCTATAATTCCGCGGCTTTGATGTACGGGTAGGCGATACATCAAGACCCAACACACTAGCAACCTCCACAAGAGTCATCATTCGAGTTGTGTTTTCTAATCTAAAATCCACACATATTGTCTTGTTCAAGGTAGAAATCTTTAGAAAACTTAACAATTCAAGAACTAAGGACCGGTAAGTGAGCACATGCATGTTGAACATAGTTGAAAGACCAAATAACTCAAAGAGTGCCTCGGTTTGATGATAGATGCCTAGTTTTCTTAATGTGTCATGGCACATGAGTTTAGTAGGAAGAATGTTCTTACCAAGGAGACGATGAAAGATGAGTCTTTGGACATCATTGACGAATTCTATGTTGGAGAACTCATTAAGTCTTGAGAGATCAATTATTTCTTCATTCTCTCTCCTCAATGTGTTAAGGTGAGATGTTGAGGAGCTTCTAATTACCCTTGTTCTTCTTCTTTCTCTAGGCAAGGACCCTCTTGCTCTCATCTTAAAAGTAGATCTTGAAGTTTTGCTTGTAGAAGATGAGAATATTCTTTGTAATTGAGATCCTTCTTGAAACCCTAGGTTTTGGGAGTTTTTAATTTAGAGAGGTAAATAGTTGCTTTTGATGTATTTTAAGTGATATGGGAGGGGATTTTATGTTTTATAGAGGAAAGAAGGATAAGGTGTCATGAAATGTGTGGTGGGTAAAAGATTGCATTTGTCGAAAATAGGAGAGCAACACGGGATGGAGACGCTCGGGCCATGATCGGGAGGGGCGAATCCTTGCTCTGCAGTAAATCCATAAGAGCAGCAGGGGACGGGCGGATCGAGCTCAGGACGCTCGGATCCTCAGTTAGTGCACTCTGGAGTTTCCAACCCATGCTGGGACGCGTAGATTGCTTTCAAGAGGAGCGGATGCGTACTGGGGACGCTCGGCTTCACCTGAGGATGTGCAGATTTATAAATAGCGAGAAATCATCAATTTGAAGCAGGACAGGACATTCAGATCTTTCTCAAGATGGGCGGCTCAAGGCCTAGGACGTTCGTCCTGTGTGTGATATGCTCAGATTTTGTGGCAGACCCCTTTTTTTCAATTCTAACTCCCCCAAGACCCAAGACCCACGTCCCGAGTCCAGGACGCTCGGATCTCTCCCTGGGATGCCCAGATCGTCTGCAGTTCCCACGGGCTCAGGTCTGCCCGTGGGGGTTTCCTCCTTTTTGTTCGTCTTTCTCCTCATTTGATAAGAGTGCTTCCCCACACTTGAATTTCTAAATCCTTCATTCATCAAATGAGTTAGTAACACTCCCTCACGAACTCTCATTTCAAAAATCATGCTTTATTGAAATTATATGTAAAAGCAATAAAGTTAAAAATACAAGTGAGAAGAGTTAGTATATTTACAAATGGTGGTTTGGAGAGGACTCCACCAAACTCTCTCTCTTGGATGGTGCTTTCATGGTGGGAGAGGCTCGAGGCGGAGGACCTGTACTTCTCCGATGAATGCTTCTTCATAATATGGTTTCAACCTTTCGCTGTTGACTATGAACTTGTTTCCATCTTCCGACTTTATTTCAAAGTCGCCATATTTTCCCACTTCGGTGATCACATAGGTCCCCATCCATCTTGAATTTAACTTCCCGGGAAAGAGTCGATATCGGGAGTTAAATAGAAGGAATTTGTCTCCCTTGTGCAAGGCTTTTTGCTTGATTCTCTTGTCATGAAGCAACTTTATCCTCTCCTTGTAGATCTTTGCATTTTCGTAGGATTATAGTCGGAATTCCTCCAACTCTTGAATTTGCATTATCCTATTTTGTCCACTTAACTTGAGATCAAGGTTGAGAGCTTTGATTGCCCAAAAGGCTTTGTACTCTAGCTCAATTGGCAAATGGCATGCCTTTCCATAGACTAGCTTTTAAGGGGAGGCTCCTATGGGAGTTTTATAGGCCGTCCTATTAGCCCAAAGAGTGTCATCAAGCTTCATACTCCAATCCTTACGAGTCTTGCTGACAACCTTCTCAAGAATTTGCTTGATCTCTCTATTTGAAACTTCAACTTGACCGCTTGTTGAAAGATGGTATCCCAAGCCGGTTCTATGTTTAACACCATATTTTGTCAAAAGAGAAGTGAGCTTCTTTTCATGGAAATGTGTTCCTCCATCACTAATGAGTGCTCTAGGGACTCCGAATCTTGGGAAGATTACTTTCTTGAGAAGTTTAGTAACCGTCTTGGCGTCATCGGTTGGAGTAGCAATTGATTCTACCCACTTTGATACATAATCAACGGCTACAAGAATGTATTTGTTTCCTTGAGATGATACAAATGGTCCTTGGTAGTCGATTCCCCATACATCGAAAATTTCTACCTCTAGTATTCCGCGTTGTGGCATCTCATTTCTCCAAGAAATGTTCCTAGTTATTTGGCAAGGATCACAATGGAGAATAAATTCTCTAGCATCTTCAAACATTGTAGGCCAAAAGAAGCCCGATTGAAGGACTTTAGCAATAGTTCTTCGTGCTCCATGGTGTCCTCCATAAGGTGATGAATGGCATCCTTCTAGAACGCCTTGAACTTCCCATTGGGTTATGCATCTTCGGTAAAGTCCATCACTACATTCCTTGTAAAGATTGGGATCGTGCCAAAAGTATCTCTTCACTTCAAACAAGAATCTCTTTCTTTGATTGTAGGTCAAGTTTGGAGGAAGAAATCCTCCAACAATGTAATTAGCATAGCCGGAAAACCATGGTGTGGTGTGCCTCTCAAGTTGTAAATGGATGACCATCAAGATATCATCAGGGAAAGAGTCATTGATCAATGTCTCTCCCTCATCATTGTGGAATCGAATTCTTGACAAGTGATCCGCTACCACATTCTCGGCTCCCTTCTTGTCCCTTATCTCCAAATCAAATTCTTGGAGTAGTAAAATCCATCTCAACAACCTTGGTTTTGCCTCTTTCTTTATCAAGTGATGTCTAAGAGCACGGTGATCCGAGAAGACAATCACTTTTGATCCAAGCAAATAGGAACGAAATTTGTCTAGTCCATAGACAATAGCAACGAGTTCCTTCTTGGTAGTATCATAATTTACTTGGGCGGCATCAAGAGTCTTGCTTATGTAATAGATAGCATGCAAAGCCTTTCCTACCTGTTGGCCAAGAACTGCTCCAACGGCGTAGTTACTCGCATCGCACATGATCTCAAATGGTAGTTCCCAATTTGGTGGTTGGATGATCGGTGCCGAGATTAGTGCTTCCTTAATTCTATCAAAGGCTTCAACACACTCATTAGTGAATTGGAATTGGGCATCTTTAAGAAAAAGTTGAGTGAGAGGTTTCGCGATTTTTGAGAAATCTTTTATAAAACGGCGATAGAAACCCGCGTGACCGAGAAAGCTCCTCACCCCTCTAACATTCTCGGCAGGTGAAAGTTTCTCTATCACCTCAACTTTAGATTTATCAACTTCGATACCCTTTTTCGATATTAAATGACCCAAAACAATACCTTCATTGACCATAAAGTGACACTTTTCCCAATTCAAAACAAGGCTAACATCTTCATATTTTTGCAATACAAGAGAAAGGTTATGCAAGCAAGAGTCGAAGTCTTTTCCGTAAACGCTAAAATAATCCATAAAAACTTCCATTATGGTTTCTAGATAATCGAAGAAGACACTCATCATGCATCTTTGGAAAGTAGCGGGAGCATTACATAGCCCGAAGGGCATTCTCCTATATGCAAAAGTACCGTAGGGACTTGTGAAAGTGGTCTTGTGTTGGTCATCCGGGTGTATCGGGATTTGGAAGAATCCCGAATACCCATCAAGGTAGCAAAATAATTTGTTAGAGGCTAACCTCTCAAGCAGTTGGTCAATGATTGGTAGGGGAAATGATCCTTTCTTGTTGCAGAATTCAATTTACGATAGTCAATACACATACGCCAACCGGTGATCTTCCTTGTGGGTATTAGGTCGTTCTTATCATTTGTCACCGCCTCGGTACCTCCTTTCTTAGGTACCACTTGAACGGGGCTAACCCACAAGGAATCTGATATAGGATAAATGATTACCGCATCAAGTAATTTCATAACCTCCGCTTTTACAACTTCTTGCACGTGGGGGTTTAGTCTCCTTTGGCCTTGAATGGTAGGCCTATGGTCTTCTTCTAGATGAATTCTATGCATGCAAAAATTTGGGCTTATTCCCAAAAGGTCATCTAGACTATAACCTATAGCTTTTCATGTTCTTTTAACACATCAAGCAAACTTTCCAATTGGTTCTCATCAAGTTTGTCATTAACAATCACGGGTTTAGTTTTAGATTCATCAAGGTAGGCATATTTCAAATTTGGGGGAAGGGGTTTTAGAGTTGAAGTTTGTACCTCACTTTCTACCATTGAAGGTTCATTAAGGACATGCTCCATCTCCATTATACATTCCATTCTCATGGCATATTCAATTTGTTCCTCAAGCTCATTATACCCATCGTACTCAAATTCCATGACATATTCGTCCATCTCTTCATCTTGCATGGTATGATCTTTGGTTGCTTGTTCTACTTGAATGGGTTGTGATGCTTCCTCGTGAATGTAATTTATCAATGTGGATTGCTCATAGGTGAGCTCTTTGTTGGCTAGAGCGGCTTCAAGGACGTCTACTTCTAATTCCCAATGCTTATATTTGGCCTCACTTGCTTCTAAGGCTTCCAATGCTTGCAAGGGGTCTTTGATTAGAGTAGTGCTCATGTGGTCCTCTATACAACAACCTATTATATCCATCTTGCAAAGTACACTAAGAGAAAAAGGTGAGAAGTACCTTGAGGAAGTGATGTCCCTCAAGGTAAAGAAAGACACAACTAAAAACAATTAATGAAAATCAAATCAAGTTAACACCGTCCCCGGCAACGACGCCATTTTTGGTTCGGTTCAAACTCGTCGTCAAAAGCTGCCAACCAAAACAATATTTATAACTTCACAAACTACTCTTAGTAAAGAGGTAAGTAAAGGTCGGATCCCAAGGGATGGGTATTGATGTAGAATTCTCAATTGCAAATGGTTGTGTCTTAGGGTGTCACAATTTGGGTTGAGATGAAATTGGTCTAAACTAATTAACAAGATAAAAGTAAAGTAATGAAAACAAGCAAGGTAATTAAAAGGGGATGTAAACAATTGATTAAAGGCACTAGGGTGTCATGGGTTCATAGGGGATTCATGGGAGTTGATCATACAAACATGTTCTCAACTAGATGCAAGCACTTATTGTTGTGATGGGATCGAGTTAGTGTATATCTTACAATCCCTAAGAACGTTTGGGCCCGGAGCCGAATCGATTAGATTGTACAACACCTACAAGTCGACTTAATCCTTCCTATCCAACTATATACATGCACTACTACAATAATAGGCTTAGAGAACTGTTATAATTGGCTTTAGAAAACGCCTTAGAGGCGTTCTTTAGGTCAGCGTTCTCCAAGCTTTAGAGAACGGTTGGACCAGGTGTTTTGTATTCACAATCATAGAGAACAGTTGTACTAGATGACCGTTCTCTTTTCCTTTAGATAAGAGAACTATTATGCCTTATGACTGTTCTCTTTTCATAGGAAAAGAGAACGGTTGACTTAGCCAACAATTCTCTATTCTTCTTATTTTTTTCAAAAAAAACGAAAAAAAATACAATATAAATAAATATATACATAATCGTAAAATTAAAGAAAGACAAAAAAATATTGAGTGTAAACATTTTCACAACTTGAAGCCGACAATTACAACGTAATCCATATCATTTACAGCATCCAAGACATCATACATATACATACTAAAATATGTTCTATATCAACGTCTAATTTACAAATGACATACGGAGTAATAATAAAACTAACTCAGTATACACCTATGCGATTAGCTCCATGCACCATGTTCCATAACTCAATTTTCTTTCTCAAGATCAGGTTACTTCAGCTCGATTGCGTCTGTTGCATGTTCTTTTTTAATTCCTGTAGCACGACTTTAGGTCTATTCCGAACCTGATGTACCTGCAACCTTTCCTCTGTAACCATAGATGATCACTAAGATTGCATGATCTTAATAATTACCAGAGAGTGTTTTCCACCTATAATGCCACAATACATTTAACTAACTAGAAATTTTGCCCACTGCATAATATTTTTGGCATTAAAATTGATAAAGCACCTTTACTCATTTAACTCAATGTAACTGATATATTCATTATAGAAAAGCAGTAGCATTCGTTAGTTTTTCTTAGTAAATAACAAAATAACATGCTTTAATGGCCTAAAATTTATCCCGAAAATGATATTGGAGTTGTACCTTTTTAGGAGTCACAAGTCATGAGTTATAGGCATTGCAGTAGTCCATTGTTGTCCATTGTCGAAAACAATAAGTGCAATCTCAGATGAGATTCTATCGGAAATAGATGGCAAACATTCATCAACCTCACTTCTTGCTTGGGTGGTTCTGCGAACGACAAGACCCGAATATTAGTCGACTTAATTGGCTTTGTAAGGTTAACTACCTTAATCATACATTATAATTCATACAAGAAACGCCTTGGTTATCAGTTTAATAGCAAATAAAGAACAACCAAACATAACTAAAATAACATTGGTTGAAGACCCTAGAAGGAACTTGTAATGAGTTCGGGTCAAAGGAAATCCCTGAAAACCCAAGTCCTGCTTATAATCATACCTATTTGAGCAGCTATTTTGAACAACCTTGACACCATAATAAGCCTGAGATCACTATACCTAACACGACCAATCATCCCCAATATTATAATCATAATCGCCAGCAAAAATGGAACACTTATGCTGAAAATCCAATAAAACCAAACATAGCAACTGAAGGACATCACCATTAAAAAAACTCCGCATACAACCTCATCAAACATAACATAAACCTAATTTAGTTAAAACATTAGAATGGTGTAACTTCCCAAATCTAATAGTCGAACTTTTGAAACTTTCATTATGATCTTTCATACAGTAAATAAGCAAATTTCAAGCAAAATAAGGACAACAAGCAGCTCATTTGCTTATACACAACAGCATCAAACAAACTAACCAAATTAAGTTTGTTATCGTTTCAACTACCTGAAAGGCTGAGATACAACGCCAATGATAGTTATGCGTTTTAAGGAAAGAAGCAGGCTTAACTCCCTCTTCATCATCATTTCATTCCCTGTGCAATCACCGGACTAAAACCCTCCATCCTTTTGCCTGCGCTTCAATCGAAATCATCCCATCTCGATTTTATCAAGTTGTAACAATCAATTAAAACCTTAAACCACACATTAACCATACCAAATTAAACTCAACTTAATGAAACGCTGCGTGTAAATTCATATTTTTCATCATATATACAGATTACTAAAGAGAGTTAATGAAATACCAATAAAATAAAATGCAAGAGGAGTGAAATAAAGAGACAAACCCCAACTTTATCCATTTTCGCGATTGTCCTCTTTATTGTTAAAATGCCAAATTTCAAGGATGTATTAAAGAAGCCTCAAAATAACAATATCAACCTGAGATTTTCAAAGAAACAGGTAAGTTTATCGAAATATAAGAACAGTTATTCAAACCCTAACATAATAAATCCCCAATTTCTCAATTTCTAGGGTGTGCAACCCTTAGAAATTTCGAACCAACTAAAAAGGCACAAAGTGGTGATGAACGGTGGTGATGCGACCGATGACTTGAGGCAGTTGGTGGTAGGACTGACCGGAAGGTGGGTGAGGGTGGTTTGTGAGAGTGAAGGAGTTGAGAGAAACGATTGAAAGAGGGTGGTTGGTTGTTCAGTAAATAGAATTGGGGTTTGTATAAATCACGATTCACGAGTGATTTTTCGTTTTATTCTTTTTTTTTATTCTTTTTTTTTTTGGTTCCACTCACTTGTACGGAGTAGTAACTAGGAGATATTACGGTTGGCCCAAGAACCGTTTTCTATTCTTTCTTTTAGAGAACGCTTGTTTAAGAAATGCGTTTTCTTTATTTCTAAAGAACGCTTACCTAGCTTGGCCGTTCTCTATTATGTGTTACTTATTCCTGTTTTTGTAGTAGTGATGGTCTAATGAGGCTCGAGTTGGTGTATAAGCTTACAAGCCTCATTGAAAAGATAGGTGATGGATAAAAAAATGCAAGGATTCATAGGCTCGCATTTCATCAAACATAACATGTGCATAAGTTGAAATCACAACAAGCAAGCAAATTAATTATGACGACATATCAAATTAAGCATGAATCAATCCCCATGTTTGTTTCCCCTAATTCCCCATTAACCCTAGCTAAGGAAACTACTCACTCATTATCAAGTTTAGCATGCTAATAAGGCTGTCAATCATACTAACAAAGCAAAACATGATGAATAAATGAAAGTGATTAACAATAATTAAACAAGGGTAAAAAGAAATTATACCTATGAAGATGATTCCAAATAATAAAGCAAAGAATAATAGAAGTACTTAATGATTGATGGAAGGTTGTCAATCCTCCAAATAAACCCAAATAATCTTCTAATTACCTAAAATAAAGGAAGAACAATAGAGAAATTAAGGAAAGATTAAGATATGATTAATATTGAGAAATTGTATTACAACTAAATTAAGACAAATTTGAGAGTATTAGGATGCGATTAAGAGAGGATTACAACTTGATTAAGGATGGATGCTAATCTAGGTAGTACAAAGGGGTATTTATACTAAAGATTAGGTACAAGGATTAGGGTTACTAAGAGCTTAAATGACTATTAAGTGTTAGGTTCATATACCTATTATTAGACTCCTCTAATAGTGAACTAATTAACTTCTAAATTATTTGTTCTTTAGATCTAGTGCATGCATAACAAAATAAGAGATTTATAAGAAAAACAATGTCCCTTACATTATATATGGATTCGAAATTATGGGCACAAATAAGGTCACCTTCCTTATTTGTTCTTAAGCTTAAAATTTTGGATGATCCTCCAAAAATCCCAATGTAAAGATTCTCCTTTGATTGCACGCAAGACTAATCCCTTAAACTAGTATACTAATTAACTAGATTAATACACTAGTACCCTTAAAATTAATTCTAATATTGTTGTTATTACTACACTAGTAACCTTATTTTGATATTAGAATTGATGAACAAATTCTTGTGATCTAAAAAACTTGTTTTAGAGAGATAGAGAGAAAGTTAAGCAACTTTGCATGTAATGTGTAAGAATGAAAAATAAGAGAACAAAATTCTCTTATGAGAAAGAGGAGGAGCCAGATGAAGCAAGGGGTAGGTGCCAAAAATTGGCATCTTGCTTTTCCTTTTGGTCTTCACAAGAAATAGGTTGTGTAAGACATGTAAGAGTAGGTGTGTAAGAATTGTAGTGTAGGTATGATTAGCTTATTTTATCAAATAAATTAAAACAACCACAATTCATCACTATTCCCTCCATATTTCGGTCCATATCACATAAAATGGATTACCATTTTATTTTGTCAATTGGTCATTTGTCACACAATATGTCACATGTAGTATGTTACATGTTATTAATTAATTTAATTCATATTTATCACATAAATATCATTTTATGAATTAATTAAATTGCATACAATAATTTGACTAGTGATACTTGATCACATAAATAAAATGGGTCATATAATTATAATTCACAACATCTTGTAATTATAATTAACCATTCATTCTTATCTCTATTGTATCATAAACAATAAACAAATTTAGTAATAAAGTATTTCGATTACTAAAATAAATCTTATTTAATCCCATTACAATAAGACATAAATATTCTCTCTCACAATTGAATTGTTCAATTTTAAGGAATTGATTAACTCGTATCATCATACAATTAACCAATTTATGCATTAAAGGAATTGTCCTTTAGGTGTGACCTTAAGGGATCAACTAATCATCACCGTCAAACGACAGTAATGTCAAACTCGGTTAGGCAATCATTACTGACTAATGATGATCAGTTGACTATATAATGAATCATCCCTTACGTATTCTTAATATGAGATTTAAACATGTAATCGCACTATTGTTGAGGACACATATTCCAACAATCTCCCACTTGTCCGAGACAAGTGTGCGTCACCAATTCTCTTGTCCTATTACAATCTCCCACTCAATGCAAGGTGTCTCGCAGGTCGTACTTGCACTTGATCATAGCTTGAGTGGTTTTCTCGATCTGGAGTGTAACTGTCTGACCGGAATTTTCTACCGTAGATACCTTCCGAGCATGGCCACGCATTTCCAGTTCACTACTCCTCGAGTGGCCTTGAGATTTCAAACAACCCTGACAAGGGGGTGGACAATTCCTATCGCACTATTCCCTTTGTTCAGCCACAGTTCATCATAACCCAAAATATACCCATTTGACCTCATTTACGATAGTCGTAGAGCATAAATCAAAGCTAATCAGAAATTTGTGCCAACTTGGGCGAATAGTCTCTAGTCAAAAGAATTGACTCATAAGAACACTATAGCACCTCTTGCCACGACCAGGCTTTATGAATTACCAGAACTCTATAAGCGGTCACTGCCCGACAGAGTGTCCCATACAGTCTGCCTATGTGATCGACTAGTCATTCCGTATGACTCTATGGCACTTGAACTTGCCATCAATCGCATCACACTCTAGTCACTTCGAGACGTCACCTCATATAAGTAACTAAGGGCGAATACCATGTCAATCCAGTTCACTTTAATGGGGTTCAATTTGTCTCTACAACCCATTTGGATATAATAAAGTAATGGGTGAGTTTAATAAAACTCAAACGATAAATGCGATTATCATATATGAATAGTCAATACACTATTACTACTTCATATCTTATAATCTTTAGTGTACCTTTTACATTTGTTGAAATGCAATAAAAGCTTGGAAAGTGGATATACCAGATATCCATATATTCCAACTTTATTAATTGCTATTTCCTTCTATTCAATGTTATTTCTAATAACTTGAATTTATCTCTAAGTATTTGTCTAGTCTTCTTACTAGACTTGGGCTCTTTAACTTGAAAGATGCTCCCACTGTTATCACATAACTTGTGATAAAGTCATTTTTAGAGGGATTCACCCTTAATCCCTACGTTGACCATTTTATCACAATTTACTTAGATTCCTTTTGTAGAATTTGCAATGCGCGAAACTAAAACACTTTTCTAGTCTCTTACTCCTAAGTCAATAAAACAGCCTATGATTTCAACAAATCCTTTTCAGTTTGGAAACTAAACTTTGTGCAACCCTTCAATACATAACTTAGTTTATTATCCAAACAATTGAACAAATCCTCAATTGTTCTTTAAGGCTTTCACAAGACCATCTTATGAATTAACCTATTATTGACTTATTATGCTCCTAGCATATACTTCATCATGGCGTGTGCGTCTGTTGGCATACATGATCATTCTAATGGCGGAAACATTAGCAAACGATTTCATGTAATCAACAACTTAATAGGTTCAGTGAATGACTATAACTCCATCATAGTAATTCCACTTTCATCACCATGAATATCCTATTCAACCTTGTTGATGTTAAATAGATACGAAAAGATCTTATCATCATAAGACTCATAACTCTATGCCAATATTCTCTCTCATAGATTCAAAAATCTAGAATACTTTGCATCCTTTTCCAAGTCTCCCATTACTCTTTCACAGAAGAGAGCATTGGTACATTATTCTCAATAAGTAATATGTCATCAACATATAAGACATGGAAAAATAATTCTAGCTCCCACTTAACTTCATATATAATCATGATTCTTCAATCATGTGAATGAACCCATTCTCAATTATCACATGAACGAAAAGTATAATCCTTTAATGCTTGCTTAAGACCATTTTAGGGTCACTTAAGAAAGCTACGCATAACATGTTAGGATTCTTAGATCTTCATCTAAGGTTTTGTGTTCCAAACACCTCCTTCTATAAATTCCCATTTTAGAAAAGCGAATTTTAATTATCATTTGCAATTCTTCATTAAAATGAAATGCGGCAATTCCTAACATTATTTATCTTGATCAACATCTTTATGCCAATCTATGCATTTGAGTACTCTAAAGCTCTATTCACCTTAAGGAGGCCCTCGACTTTAAGTAAATCTACTCTTTGAGTAACAATCTTTGGATTGTAATGCTATAGCTCATATGTAACAAGGTCGATTTAGGACAATACCATTACTTTCGCAAAGCAATATTTTAACAGCAAGACATGTGTGCTAAACTCCCACTGAACTATACTCCCACTCTATCTTTATAGATTATAGTTTCATTACTTTCACAAAGTAACACATTAACTATAAGACATGTTTGTGACGATCCAATCTACACCCACTCTATCTCTTAGAAATACATCTATCTTCTTGAGAGATAGCTTTGTGAGTCACAAACATACATATGGTGGAGTATTCGAAGTTTCTTTAGACTAACGCATTAGCTCATAAAAGACCAGCCCTATCATGGCAGCTTGATTCATGTTATATGCGAATCTTATCCATGTCATTTGTTAAATAGACTCTCTATTTTAAGTATCTCCTGATTGACCATTCGTTTAGAATAATGTGTCCGTTTTGTATCGCAAATTCCCTAATATATGAGTTTAATAGCTTAACATAACTTTATAATTGATCTTACATAAGTAAGTTGTTACTTTTATTAACAATGGGATAAGGACAATCAAATTCATAGCTTATGGACTTATAATGATCTAATCATTATAATTGTCTATTTGATCAATTTAAGTCTATAATCTTATGTTTCACGATGTAAGTAGTATATGATGATAATCTTAGAACAAATGATAGAATGAGTGACTTGGGTTGCAAACCAAGTCACAAATATCCAAAGCACAACAATTGTTTAAAGGACACAAACAAATTTCATTCCAAGTCACACGAGGAAATCAAAATAGTTCTAAAATCTCAAAGTTCAACATGAAAACAAAGACAAAGAAATATAAAGCCAAGCTTCCATAGATCTAGCACCATGGTCGGCTACATCTAGCTACCCTCAAGATCTTCTAGGCTTGCTTTTCTTTGCCCTTGTCCTTGCTAGGATGCCCTAATTACAGTATAAAAGGTAATCAACACAACTTGTATCAACATACCAAAGTTGAGATCGAAACATAAAAGATAGAGATAGTTATATTCCTACTGGAATGACCCTTCCAGCTTTGATATCGCCAAGATATTTCTAACAATTTCTCTTCCAATGCCCAACACCACAAAAATAGTGGCACTTGTCCCTAGAGGTGGCACTGTACTTGGGCTTGGAGGAACTAGCTTCACAAGTCTTTGCTTTGATCTTGTAGGGAGTTTTCTTCTTTCCCTTATTGCCACTTTTCTTGAAATTCCTTTTGCTCTTATGATTAACATTTAGCACATCCTTGGTGGTGCTAACACTTAGCCCCATGTCCCTTTCGGCTTGCACAAGCATTTTGTGCAACTCATCAAGGGAGACCTTCTTGTTTTGCATATTAAAATTCACCCTGAATTGAACATATGCCTTAACTTTGTTTAAGGAGTGAAAAATTCGATCAATGCGAGTTCCTCGGGAATCTCTACCTTATGCATTTTTAGAGTCTCAACATGCTCCATCAACTTGAGCACATGAGGGCTAACTTTTTGGCCGTCCTTAATGTTGAGATCAAAGAATGCGGATGCCGCTTCATATTGAATGATCCTTGAAGCTCGTTAAAACATGGTCAAAAGTTTCGTATAGATCTCATGAGCGGTGCTAATCTTTATAGAACTTCTTTGGAGTTCGGCCTCCATTGCGAAGATCAACAAATTTTTGATCGCGGCCGACTCCTTTTGGTAAACCTCATAGACTTGCCTAGCGGCGGTGGTAGACCTAGCATTAGGTTTGGCGGGAGAGGCCTCGGTAAGGTAATGAAGCTTGTCGTCACCCACCGCGGTCAAGCGAAGTTGCGCGGCCACCTTGCACCAGAAGCATCATTCAACATAATTCCGGGAAGGCCTTGGATTCATGCTTCCAAAAAGCAGTAACGTCCACCTTGCACCAGAAAATCAAGATCCCACTAGATGGCAAAATAGTGACGATCACTTCGTCACCTATCAAGGCAGTGATAGAGAAGATGTCAAGCAACCAAGTGGTTACAGATCCAGTATACGAGCTTAGGGCCTTTCATAACATAAACCTCGTAGAAAGTGAACTGGCACCTCTATACTTCGATCCATACTCCAATTTAGTGGTCAACCACATAATCAAGTCTCAGGGATACTTCCCGGGAGCGCCACTGAATCCTGCCCAGAAAAATACCTTTGCACCTTATAAAGAAGGAAACTCTCAAAGGATAACATTGGGATTAGAATACAAACCCACGAAAGAAGAAGCTTTGGAGATGCTCGCTCAATTTCAGAATCATAAGAACCAAGGAATTCAAATGCGACCCTACCTCTCTACCCTGAATGGATACTTCGTTAGAGAGGGGAGCCAAGAGTACTTTCACGGGTTTCCCGAACCTTGGCACTATAAAGGAACGCAGCTAGCTGGAATCGAGATCTTTCACGATTGCTACTTCATTCCTTCAGAAATGGTTCCTACCGTCAAAACTCGTCAAGCACCTTGCTTAGACGAATAGACTGTTAGTCTTCTGTTTGTAGAGGACAGGTTTGTTAGAGCTGCATAGGACGAGATCATTACCATGATACTTCAAGATGACCACTTCAACCATACATCGTTAATCACTGAAACCAGTTCAAATCAGCAGAAAGGATGGAGAAAGTCAATCAAGTGGACGAACAACCAAGGAAAGCTCTTCAAAGTCACCACTGGATAAGGATAGATGTTCAAAGGAGAACCTGAAGATAACGAATTCGAGTAAGAGTCGGAGTCGGAGTCGGAGTCGGAATCAGAGTCTGAGTCTAGAGAAGTCCCTAAAGAGTCTCCTCCTGTCGTCACTCCCAATCCCCTTGTTTCTCCTAACATAGCATCGAGTAGTAACAGTAGCTCGGGAAATGTCCCAGCAGCTGTCCCCTTACCGCCACTAACTACTGAACATATGGCTTCTTTGTTTCAACTCTTTTCAAAATTTAATATGAATAAATCAGATTCTGCTTACTCTTTGTGTTATTCTGAATGCAATTCTATTTCTGATGATAAAGAGGATAATCCTGACCCAGACTCAATTGAATTACCTCCCTACATAGCTAAAGAAATATTACAAGAGGGGGAAGCGGCACCAGTTATAGAGAACACCGAACCCATCAACGTAGGAACCGAATTAGAACCCCAAGAACTTAGGATAGGGACAACCTTAAACCCAACCGAAAGGGCCAATTTCATAGATCTCTTACACGAGTTCAAGGACGTTTTCGCTTAGTCCTACAAAGACATGCCGAGGATCGACATGAATATTACAGAACACACAATTCCAATCAAGCCAGGTTTCAAACCTATAAAGCAGAAACTTCGTCGGATGAGGACAGAATGGGCTCTCAAAATCAAAGAAGAAGTCGATAAACAATTCAAAGCCGGGTTCATCAAAGTTTCCGAGTATTCAGACTGGGTGGATAACATATTACCCGTACCCAAAAAGGATGGGCGAATCTGAGTTTGTGTTGATTTCAGAGACTTAAACAAAGTAAGTCTCAAGGACGATTTCCCTCTACCACACATAGAAATATTGGTAGATAATATAGCAGACCACACATTGTTATCCTTCATGGACGGGTATGCATGGTATAATCAGATCAAGATGGCCATAGAAGACATGCATAAGACTACCTTCGTCACTCAATGGGGCACCTATTGCTATACTGTTATGCCATTTGGGATAATCAATGCTGGAGCTACATATCAACGCACTGCGACAACATTGTTACATGACATGAGATGTAGAAGTGTACGTCGACGATATGATTATCAAGTACAAGGATAGGAAGGGGCACATTGACAACCTCCGTAAGTTCTTCCTGAGATTGCGAAAGTACAACATGAGGCTCAATCCTCAGAAATGTGCATTCGGGGTAACATCGGGCAAACTCCTGGGATATGTCGTCAGTCAAAGAGGAATAGAAATTGATCCATCCAAGATCAAGGCTCTGATTGAAATGCCACAACCTCAAACAGAGAAGGAGGTTAGGGGATTCCTAGGCGAGGTGCAATATATAAGCCGATTCATATCAAAGCTTACTATGATCTGCGAACCCATTTTTAAAAAGCTCAAGAAAACAGATTATACCATATGGGATGACGACTGCCAAAAAGCATTTGACAGAATTAAGGAGATACTAGCCAAGCCACCAGTGCTCATGCCTCCTCAACGAGATCAACCTCTTGGTTTATATCTCACAGTGACCGAAACAGCCATGGGGGCTATGCTAGCACAAACTGTAGGAAAAGAAGAGATAGCTATCTACTACCTTAGTAAGATGTTCCTGGAGTATGAGTGCAAATACACACCTCTCGAAAAGACATGCCTCGCTTTTGTGTGGGCAACAAAGAAGCTACGCCATTACATGCTTAGCTACTCTGTTAAGGTGTATTAAAAAATAGATCCTGTCAAATACCTCTTCGAGAAACCCGTTCTCAATGGTCGATTGGCGAGATGGACCTTAATGCTCTCAGAGTTCAATCTCAAGTATGTACCTCTGAAGGTTATAAAGGGGCGCGCCGTTGCCGAGTTCTTCACGGATAATCCCGTCAATGACACCCAAGCAGTAGACACGTGGTCATATCCAGACGAGGATATACTACAAACCAATGTAGATTCTTGGGACCTTTAATTTGATGGAGCATCAAATCTAAGAGGATTTGGAAAAGGAGTATTGCTCATTTCTCCTGAAGGTGAGAATACGCTACTCTCTGTCAAACTCGACTTCGAGGTGACAAATAACGCAGCAGAATATGAGGCTTGCCTCATTGGGCTACAAGCAGCAGTAATTTTAGGCATCAAGAATCTTCGAGTTCACGGAGACTCATCCTTGATCATCAACCAAATTACTGGATCTTGCAAAATTCGAAGTGAAAGTCTAGCACCCTATCAGGCAAGGATAGATCAAGTTGCTCAATTCTTCGATCAAGTCACTTACCTACACCTACGTTGAGAAGAAAATCAGTTTGCAGACGCTCTTGTAAAACTTGCATCTCTGATTATTATGCCAGACTACATGGTAAAAATGCCTTTATGCATCAAACGACGATCAGAACCGGCCTATGTGCACCAAATTAACGGTGACAAAGAAAATCCAGGGGAACCTTGGTTTCAAGCCATTTTAAACTTCAAGCTCAATGGCACATATCCACCAGATATGGATAAGAGAGGACAACGCACCATACGACAACTAGCCTCTGAATACCTCCTCATGCATGGAGAATTGTACAAAAGAACACCTCTTGATGTAGTCTTACGTTGCCTGATCATTCACAGGCACAAAAAGTGATGGAAGAAGTTCATGATGGGGAATGTGGTCCTCACATGAGTGGACCAATGATAGCAAAGAAAATCACGAGTGTTGGATATTACTGGACCACGATGGAATCAGATTGCATCAAGTACGTCAGACATTGCCATAAATGCCAAATCTTCGGGAATGTGCAACATGTCCCTCCTTCACTACTCTACACCATGACATCTCCTTGGCCATTTTCTGCTTGGGGAATTGACATCATCGGCAAAATTACTCCAGCCGGAATAGGAGGCCACTGTTTCATTTTTGTAGCTATCGACTATTTTACTAAATGGGTCGAAGCTGCATCTTACACTAGTCTCACAGCAAAAAACGTGGCAAAGTTCATACAAACCAATATCATCTGTCGATATGGTTGCCTACACGAGATCATTAGTGACAATGGATCACATTTCTAGGCTGAGACTGAACAGTTGCTAGCCAAATAAAAAAATCAAACACCACCATTCCTCGCCATACAGACCTCAAACTAATGGGGCGGTAGAGGTAGCTAACAAGAATGTCGTCACTATCCTCAAGAAAATGATCGCGATTGGCCCAGTAAGATACCATTCGTATTATGGGGTTATTGTACATCAGTTAGGACACCCACTGGAGCTACTCCTTTCTACTTGACATATGGCATGGAAGCTGTACAACCAGTCGAACTAGAAATCCCATCCCTACGCATTCTGCTCGAAAGTCAAATTCCAGAAGCTGATTGGAAGAGAGATCGATATGAAGAACTCATCCTCTTGGATGAACGAAGATTGCGCGCGTTACATAATGTACAAACATATCAGGCACGTATCAAACGAGCCTTCAATAAACGGGTTAAGCCTAGAAACATCAAAGAAGGAGACTTAATCCTCAAATCAGTCAGAGCTCTACTACCTGTCGACCTACGAGGAAAGTTTAAACCCAACTGGGCCGGACCATTCTCAGTCAAGTCCATACTCTCGGAGGGTGCGGTTAAGATTACAGAACTAGATGGGAATGAATTTGCCAACCCAACTAACCTCGACCAACTGAAACGATATTATGCTTAGTGTAGGATAAGACACGTGCCTCGCGTAACACCTACGTGCCGCTCATCCGACACGAAATAAAAACGGCCCTTGGCCCGCTGAAATAAAGCTTATGTCACTTTGCTCTTGCATTTTGACAATTCGTCATCCTCATATCATCAAATAAATTGAGTTGTATTTTAGGAGTAAGTCAAGCTCATGCTTATTTTCTAGTTCACAACAAGCTCTTGCTTAGAACAATTATTCTTTTACATTTACTCGAACTACGCGCAAGGGTTTGATTTCATTCTTTAAATGAATACGTAGGCAATCCTTCACGGGATACAACCCATTATTTTAAATGTAAATAGAAGGACATTTGCATTTGCACTTGAAATTCGCAAGAATAATAAAAGAAAAATCACAATAGTTTCATAACTAATTACTCTTTTATTCATTTCTTCCATAAATAATAATAATACGCCACATAATATAAAATGCTAGGCTAGGATTCTAAAAACCCCGCCATTTATTACAAATAATAATAATAATAATAATAAATAATACTACGACTAAGGCTACTCTTCCATCTTTCCTTTGCCTTTGTCATTTTTATCATACCTTTTGTCTCGACCACGGGCCGGGAGCTCTTGTGTTATCTCTGACCTAATCACCAAAGGTCTCTCTCGCTATCTAGCCTTGCCATTTATATCCACCACCACCTCTACAGCAGGAGCGGTCTTCGGTTTCTTCGACGGATGAACGACTCGGAATCTGGCCTCTTCCTCCCCCTCAGTCAAAAACTTCTGGTTCTCCTTTGCTACCTCACAAATCTTGTAGTCAACGGGCTTGCGCTTCCTCAATTTCTCGCGCTCCTCGGAAGTGGTAGCCTTCCTCCATTGCAAGTATGAATCCGATACTCATAAAGAGCCAACAGGAGAAAGTATGAACCACATGTTCCTCTGAGCCCACTTGAGGGCCCACTCTCGTTGAATCTCTGTAGTATGTGCCAATGCAGTCTGAGGAACAGTGTCAAGCTTAGGGATCTTCTGCTTAAGGCCCACTTGCCTCATCAATCTCTCCGGGAAGATGGAGATCATGAATTCCAAGCCAGGAATGCGAACTGACTAAGTAGGATCTAAAGATGAAACTCCAGTGACTGATGTGACTATAATTTGGGCATATTTAGTCCCCGAATTAGCCTTGTTCCCATGCTTTTTAGTGCATCTTTGGGTCATTTATTGTCTTTAATCCTTTGTTTTGCATATTCTTTGAGATTTTGTTTCCTTGGTAGGAAAGGAGTGCAAACCTTGCATTTTCATGGCAAAATAGAGCTAAATTGATTGTCAATGACCAAGCATCGAAGAGAAGACAAGACTAGAAGGCCTTTGTACATATTATAGTAGTTGGGCAATGATGAGAAAAGATCCTTGCATCTCCAAGGAAATCCTCAAGGATTTTATGAAGAGAAAAGGAAGAAAAGAAGAAAGGAAGAAGCTGACAGACAATCCGAGCGGATTGTCCACAATCCGCCCGTCCAGCATAGGCAATCCGAGCGTCTTCCTCAGCTGGACGTTCGGCCAGAACCACCATAATCCGCCCATCCACCCCAAGAATCCGCTCGGCCAGAACCTCCACAATCCGCCCGTCCCGTGCCCTGGACGCTCGGATTGTGTGACAGCTAAATCCATCTTCTACTCGTTCAAAGAAGGATGCGCATTTTTTTCAAAGACCGGCGAAAAGGAGACCGGAGTCTCTCTTGAGACCGACGATTCCTCAAGGACTTAATCGTCATTTAAGCCCTTAGTAAACCCTAATTTATGTACCTAGTCCCCCCTATAAATACCCCATTAGGCTAATTAGATAATTATGATCTTCTTAGCAATCTCTAGTGTAGTTAATATCAATCAAATCTCTCTTTAATCTTGTAATCAACTTTTAATCAAGTCTTAATAAAAATCTCATTTCATTAATCTCTATTTTGTTCATCTTTTATTTTGGGTAATTGAAGATTATTTGGGTTATTATTGGGAGATTGACAACCTTCCAATCAAGCATCAAGTACTTCTATTATTCTTTGCTTTATTATTGGAATCATTATTAGGTATAATTCTCTTAATTCCTTTTTAATTATTGTTAATCATTTTCATTTATTCATCATGTTTTACTTTGTTGGTATGATTGACAACCTTGCTAGCATGTTCAACATGATAATGAGTGAGTAGTTTTCTTAGCTATGGTTAATGGGTAATTAGGGGAAACCAACACGGGGGATGATTCATGCTTAGTTTAATATGTTTTCATAGTTTATTTGCTTGCTTGTTGTGATCTCAACTTATGCACATGTTATGTTTGATGAAATGTGAGCCTATGAATCCTTGCATTTTTTACCCATCACCTATCTTTTCAATGAGACTTGTAAGACATAAACCAAGTCGAGTCTCATTAGACCATGCATATAGTTGAGTAGGGAAGATTAAGTAGACTTGTAGGTGTTGTACAATCTAATCGATTCGGCTCCGGGACCCAAACTTTCCTAGGATTGTAAGATATAAACCAACTCGATCCATCATAACAATAATTGTTTGCTTATAATTTGAGAATATGTTTGTATGATCAATTCCCATGAATCCTCTATGACCCCATGACACCCTAGTGCCTTTTATCAATTGTTTACATCCCTTTTTAATAATCTTGCTTCTTTACTTTTATTGCTATTTAGTTTAGTGATCTTCTATTCATACCCCAAATTGTGACACCGCTAGTTGCAATTGAAAATCTCATCTCAATTCCCGTCCCTTGGGATCCGACCTTTACTTGCCTCTTTACTAATTGTAGAGTTGATTGTGGAGTTATAAATTGTGTTTTGGTCTAGGTGCTCCTAACGACAAGTAACGAAAACTAAACCTCCCTTGGAGTCCGACCAAAAATGGCGTCGTTGCCGGGGACGGTGTTAACTTGATTTAGATTTTCTTAAATTATTATTAGTTGTGTCTTTCTTTGCCTTGGGGAAGTAAAACTCCTCAAGGTTTGTTCTAATTGTTTTCAAGTTGTTTTATATTTTGCAAGATGGACCTTATAGATTGTTTTGTAGAGAACCACTTAAGTATACCTTTATTCAAAGATCCCATGCAAGCATTGGAAGCCTTGGAAGCAAGTGAGGCTAAAAATATGTATTGGGAATTGGAGGTAGATCTTTTTGAGGCCGCTCTAGCTAACAAAGAAATTACTCATGCACAATCCGAATTAGTACATAACATCCTTGTGGAAGCATATCAACCTATAGAAAATGAGCAATCCATCCTAGAAGACATCTTACAAGTTCAAGAGCAAGAGGAATTCGTCATGGAATTCGAGTGAGATGAGATTGATGAGAATGAAGAACAAGTTGAATATCCCATGAGAATGGAATGTCTAATGGAAATGGAGCAAATTCTCAATGAACCTCCAAAGGAGGAAAGTGAGGTACAAACCCCTACTTTAAAACCCCTTCCCCCAAATTTGAAATATACTTACCTTGATGATTCAAAGACCAAACCCGTGATTGTTAATGATAGACTTGATGAAAACCAATTGGGAAAAATGTTTGATGTGTTGAAGCAACATGAAAAGGCTATAGGTTATAGTCTAGATGACCTTAAGGGGATAAGTCCCAACTTTTTTATGCATAGAATTCATCTAGAGGAGGACCATAGACCTACCATTCAACCTCAAAGGAGATTAAACCCCCACATGCAAGAAGTTGTCAAGGGAGAGGTTATGAAATTACTTGATGCGGGAATCATATATCCCATATCGGACTCTTTGTGGGTTAGCCCCGTCCAAGTGGTACCTAAAAAAGGAGGTACCACGGTGGTCGCAAATGAGAAGAATGAGCTAATACCTACAAGGAAGATTACCGGTTGGCTTATGTGCATTGACTATCGAAAATTGAATTCCGCAACAAGAAAGGATCATTTCCCCCTACCATTCATTGACCAAATGCTTGAGAGGTTAGCCTCCAACAATTTCTTTTGTTACCTTGACGGGTATTCGGGATTCTTTCAGATCCCTATACACCCGGATGACCAACATAAGACCACCTTCACATGCCCTTATGGTACTTTTGCATATAGGAGGATGCCTTTTGGCTTATGTAATGCCCCCGCCACTTTCCAAAGATGCATGATGAGTGTCTTCTCCGATTACCTCGAGACCATAATGGAAGTTTTTATGGATGATTTTAGCGTTTATGGAAAGGACTTTGACTCATGTTTGCATAATCTTTCTCTTGTATTGCAAAAATGTGAAGATGTTAGTCTTGTTTTAAATTGGGAAAAGTGTCACTTCATGGTCAATGAAGGAATTGTTTTGGGTCATTTAATCTCGGAAAAGGGCATCGAAGTCAATAAAGCTATGGTTGAGGTGATAGAGAAACTCCCACCTCCCGTGAATATTAGAGGGGTGAGAAGTTTTCTCGGTCACGCGGGTTTCTATCGCCGTTTCATAAAAGATTTTTCAAAAATAGCAAAACCCCTCACTCAACTCTTACTTAAAGATCCCCAATTCCATTTCACTGATGAGTGTGTTGAAGCCTTTAATAGAATCAAGGAAGCATTAATCTCGGCACCGATCATTCAACCTTCAAATTGGGAACTACCGTTCGAGATTATGTGTGATGCTAGTAACTACGCCGTTGGAGCGGTTCTTGGCCAACGGGTAGGAAGAGCTCTTCATGCCATATATTATATAAGCAAGACTCTTGATCCCTCCCAAGTGAACTATGATACCACCGAGAAAGAGCTTCTTGCTATTGTCTACGCTTTGGACAAATTCCGTTCCTACTTACTTGGATCCAAAGTAATTGTCTTTTCGGATCACCGTGCTCTCCGACATCTCTTGATAAAGAAGGAGGCAAAACCAAGGTTGTTGAGATGGATTTTGCTTCTTCAAGAATTCGACTTGGAAATAAGAGACAAGAAAGGAGCCAAAAATGTAGTGGCGGATCACTTGTCAAGGATCCGGTTTCATGATGAACAAGGAGAAACGCCGATCAATGACTCATTTTCCGACGATATCTTGATGGCCATTCAAACATAACTTGAAAGGCACATCACCCCATGGTTTGCCGATTATGCCAACTATATCGTTGGAAGAGTACTCCCTCCAAATTTGAACTACAACCAAAGAAAGAGGTTATTATTCGAAGTAAAAAGGTACTTTTGGGATGACTCAAACCTCTAGAAAGAGTGTAGTGATGGGCTCTACCGGAGATGCATCCCTCAATGGGAAGTCCAAGGAATCTTGGAAGGATGCCACTCATCAACTTACGGTGGGCACCATGGAGCAAGGAGAACCATTGCGAAAATTCTTCAATCGGGCTTTTATTGGCCTACAATGTTTCAAGACACAAGGGAATTCATCATTCATTGTGATGCTTGTCAAAGAACGGGGAATATCTCGTGGAGGAATGAAATGCCACAAAGGGGCATACTAGAGGTAGAGATCTTCAACATTTGGGGGATCGACTACCAAGGTCCGTTTGTGACATCCAATGAGAATAAGTACATCCTTGTGGCCGTAGATTACGTCTCAAAGTGGGTGGAGGCAATTGCCACTCCAAACGATGATGCGAAGACGGTCACCAAGCTCTTCAAGAAAATAATTTTCCCAAGATTTGGAGTTCCTAGAGCAATCATAAGTGATGGAGGAACGCATTTTCATGAAAAGAAGCTCGCATCCCTTTTGACCAAGTATGGTGTTCAACATAGAACCGGCTTAGGATATCATCCTCAAACAAGCGGTCCAGTTGAAGTTTAAAATAGAGAGATCAAGCAAATTCTTGAGAAAGTTGTAAACAAGACCCGAAAGGATTGGAGCACGAAGCTTGATGACGCTCTTTGGGCTTATAGGACGGCCTATAAGATTCCCATAGGAGCCTCCCCTTACAAGCTTATTTATGGAAAAGCATGCCACTTGCCAATCGAATTGGAGTGCAAATATTTTTGGGCAATCCGAGCCCTTAATCTTGATCTCAAATTAAGTGGTCAAAACAGGATGATACAAATTCAAGAGTTGGAGGAATTCCGACTACAATCTTATGAGAATGCCAGGATCTACAAGGAAAAGAGAAGATTGCTTCATGACAAGAGGATTAAACAAAAAGCCTTGCACAAAGGAGATAAAGTCCTTTTATTCAATTCCCGATATCGACTCTTTCCCGGGAAGTTGAACTCTAGATGGATGGGTCCCTATGTGATCACCGAGGTTGGGAAATATGGGGATTTTGAAATCAAGGCGGAAGATGGAAGCAAATTCAAGGTCAATGGTCAAATATTGAAGCCATATTATGAGGGAGCATTTATTGGAGAGGTCGAGGTCACCTACCTCGGGCCTCCACATCCTTGAAAGAATCATCAAAGGGAGAGTTTGGTGGAGTCCTCCCTAAACCACCACTTGTAAATATACTAACCCCTCTAACTTGTATTTATAATTTTATTGCATTCCTTTAAATCATAAACATAAATTCTTTCCATGAGAGTAAGTGAGGGAGGGTCACTAATGATTTTTTTTGATGAAGGAAGGAACTAATTTTCAACTGTGGGGAAGCTTTTATCGGAGTTAAGGAAATTAAAGGGAATCCGCAGCAAGCAACCCGAGCGTCTAAAGAAAGAATTCGCTCGGTTTGTAAAAAGACGCCCGTATTATTGAGAATCCGCTGGTCCGGCAGGAATCCGAGCGTCTGAAGACGAAACCTGCTCGTTTTTTTACCAGTGCAGAATAAGCAAAGTCGCTGTAATAGAATCCGCTCGTCTTTAAGAAAAGACACTCGTCTCCTTTCAGAAAATCCGAGCGTCCCGTGCTCGATCCGCTCGTCTTGGCTGCGGCAATTTTTTGCAAAAATTAGCTGTAAAAGAATCCGAGCGTCTTCCCTGGAATCCGCTCGTCCCAGAATGACAAAATCCGAGGGTCCCGAGCCCGAATTCGCTCGTCTTCCTGCGTCCTTCACTCCCGATTTTTCCAATTCTAATTCTCCCCACCACACAATTTGTGACACATCACCCTTTCTTCCACTTGTATTATAAAAACCCACCTTCTTATGACTCCAAAGCATATCCCAAACACTCTTTAATTCCACGAAATCAAAAAGCCCCAATTTCTAGGGTTTCAAAAGCAACATTCAATCCACAAAGAGCATCTTCATACATCAACAATTCAAAAATTCCAACTCAACAAGCAAGAATGGGACCAAAGGGATCTTCCTTTAGGGATAGAAGAAGACCAAGAGTAAGAGGAAGCTCTTCTACCTCTCACATCAACACTCTAAGGAGGGAGCATGAAGAAATTGTGGATCTTACAAGGCTTGATGACTTCTCAAATGTTGAATTCGTCAATGATGTACAAAGGCTCGTTTTTCACCGGCTTCTTCGTAAGAACATTCTCCCTACTAAGTTTTTATGTCATATAACTTTAAGGAAGCTTGGGATTTACCATCAAATGGAAGCCCTTTTTGAATTGTTTGGTCTCTCTACCCTATTCCACATGCATGAGCAAACTTACTGATCCCTTGTTCTTGAATTTTTGAGCTTCTTGAAGATTACAACCTTGAATAGAACAATATTGTAGATACCCAGTATCTGCTGAGACTCCAACAAACACCCGATGATTATCGGACTACAACATGTTTTGGAATCGCGGCTTTTGATCGACAGTTTGTGTACAACTTTACGTCGGAAAACTTAAAACGATTTCGAAAATAAAATATCTCAAAATATTTCAAAAATACCTGGAGTGTTTAATGCACGACGACGGGGTCGCAATGACACTAACTAGAGTCAAAACCGACACCGGACCAAAAACCGACTCAAAAATTCAAATCCCAACTCCAACAACGAGTCAAACCGAGTCAACCACCAAAAACAAAACTTTCCAAACCTTCTACCTTAAGTTTTCCCGGATTTATGTTTGGTCAAGTACCAAACATATGACTACAAAATCTAGGATAGAACAAATCATGATTGCGTTTGTTGTGAAAGTGACAACACAGCTCGAAGACCCGCGACATGGCTCGCGCCTCTTTGAGCAGCCCAAGTGGCCACGTCGCTCAAAACTAACACAACCACTCATTCTCCTATAAATACCCCTTAAATGCCACCCATTTGGGACTTACGCGAGTGTCCGCCCCCTCTTTTCTCCCTTAAAATTCTCGACTCGACTTCTTAAGTCACAATCCGACGCGTATTTACGACCTACCGATCGTAAATACAAGCCTTACACATTGTTTGGTACCGTCATCGTGCATTAAATCACTTGACCGACCATTTCGAGCACTACAACATCACTAAGTTTAAAACACTCTTTTTTACTTACCAAAACGGTTTTAAACCGAGTTTTTTCCGATCAAACGAGTTATTACACTTACGTCGGTCACTCGCCATAACCAAACATGTAAGTATGAGGGTGTAAAAATCCTCTTTTATTATGTTTTCATTCGTTTCATGACTATAACATGCTAAAACATGCATAACATGAACCAAAACATGGAATAAACGAGCCAAAACTGATTTTTGGTCTGAGGCAGAAGCCTCTAAGGTCGCCAACTAGCCCGCGCCTAAACGGGGTATTCAGACCAGAGATCAACCTTGTTTGTTCTCGTCATTTCCCTTAATCTATTTTTCATATTTGTAATCGGTTTTTACCATTTCAAGTATTTTCGAACCACTTTTATTTTATTTCACATGTTTTAACCATAAAGCATTTTTCACCCTTGGTTCCTCATACCATGACGGTTAAATCCATGTTTCGGTAATAATATTTGGTTAATGATATTTATAAGGTATTTTAAAGCCTTTTATTTCATTTCTTTACGTTTTCAAACAAACATATTAGTCACCAACACAAAGTCATCCTTGGTTCTACATACCATGCCGGATTTTAACCCGGGTACGATGATGAGTATCGACTAATAACATTCAAATGGACTTAAAAAAATTAGTCCATGATCATTTTCAAAACTATTCATGTCAAATTTGTCAAATCGAACCCGACACCGAATATTATCAAAATAATGATGATCATTCGAGTCGAGTTCTTCAAATCAACAAATGCGGTCTAAATGACCCCCCTTTAAATCAAACCGGGACAAATACCCATTTCAACATGTTCTATAACGTTTTCTAAAAGGTCAGAACACGGCACATAAACCGTGGGCTAACCTGCGCCTAAACAGGCCCTCCATTTCTCATTTTCAAAACCAGATGGAGGCCCCTTATACCGCCGGCTGGCTCGCGCCTCATATAGCCGTCTGGTATAGGGCCTGTTCCATTCCAGCATTGGTCTAGGACGATCCCGACTCCGGTTAGCCCGGATATAGGACGGATCAGATGACTATTTGATTATCCAAAACCATATTTGCAAAATGCCTTACTAAGATAAATGGATCATGTTATGTACCCTAAACCTAATACGGTAAATGGATGTTTAATTTCCGTCTTGCATGCAAATCAATCATTAATCCAACTCGACATCTTATACTCGATACTTGGATTAAATCAACCCACTTAGAAAGCTCTCACATGTTAGGTTTAAATCATTGGATGTGCATTCATGCATTTAAACCGTTTTATCAACTTTTGCATTCAACCAACCAAGATCGATCAGTAGAGGCCGCTAACGCGGGCGGGATTGGGTGTCTGATTAAAGGGCTTCCGAATACGTACCTTCACCTCTTACTCAGAAACTTTGGATAGTGGACGACTTTATCCAGGGCGTACGAGAGTCATTCTAGAGATAGGATGCTAAAGAGGGACGATTTTCTTATCTTTAGTACCTATGTCAAACGCTGCTTTGTGCTTCGATTTGACCGAGGTATAAAGTGGAATTCGAACGGGTTCCAGGCATCCCACAAATGCTTGGTGGCGACTCCTCACATCTCTATTCATTTCGAGACCCTTACCGAGACGAAACTGACCGATCTAAAAACGATCCGGTCGAAAGCATTTTTACGCCGCCGAGCGTGGCTTTCAAAAGACCGTTGTACGTCCACAGATCGAGGTGGGCTTGCAGGTGAGCCATGTCCACAGATTGGCGACTCCGCTGGGGATAACTAGGACACTTACGTCTTTGTGATCCCTAGATGGTGAGACTCGAACGAGGTCTTGGTTGGAATGCATTAATTGATATTGCGGTCACGGTCGGGTTCCTTGTCCGGGCCCATAACCTAACCCTTTTCGACCAATTGGCTCGTCTCGTCGGCGTGAGTTTTTCTCATCCCCGCGTTTCGAATCCCGATTGAGTCAAGCATACCGTTGACGTTACACATTTCTGTTTCGTCAAAGGGCTTTCATCACTTTCGAGCACGAGGCTAGGGCACCCTCCTTACACATTTTGTTTGGATTGGTATCACTCTCGCAAATCGGGGTTTGATTGCTTGGTGTGTAACCCACCCTTTTTAGCCAAAACCTGTGTCAGCATAATGCATAATATAATGAACTGCGAGTGCTTATGTGCTACCTGATCATAAGTCCTTCCGTTTCATTTTCAAACTTTCAAAAACACCTTTTTGCGCCGTTATAATGGCCATTTCAAAACTCCGGTCTTTCACCGACCGTTGCACGCCTTTCTAGGCCGTCGTAATAACGATTTTCAAACCCGGTTTTGTATAACCATTTCAACACGCCTTTCTAGGCCGTTGTAATGATGATTTTCAAACCTGGTTTTGTATAACCATTTCAACACGCCTTTCTAGGCCATCGTAGTGAAGATTTTCAAACTCGGTTTTGTATAACCATTTCAAATCACATTTTTTACGCCATTATAATCGCCGCGTCTAGACACGGATTTTAACTCATTTCGCGCCGACAATGGCTCTTTCAAAACCCGAGAAAAGCACACACCCTTTTCTCGAGACACTTTCGAGATCCCGAGGACCATACACCGTCCCCGAGACCTCTTCAAGTATTTCAAAATCGATTTTCAAAACATACAATTTTGAATTTCAAAAACCGTCTTGGGAAACAATGCACTGTTTTCCGAGCCGACTCAAACTCAAAACCGTCTTTTGCAAATAAACTTAAGACGACCCCTTTCAACTGATCGACTTGCGGAGATTTCTATCTTCGGAAGTCGTCCATTGAAGCAACAAATGAATCTTTTTGAAAATTTCTATTTTCGAAAACTTCAGTCCACCATTCCGATTCCGCCTCGTGTCTATCGAGTCAAAGCAAACGTACTTATGGGTCTTTACTTATGAGTCGTCTCACTACGAGACCCGTCCAACGGCGTCACACCGTCATGTTGGACTCGTGTCAAAGGTTCGGTCAAACACCGTCACGTCATAAATTGAGTCAGCACCGAGGGACCACACACGGTCGCCCCGTCTTGTTGAGTCTGATCTTTGTCCCGTCCTTTGTGTTGTGTGCGTTCAGTCTTGGAACCCTGTCGGATTGAGTTGTAATGTGAGCCATTTTTCTGCCTCAGAGCCATGGCCCCGTCTTCAACTTCGTCTGTCAACCACAACAACAATGATAACAACAGAGATATCACAACTGATCAGCTAGCCAGCCTGCTTACCGCTCTTAAGGTCACCCTGGATCCCGTCGAGACCCGTATCGACGCCCTCGAGAACAAGGAAATTGGGGAACATAATACCCCACCTCTGGCTGAAACTGAGAAGAGATTGAAACTCTTGGAAGAACAGCTCCTAGCCTGGGGTAACAATATCCATCTTAAGAACAACCGAAGGTTCAAACCTATTGGGGACCAGTTACCTGACAACTTCACCCTGACTGACGTGCCTAAGTTCAAAGGAGTGGAGGACCCACTTAACCATATCCGTGCTTTCAAGGACTACATGGCCATTAAAGGGGTCAATCAGGAACTTTTTACCCGGATCTTCCCATCCTCTTTGGAGTCGATCCCTCGCCAATGGTACTACTCCCTTGATCCGAAAAACCTTACTACTTGGGATGAGATCGCAGTTGAGTTTGCCAAACAGTATGCCGACAATGTCGAGATCCAGGCCAACACCCGTACTCTCGAAGTACTAACCCAGAACGACAAGGAAGGGTTCACTGAGTTCCTAACCCGTTGGAGGAGGGTGAGTACTCAATTGGTCAGTAAGCCGAGTGAATCAACTCTGGTGGAAAAGTTTGTCAACAATCTCTGCCCGGTTTATGCCAACCTACTGAGGTATCAGAATATCAAGACCTTCCAAGATCTGAACATTCTGGGGACGCGCATTGAGGATGACCTCCGAAAGGGTGTCTTAGCAAAGACCACTGGCAGAGGCTATCAGGGATCCACCTCAACCGGATCTCGCCCTTACGGTCAGACAAACAAGATTGATGAGGTTAACCTCGTCGAACCATCTACGAAGAAAACTGAGCGCCCCCAGAGAGTGTTTACCAACATAGGGTCGACTTAGGCAAGTGCCGTGAAAAGACTCATGGACCAGGGGAAGTTACAACCGATCGGACCCACCCCGGATCTGACCGATGCCAAGAAGTCCCGGTTCTGGAACCCCAATGCTTACTGTCAATATCATCGGGGGAAATGGCATGATACCGAAACTTGTTTCAAACTCAAGCACCTCATTCTGGACATGATCGAGAAAGGAGATTTGCCTTTACCCCCACCAACTAAACTGAACAACAAAACAAATCCCCTGGGAATTCACGCCATCTCTGACGATGAGCCGACCCTAGACTGCTCTCACCTCATCCAGCCGGTCGATGAGGAGGTGAATGTCTTGGAAAAAGATCCTTCAGACGGATTGTTTGTGTTTAGTGCTGCCACTATGCTCACTATGTTTCAACAAGTTGAGGAGGCCATAGCCAGCCTCTCTGAGAGAATCTCCCGACTCGACGACGCCTACCGTCGACTCATCTTCAATCCTCCAGCACCACGCCCGAGGGAGAATTCCCCAAGCATTCAAAACTACCCACCCCAGGATGGATTGCTCCCACGACCATTCTGGCATAGGCCCCACGAAAATTACCCTCAAAATAACTACCCTCAAAATAACTACCCCCATAAAAATCGCCCTCACAAAAATATCCCTCACAAGAACTACCTACCGAGGAATACCCCTCCAAGGTATCCTCGAGACTCCGAAATTAATGGCATATGGAGAGATGATGTTGAGGATGTCTATATCATCCCAGGGAAGGAGAAGCGGGCGAAATAAATTGGGCATCTCACCCGGTCCGGACGTCCCTATCAGAATCCGAACAATCCAATGGTCGTTCGAACAACGAATGACCAAGTCATTCCTCAGGTAGACCCCCAACCGAAGGCTCTCGAGAACTCAATCCTGAAACAACTTCACAAAGCAAAAGCCGAGATCTTGATCTGGCAACTGATCGCAACGTCCTTCGAGCATCGGCAGGCCTTGGGAAAATTAACCGTGCCCTCCACCTCTTCCCCAGAAGAAATAGTGGCGCACATGACAAGGGACGCCCCTGATCTGAACAACCCGGTCGTCTTCTCCAATGAGGACATCCCTCCGTTCGGAGCCAATCATAACCTGGCCCTGTATATCACCGTACAATGCCTCTAGAAAAATATACCCATGGTCCTCGTGGATGGCGGTTCCGCCGTGAATGTCATTCCTCTTAAAACTGCCCATAGGCTGGGTATCAAGGAATCTGATTTGATCCCAACGAATCAAGCAGTACGCGCCTACGACGGCACTCGTCGCAAAGTCGCTGGGCTAGTCACTTTGACCGTTGCAACCGGGCCACTAGAAAGACAAACCAGTTTTCAAGTGGTCGACATCGACGCTTCTTTCAACATGCTCCTGGGACGTCCCTGGATTCACGCCGTCAAGGCGGTCACCTTAACTCTCCACCAGAAGATCAGGGTCCCTTTTAACGGGAAAACGATCACAATTCCTGCTTCCCCAATCAAGGCAGTTATGAGAAAGGGGATAGCCTCCCAAGCCATTGAGGAGGACGACAATGAAATCTGGGGTTTCCAAGCCGTGAAAGCCATAGCTGATGAATCAACACCCTCTGACAGTGACCCGTTCACCAACCTCGCGGTCAACCATATTATGATGCGTCAGGGTTATTTCCCGGGTTTGCCGCTCAATCCATTGATGGACCCGCTGCCTCCCTTGAAACAAGCTAAGGTCCCCAACATTCCCTTTGGGCTGGGATATGAACCTACCGACGAAGATATCCAGGAGATGAACCTCGTAGTCCGAAAACGCAAGAAGCACGGGATTATCCTCCGTCCCTACCATCTGACTCTCAACGGATACTTTGTCCGCGAAAGAGAGTCCGAACTCTACCACAGTTTTCCAGAACCAATCTATGACTCTGTGGTGAAGGCTAGGTACCCGGGAGTGGAAGTCTTCTAGGACTGCTACTTTATCCCCGACAACATCGAAGCTGCATCATCTGAGTCCAAGCCGTCACCGTGCCTTGACGGACAAGCTGTCACACTCCAGTTTGGGGAAGATAACGTCAAACACCTCGACTATGAGGATATCATCAACATCGCCCTGAAAGACAATCAATTTGATCCAACCGCCTTGATCTCCGATACTGACCCGGAGAAAGCTACCCAGGGCTGGAGGAAAACCGTCAAGTGGACCGATCGCCAGGGCCGCATTCTCAGGATAACAACTGGAGAAGGCCCTATATTCAAGGAGGGAAGTGAAGAAGGATCTGAGTCCGAGTCTGAGTCGGAGTCAGAGTCTGTTATTGCTCCTAACACTCCTAATCTCCCAGTCAAGGTCCCCTTCCCACTGTTTTATCACAAAGTCGTGGGTGATTCAGAGGCTGAGTCTGCTAAGGTCACCCCCACTCCCATGAAAGGTGACAACCTGGAGCCTGTTCCAGGGGCCACTTCCTCTGTTCTGTCGCCTCTGACTGACCACGAGATGTCTGTCCTTTCCGAGCTTTTCGCTCGTGTCAACTTAATGAACGCTAAGTTTGCTTATAACTCGTCTCAATTTAACTGCAATGCAATTCTGAATGACTATGAGGAATTTGACTTGAGTAACTACCCACCTCACTTAGCCAAAGAACTTGACAAACGGGAAACCAGAACCCCCACCATTGAGGAGACCGAGCCTATTAACGTAGGAACCGACAATACACCTCAAGAACTTAGGATAGGGACAACCCTGGACCCCTCGGAAAGACAACAGTTCATTAACCTCCTCCACGAATACAAGGACGTGTTCGCCTGGTCTTACAGAGACATGCCTGGTATTGACAGAGAAATTGCAGAGCACCGGATACCCATTAAACCCGGGGCTAAACCTGTGAAGCAGAAGCTACGCCGGATGCGCCCTAAAAATCAAGGAAGAAGTTGATAAACAGTTCAAGGCTGGTTTCATCAAAGTGTCTGAATACTCTGATTGGGTGGCCAATATTGTGCCGGTACCAAAGAAGGACGGAAGAATTCGGGTTTGCGTCGACTTCAGGGATCTGAACAAGGCGAGTCCAAAGGACGATTTCTCTTTGCCACATGTTGACATTCTGGTAGACAATACCGCCGAGCATGCTCTCCTATCCTTCATGGACGGGTATGCTGGGTACAACCAGATTAAAATGGCTGAGGAAGACATGCACAAGACTGCGTTCACTACAAAGTGGGGTACATAATGCTACACGGTCCTGCCTTTCGGCCTCATCAACGCCGGAGCAACCTATCAAAGAACCGCTACCACTCTCCTACATGATATGATGCCCAAGGAGGTAGAGGTATATGTCAATGACATGATCGTCAAATTAAAAGAACGGGACGGCCACATCAGTGCCCTCCGAAAATTCTTCGCTCGTCTGCGGAAACATAACATGAGACTAAATCCTCAGAAGTGTGCATTCAGGGTCACCTCCGGAAAACTCTTGGGACATGTCGTCAGCAAAAGAGGCATTGAGATTGATCCAATCAAAATCAAAGCCCTTCAACAAATGCCTCGGCCTAGGAACGAGAAGGAGATTCGGGGATTTCTCGGTCAGGTCCAATACATCAGCCGGTTCATTACCAAGCTCACTATGATTTGTGAACCAATATTCAAAAAGCTGCGCGCTTCCGATCACACCGATTGGGACGACGACTGTCAGAAAGCCTTCGACAGGATAAAGGAAATCCTATCCAAACCTCATGTCCTCATGCCACCTCAACAAGGGATTCCTCTATCCCTATACCTGACTGTTACCAACACAGCCATGGGAGCAATGCTATCACAAACAGTTGGCAACGAAGAGCGAGCCATCTACTACATCAGCAAAAAGTTCATTGAGTACGAGATGAGGTATACCCAACTGGAAAAGACATGCCTTGCCCTAGTATGGTCAACAAAGAAGCTGCGACATTACATGCTCAGCTACACGGTCCACATCTACTCCAAGATGGACCCGGTTAAATACATCATCGAAAAACCCGTACTAAACGGAAGGCTGTCTAGGTGGACACTGATGCTGTCCGAGTTTGATCTCAAGTTCGTACCCCTCAAGGTTATCAAGGGAAGAGCAGTCGCTGATTTCCTAGCAGAAAATCCCGTCAACGAGGATCCAACGACCGACACATGGTCACTTCCTGACGAAGACATCCTTTGTGCCGACTCCGACGCATGGGACCTATACTTCGATGGTGCATCTAATCTGAGAGGCTTCGGGGTAGGAATCCTTCTAATCTCACCAGAGGGAGAACACGTTCCGATCTCGGTCAAGCTAGACTTCGCCGTCACTAACAATGCCGCTGAATATGAAGCATGCCTCATCGGCCTACAAGCAGCCATCACACTTAGCATCAAGAGACTGAGGGTCCACGGCGATTCCTCGCTCATCATCAATCAGGTGTCCGGATCATGGAAAATCTAATCTGACAGCTTAGCTCCTTACCGACCAAAGATCAATCAGGAGGCCGAGTTCTTTGACCAAGTCGTCTATTTCCACTTGCCACGAGAGGAAAATCAATTTGCTGACGCCCTGGAAAAACTTGCCGCGCTCATCAACATACCTGACGACATGACATCAATGCCCCTATGTGTCGAGAGAAGGAGCGAGCCAGCTCACATTTGTGCCATTATCGACGACGAGGAAAGCCATGATGAACCTTGGTACCAAGCCATCCTCAATTATAAAACCAAAAACGAATTCCCTCCCAACTCTGATCAAAGAGGACAAAGAGCCATTCGTTTACTTGAATCACAATTCGTGATAAACCAAAATCAACTCTATAAAAGAACAACCCAAGGAATTCTCCTCCTTTGCATTGACCATCAGAAAGCCAAGAAAGTCATGGGAAAGGTTCACGACGGAGAATGTGGCCTGATGTGTGTCTTAAATATGTTGTTTTACGCCCTATTTTACACGCATTTCAGAGCTCATTTATGTAGTTTATGCTACTATTTGCCCCATTTCGTCTACTTTCGTGTTTTTATGTAATATTGTAGATTTATGCGGAAATGAGTAGAAATCAAGCTAAATCCGTCCCCAAGTACTTGGCATTTTATTTGACATGAAGTATTCACTCGGGAAATGACCTTGGTGCGCATTTCGAGGCCTGAAAGACAACTTTATGAAGAATTAGAAGCGGACTACCAGCTATAGTGGTCAATCGACCAGAACACGAAGAACAGAAGCTACTGTACAACGTAGGTTGGTCGATCGACTGGTCCTTGTGGTCGATCGACCAGACCGTGATTCTGACGCAAGTTAAAAGATCGAGAATTAGGAAGCCCATGGTAATTTAGGTTAATAGGATTAGGTTACGTGATAATTCGTTTATAACGTAACTCCTCCTCAGATAGTTATCATCCAGTTTTATTCATCAAGTTCTTAACATACAATTTGATAGTCATTAGTTTAGATTATTTCCGTCAATAAAGTTTACTTTTTGCATTCGGTTTTGATCTTTCCTCTTCAATTCTTCCTACGGTATTTTCTGTTCCTTCGTTTAATACTCGCTGCTTTAATTCATTCGTAGTATATAATTGTTAGGTTAGAATTCCCAAAGCCAATTATCGTTTTACGTTAATTGTTCATTTAATTAATTTAAATATGAATTTGAATGCTTTAATTGTTGATTTTATTGCTGTCATTATTTCTAGTATGAGTAGCGAAATACCCTGTGCTAGGATGTAGGGGATCTGTAGGTTAGGCGGAATTAGAATTAGGAAGACCTAGATCGCGCCATGGTCGATCGGCCGGCCTACCTGGTCGATCGACCGGCTCCGTGAGTTTTACTTCGTTTTAATTAATTTAATTGCTATATTTGACGAATCGAGTACACGCGACTAGTTGAATGTTTAGGAATTGACCGACCCGATAAGATCGAAAGATAGGGGAGGGAAATAGACTACCTAATTGAGACGACTAAATTAATAAGATCGAGAGATAAGTTAATTTAGACTTTTAAATCACTTTTCAGGACGAAAGTTAGCATTAGTGATATTAGGGACCCGTAGCGAGATCGAAAGATGCTACATGTTAAGAATGGAACGAGAGGACTTCTTATTTTCCCGTCTCACGTGATTGTTTTAGACCTACCTAGTGTACTGCCGCCGAAACTATAGTGAACCGATCATCTTAGTACCCATTTTAATATTTGATTTTATTTACTTCTTTTATTAGCTCATTTATTTGTCTTAGCTTTGTTGCCTTTAGCTATAGATCACTCAAAACAAACCCCCACTCATTTGTTACTTTAAGACTAAAATCAGACAACTAATAATTGCATCGCCTCTCTGTGGTTCGACCCTGATTGCCACTAGTTATAGTAGTAGTTTGGAAATATAAATTTATCTTTGGTACTCTACGACGGTATCAAATTTTGGCGGCGTTGCCGGGGAGGCAATTGTTTAAATTTTTAGGTTTTTTATTTTTAGTCTTTCTCTTAGTTTAAGGGACATCTGTTCCTTAAACTATTCTCATATTCTACTTGTAGTTTCCTCATATGCGCAGGTCACAGGGTGGTATACCGAGACCATTAGATCCTGAGATCGAAAGGACTTTGCGCGAGTTGAGGCGATCATCTAGAGTATTGCCGACAGAGGAAGAGCTGAGTACTCTGTCCAGTTACTACGAGAACGAGCTGTTTGAGGAGGATCCACCTTCGTCACCTATTTCTACTTCCTCGGCTGAGACCGTCACATCTCCAGACATGGTGAAGAAGCAAGTATAGCGATCACTCGAAAGAACACATTTGCGAATCTCTATAAGGGATTCGCATTAACAGGGACGGACAGAAAATTCGAGCCGAAACCGTCTTATATTAATTTGGTTGAGAGAAACCAATTTGGGGGAGCTGCAAATGAAGATGCAGCTAAACATATGGAGACATTCATTGACTACTGCTGCTCCATACCCCCACCGACAGGTGTGACCCAGGACCAGGTGAAGGAGACGATGTTCATATTCTCACTTCGTGATGCGGCAAGGGAATGGTACCGAGATCTGGTTCGAGCTGCTAATGGGATCACTGATTGGAATTAGCTGGCCCTAGTATTCTACAAGAAATATTTCTCTGTGTCGAAGACCAATGCCATTAGAGCTCAGATCACGAGCTTTAAACAGGGTCCTGATGAGAATTTTCATGAGGCATGGGTCCGTTTCAAGAAGCTGGTGCGAACTATTCCGCACCATGGGTTCGAGCAATGGAGCCTATGCAATCAGTTTTATAATGGGCTTTATGACGATCAGAGGGCTATCCTGGATGCTGCAGCTAATGGCAGATTCCAGGAGAATGTTGGAGAAACTAAGGGGTGGAAAATCATTGATGATATGGCCACCCATAAAGCCGAGCATGGAAATTCAAGGGGAAATCAAAGGAGAGCTGCTGAATCCCCTTCTGTAGCTGCATTAGAGGCTCTTACGGCGAGATTTGATAAGTACGAGTTGGGAGGAGCTTCAAAAGGAGGGATTTATCAAGTGAATGCTGTGACAGACGGTCCTTTCGTCTGCAAAAGATGTGGAGCTGAGGGACATATTTCGGATTTTTGTCCTAGTCCCTATGAGTCTTGTGCTGCTTTTCAACATTATAGGCAGACAAACACTTATTTTGAGCCGAATGTCCCTCCAAACTTGAGGTGGAGTAGCCAAAATTTCCAAAATCCGACTCCACCCCCACATCAGCAGCAGCAGCAGCAAAGTTATGTGCCCCCTCATAAGCAACAACAGTTTCAAAAGCCTCTCTATGTGCCTTAGCAGCAGCAATTTCAAGGTTCTGACATTTCTGAGTTGAAAAATATGGTTCAAAATCTGTCAGGTTTGCTGCAAAAGGAGTCTCAAGCTAGAGAAACTTTTACAAAAATGCTTAAGAGTCAAATTGCTCAATTGGCAAGCAAAAGTGCAACTCGAGCTCCGGGGCAATTACCGTCGCAGCCGGACCAAAAAGAGACTCTTAATGCTATCACTTTGAGGAGTGGGTCTACCCTTGATGGTCCCGCTATGGTCGAAGATGTCACTGAAAAAAATGAGGCATAACCAAGCAAGAAGAAGGCTGGAGCGAATAATGGCAAGAAGAAGACGTTTACCAGGTATATCACTCGATCAACTGATACACCTGGTCGATCGACCAATCCGCAAAACAAAACAGCTTCTAGTCCTGTAGAAGTCAGTCGATCGACTAACCTACACGGTCGATCGACTGACAACGCTGCTGATGTTGAACCTTTTCGTCCTCCAATGCCAGATAACTTGAGGGACCACTTGTTTCGGGGTACGACGACTCCGAAATTATTGAGGCAAGACCCAAATGCTGATGGGTCTGTTCCGGTTCCAAAGTATGACCCAATGACGATTAATGACTCATTCTTGAGACGGTCTAAAGAGGGTTCGAGCTTCAACAAAGACAAGGTAGTGGATTTTCAGCCTAAATCCACTGACGCGGGTATGCGAGACCTAGAGGAGAGGGCTAAGTTGCTTCTTACAGCCCCCTATCCAGAGAGATTAGTGCCGACAAAGGAACATGTATCATTTTACAAATTTGGAAATGTTATTCGTAGTTTAAATGTGCAAGTTCCTTTCCTTGAATTAGTTAATCTAGTGCCTGCTTACATGAAATTTATGAAGCAACTTTTGTCTAAAAAGAAGTCACTTGGTACTGTGCAATCTATCGCACTAACTGAGGAGTCATGTTCCTATTTGACCCATACTGCGCCTTACAAGCTAGAAGACCCAGGTAGCTTTTCAGTCCCATGTAATATTGGCACCTTTTCTATTGAGAAGGCATTATGTGACCTAGGAGCCAGTATTAGTGTCATGCCTTTAAGTCTTGCTACGAAGTTGAAATTTACTAGGTTTGCAGTTACTAACATGACAGTACAGATGGCTGATCATTCTGCAGTCCAGCCTATAGGAGTCTTAGAGGACATTCCTGTGCAAATAGGAAAGTTCTTTTTCCCTGTTGACTTCGTTGTACTAGATATGCCCGAAGATGCTCACATACCTATCATTTTGGGTAGTCCATTTCTGCACACTGCTGGTGCAGTTATAGATGTTGGCTCAGGGACATTGACCTTTAAGGTAGGGAAACATTCCATTGTCATTGCCCAGACAGCTAAGAAGAAAGACCCCATGTGGCCAGTCACTTGTAATGTGGTTTCTGAAAAGAAATCTTATTTTGTGCTTTCTGACATGCCTACCTCTATGCCTATTTCTGCTGTAACACCTCCGCCCCAGATTGGGAGCAAATTGGAGGAAGATTCTTCTGTTTTAGATATTGCAGGAAATGGTTTGGGGAAGGAAGAGTCGCATGTTGCTCCAGCTGTGAAGAAGCCAATTGTTCAAAGAGGCGGTCTAGGATGTCTTAGCTATGGCACTAATGAGGAGGCTGAGGAGGAGCTAGTCAAAGTGACGGAGTCCGATCTAGATTTTGACGAGCCAGACGAGGTCATTGGTTGGGAAGATATCAAAGGTGTTGATCCGTTGAGTTTTGCGGATGTTGAAGTTGATATGAGTGCAGCTGAGGAGATGAGCACTGTAGAGGCTACTTCTTGTAGCCAGAAGCCGAGCGAGAGGGCCATTCTGTGGCCATTCTTGATCAACTATTAGTTGATTAAGGCTTTTTAAACAAAACATTTTATTGCTTTCGTTAGACTCTTTTTTATTGTTTTGGTTTGCGCGAGACTTTGCATTAATAATTTTGCTTAGGACTTTAAAGGCTTTAGACTGTTACTTTGGGTTATGCGCAATTTTGGGCGCGTTATTATGTGTATTTGCAGGTTTATAGACCAAATTAGCTCAATTTATTGAGCTAATTCGAAGAAAATCAGAACTTACAGCAGGTATTTCAGTCGATCGACTGGCCTGTGTGGTCGATCGACTGAGCTGCGATTCCAGGAGCTTCTGTTCCTGTTCACCCTGGTCAATCGACTGGGTGATGTGGTCGATCGACCACCCAGCGCTGCTGTACCTGTTTTCGATCAATCCCCTGCTGTGTTCGGTCGATTTGCGGGGTTGAGGGAGTCCTTTCTCCACTTTATTTTCCGTTTCACTTATGTTTTCTTCCGTTTCTTGATTTACTTTTGCGCTTCAATTTTATTTTCTCGGATTACGCGCGGTATTTTGTTTGTTTGTCTTTTCAGGTACCTATGATAGCACTGCTGGCTACTGAAACCTCCTAGCTCACGCTGGTTTGGGGAGGTTTCCTTTTGCGCTTAAAGTCTTGTGAGTTTCCAAGACCTTCTTTCATGTCTTATTTAGTTAATTTAACGCAAATTCCCGTTTCCCTTTTATTTCATTATATGATTTTGCACAATGAGGACATTGTGTGATTTGGTTTGGGGAAGGGTTTTTCATTGCATTCACATGTTTTATTGCATTTCTATTTCACGTTTATTGCACTCCAGTTTGCATTTTTTATTTCATTTCATATATATATATACAGAAAATCCAAAAAAATTGAAAATTTTCAAAAAAATTCAAAAATTTTCACGTTTATTTTAGCATGTAGGTCGAGTTGGAAAGGTAGTATTTCAATGACGAGATTGCATTTTCAGTTGTTTATGCCTAAGCCTTGCTAATTGACATGTTATTAGTAGAATCATATATGCATAGTCTACGAGTTTTCGTTAAATATTTTGCTGAACTTGAGGCTTGACTTAGATTTTTGGCAAACTACTTATATATTCTGAGGTTTAGAGCGTATAACTGGTGTCATCCATGACCAGTTTATCTAGGAATGTGAGTAGTACTCCTTATGAGACATGTTATATCAATTTGCATAAATATGAACTTAATCTGCTTAATACCTGTATGCATTCGGGTTCGTGGTTAGTTGACACATGTGGAAGAGGTCACCCCTTTGTTCATTTTGCCCATAAACTCCACACTGCCAGAAATAGCCTTTTATTGTCCCGTTAACTACATCCTACACTTAGCATACCCTTGTCAAGCTAGTAGTTTATGTTCTTGGGATTGTTACTTTGTTTTTGGTAGCTAATGCTCTTTTTGAGATGATGTTGGGAAGATGAAAAAGGAAGGAAAGAAAGAAAAAAGAAAAAAAAAAAGAAGAAAAGAAAAAAAAAAGAGAAACAAGTTCGATTTATGGTCGGTCGATTGGACTCATTGGTCAATCGACTAAAGCCCGAGAAGGAAAAAAATCAAAATCGCATAATTCAGTCTTTATTAAATGGCGATTTTTGCTCCCATGTTGCATTTGTATCTTATGGGGAGTTGATTAATTTTGGAGATTGTGAGATTTGTGCTTGCTATTAGCACCGTTTCGATCGAAAATCTTGAGCAAGAAGTTGGAATGGTTTATTAATTTGGTTCCCTTAGTTACAAACTTGGCTTTTAACTCTGTTTTTATCCAAATTCATCTTAGCCCCTTCCTGCCCATAGCCTCACTTATCCATATTTACCTCGGCATGTGTCATGGTCATTTGTTTGGTTGGAATGCATATGTACGGTCGTAGAGATTATTTTCATATTAGATTGCAGGCATGTTCTTATAGGTCGTAGTTAGGTGAGTGTCACTACAAAATGAATTCTTTCTATCTTATACATCACTCACCTGTGCTTATGTGAGATTTGAGCGACCCGTGAGAGTCCGAATTGATAAGTCTCTACGGTTGACAATTCAGCAGTTTTTAACGGCTACATAACTCGTTTGCATGATTCACATTACTAATTGATTGTAGGTTGTTGTATTAAATTGGTTTAGGCTTTACAGTTTGCATTTCGCTCTGAGATTGAACTCGTTCCATTAGGTTTTAGAATCGAGTCTAGTTCTTGCTTGGGGACAAGAAAGGGTTTGGTTTGGGGAAGTTTGATGCGTGTCTTAAATATGTTGTTTTACGCCCTATTTTACACGCATTTCAGAGCTCATTTATGTAGTTTATGCTACTATTTGCCCCATTTCGTCTACTTTCGTGTTTTTATGTAATATTGCAGATTTATGCGGAAATGAGTAGAAATCAAGCTAAATCCGTACCCAAGTACTTGGCATTTTATTTGACATGAAGTATTCACTCGGGAAATGAACTTGGTGCGCATTTCGAGGCCTGAAAGACAACTTTATGAAGAATTAGAAGCGGACTACCAGCTATAGTGGTCGATCGACTGTTGCCCATGGTCGATCGACCAGAGCACGAAGAACAGAAGCTACTGTACAGCGTAGGTTGGTCGATCGACTGGTCCTTGTGGTCGATCGACCAGACCGTGATTCTGACGCAAGTTAAAAGATCGAGAATTAGGAAGCCCATTGTAATTTAGGTTAGGAGGATTAGGTTACGTGATAATTCCTTTATAACGTAACTCCTCCTCGGTTAGTTATCATCCAGTTTTATTCATCAAGTTCTTGATATACAATTTGATAGTCATTAGTTTAGATTATTTCCGTCAATAAAGTTTACTTTTTGCATTCGGTTTTGATCTTTCCTCTTCAATTCTCCCTACGGTATTTTCTGTTCCTTCGTTTAATACTCGCTGCTTTAATTCATTCGTAGTATAGAATTGTTAGGTTAGAATTCCCAAAGCCAATTATCGTTTTATGTTAATTGTTCATTTAATTAATTTAAGTATGAATTCGAATGCTTTAATTGTTGATTTTACTGCTGTCATTATTTCTAGTATGAGTAGCTAAATACCCTGTGCTAGGATGTAGGGGATTTGTAGGTTAGGCGGCATTAGAATTATGAAGACCTAGATCGCGCCATGGTCGATCGACCGGCCTACCTGGTCGATCGACCGGCTCCGTGAGTTTTACTTCGTTTTAAATAATTTAAATGCTATATTTGACGAATCGAGTGCACGCGACTAGTTGAATGTTTAGGAATTGACCGACCCGATATGATCGAAAGATAGGGGAGGGAAATAGACTACCTAATTGAGACGACTAAATTAATAAGATCGAGAGATAAGTTAATTTAGACTTTTAAATCACTTTTCAGGACGAAAATTAGCATTAGTTATATTAGGGACCCGTAGCGAGATCGAAAGATGCTACCTGTTATGAATGGACCGAGAGGACTTCTTATTTTCCCGTCTCACGTGATTGTTTTAGACCTACCTAGTGTACTGCCGCCGAAACTATAGTGAACCGATCATCTTAGTACCCTTTTTAATATTTGATTTCATTTACTTCTTTTATTAGCTCGTTTATTTGTCTTAGCTTTGTTGCCTTTAGCTATAGATCACTCAAAACAAACCCCCACTCATTTGTTACTTTAAGACTAAAATCAGACAACTAATAATTGCATCGCCTCTCTGTGGTTCGACCCTGACTGCCACTAGCTATAGTAGTAGTTTGGAAATATAAATTTATCTTTGGTACTCTACGACGGTATCATGGCCCTCACATGAGTGCAATGATGCTTACACAGAAAATCATACGGCTAGGTTACTACTGGACCACCATGGAAGCCGATTGCCGTAACTACGTCAAACATTGCCACAATTGCCAAATCTTCGCCAATATACAACACGTACCACCATCCCTTTTATACACCATGACATCACCCTGGCCTTTCTCAACCTGGGGCATCGACATCATCGGGAAAGTCAACCCGATAGGCACCAAGGGGCATCGCTTCGTGCTCTTCGCCATCGACTACTTCACCAAATGGGTGGAAGCACAGTCATATGCAGTCTTGACCGCCAAACAAGTGGCCAAGTTCATTCAAAACAACATCATCTGCCGATATGGGGTACCCCATGAAATCATCAGCGATCAAGGTTCTCACTTCCGGGCGGAAACTCAGGCCTTGCTGGACAAATACAAGATCAAACGACATCGATCGTCCCCCTACCGTCCCAAAACTAACGGAGCGGTGGAGGCAGCGAACAAAACTCTTGTCACCATTATCAAGAAAATGCAAGACAACTACCGCGATTGGCCGAGCAAACTCCCATTCGCACTCTGGAGATACCAAACCTCCATTCAAACACCGACAAGCGCCACACCCTTATACCTAGCATACGGTATGGAGGCGATTCAACCGGTAGAGTTAGAGGTCCCTTCTCTACGCATCCTACTGGAGAGTCAAGTCCCTGAGGCGGAATGGATCCGTCGAAGGTACGAGCAACTCACTCTTCTAGATGAACGGCGACTCAACGCCTTGCACAATGTCCAACTATACCAACGACGTATACAACGGGCATTCAACAAGAAGGTTAAACTCAGAAACATCCAGGAGGGCGACTTGGTCCTCAAGTCAGTTCGAGCACCATTACCCGTCGATCCGAGGGGAAAATTCAAACCCAACTGGGTCGGGCCATACCTGGTCAAGAAAATACTCTCGGGGGGCGCAGTGAGACTGAGTGACCTAGATGGGGAGGACTTTACAAACCCGACCAACCCGGACCAACTCAAGAAATACTACCCTTGAACCATAGCAACCAACGACCTAGCCTAGTTTTACAACTAGCATCGACCTCAACCCTTTTCAAGTCAAGTTCCTCAACGTGTTCTGATTTGAAATTGCATGTTTTATCGAGTCTAAGCTGCGTTACCTTGCCCGTTTCGAATGTCCTTTGATCTGTCAAAGGCAACGTCCATTTGCACTAAAACAAACCCCCTGAACTACGAGCATGGTTTGATTTCACCTCTTCAGGTGAATACGTAGGCAGTCCCTCTTATGCCTGAGGGATACAACCACAAAACCCAATCAAATTCACAAAATATTTCGAACTACGATCATGGTTTGATTTCACCTCTTCGGGTGAATACGTAGGCAGTCGTTCCTTACACAAGGAGGATACAACCATTCCTACAATTAAAGGACAACCATCCCCCATCCAAAAATCCCCACATACAAAAATCCCCCATACAAAAATCCCCTTTCCCAACAAAATACAAAATGAGCCTTTCTCCCTTTTCACAAAATACCACTTTCCTAAGTGCAAATGTTTAGGGCGATTCAAGTCGAATTGCCTTTACAAAATGGATGGAAGAAACAAGCGTTCACAATTTTCGACACGAACAATCCTCTTATTTAATTAATAATGGGAGGGATTACATTTCGACAACAAATAAAGCTCGACGAGTCTACAACTTGTCAAAGCTAAGGTGTCAACTAAAACACCTCACATAATAAAACTAGCACAAAACACACAAAACATAGCTAATACAACATAATAAAAACCTACAACAATAATACAACATAATAATAAAGTGGGTAATGGAGGTCTTCACTCTTCCATTCTACCCTTGCCTTTTCCCTCGGGGTACATCTTCCCCTTGTTCTTCTTGTTGGCCCGCCTAGCATGGACTTCTTCCTCGGAACGGATCCTCAACGGATCTAAGACAGCGATGGCCTCCGGTCTAGCACAAGACTCCATATTCGACCCAAGAAAAGCCAATGCACGGCCCACCATATTCTTGGGGCCGGAACTCCTCCTCTTTGGTGGTCTCATCACATCGGGAGTAGCTCCATCAACATACTCCTCAAAGAAGGCACGGTTGGCCTTGCCAACCTCTCGGTACTTCAAATCGACAACCTCGTCCTTACGAAATTTGGATCTCTCTTCCAAGGACGGAGCACGTGACCACTTGACATAAGCGGGAGTCACCCATGTCGTGGCAACGGGGTTTGGTACCTCCCAAAGTGGCCGAGTGGCCCACCATCTTTCGAAAAACTCCACAAGCTCGGAGTTCCGGAAAACATTCTCTTGGACAAGAGTATCTTGAGCGGGCACCTTTTGTTGACGCCCCATTTGCCTCATGAGCCTTTCGGGATAAATGAAGGAAACAACCTTCAAGCCCACCACCATCAAAGAACGAGGACTAGCACCCAAAGCGGGCAACCCCGTGAAGGACCTCAAGTGCCACCACGGCACCACCCAACGGATATGAGGACCGCCCTCTTCCGCCAATCTTGCGGCCCAATAGGCCTCGGTGGAAGCAAAAATATCCGGGTACAACTTCTTCCTCATGGTAAGGTGACGGAAGGAATAAGAAGAAGAATCAACCGGAGGCTCTACATACCTTAGCCTCTCCAATAGCCACACTTGAAGGATCCTTGGGATCCGAAAGTGGGAGCTTCTCCACAAGAGCCTTCCTTGTCCAAAGCTTGGATAATCTCTCCAAGCACCAACCATGATGGATCTCTACCATGCTCCATTTGCTCAATCACATGGATAAGGGTCATGCTACCATGGCATCTTGGCCCCTCCTTCGTCAAGACATCAACGAAGAGGTACACATGGACGAGGCAAAAAGCAAGAGCCCTTCTCCTAGCCACCTCCAAGACATTAGCATCTAATCGGTTTGAAAAGATGTTGATAAGAGCCAACATGTCCACCCCATGTGGAGCAAGAAGAAAGTTGATTTGGCTTGTTGACAAGCCCAACATGGAACGTAATTTCTCCTTGTAGCACAACCGAGTCGGAGGAAGCACCGGAACACAACCCGGCCACCCACCAATGGCTCCAACTTCTTCGGCAAGAGGGCAAATTTCACTTTTCGAGAAAACGAAAACATGATGTTTCGAATCCCAAAACCGAGAACATGCTTCAAGAAACGAAGGTTGCACCTTGACTTGACGAAGCACCAACAATTGACCAACTCCCATGCAAACGAGTTGATACTTTTCGGGAGGCGACAAATCCCGGCACCATTGTCGCAATGCGTTCTCAAAAGCATCCATGAAATATTTTTGTGGAAGAAGAAGAGGTTTTATAGAGATGATTTTGTGTTTCGGATGATGAAACAATGAAGCGCAAACGTCCCTATTTATACAAAATGATCAGCGCATTTTTCTGAAAAAGGGGAGAGCCGGCTTCCATCGCCAGGCGCTCGCGCCTCTTTGAGGCTTCCCAGATTCCATTGTTGACTTGTCTCTTTCAAGATGTGTTTTCTCCTGACACCTCAAACCTCCCGCCAGGAAGCTCGCGCCTCTTCGGGATGACCCAGGATACTTTGTGTTTCGTCACACACACATTTCCTAGTTTTCGCGTTTTACGAAATCCGACACGATTTCCATGACGTAGCTTTAAATATACGGATTTTTCTTTCTTTTTTTAAGGGGGGGAAGGGCTAGTCGCTCCGATCCGCGATGGATCATTTCCATGTCAGTTGAAATTCCGGAAATTTTTCGGTTTTTCCCAATTCGAAAATAATCAAAATCAAGAATTGATAATACGACATCAATTTTCCTCAAAAATTCAAGCACTCACACATTCGAGTCTTGACCTCAAAAATCAAAAATCAAATATACTCGCAAAAATCCTTTTCTAAAAATTCTTTCCTGACGGTTTGAGTTTGAATTTTTCTAGTCAATTTCAATAATTCCGATGCAATTTAATTCACGACACGAGTTAATTGCTCAAATTTTCAAATCAATTCCTTTTGAGTTCCGAACGTGACGATTTGTCACGGAATTTTCAAAATTCATTTCAAAATTTCAATTTTAACTTCAAGTCATCTTGGTTAACTTTGATTTTCAATCAAATGCTTTACGTGTTTTCAATCAAGTGCTTCTACGTGTTTGCGTTTGTGTACATGTGCTATCTGTTGCCTGTTTTCTACACTAACGATGCAGGAACTAGCGCGGGGCAAAAGGAGAATCAACAGCCAACAGCGCTCCTCTGAACCACAACACAAAAAAGCCAAAAATCACCAAATGAACCACAATCCAAAAACACATATATACAAACCGCCTCACGCAAAATGTAAATATGTACAGAAAAGAGTCCAGGACACGAACAAACTACACACTACTCGACGTCTCCCGTCGGACCAGTCCTAGTCTCACTAGGAGTCGCCGCCAACGCAGACACCACCACCTGCTCAGGCTCCCTCTCCGGAGAACTCTCCAGTGTCTCCTCCTCCATCACGACGCGAACGTCCTCCGCCGTAGCCAACTGAGCCCTGAGAAAGGCAATCTCCGCGTCTCGACTCCGCAGCTCGTCCTCACAACACCTCAAGTCCTGGTCCCGATGGATGATCGCCAGCTCCTGGCCCGCAATCTTCGACCTGGCTGCCTCCAACTCAGCACGGACCCGAGCAAACTCCGCCGGATCCGCAGTGCCCTACAAAACACAACAACAGATCCTCAAGATCTAAAAACATGAAATACAACACCAAACACACAAAAACAGCACACAAAACATACCTGAGAAAGCCGAGCCTCCTTCGTAGCCAGGTCACCAGCAAGCGCCCTCCAGCGGTTAGCCATCCGCCACAAGTCCTGGTGACTAACAGTCGTCACCTGCAAAACAAAAATGTCCTTCAATACAATGTAAGGCAAAGTAAAATTGGAGAAAGTGTTCAAGTCAGGGACTCACCCGCAGAACAATCAACCTCCACTCCATGCCAGCATCGGTCACCTCGGCCGCCGCGGGCTCCGGTAAACGCAACTGAATCTCCTCGCCACCCGGCCCCTGAAAAGTGATCTCGGTCGGGAATGCTGGGGGCTGAGTCCTCATCAGCAGGTCGACTCCCTACCATTTGGATCAACATCAAAGATGACAAACCTTCCTATTAAGAGAGGAAATGGAAACAAAAAGGGGAAAACATACCTCAATCGGGTACCAAGCAAGCCTTGACAACCGGAAGGTGTCGTAGTCAACGCCCCGCAGCAGCAGCTCCTCACCTCCCCGACCGTGAAGGTGCTCCTCAACCTCGTCAGGGGTCGACTCCTGGAACAACACCCTAGGCGGGTCAACCGGCACGACGAAAGTCTCGGTAAAGCACTGGCGAACTAGACGCTCGCCCAAGTACCAAACCGGCTCAATCGCCGTCTCCGAGTACAGACGCAGGGAGCTGCGAGGCCGCAAACGCTCCCTGATGGCAGCCGGTACACCCGTGTAGTGCTCCCAAGGCCGCCCAACAAACTGCATTCAAAACAAAGCTATTCAGCTAACTGGGGGCTTCACGAGCTACCTAACCATCCTATCTCTATCTATTTCTATAAAGGAGAAGGGGAAGAGAACAGGAACTTACATCAGCAACTCGAAGCTTGTTCACGCGACGCCTGCAGTCCTCGTAAGTCGACTTAATCGACTTCTTCCGAGCAACCGTCCAACCCTTCACAGCAGGGTAGGTCGAGGAGACACCGTCTGAGGTCCCCGGACGCAAAGGAGTGAAGTAAGCATACAACCAAGCCTGTAATCAAACACAGCAAACACAAATCAGCCAATTTCTCAAAAATTGCCAAAATCAAAATCAAAATCAAACTAAAAAAAAAAACTACCACAAAAATACTCGTACCTCAAAGATGAGGCCGGGACCAACTAAGGCAGGAGCACTACCCGCTCCCACTGTCTCCGGACGCACCGCCGCGTGCAAGTACCGGGTGAAACTCGCCAAAGCCGGTGTAACCCAGTCAAACCGACCCAATGTGTCAAGGTCGGTGAGGAGTGGAAGCACCTTGGTCGACAAGCGCTCACCCTTGTCACCAAAGTACGTGGCACCCAAGAAGTACCACAACCACAGCCGCGCCTCCTTCGTGTCGGCCTCAACCTCCGCCTTCGGACTCGCCAACGGGCACCGAAGTAACACCTGCCACTCTCCCAGTAAAGTGGTCCTTCACGTACGAACTCGCGATCAAGTACGGAGTGACGTCGGAAGGCTCCGACAAAGCAGTACCGATCAAAGCAGTGACCGCAGGAGAGGACACTCTCTCCGGCGCCTCGGTAAACTCAATGGGCAACTCACCACAGGGAAGGCCGGACACCATGGCAAAGTCCTCTAAAGTCACGCCGACCTCCCCAAACTCCACGTGGAACGACGACATCGTGTCCCAGTACCGATCCAACATATCGCGGATCAAACACAGGTTCGCCCTAATTGGAGACCTGTGAATGTCCCGCCAAGCGGCCACCAACGGCCCAAAAGCCGACCTCTCTATCAACGCCCTCGTCCCGGCTCGGAGAACGTCGTAGAAACCCAAGCAGGTAGAAAAGCCCGAGAAAGTCCTCATGGTGCCAATCTCCTGAAATCAAAAACAAACAACGTCAGAATACCTATTCAGGCTAGGCCTGACACTTCAAAATGACAAAATTCAATCGGGGAACACGACTCACCAAGCCCTCGTGAGCACGGTAGGAAAGGTGTCGGTCCAGTCGAAGCAACAACTGACTGCCGTCAAAACCCTCGGCCCAATCCGGAGCCGCCCGCAAAAGCAACCCTCGCGGGGACGTAACTCGCCTGGCTCTCCAACTCGCGACGTCAGCATCGTCCTCGGCTGTCTCCACTCTCCGTCGCTTATGGCCGCGAGACTCGACGTGGTCGGTAGGGCCCAACTCAACGACCCTGTTGACGTCCTGCAACGATCGTCTGGTCGCCCGAGGACGGCGCGGTCTCGAAGAAACCCTCCTCCCAGAGGTACCAGCCTCAGACCCACTCTGAGCTCTCCCAGTGACAGTGGCCCCAACAACGGGCGCCTCACGATCCTCGACGGCACCTGAGGCCCCAACAGTCTGCTCAGGAGGTCTCTCCTCCTCGGTGACGTCCTCCACAACCACGGCGGGCGTGCTAACCGGAGTGCTAACCGGGCCCGTCCCGAACAACTCCTCAAAAGTCGCAGCCATGGACTCGGCCTGCCCCGAGGACTCTCCTACAAACAAAAAACGTCAGCCGAAATTTCGGCATTACGACGGCATGAAATGGATGAATCCAGAAAACAAAAAAAACAACCTGCAATGCAGAACAAGGGCAATCCCGCCCAAAATCCAACCAAACAAAAGTTCACAAAAAAACAAACACAAAAACGACTCGCCCATCTTTTCAAGCAAAAGACGAGTCAAAACCACAAAAACGGCATTTCAAGACCCCTACAAGGTCTGCCTACCAACCAAAATACATTCCCGACATAATGGGGTATTTTTCTACGGCTCAAAAGGGCAATTCATACGCTAATTTAAGCCCAAACCGGTCAAAATTCAAAAACGACGGCAAAAAGGCAAACGTGATTTTATCACGCCTCAAAGTCACCTAAATTACCAATAAGGTCCATTTCAAGGCAAACTGACCCAATTCAAGCCCAAACAGGCGCTTATTTTGTCAGACGTAAGACCGTCACAAAAGGCAAAAATCCAATTTTGCCCACAACATCCGACGAAGGTCCATAAATGGCGAATACGAGTCTTCCCAACTACAATGCAACTTCGTGGGACCCACTACCCAAGCAAATAAACTTGGCATTGCAAAATGAGACGGTTTCTCGCCTCACTCACGTTTTTCGAGCATAGGGAGTGGGAACGGGGACCAAAATGCAAACTAAAAGCACCCCTATACTCCTAAACAGGTTTCTAACCTAATGCAAACATCAATTTCACTCGAAATGGGCTCCATCAAAAACGCCCAATTCGATTTTCTAGGGTAAAATTCGCCCTAATTCAATCAAGCTAAGGATCAACAATTTTAAATGGATTCAAGAGGAAATACTTACCTTGAGATGACATTGTTGATGATGGCACGAGTGAAAGCTAGCAAAGGTCCTTCAAATGGCGATTTTTGCGGGTTTTTGTGTCGAAAGGAAGAAGATGAAGTGAGGTTGATATGCGGACCAACCTCGCGTCTTTTACAGAAAAATAGGGAAGCCCCTTTAGTTCGCCAGGGGGCTCGCGCCTCAATCAGGCGTCCCTTGCTTTTCCAGCAAATTTTGGGCTTTAGCCCAATTCCCACATAACAAACTTCGAATCCTCACTTGACGATATTAAAGGTCGTCATTTTCTCAAAAACAAAAACAAATAGTGAAAATTTAAATTCGCTATTTTTAAGCAAACGACGATCAAAACCGCCAATTTCAAAAATAATAGTGAAATCAAACTCACTATTTTCCTTCAATTTCAAAAATAAATAGCAAAAACCGCTATTTCTCCAACTTTAAGCGACGGCAATTAAAACCGTCATTTTCAAAATGATAGTTGGAAATTGAATTCCACTATTTTCACCACACATGTCAACGGCGGCACATAAACCGTCACTTTAAACAATAGTGAAGATTCAAAATTCACTATTTCTTACAAATGTCAACGGCGGCACATAAACCGTCACTTTAATCAATAGTGAAGATTCCAAATTCACTATTTCTTACAAACGTCAACGACGGCACATAAACCGTCACTTCAAACGTAATAGCAAACTTAAAATTTTCTATTTTCCTTTAAAATTAAAACGAACGGCGATCGAAACCGCCACTTCAAATTAAAAGAGGAACGACGAATGGTGAAGATTCCAAATTCACTATTCCTTCAAATACCAGCAAGGGGCTTCCTCGCGGAACCCGCTCATTCCAAAAACAGTGATAGTGAAAATCCATACACACTATTCCCACAGCGGCATCACGAGTTCGCTACTTTCAAAACAAGCCCATTTGACGCGGCTATTCCCGTGGTTCATAAACCGACATATCACTGGCTGGCGAGCCTTTGTCCGCAAAACATTCGAGGACAAATCCCGAAAATGCCTCGGGTACATTTCCTTGTCATGGCTGGCGAGCCTTTGTCCGCAACCTTTCGAGGACAGATCCCGAAGATGCCTCGAGTACATTTCCTTCCATCAGCTGGCGAGCCTTTGTCCGCAAAACGCGCAAGGACATGTCCGAAGATGCCTCAGGTATGACTCCTTCTTATGGCTGGCGAGCCTTTGTACGTAGTCTAATGGACTTTAAACGACCCGAACAGGAAGTCGACAGACTCTAAACTGTTCCCGACGACAGGTCCTTGGCTCGTACCCTCGAGTAACCTTGGCGTCGCCCTTCGCGGCGGCAGGTCCTTGGCCCGAATCCTTTCGATCCGCCTCGACGTCGCTTGGGTCTCCAGGTTGTAATCTTCTATTGACCTGGGGGCTCTACTTTGACTTTTGCTCTGTCCAAGCCTCAGTTAAAGTAGGGGCTCTGTAGATACCTTGTATTTGCTGAGACTCTAACAAACACCCGATGATTATCGGACTACAACATGTTTTGGAATCGCGGCGTTTGATCGACAGTTTGTGTACAACTTTACGTCGGAAAACTTAAAACGATTTCGAAAATAAAATATCTCAAAACATTTCAAAAATACCCGGAGTGTTTAATGGACGACGACGGGGTCGCAATGACACTAACTAGAGTCAAAACCGACACCGGACCAAAAACCGACTCAAAAATTCATATCCCGACTCCAACAACGAGTCAAACCGAGTCAACCACCAAAAACAAAACTTTCCAAACCTTCTACCTTAAGTTTTCCCGGATTTATGTTTGGTCAAGTACCAAACATATGACTACAAAACCTAGGATAGAACAAATCATGATTGCGTTTGTTGTGAAAGTGACAACACAGCTCGAAGACCCGCGACATGGCTCGCGCCTCTTTGAGCAGCCCAAGTGGAGACGTCGCTCAAATCTCACACAACCACTCATTCTCCTATAAATAGCCCTCAAATGCCATCCATTTGGGACTTACGCGAGTGTCCGACCCCTCTTTTCTCCCTTAAAATTTTCGACTCGACTTCTTAAGTCACAATCCGACGCGTATTTACGAACTACCGATCGTAAATACAAGCCTTACACATTGTTTGGTACCGTCATCGTGCATTAAATCACTTGACTGACCATTTCGACCACTACACCATCACTAAGTTTAAAACACTCTTTTTTACTTACCAAAAAGTTTTAAACCGAGTTTTTTCCGATCAAACGAGTTATTACACTTACGTCGGTCACTCGCCATAACCAAACATGTAAGTATGAGGGTGTAAAAATCCTCTTTTATTCTGTTTTCATTCGTTTCATGACTATAACATGCTAAAACATGCATAACATGAACCAAAACATGGAATAAACGAGCCAAAACTGATTTTTGGTCTGAGGCAGAAGCCCCTTAGGTCGCCAACTAGCCCGCGCCTAAACGGGGTATTCAGATCAGAGATCAACCGTGTTTGTTCTCGTCATTTCCCTTAATCCATTTTTCATATTTGTAATCGGTTTTTACCATTTTAAGTATTTTCGAACCACTTTTATTTTATTTCACATGTTTTAACCATAAAGCATTTTTCACCCTTGGTTCCTCATACCATGAAAGTTAAATCCATGTTTCGGTGATAATATTTGGTTAATGAAATTTAGAAGGTATTTTAAAGCCTTTTATTTCATTTCTTTACGTTTTCAAACAAACATATTAGTCACCAACACAAAGTCATCCTTGGTTCTACATACCATGCCGGATTTTAACCCGGGTACGATGATGAGTATCGACTAATAACATTCAAATGGACTTAAAACAATTAGTCCATGATCATTTTCAAAACTATTCATGTCAAGTTTGTCAAATCGAACCCGACACCGAATATTATCAAAATAATGATGATCATTCGAGTCGAGTTCTTCAAATCAACAAATGCGGTCTAAACGACCCCCCTTTAAATCAAACCGGGTTCAAATACCCATTTCAACATGTTCTATAATGTTTTCTAAAAGGTCAGAACAAGGCACATAAACTGTGGGCTAACCTGCGCCTAAACAGGCCCCCCATTTCTCATTTTCAAAACCAGAGGGAGGCCCCTTATACCGCCGGCTGGCTCGCGCCTCATATAGCCGTCTAGTATAGGGCATGTTCCCTTCCAGCATTGGTCTAGGACGATCCCGACTCCGGTTAGCCCGGATATAGGATGGATCAGATGACTATTTGATTACCCAAAACCATATTTGCAAAATGCCTTACTAAGACAAATGGATCATGTTATGCACCCTAAACCTGATACGGTAAATGGATGTTTAATTTCCACCTTGCATGCAAATCAATCATTAATCCAACTCGATATCTTATACTTGATACTTGGATTAAATCAACCGACTTAGAAAGCTCTCACATGTTAGGTTTAAATCATTGGATGTGCATTCATGCATTTAAACCGTTTTATCAACTTTTGCATTCAACCAACCAAGATCGATCAGAAGAAGCCGCTAACGCGGGCGGGATTGGGTGTCTGATTAAAGGGCTTCCCAATACGTACCTTCACCTCTTACTAAGAAACTTTGGATAGTGGACGACCTTATCCAGGGCGTACGAAAGTCATTCTAGAGATAGGATGCTAAAGAGGGACGATTTCCTTATCTTTAATACCTTTGTCAAATGCTGCTTTGTGCTTCGATTTGACCGAGGTATAAAGTGGAATTCGAACGGGTTCCAGGCATCCCACAAATGCTTGGTGGTGACTCCGAACATCTCTAATCGTTTCGAGACCCTTACCGAGACGAAACCGACCGATCTAAAAATGATCCGGTCGAAAGCATTTTTACGCCGCCGAGCGTGGCTTTCAAAAGACTGCTGTACGTCCACAGATCGAGGTGGGCTTGCAGGTGGGCCATGTCCACAGATATGCATAGAATTTAGGTTGGAAAGTGTTTAAAGAATGATGACTCTAGTGGAATTTGCTAATGTGCTTGGTCTCGATGTCTCGCCTACCCGGACATCAAAACAGAAGAGATATAGTGTTGCACCCCTATGGAGGGCCATGACCGGCCGAGATTTCATGTACATCAAGGAGTGTCTAGCTTTCCACATTCAAAATCCTATTTTGAGACTCACGTACCGGTTCCTTTCCGGCACCCTCCTTGCTCGCCGAGACCCGACAATAGTGAACGAACTCGATCTTGTGTTCATAGAGTCTTATCTCGTTATCCAAGGAAGGGGCGGGTACCACTTTAATGCGCCTCTTGTGCTACTCGAGAAGTGGGCTAAGTTCAGAAATGGTGATGATGATGGGATGAAACACATTGTTAATGGAGGGCTCATTACAAAGATTGCAAAGCATTTCAATCCAAAATTTAATGAGAACAATGAGTACACTCCTCTTTCCGGGAATACAGGGATAAATGAAGACCTCCTTCTTATCCATCATCATTGGATAACCCTTGAGGGGGTTGATAAAAGGATCAAGTGGATAACAAAAGGAAGTGATTTAATCTACCTACCAATGACCGGCCTACCAAGAATCTCACCAAGAAGGGGACCTCTTTCACCGATCCCATCCTACCTCATCCCCGCAAACCCAACTCAAGCAAGGCAAGCACCACCACCTCCAAATCCCCAACAATAAGAGCAACAACCTCAAGATGAGAAAATCAAAGTGCCTCCCTACCCTTTTCCATATCAACCGTACAACCACCCTAACCCCTTTATCCTTCCCCGTGATGACTTTGTAACGGGAATTCTACAACATTTGCACTTCCGACAATATGAAGCTACCGTGGACAATTATTATGCACTTTACCCTCAATACCACGATATGATTCAATGGGGGAAGATTAGTGAGGAGGGACCATTTCCCTCTTGGGCACAAATGGATATACTCTTCCCCAATTTGGAGAGAGCAAATGAGGGGGCAAATGGGCGACAAGATGAAGGGAGCGACAAATCTTGTGGTGGGGACACGGTGGAGCTTGGTAGTGAAGAGGATGAGCTCATGGACCCTAATACAAGTGATGCATCCAAGGAAATATGGGATAGTGACCTAGAGGGAGATGATGGCGATCTCTAGAAGATCTCTTCATAGCTAGATGGAGCGGGCATGAGGCACCCATCTCAAGCTTAAGTGAAGTTTCCTCATCTCCCCTCTTTATTTTCAATTTTCATGAAAGAATTTAATGTTTTGTTAACTTGTACAATATTTGACTTTGTCTTTGGTTGGAGAGTCCTAGCAATATGAGGACTAACACCTCGGCTCCATTGAGGTGTTATTTTATTGTTCCCGTTTGAAAAATCCAAAATGACAATATATAGTTTCATGCATTGCATCTTGTGTGCATGAACTACCCCCAAATTTAAGACATTAGAAATAATGTCTATTTTGGTTTGGGGAAGTACATGCATACGCAACTGTTGGGGCTGGTGTCCTTTACAGTTAGTGCAAGGACTTATAAATCTCTAAAAGGATCAAAGGGCATACTTTTGGTATTATTATCAGTTGATCCACGTTTATCAATAACGGTTGGCTTGCTAGATAAGTTTGACGTTATTGTCATACAGATGGCGGTGATCAACTGGTCCCTAAAAGTCACACCTATAGGATACGTTTGAGAGATATGACGGTCTGAAAATACAGTCATGTAGATGCAAAATTTGACTAACCAGTTAGTCTGAGTTATTTAGCTAATAATTAGTCAAAATGTGATGTTGAGATATTTTATTTAATACGGATTAAATAATAATGGCTAAGGCGAATTAAGCAGTTAATTCGTAAATTGAATATAAGCGTTTTATATTTAATTAAATGTATATTGAATATAATTATACAATATCGTCTTTGTCGGACATGTATTAATATTTCAACTAATCCGTATTATTAGTTGATGCTTTAATAACCGATAACCGATGACGATTTATAATGAAACCGCGTCATATACATTTAGTAATTTGGATTCGGACCACGAGTTTAAATGAAGAGGAAATGGAAAAGCCCATTTCTCCTCTCCTCACTCGGTTTGGCCGAAATTAGGAGAACAAAAGGAGAGCCTCTCCTCTTGGTTAACCTAATCATAATTTTTTGCAAAAGAAATTAGGGTTTTGAGAAACATTTCTCTCAAAACTTTAGATCTCACATCTAAACAAAACTCACATAACAATCCTCTCAATATTGCATGGCAATTAGAGGATTCATTCTAGCACAAGGGCATTTCTCGGACGATCTTGGGTGCATCATTTAGGAGGAGGTCTACTTTGATCTCTCATTGCCAATTTGCACTAGGACCGAAGGTTATTCCTTGATCTTTATCGTTTCATTGTTGTTTTCGTTTATGACAATAAATTGCATATAAAATTTGCGTTATAATCCTATATTTAAAGGGTTTTATACGGATATTACCCTACAAGTGGTATCAGAGCGAGGCCACGTAAATTTTCATTGTGATTTTTCATAAATCGATTTGAAACGATTTTGTTTTTGTCTTAAAAACCGTGCGGCATCAGCCATTTTCTCACGGCAGAAATTTTTTTTTTGGCTGTTGTGTTTTTGTGCTTTGTAAACCGTGTCTTGTGTTTACACGGTTGATACGGTTTGTGTCCGTTGCATATTGTTATTTTACACGATCATTATAGCAATATGTTAATGTTTTGCAATTTGTTGATTTAATTTTACACGATTTTGATCCAAATTGCAATAGGTTTTGCTTTGTCAAACTGTTTTTACGAGGGTTTTAAGTTTTCAGAACTTGTTTGGTCTCGATCGAGTGGATTTCTACTCGATCGAGAGCTTTTTCTGTCTTGATTTTGCTCGATCGAGTCCTTGCCGTACTCGATCGACCACCTTTAAAACCCCATCTGTTCGATCGAGAAGTCCTCGTACTCGATCGAACAGATTTGCTAATAAAAGTACTCGATCGACCACCAGTTTAGTCGATCGAGCACTTTCTGTTTGGCAATCCTCTCGATCGACTAGCAGTTCAGTCGATCGAGCCCTTTTGTTCCTCGATCGAACACTTTTGTCCACTGGATCGAGGGATTTTTGTTTCGCGACTTTGAAAATTTATTCTTTGTTTTAAATTTTCTTTTGGCCTTTATATGTACTTTATACGGATATTGTACACTCGCTATGATTGTGAAACGGTTCACACACGTACCATTGAGTTATTTTAAAGCGTATTTAAAGTAACGGATTGTAATTGATTAAAATTAAACTGATAGAAGCAGTTTTATCACATAAATTTTAATCATTAAAAGGTGGTTTGGATAAATTTAACATAATTACGGAATTATGTCTCGAATGAATTTGTTTTTTTTTAGTTGATGCATTTATTTATCGTTAATTTTGAATGCTTTTGAATGCCTTTTATTACGTATTTATTTTTACAATCAGTTGTAACTTAGTGTGGCCTTAGTAGAACGTGTTACCGTAATGATGGAACACGGTCTTGGTTGTATTTTGAGATCTCGTATCTCCCTTTTATTTCTTTTAATTACTGTTTTTATTTAGAATGTAAATAGGTTTATATTTGTAAATTTTAAATTGTAATTTTTTAGAAGACCAAAGATGGAGACCGGATGCTCACTCCCGCTACTTGGATCAAGATGGAACATCAAGACAAGCTTCTCGGGTCCAACGGTGGATTCCAAAGTTGTTTTATGTTCTTTTTATTAGGATAGGCCACACTAGGAATTTTTTTACGTATTGCATTCTTTTATTTATTTTTCATAACGATAATTTGCATCATATTCCGCCTAAAAACCAAACCACCTAATTATTGCATGAAAACTGACACATATAGAGGTCACGAGTTAGTTTTCTTTGACATTCTTATGTCACATGATTTTAAGCCATCACCCAAATTAATTCATTCACGCAAACGTTAGTTATTCGTTCACTTAATATGAATTGTAATTTAGTTGATGGGATCTTCCTCGTATAAAAAAAATTGAGAATAGTCTTTATAGGTCAAAATCCAATGAGTCCCTTCTTCGTCGGTAGGCATAATATGACCCCTTCTACGTCGGGTAAGTTGGAACTGATTGACCTATTTTATCTCAACACCATGATCACTCGTACGATCCTGTGATTATGGTGGACTATAGATAGGATTTACGGAAATCTATCGACCAAGAGTTCTTACGGAAGAATTAGCTAAACAGTTGGCTTATCAATTTACAGAAATTGAGTCTTGGGATCACTTGTATCATTCTTGAGGGAGATCAATTATGCAAGTGCGAGAGTCTACACGTTAAAATGAATTTTAAATAGACTTAAATCACCTCGATGAGTTGCTTATTTCGTTTTGTGTTTTTCTTTCCTTTTGGTGTAGATCACGTTCACATAAATCGCTAATAACAATATGGTGGTCACTTGAACGACCCAATGCCAAGTGCCACATTGGACCGTGAGTCCTGGCTTCGGATCTTCATGAATCGGATGAATCGGTCAACTCGATCGAAGAATGATGGATCAAACTTCGCGGACTGGGAGGCAAAGCATTACGGAATCTTGCCGCTCCGCCGACGGAAGCTCAAATTTCTGCTTGAGCCCATGCCGTCAAACCCAGGCCCCACGGCTGGAATTAATGAGATCGACAAGTATAACGATTTCGCTTTGGAAGCGGGTGCGATTAAAAACGTAATCATTTTTGCAATGGAACCCAAGTTGCAGAAACGCTTCATAGCCCAAGGTGCAAACAAGATTTTCACCACGCTCACCAAGGAATTCTCGAAAGCACCGAGAATCGTGACCTATGAGCATACCACTCGCTTCTTTGATGCGAGACTCCAGAAGGGCCAACTGGTTAGCCCACACATTCTCAGCATGATTGAGAATGTCGAGAACCTGGAGACGCTTGATTGTAAAATCAGCGAGAACATCGTGATTGACCGCATGCTTCATTCACTCCACGATGGTTTTTCGCAATTTAGAGCGAATTACTATATGAATGATTTGAAGAAAAGTCCCCATGAACTGCACTCCCTTCTCGTACAGACCGAGAAGGACATGAAGTTCAGTGGGAGCATGAAACAGGATGTTCTCGTTGTGTCAAACAAGGGCAAAGTTCAGCCAGGCCTAGCAGTAGGCAAACCGAAGTTTAAAAAGTCGGGTTCAGGTAAGAGTGGGCCTGGTGAGTCGAGCACCTCATCAGGCACGACAAAGAGCAAGAATGAAAACATGAATGCCATCATTGCCACAAGACTGGGCATTGGAGGCGTACATGTCCTGTTTATCATGAGGACTTAAAGGCAGGTCGTGTTAAACCTGTTGGTATGTCTTCTTCTTCTTCTACTTTTATTCATATGATTGATATTAACCACGCAAGTTACGGAACTTGGGTACTTGATACTGGTTGTGGTTCTCATCTGTGTAATCATGTGCAGGGGCTCCGAAACATCGAACCCCTCGTAAAGGGTGAGGTGGACCTGCGTGTCGGGAATGGAGCACGAGTGGCTGCCGTCTCGAGGGGAACATACGTGATCCAGCTTCCTAGCGGATTTGAGTTATTTTTATATAACTGCTATTATGTACCCAGTCTTTCCAAAAACATTATTTCAGTTTCTGCACTTGACAAACTTGGTTTTTCATTTGTAATAGAGAATAATACTTGCATTTTCTCATTACACGATATGATTTATGGCAAGGCAGTCTCCATGAACGGAATTTATGTTTTAGATCAGACCACCGAAATATTACACGTAATGAATAAAAAGTTAAAGGTTGGTGACAAAGATCAAACGTATCTATGGCACTGCCGTATGGGACACATTAATGAGAAACGCGAAAAAACGACTCATCAAGAATGGAGCTATCTCGGCCTTTGATTTTCAATCATTTGGCACGTGTGAATCATGTCTCATCGGTAAGATGACTCGTATTTCCTTCAAAGGTGTTGGAATGCGTGCTGCTGACCTATTAGGACTCATACACACGGATGTATGTGGTCCTATGTCAATCACCGCACGAGAAGGCTATAGGTATTTCATCACTTTCACGGACGATTTAAGTAGAAATGGCTATGTCTACTTAATGAAGCACAAAAGTGAATCCTTTGAGAAATTCAAAGAATACCAGAATAGGGTACAGAACCTATTAGGTAGAAAGATTAAAACACTACGTTCAGATCGTGGTGGTGAGTATCTTTCTCATGAGTTTGATCAACACCTAAAGGACTGTGGGATTGCCCTACAGTTAACTCCACCTGGAACACCTCAATTGAATGGTGTGTCCGAACGGAGAAATCGAACACTACTTGATATGGTTCGATCCATGATAAGTCACACCGTGTTGCCTGACTCATTGTGGGGTTATGTTCTTTTGTCAGCCGCTCTAATACTTAACCGAAGTCTGTCTAAAGCTGTTGACAAGACTCCATATGAACTATGGAAGGGAACGGTCCCTAACTTGTCCTTTATACGGGTTTGGGGCTGCGAGGCTTATGTCAAGTGGAGACACGAGGATAAGATCGGCCCGCGATCGGTCAAGACATACTTTATAGGTTATCCTAAAGGAACACTTGGTCATTACTTCTATTCGCCAACCGAACAACGTGTTTTTGTTGCGGCTAGTGCGACATTCTTAGAGAAGGAATTTCTCAAGAATGCAAAGAGTGATAGAACCTTCGACCTGTCGGAGATTCCAGAACCAAATACCGAGCAACCATTGGAGGAACCAATTCCTTCAATCCCGGCTACGTTGAATATTCCTGAGGAACCTAGGAGGTCGGGAAGAGTCTCTATTCCTCCAGACAGATACATTGGTATGGTCGAGGAACATGACATAGATGACGTTCTACTCTTAACGAGTAGTGAACCCGCAACCTATAAAGGTGCCATGACTAGTTCTGACTCAAAGCTATGGCTTGAGGCCATGCAATCCGAGATGGACTCCATGTATGAGAACAACGTATGGGATCTTGTTGACTTACCTGCTAAGGTTCGTCCCCTTCAATGCAAATGGCTTTACAAGATAAAGCATTCTGTGGAAGGACAACAAGATATCTATAAAGCACGACTAGTTGCTAAAGGTTTCACCCAAGTGCCAGGTTTGCACTACGATGAAATTTTTGCACCCGTAGTCATGTTGCGTTCCATTCGGATTATCTTAGCGATTGCCGCTTTTCATGACTATGAAATTTGGCAAATGGATGTGAAAACCGCCTTCTTAAACGGTTTTTTGGAGGAAGAGTTGTACATGGTACAACCCGAAGGTTTCATCAATCCACAACATCCTAAGAAAGTGTGCAAGCTTAAGCGTTCCATTTATGGACTTAAGCAAGCATCTCGGAGTTGGAATCATCGCTTCGACCAAGTGATTAAAGAAAATGGATTTACTCGATCGGTCGAGGAACCATGTCTTTATATCAAGTTGAGTGGGAGCAAGATTGTCTTCCTAATATTGTATGTCGATGACATACTCCTAATTGGGAATGACATACCTCTCTTAACTTCGGTGAAAGTATGGTTGAAAAACCATTTCCAGATGAAAGATCTGGGTGAGGCACAAAGAATTCTGGGAATCCGTATCTATCGAGATAGATCACGACGGATGTTATCTCTCGATCGGGAGTCTTACATAGACAAAGTCCTAGAGAGATTCAAAGCATGACAAACTCAAGAAGGGGTTTCTTCCTATGGCTCCGGGGTGCATTTGAGCAAGTCTCGGTCACCAGAGACACAGGAAGAGGAAGAGCGCATGACACGGATTCCTTATGCCTCGGCTATAGGATCAATCATGTATGCCATGATATGCACACGTCCGGACGTGGCATATGCATTGAGTATGACAAGTCGATTCCAACAACATCCAGGTGAATCACATTGGATGGTTGTCAAGAACATTCTTAAGTACCCACGGAGGACTAAAGATTGGGCATTGACTTATGGAGGCGAACAAAAGCTATGCGCAGAACCCGGTTACGAGATGCTAGCTTCCAAACGGATCGTGATGACTCGAAATCTCGGTCCTGGATTCGTTTTACTCTTAATGGCGCCTCTTGATCACTGGAAGAGTTCGAAACAAAGCATAAGCAGATTCTACGCCCGAGTCCGAGTACTATGCCGCGTCGAAGCTACAAAGGAAGCGATATGGATGCGTCAATTCTTACATGGGCTATCTGTAGTGCCTAGTTCGAATGACCCGATAACCATCTATTGCGACAATAGTGGTGCCATCTTCCAAGCTAAGGAGCCTAAGTCTAGACATGTACAACGGAAAGCTCATCTAATCCGAGATTACGTGGAGCAAAAGGAAGTAGTGATAGAAAAGATTGCTACAGATGATAACATAGCAGATCCTCTCACTAAACCATTACGACAAGATAAGCATGAAGGGCACGTTAATTCCATGGGAATTAAACGTGTTCCTAAGTTGTAGTACTCTTTTATGGATTAGATTCATTTTCTTTTGTACTCTATACAACATCATCGTTTTGATATTTATATATTTTGTTTTTCATGTGGAATTGTGCGACAATTTTTGAACACCACAAAGTGAACTGAAAGAACATTATATTTTTCAGTCCTTAATTGCCCACATGAGCTGATAACTCTGGCAATTATTTTGTGACGTTGGTTGATGGTGGGTTCAACGAGCCATAAGTCAACCGGTTGACTGACCAATCACAGAGGCGATTTATACAGATATTTCGTAGGACACAATTGTGACATCGAAGTGGAGTCCTAAATGTTTTATAACATTCGGTGCCCGGTCGTGGATAGGACTTCCATGGTGATCCTAAGAGTCGATTCTTTTCACTATCGACTGTCTCTTGAGACTAAGGCAGATTTTGGGTGACTTTGGTTTCTTTCTCACGGTCATCCGTAACAGGGGGCCAAGTAGATTTTTTCTGGGTCATTTCATGCTGCGCTTAGATCGGAAGGAGTTCGAGTTGAAGGAAATATTCAGCCTTTATCAGGTACTCGATATTTCTCAGGGCCACTCGAGGAGTCAGAATCGAAATGCATGGCCATGCTCGGATACGGATTCGTTTTATCGGTTAAGTTACTCTCTAGTCGGGGAAACCACTCTTGATACAGATCGATTGTAAAAAAACGACCTTTGCGGATCCGGATCCGCAAATTGTTTTACATTGAGTGGGAGAAATTTTAAATGAATATGAGAATCGGTTATCGCACATACACTTGTACGGACAAGTGGGAGTTTGTTGAGGCTGTGTCCTCCAGTTAGTGCGGATAACGTCATTGCACATGCACTTGTACGGACAAGTGGGAGCTTGTTGGGGCCGGTGTGTCCTTTACGATTAGTGCAAGGACTTATAAATCTCTAAAAGGATCAAAGGGCATACTTTTGGTATTATTATCAGTTGATCCACGTTTATCAATAACGGTTGGCTTGCTAGATAAGTTTGACGTTATTGTCATACAGATGGCGGTGATCAACTGGTCCCTAAAAGTCACACCTATAGGATACGTTTGAGAGATGTGACGGTATGAAAATACAGTCATGTAGATTCCAAATTTGACTAACCGTTAGTCGAGTTATTTGACTAATAATTAGTCAAAATGTGATGTTGAGATATTTTATTTAATACGGATTAAATAATAATGGCTAAGGCGAATTAAGCAGTTAATTCGTAAATTGAATATAAGCGTTTTATATTTAATTAAATGTATATTGAATATAATTATACAATATCGTCTTTGTCGGACATGTATTAATATTTCAACTAATCCGTATTATTAGTTGATGCTTTAATAACCGATAACCGATGACGATTTATAATGAAACCGCGTCATATACATTTAGTAATTTGGATTCGGACCACGAGTTTAAATGAAGAGGAAATGGAAAAGCCCATTTCTCCTCTCCTCACTCGGTTTGGCCGAAATTAGGAGAACAAAAGGAGAGCCTCTCCTCTTGGTTAACCTAATCATAATTTTTTGCAAAAGAAATTAGGGTTTTGAGAAACATTTCTCTCAAAACTTTAGATCTCACATCTAAACAAAACTCACATAACAATCCTCTCAATATTGCAAGACAATTAGAGGATTCATTCTAGCACAAGGGCATTTCTCGGACGATCTTGGGTGCATCATTTAGGAGGAGGTCTACTTTGATCTCTCATTGCCAATTTGCACTAGGACCGAAGGTTATTCCTTGATCTTTATCGTTTCATTGTTGTTTTCGTTTATGACAATAAATTGCATATAAAATTTGCGTTATAATCCTATATTTAAAGGGTTTTATACGGATATTACCCTACAGCAACGGGAGGTAATCTAAATTACGCTCTCCATCATAAACAAAAACCCATGCATCATGTAGTGTAGCATAGTATAGCTTGCATTTAGTATAGAATTCATGCATCATACTTGCATAATTTCCTATCATATTGGCCATTGAGGACAATGCCCATATTAGTTTGGGGATGGGAAATTCTAACTTAACTTTTATTCGGAAAAAAAAAAATTGAAAAACCAAAAACAAGTTCATTTCCTTTGTAGTGTAGTCTTGTATATATTGTGTTTGTTCTATCCTTGTTCACATTGATCGACTACGCCACATCCGAGACATGAGGATATTGAAGACCGCATGGTATGATCTTTCCAATCTCCTTTTTCCTCTCTATGTTAATGACTATGTGGCTTTATTTTGATTGATACGGTATAAACAATGTGAATCTAGGACTTGCATTTAGTTTATATGTCATACTAGTTGGTAGAATCATAAGCATTAGGATGTATATATGTTAATTGCATCATGGCATGTAGTTTACATGTTAGAAAAATTTTGTGAAACCGTCTACTTGGGAAACTTGACAAGTGTATATAGGCCCTAGTAGATGCTTTTTCTTCTTAAGACTTTGCTTGTTATAATACTTGTAAAACACCCTAGGATGTGTCATGCTAGTATCATTTGACCCATGGATTAAGGCCTAGTCAAGAGTACCTTGTGGTGTGATAACTCCTTGGCTACCATTTATTCCAAGGTGACCCTTGAAACCATGCATCTATCATCCACGTTCTACCACATTTTTATCATCAAAGGGAATGGGCACAAAAAGAAATTTATTTGAGTTCAAGAAATGGAAAGAAAAGTGAAAGAAAGTTTGCAAAAATGCATCAAATGAAAAGAGGAGCAAAAATAGACTCCTATGCTTCAAATATAAGGCACCCTCACTACATATGCGGTGACTTTGAAAATCTTCAAAAGAAAATGCAAAAAGTTGAAAATTGTCAAGTGTTGAAATTCCAAAAATCAAAATAAATGGCAAAAGAAAGTGTTCTCAAATGTTATTTGCCACAAGAAATTGGGGGGAAAAACAACAAAGCAAACTCCCAAATGAAACTCAAATACTATCAATCCCTTTATCCATTTTATCCATTTTTGTGCATGGTAGAGAGGGGACGACCCTTCTTCTTGTCTAGGCAAGAGGGGGAATTCCGCGATCCTCCAGTGTTTCTAACACCATAGGGAGTCTATTCTTGACAAAAGCATTTAACGATTGAGGACAAAGGTACCCTAGCTTGACACAACTTGGAGGTGATTTATTGGTATCCTTCTAGGCTTAGTAGTTTGAAGAAATTGCATCTATGAAGGGGTAGTGTGTACCCTTGAATTGCTTCCCTTATAGATAATTTCCGCCACTTAGGTGAGGAAAGTGGCTATTCTTTTGTAGATGCATCCATTACTTGATTTTATGTGCTTTAATGCTTGGATGTGTCGCCATTTTGGCAAGACCCACCTTGCCTTGCAAGAAGGTATCCTACCTCATGGTTGTCTTGTTGTGAGTTGAAGGGGCGGAGTGAGACCCGCTAATTGTCTCATATCGGCTATGCTATTAAATTAGTTTAAATAATGGTCCTAGTCTTTGTCACCTCTTTAATCGGGACGAGAAAAGGTTCGGTTTGGGGATATTTAATGTGACCATAATTTGGGCATATTTAGTCCCCGAATTAGCCTTGTTCCCATACTTTTTAGTGCATATTTGGGTCATTTATTGTCTTTAGTCCTTTGTTTTGCATATTCTTTGAGGTTTTGTTTCCTTGGTAATAAAGGAGTGCAAACCTTGTATTTTCATGGCAAAATAGAGCTAAATTGATTGAATTCAATGACCGAGCATCGTAGAGAAGACAAGACTAGAAGGCCTTTGTACATATTATAGTAGTTGGGCAATGATGAGAAAAGATCCTTGCATATCCGAGGAAATCCTCAAGGATTTTATGAAGAGAAAGGAAGAAAAGAAGAAAGGAAGAAGCTGACAGACAATCCGAGCGGATTGTCCACAATCCGCCCGTCCAGCATAGGCAGTCCGAGCGTCTTCCTCAGCTGGACGCTCGGCCAGAACCACCACAATCCGCCCGTCCACCCCAAGAATCCGCTCGGCCAGAACCTCCACAATCCGCCCGTCCCGTGCCCTGGACGCTCGGATTGTGTGACAGCTAAATCCGTCTTCTACTCGTTCAAGGAAGGATGCGCATATTTTTCAAAGACCGGCGAAAAGTAGACCGGAGTCTCTCTTGAGACCGGCGATTCCTCAAGGACTTAATCGTCATTTAAGCCCTTAGTAAACCCTAATTTATGTACCTAATACCCCCTATAAATACCCTATTAGGCTAATTAGATAATTATGTTCTTCTTAGCAATCTCTAGTGTAGTTAATATCAATCAAATCTCTCTTTAATCTTGTAATCAACTTTTAATCAAGTCTTAATACAAATCTCATTTCCTTAATCTCTCTTTTGTTCATCTTTTATATTGGGTAATTGATGATTATTTGGATTATTATTAGGAGATTGACAACCTTCCAATCAAGCATCAAGTACTTCTATTATTCTTTGCTTTATTATTGGAATCATTAGTAGGTATAATTCTCTTCATCCATTTTTAATTATTGTTAATCATTTTCATTTATTCATCATGTTTTACTTTGTTGGTATGATTGACAACCTTGCTAGCATGTTCAACATGATAATGAGTGAGTAGTTTCCTTAGCTAGGGTTAATGGCTAATTAGGGGAAACCAACATGGGGGATGATTCATGCTTAATTTAATATGTTTTCTTAGTTTATTTCCTTGCTTGTTGTGATCTCAACTTATGCACATGTTATGTTTGATGAAATGTGAGCCTATGAATCCTTGCATTTTTTACCCATCACCTATCTTTTCAATGAGACTTGTAAGACATAAACCAACTCGAGTCTCATTAGACCATGCATATAGTTGAGTAGGGAAGATTAAGTCAACTTATAGGTGTTGTACAATCTAATCGATTCGGCTCCGGGACCCAAACTTTCCTTGGATTGTAAGATATAAACCAACTCGATCCATCACAACAATAATTGCATGCTTATAATTTTAGAATATGTTTGTATGATCAATTCCCATGAATCCCCTATGACCCCATGACACCCTAGTGCCTTTTATCAATTGTTTACATCCCTTTTTAATCATCTTGCTTGTTTACTTTTATTGCTATTTAGTTTAGTGATCTTCTATTCATACCCCAAATTGTGACACCCCTAGACACCGCTAGTTGCAATTGAAAATCTCATCTCAATTCCCGTCCCTTGGGATCCGAACTTTACTTGCCTCTTTACTAATTGTAGAGTTGTTTGTGAAGTTATAAATTGTGTTTTGGTCTAGGTGCTCCTAACGACAAGTACCGAAAACTAAACCTCCCTTGGAGTCCGACCACTGACTGTCCTGAGATACCACCATGGCACAATCCATCAGATCAAACGACCTCCTTCATTCTTCACTTGTTCTCCCAATAGTTGCAAACCTGAGGGAAGTCCACCATGTAGAGCCTGGTTCTCATCGCAATTGAACGAGCATGGTATCCTGGCACATTAACTGGGGGCTCGATCAACCGCAGACGCTCCATAAGCCAAACCTACAAAGAAGACGGGAATTAATGTCCATATGGCCAACCAAAATAAAAGAAAAAGAAAAAAAAACGAAAAAGAAGAAAATAAAAACGGTTGGTATTATACACAAAAAAGAAAATAGGTTCTTACCTGCAAAATGATAGGACTTCCCAGATAAGGAAGCTCGCGGTGGGCCTTCCTGTTGTCCAGCCCCAAAATGATCTCTCCTAAGCACAGGCATACTGGGCTCTTGCGCAGCTCCATTTGTTCCAATAAGCTCAAGAAACAAGAGTCCCCTCTCATCTCTTTGTCAACATGCCCCTGAAACACATAACAGTGAAGTAGACAGAACCCGACCGCCCTGCGTCTAGCCACATAAGAAATAGAAGGGTCTTCCCTACCTATGAATCGGTCAATGAAGTCAAGCATACGGACTCCCTTCGAGGTCACAAGACGGTCAACCTCCGCTTTAGTCAGTTCCAACAAGTCTCTAAATTTACCCTTGTACCCTTGACAACTAAAAGGTATAGCGGGTGCATTTTATGGATCCCATCCTCCAATAGCAGCTATTTCCTCCGGAAAATGACAAATATCGCCTCCAGGAAAGGCGAATACATGGAAGTTAGGATCCCAATATTCAAGACAAGCATCCAAGAAAGGTTTCACAACCTTCACCAATTTGAGACTCAAGATTTATCCCAAATTAAAAGCACCCATGTCATGCTTCTCGACATTTGTAAACTTATTTGTCCACTCCTTGAGACGGTTTTCAAAGGCATCCATGATTTTGAATCTCTTTAGAACTTTTATGAAATAGACGGAAGAAAGATGGAGGAATTATGTGAATAAAAGCTTCCCCGACGTCTCTATTTATACTAAAAGTTGTTTCCTAATTTCCGTCAGAACTGACCAACTGGGGAAGTGGCGCAGCGCCTGCTGCGCCTCTTCCCCAGGTTGACTTCCGTGATTTTCAGCTTTGGATCTTTCCTAATTTATTTTTACTATAATTTCCTATTCCTATAGGGTATTATTTTGGTAATTCCGTCAAATTGCCAAATTTATGTTTCCTAATTTTCTAAGCACGCTTTTCGAGATAACATCGACATCCTCGCCAAACGAGCACACTTACTCATTTCATTTTATTTTATTTTTTTAGGAGGAATCTTTTCACTCGTTTCACATTTCATTTCAAACTTATACATTTCTTTTTTATGTTTCTTTGAGGGGGTAGCCCTCCCTACCGTCCGGTCATTTTTCTGGCATTTTTGTCATTTTCGCTCATTTCTGGGCAATTTTTCGCATTTTTGTCATTTTCGCTCATTTACGAGCACATTTTATGCTTTTGCGCTAATTTAAGTCACGTGTATATTATGTGTTTTATGTGCAAATCTTGTGTAAATTTCGGTAGCGTGATGACATAAACCGTCATCTACCAAAACCTGTTTCTAAGCTAACCTGCAGGAACAAACAGACAACCCAGTAGCAAAGGCACTCAGGCCATCATATATCCATCAAACTAGGGGCTATCGCCTAAAACAGGTCCAATAGTCCAAAATAAGGTCCAAATTGTACAAATGTATATAAGGTCCAAAATTCCAAAATAAAGACAACCGACAACAAAAAACAAAAAACAACTACTCCTGGTCGCCACTCCGCTCGGCTACCCTCGTCTCGAGGGCAGCAATCACGGCGTCCCTTAATTCTAACTCCCTCAACAGGCGAGCCGTCTCGTCCTGGGACTGCGCCAGCTCACGCTCCAGGTTGCGCTCCCTCTGCAAGTGAGAAAGAAATGCCTCATTTCAATAAATTCATTCAACCATTTCAAACAAAAACGCGATAAATTATAACAAAATTCAAAATAAAGAAAATGAGAGGTTCATACCTGTCATCCTCGACCACCTACAAGTGCCTCGATGGTCGTGGCCCGCAGCCGGTTGGCCACCCTCCACAGCACCACATGCCGAGACGGCGCCACCTGCAGTTCAATAAACAAAAGATTTTCAATGAACTGAACAAAAGTATTCTTATACAATAGCAAAAGTCAACCGAAGCCGGGGGCTTACCCTCCTCACTAGGTGCTGCCACTCCTCCAGGCTAGAGTCCTCACCTCCTTGCCGAAGTCGCGGAGCTCGGAGATCATCGTCCTCCCCGCTGCGTCAGTATACTCAAGGGTCTCGGGTACGCTGGGGGCTCGACGCCCGCCACCTCGATCTCCTGCAAAGTTCAAATGAATTATTTATTCGATGATCATTCGTCAGTTTGTCAAGTCAATTCAAAAGGAGAGTAAAATACTTACCACGATCGGCCAGTACGCCAGCCTCTGGCGAACAAACAGAGAGTACTCCTCATCAGGAAGAAGAAGAGAATCGTCACCAATGCCGAGGTCCTACCCACAAATTAGTCCCTAACGTAAGTACTTGGCACCAACTCGGGAACGCTGGGAGCACCCTCTGCCAGGTTCCAGCCGATCAGCCTCCTAGCCTCAGCCGAGTCCACTCTCATGGCCGTCGACGGCCACACCACAGCCTCCTCTCCACACGACAGACTAGAGATCATGCCATAGTCCTCCAGAGTGACCCCGACCTCCCCAAAAGGCATGTGAAAGGTCGAGGTCGTATCCCAGTACCGATTAAGGAAGGCTCGAATCAGGCAAAGGTTAGCCCGAAGCTTCCTTTCCTTGATCGTCCTCCACGCTCCCACCAAAGCTCAGAAGGCTCCTAGCTCGATGATGGCCCTCTCCTCCTCCGTCAAAACTCCGTAGGCGTCCATCATCGTCGTGTAGCCAGAAAAAGACCTCATGTTCCCAGCCTCCTGTATCCATCCGACGCAAAGCTATCTTTAGCTCAAGGCAAAAGAGAAATGAAACGGCAAACGAATAAGGAAAGATGATGAGGAAATAACAAGTCTGAAGCCTCCCAAACTCCTCGCCGTCCTGTAAGACAGGTGGCTCTCTGCTGCCCAAATGAGATGTCGACCATCCCATTTCTCAGCCCACACAGGTGCCCCGGCTTGCTGGCGACCACCTCGTCCAACGTTGGCCCGCCTCGGCACCTCCTCAACTTCCTCATGTACAACCTCCTCGAACACCTCCTCAAAAGTGAGAGAAGGGTCGAAGTCGGTGTCCACGTCCATGGGAGCCCTCCCCGACATAGAAGCCATTTCACCTGCAAAATTAGAGTAAATTAGGCCGCATCAAATGACGACAAGCCTCACTGAAGGTGGTTTTAAGCCTTTTAAGCCTAAAAAATGGCCTTTTCTCGCCATCTTTGGCCATTTATTCCAAAACCCGACCACTCATGTTGTAAATTGGGTCAAGTGAAATCTAAATTCGAGCCTAGTCATGGGTTGGAGTCGAAATTTCGGCAGCATTTCGCTATAACGGCGATTATGCCCTAGAAAAGTGTCCTGAAAAAGGCGTCACAAATCAAAAATCTGAAATGGTAGGAAGTTTAACCATCACACAAGGATTCCAAAAACCAAATTTCATCAAAAATGGGCAACCCTAAGGCCATTTTCGAAGCGATTTTCAAAATAGCTGAGGAACCGTCTCAATTTCGCTCAATGCGCAAAGAAAATTCAAAGACAATACTTGGTTATGTTCCTAACATTGCCAATTATCCATTTCTAATGTCAATTTTACAAGGAAAATCCATTTGGGGGAAAAGCCTCAAATTTTCGAAATAATTGGGTTGAAAACCCTAATTTTTTCGATCAAAATCAAGCAAGTACGAATATTAAAGCTAGGATAAGACACATACCTCGATTAGTCATGATTAATGAAAGGATTTGATCAAATTTTGACGGGTTTTGGTTTGAATTTGAGAGAGTTTAAGAAGTTTTTGTGTTTTATTATTATGACGAAACACGACTTCTGTCGAGTTTTTACTCAGACAGGGACGAGCTTAGGAAAGGACGCAGCAGATGCTGCACCTCTTCCAGGAGTCGCAGCTCTTGCTGCGCCTCTTCCCCAGCTTCCCTCCAGCTCAATTTTCAAAAGTTTGTTATGAGTTCGTTATTTGTGGGCCCATCTTTGGTGTGCCTCTTCTCCAACACCATATGTCATATATTTGGATTCTTGGGCATTTATTTTTTTTGTCCAGACCCGTATTTCCTTCGAGTAGACTGTGAATCGTCGCAGTACTTTATCAAACCCAGCAAAGATATTTCATCAAGACTTCGCTTGCAGCAACGAGCGGATTTTCGACGGTGTTTCGACACGCCTTATCAATACCCTTATTTTCCCAGCGAGAGTTCATGACAGCCGATTGTACTTCTCGATAGATGTAGTTCACTTCAGACCGATGATACTGTCGTTTCGTACCAAAAATAAAATACCTAAGTACAACTAACAGAAGTCAACGGTAAGTAGGGTCGATCTCCACAGGGAGGCGGTGTACTATCTATTTGTCTATTCTATCCGTCTGATGTCACAAATGGGGGTTGAATTTGATTGTGTTAACTAAACTAGAGATTTAAGCAAGGGAAATGAATAAGAGAATTAACAGTAAGAGAAGGGAGTATGCTAGGGGTCGGTCCACCGTGGCAGCTATCGGATCTTATACTATCGGGAATACTAAAGCGATTAGACTATTGATAAGAAGAGCTATGGTCGTCACCTTTCGGTCCTTAAACCACCCTAGAGCGTAAACAGCTTAACTTTCGCCCTCACTGCAATACCCTATTGTAATTAAGCAAGCCTTCCCTTCCAATCTTTCGATCTAGGTCGGGGTTAACTAAATTTATGGTCTCCTGCATGCATTCATTCGACCGGATAACAATTAAATTGCCTAATACAATTCCTATCGCAAGACTAATTTATATAAGTCAGTTAAAACATTGCTACCACGGCTTCCCTAATCCTAGCATACTACGGGGAATTAGCTACTCATAATAAAATAAGCAATGACAATAATTAAAGAAGTAATAAGCATTAAAAGAGAATAAGGGAAGAGATTACTGAATTAAATGATCCGGAAAAGAAAGAGCAAAGTAACAGTGTAAAAGTGACAGAGTATTAAGAGTAATTAGAGAGGAGAAGCCCCCTCATTATGTCGACCTCCTATCCTATTTATAAGAAAAATAGGATTATTAACCTAATTGCGGAAAATAAAGCTTAAAAGCCCAGCCCGTCAAGGATTGTTGCTCGATCGAGCACTTAAGGCTCTCGATCGAGTGATATTCCTTAGCATTCCTCTCGATCGAAGACTTCTTTCCCTTTAATCACTCGATCGAGAAGAAGTAGCTCTCGATCGATCAAATGGGCTCTCAATCGAATAAAAATAGTTCTCGATCGAGCACTTCTCAGCGCGTAATTCCTGCTTCGCGCACTGAACTTCAAACGGCTGCCATTTCTTCGTTACTTGGTCAAACTGGGTGATTCCGGTGGCATTGGAAAGCTAAAAGGACAAACTTTCATCTCCAATTAGAATCACCTGAATATCTGTTGTAGAACTCGAGATATGGCTCTTACAAGCAGGAACTAGCAAATTGAAGCACTCTCTTGGCTCGCCTAACTTCCTTACTCCAATGCGCATCTCAAAATAGTACTTTCCAAGCTCCGACTCAACTCATCTCCTAAATACATGCGTAGGGACATGTTTTAGGCTTGATTCCGCATCTCTAAGCTCATTCCTGCAATTAATACAAGAACTTCCAAAGTATGCAATTCGGGGCATATTCGTAGCAAATAACTACTAAAATAACATAACGATGCGTGCAAGAATAGACTAAAAAGACTATATAAAATGCACGTATCAACCGACGCAAGCAGATTTCCCCCAGCAGTTTCTACCGATGTCCTGTTGTTCTCAACGTTTATTTGTTTCAGACAGTCCTTTAGTAACCTTCAGAATTCCTGTGACCCTCATGCCTTCCGATATCAAGTTATCTTCAAATCAAAGAGTTTTGTCGAAGCACTTTCAATCCCGCTTCGCCCAGGAGTCTCAGGTATGGTTTCTTCTTATGGCTGGCGAGCCTCCTTACGTAGTATAATGGACTTTAAACGACCCTCCCCGATAGTCGACAGACTCTAAAATGTTCCCGACGACAGGTCCTTGACTCAGACCCCTTGAGCCGCCTCGCGTCGCCATAGTCGTCAGGTTGTAATCTTCGATTGACCTGATGGCTATACTTTGACTTTTGCCTTGTCCAAGCCTCAGTCAAAGTGGGGCTCTGTAGATACCTCATTTCCGCACCTCCCGCAAACCACGCGGTGATGATTGGGCCGTATGTTTGGTACACGGAATGATTTATGACAGTTCGTAAGTTTATCATCAAGTGATAGCTCAAATACTTGTGTATACCCCTTGGTTGTCATCTACGCGCCGATACGATCGCTTTGACAGTAATTAGAGTTCATTTGAAGTCCGGGTCAAAAGCCGCTTCATTTTATAATAAACCTTTTTAAAATGCCGAGTCGGAATGTTCTAGAATATTCCGGATATTTATTCCATAAAAGTCAATTTTTATCTTTTGTTAAAATATATCCCGAAAATCTTATTTTAAAGAATAAGGAAGTTGAGCTCTAGAGCAATTCCATAAAAGAAATGCCGAAATCTTTCTTCCGCAGGAGGAAACCTCTGGGGAAAGGACGCAGCATCTGCTGCGCCTCTTCCAAGAGTCGCAGTGGCTGCTGCGCCTCTTCTCCAGCTCTTTACTACGTATTTTCAGATCTTTTCGAGATTTGTTTCCAAAGCTTCAGTCATTCCATAATTCCTCCGTGTGATTAGTATAAATAGGGACCTTCGTTCCTCATATTTCTCACGCGAGTGTCCGCCCTTCTCTTCTCCCTTTGCATTCTAAGACCATGCTCTAAGCTTATTGACGTCTACGGGCTTGATCAATCGACCACGTAAGCTCGGATCCTTCTGAGTACCAGTTACGTTGCATGACCGACCAATTTGACCAACGACACTCAATTAATCAATCAATTTAATCTAAATCCTCTTAAGAGGACACTTTCATCATACATTCGAGTCGAGCAATCACTAAACGTTAACTTAGTTAAACTCGCTTCGTCAAACATGTAAGTCTGGGGGTGTAAATCCCATCTTTTATTATTGTACTTTATTATTGTACCAATTAATGTAAGGTTTACGTCAAAAATATGCTTAAGAACGATTTCAAAAACCCTTTTATCAAATTGTTTTTACGGATTAACTATAGACAGACGCCGAGAAGAAACGCAGGAACTGCTGCGCCTCTTCGAAGAGTCGCAGCATCTGCTGCACCTCTTCCAGAGGCTGCCGCAGTCCCTGCTTCTCTTCTTCTTCCTCCGTCCTCTGTTAATTCGTTCTTTTTGTCTTAATTTCTTGTTTTTCTTCTTATTAATTCGTACATAATAATTATAACACACATATTCATAATAATTTATCACCTTTAAATCCCGACTTATATCCCTTATAATCAATATTTGTGGGTTTTCGTCATTAAATCAAACCCGGATTTTTGAGATTCGATTTGTTCATATCAAATCTCTGGAATTCGACTTTTGTATATATTTTCATCTGTTTAACACAACTTTCGTATAGTTTAACCTAAACGATCCTAATTAATTTGTAATCAATTTGTAATCCGCTCTAATTAGGCCTAATTCGTTTAATTCATTTTTAATAATCCGCTTTTGTGACCAATTCACATGTTAATAATACGCCAAATCACTTTCATCCGAGTCAATATCAATAATCAATCATTAAACACACCAACGAACATTAACAACACGCAGTTCTGACTTCACATCCAGAACTCACCTCAGAAACAGACGCAGTGACCACTGCGTCTCTTCCAAAAGATGCAGGATTGTTGCGCCTGTTTCGGGTTGAGCTCTGTCTCTGAACTTCCATTCTTGGTTTGACCTAATTCATTAGTTTACGTATTAATCAACTATTAACCCTAATATCACCTCCCAATCTGTCCGTTTTATCTTAATTTATTTTTCACTTGTTTTTCTCAAATTATCCGTCTTAAATATATTTTTGACGTAAATCAATTAAACCGTTGTAATTATTGTAATTTTAATTATCGTTATTTATTTATTGTATTGTATGGTTTATTTACTTGTTCACCGACTTAGTTAATTCTCACATGCTAGGATTAATCTATTGTTTGTTGCATTGCATGCATATAATCGACAGCATATCGAGTATGAATAACTTCCCTAATCATTAGTAGAGGCCGCTATCGAGGCGGGCGGGATTAGGTGTTCATTAAAAGGACTTCCTAATACTTACCCTCACCCCTTTACTCCAGATCTCTGTGAACATCCGTGTTCATTGGCATCCACGAGAGTCATTCTAGACCTAGAATGCTAGGATAACGAGTTCTTAGTGTCTATGTCACTACTTTGTGTCTTGACATGACATAAGGTATTCGAACGGTTTCCAATTTTCCACAATAAATTGGTGGCGACTCCACAAATGCAAACGCTTGTTTCCCAAGCGCTCCTGCGGGCCCCTCGTTTCCACACATTTATGCAGCCACGAATTTAAGCAAGGCGCTTTAAAGGGACCTTGTTGCAACCATGATTGTAGATGATGTTGTATCTGGACAATCACCTTCAGACTCTCAAAACTTTCAAGTAATTATTTGTTCTTCAGAAGAAGACTCTTTCAAAGAGACTGAAGTGGTTCAAATGCCATCTCCTCCTGAAAGAACCCCCCAAGAAAATACTCTTGAGAAGCTTACGCCGATGGCATTGTCATGGCTTGAACAATCACCAATGGCTGGGAAAATGATAAGTTCGCCTTCAGCGTTTCCCATTATTGCCAAGTTGGAATGTCTAGAATAACTACCAACGAACAGGGATCTACTTCAACAACTCTATGAACTATGCCTAGTATCAGGAAGCTCTTTACCCTTCCACACACGAGTTCAGAATTATGTTGAAACGATAAGTCAATTACAAGCGTCGACGCTTAGCGACTTTGACAGGTATGAACATTTTCGTGAACAATTCTGTGCTGACACCGTGTCTACGCAGACCCTCTGTTATCAAGTCACCTCAACATTCGATGCTCAGCGTCAACATGAACGCCAAATTAAGGAACTTGATCAGAAAACAGGCGATACAGAAAGGGTCCTCAATGAGATGAAAGCTCAACGCCAAGCTCTATTAAAAGGTCTATCTATGCTACCTTCGTCGCTTGGCCAACCAACCCATCTGATTCGAGCTCAGATCTAGAAAAGCCAGCAAAATGTTTCCTTAATTCAGAAACAGCTGAACGAAATGAAGGACCAATGGAATTCGCGCTCCCAGGCCCTTAAGGACGAGATCGCAACTTTCCTGGCTTTTGTTCGTCAAGCCAAACATTCCGAGGGCTGATTTTATACAATCAACGTAACGCCCCCATGTTATCCGAAAATCGGGATATTGTGCTTTAATATTTACTCCGTACTTCTCTCAAATAGTGGGATAATAAAACTTCAAAAATTTGTCATTTATGCTTCTTTTGAATTGTGTTCCATCAAAGCTTTGCAGGCCATACACATTTCCTGAATAGACTTTTGTAACCTTAAACGGTCCTTCCCCTCTAGGCGACCATTTTCCATAGAAATGATCCTTATGCCCTTCTTGCAATGTAACACCCCCAAGTTATTGAGAGTAAGGTTGTCCCACATCGGGGAATTGAGGAGGTTGTGATATGTTTATAACGGATTCCACCCACCACTTAGTAATAAGGCCTTGTGCTTTTGGGCTTAAGTGAGGACAAGTAATGGGCCCAAAGGTACATATCCCATCTTATTGGGTTGTGTTACGACCGTGGTGGGTCGGGTTGTTATAAATGGTATCAGAGCAACCCTGCGACCGTGTGGTGAGCCCGTGTTCGGGAGTACCCGGGTCACACACCTAGCGGGGGAGGATTCTGGGCTTGGCTGCGGTCAAGTTGGAGGCACAACGAGGACGTTATGTTCTTTAAGTGGGGGAGATTGTTACACCCCAAGTTATTGAGAGTAAGGTTGTCCCACATTGGGGAATTGAGGAGGTTGTGATATGTTTATAAGGGATTCCACCCACCACTTAGTAACAAGGCCTTGTGCTTTTTGGCTTAAATGAGGACAAGTAATGGGCCCAAAGGTACATATCCCATCTTATTGGGTTGTGTTACGACCGTGGTGGGTCGGGTTGTTATAGGCAAGATCACTTTCCATACCTAATCCCCTTCTAGAAAGGATTTAGCCTTAATCCGAGTATTATAGGTTTTGGATGACTTGATCTTATTTTGTAATAAATTCGCCAGCGCCTACTCTCTTAGATGTTCACTATCTAAGTTATCAATATTCATAGATACAACATAAGAACCTAAATCCATCGAATTTTGAAACAAAATCCGAGCAGATTCCACATTAACCTCGGATGGAATCACAGCATCATGGCCAAAGACTAATTGATAAGGAGTGTACCCTATTGCCCCTATTTTTGAAGTTCTATAAGCCCACAATATATCAAGTAAGTTGTCATGCCAAGATCTAGGATTGTCATCAATCATTTTAGAAATCCTAGTCTTAATCAACTTATTCGTAGATTCAGCTTGCCCATTTACCTGAGCATAATATGGAGAAGAACTTAATAGTTTCACCCCAAACTGAGTGGTTAATTCTTGCAGGTGGTCCATTACAGACAGGCGCTTGGTCAACTGTAACACTTTCTGGCACTCCAAAGCGAATAAAGATAAACTCCTTCAAAAAGTCCACCAAATCTTGTGTCTTCACAGTTTTAAAAGGTTTAGCTTCAACCCATTTAGTGAAGTGATCAATAACGACTACTATATACTTATGTCCTTTGAATGAAGGTGGAGTAATCTCACCAATCATCTCCATTTCCTAACCACGGAAAGGCCATGGCTTTATAGTAGGCTTTAAATCATTAGCAAGAACCCTACTAATCTGACCATATTGCTAACACGACTTGCAACCTTTTGCATATGTGGTCGGACTCACTTGGAGGTTTAGTTTTCGGTACTTGTCGTTAGGAGCACCTAGACCAAAACACAATTTATAACTCCACAAACAACTCTACAATTAGTAAAGAGGCAAGTAAAGGTCGGATCCCAAGGGACGGGAATTGAGATGAGATTTTCAATTGCAACTAGCGGTGTCTAGGGGTGTCACAATTTGGGGTTTGAAGTAGAAGATCACTAAACTAAATAGCAATAAAAGTAAACAAGCAAGATGATTAAAAAGGGATGTAAACAATTGATAAAAGGCACTAGGGTGTCATGGGGTCATAGGAGATTCATGGGAATTGATCATACAAACATATTCTCAAATTATAAGCAAGCAATTATTGTTGTCATGGATCAAGTTGGTTTATATCTTACAATCCTAGGAAAGTTTGGGTCCCGGAGCCGAATCGATTAGAATGTACAACACCTACAAGTCGACTTAATCTTCCCTACTCAACTATATGCATGGTCTAATGAGACTCGAGTTGGTTTATGTCTTACAAGTCTCATTGAAAAGATAGGTGATGGGTAAAAAATGCAAGGATTCATAGGCTCGCATTTCATCAAACATAACATGTGCATAAGTTGAGATCACAACAAGCAAGCAAATAAACTATGAAAACATATTAAATGAAGCATGAATCATTCCCCATGTTGGTTTCCCCTAATTACCCATTAACCCTAGCTAAGGAAACTACTCACTCATTATCATGTTGAACATGCTAGCAAGGTTGTCAATCATACCAACAAAGTAAAACATGATGAATAAATGAAAATGATTAACAATAATTAAAAAGGGATTAAGAGAATTATACCTACTAATGATTCAAATAATAAAGCAAAGAATAATAGAAGTACTTGATGCTTGATTGGAAGGTTGTCAATCTCCCAATAATAACCCAAATAATCTTCAATTACCCAAAATGAAAGATGAACAAAAGAGAGATTAAGGAAATGAAATTTGTATTAAGACTTGATTAAATGTTGATTACAAGATTAAAGAGATATTTGATTGATATTAACTACACTAAATATTGCTAAGAAGAACATGCTAATCTAATTAGACTAATGGGGTATTTATAGTGGGGACTAGTTACATAAATTAGGGTTAACTAAGGGCTTAAATGACGATTAAGTCCTTGAGGAATCGCCGGTCTCCAGAGAGACCCCGGTCTCCTTTTCGCCGGTCTTTGGAAAAATATGCGCATCCTTCCTTGAATCATGTAGAAGACGAAATAGCTGACACACAATCCGAGCGTCCAGGGCACGGGACGGGCGGATTGTGGGTGTTTAGGACGAGCGGATTGTGGTGGTGGACGGGCGGATTGTGCAGTTTCTGGATGGGCGTCCACTGGGGGAAGACACTCGGATTGCCCTTGCTGGACGGACGGATTGTGGGCAATCCGCTCGGATTGTCTTACAGCTACTTTCTTTCTTCTTTTCTTCCTTTCTCTTCATAAAATCCTTGAGGATTTCCCCGGTGATGTAAGGATCTTTTCTCATCATTGCCCATCTACCATAGTATGTACAAAGGTCTTCTAGTCTTGTCTTCTCCTTGATGCTTGGTCATTGAATTCAATCAATTTAGCTCTATTTTGCCATGAAAATGCAAGGTTTGCACTCCATTCCTACCAAGGACACAAAACCTCAAAGAATATGCGAAACAAAGGAGTAAAGATAATAAATGACCCGAATATGCACTAAAAAGCATGGGAACAAGGCAAATTCGGGGACTAAATGTGCTTAAATTATGGTCACATTAAATATCCCCAAACACAACCTTTGCTCGTCCCGAGTAAAGAGGTGACAAAGACTAGGACCGTTATTTAAACTAACCTAATAGCATAGCTGATATGAGACAATTAGCGGGTCTCACTCCGCCCCTTCAACTCACAACAAGACAACCATGAGGTAGGATGCCTTCTTGCAAGGCAAGGTGGGTCTTGCCAAAATGGCGACACATCCAAACATTAAAGCACACAAAATCAAGTAATGGATGCATCTACAAAAGAATAGCCACTTTCCTCATCTAAGTGGCGGAAATTATCTACAAGGGAAGCAATTCAAGGGTACACACTCCTTCATAGATGCAATTTCTTCAAACTACTAAGCCTAGAAAGATACCAATAAATCACCTCCAAGTTATGTCAAGCTAGGGTATCTTTGTCCTCAATCGTTAAATGCTTTTGTCAAGAATAGACTCCCTATGGTGTTAGAAGCATTGGAGGATCGCGGAATTCCCCCTCTTGCCTAGACAAGAAGAAGGGTCGTCCCCTCTCTACCATGCACAAAAATGGATACGATGGATAAAGGGATTGATAGATATTTGAGTTTCATTTTGGGAGTTTGCTTTGTTGTTGTTTTTCCCCCCAATTTCTTGTGGCATATAACATTTGAGAACACTTTCTTTGCCATTTCTTTTGATTTTTGGCTTTTCAACACTTGACACTTTTTGCATTTTCTTTTGAACATTTTCAAAGTCACCCCATTTGTAGTGAGGGTGCCTTATATTTGAAGCTTTAGGAGTCTATTTTTGCTCCTCTTTTCATTTGATGCATTTTGCAAACTTTCTTTCACTTTTCATTTCTTGAACTCAAATCAATTTCTTTTTGTGCCCATTCCCTTTGATGACAAAAATGTGGTAGAACATGGATGATGGATGCATGGTTTCAAGGGTCACCTTGGAATAAACGGTAGCCAAGGAGTTATCACACCACAAGGTACTCTTGACTAGGCCTTAATCCATGGGTCAAAGGAAACTAGCATGACACATCCTAGGGTGTTTTACAAGTATTCTAACAAGCAAAGTCTTAAGAAGAAAAAGCATCTACTACGGCCTACATACACTTGTCAAGTTTCCCAAGTAGACGGTTTCGCAAAATTTTCTAACATGCAAACTACATGCCATGATGCAACTAACATATATACATCCTAATGCAAATGATTCTACCAACTAGTATGACATATAAACTAAATGCAAGTCCTAAATTCACATTGTTTATACCGCATCAATCAAAATAAAGCCATATAGTCATTAACATAAAGAGGAAAAAGGAGATTGGAAAGATCATACCATGCGGTCTTCAATATCCTCATGTCTCGGATGTGGCGTAGTCGATCAATGTGAACAAGGATAGAACAAACACAATATATACAACAATATATACAAGATTACACTAAAAAGGAAATGAACTTGTTTTTGGTTTTTCAAGTTTTTTCAATTTTTTTTGTTTTTCGAAATCTTTTTTATTTTTTTGGGTTTTTTGAATAAAAGTTAAGTTAGAATATCCCATCCCCACACTAATATGGGCATTGTCCTCAATGGCCAATATGATAGGAAATTATGTAAGTATGATGCATGAATTCTATACTAAATGCAAGTTATACTAATCTACACTACATGATGCATGGGTTTTTGTTTATGACGGAGAGCGTAATTTAGATCACCTCCCGTTGCGTATGCATGTACTTCCCCAAACCGAGATAGACATTTTTTCTAATGTCCTAAAGTTGGGGGTAGTTCATGCACACAAGATGCAATGCATGAAACTAAATTGTCATTTTGGATTTTTCAAAAGTGGGAACAATAAAAGAACACCTCAATGGGGCCGAGGTGTTAGTCCTCTATGTTGTTAGGACTCTCCAACCAAAGACAAAGTCAAATATTGTACAAGTTAACAAAACATAAGCTTCTTTCATGAAAATTGAAAATAAAGAGAGGAGATGAGGAAACTTCACTTAAGCTTGAGATGGGTGCCTCACGCCCGCTACATCTAGCTTATGAAGAGATCTTCTAGAGATCGCCATCATCTCCCTCTGGATCACTATCCCATATTTCCTTCGATGCATCACTTGTATTAGGGTCCATGAACTCGTCCTCTTCGCTACCAAGCTCCACCGTGTCCCCTCCGCAAGAATTGTTGCTCCCTTCATCTTGTCGCCTATTTGCCCCCTCATTTGCTCTCTCCGAATTGGGGAAGAGTATATCCATTTGTGCCCAAGAGGGAAATGCTCCCTCCTCACTAATCTTCCCCCTTTGAATCATATCGTGGTATTGAGGGTAAAGTGCATAATAATTGTCCACGGTAGCTTCGTATTGTCGGAAGTGCAAATCTTGTAGAATTCCCGTTACAAAGTCATCACGGGGGAGGATAAAGGGGTTAGGGTGGTTGTATGGTTGATATGGGAAAGGGTAGGGAGGCACTTTGATTTTCTCATCTTGAGGTTGTTGCTCTTGTTGTTGTTGGGGATTTGGAGGTGGTGGTACTTGCCTTGCTTGGGTTGGGTTTGTAGGGATGAGGTAGGATGGGATTGGTGATAAAGGTCCCCTTCTTGGTGAGATTCTTGGTAGGCCGGTCATTGGTAGGTAGATTGGATCACTTCCCTTCGTTATCCACTTGATCCTTTTATCAACCCCCTCAAGGGTTATCCAATGATGATGGACAATGAGGAGTATACTCATTATTCTCATTGAATTTTGGATTGAAATGCTTTGCAATCTTTGTAATGAGCCCTCCATTAACAATGTGTTTCATCCCATCATCATCACCGTTCCTAAACTTTGCCCATTTCTCGAGTAGCACAAGAGGCGCATTAAAGTGGTACCCACCCCTTCCTTGGATATCGAGATAAGACTCCATGAACACAAGGTCGAGTTCGTTCACTATTGCCGGGTCTCGGCGAACAAGTAGAGTGCCGGAAAGGAACCGGTAAGTAAGTCTCAAAATAGGATTTTGAATGTGGAAAGCTAGACACTCCTTGATGTACATGAAATCTCGGCCGGTCATGGCCCTCCATAGGGGTGCAACACTATATCTCTTTGGTTTCGATGTTCGGGTAGGCGAGACATCGAGACCAAGCACATTAGCAAATTCCACTAGAGTCATCATTCTTGAAACACTTTCCAACCTAAATTCTATGCATATTGTTCTATTCAAGGTTGTAATTTTCAAGAAGCTCAAAAATTGAAGAACAAGGGATCGGTAAGTTTGCTCGTGCATGTGGAATAGGGTAGAGAGACCAAACACTTAAAAAAGGGCTTCCATTTGATGATAAATCCCAAGTTTCCTTAAAGGTCTATGACATAAACACTTAGTAGGGAGAATGTTATTACGAAGAAGCCGGTGAAAAACGAGTCTTTGCACATCATTGACGAATTCAACATTTGAGAAGTCATCAAGCCTTGTAAGATCCACAATTTCTTCATGCTCCCTCCTTAAGGTGTTGAGGTGAGAGGTAGAAGAGCTTCCTCTTACTCTTGGTCTTCTCCTATCCCTAAAGGAAGATCCCTTTGGTCCCATTCTTTCTTGTCGAGTTGGAATTTTTGATTTATTAAAGTATGAAGATGCTCTTTGTGGATTGAATGTTGCCCTTGGAACCCTAGAAATTTGGGGCTTTTTGATTTTGTGGAGTAAAAGAGTGTTTGGGATATGTTTGGAGTCATAAGGAGGTGGGTTTTTATAATACAAGTGGAAGGAAGGGTGATGTGTCACAAATTAAGAGGTGGGGTGAATTAAAATTGGGAAAAATCGGGAGTGAAGACCGCAGGAAGACGAGCGGATTCGGGCTCGGGACGCTCGGATTCTGTCATTCTGGGACGAGCGGATTCCAGGGAAGACGCTCAGATTCTCTTACAGCTAATTTTTCCAAAAATTTGACGCAGCCAAGACGAGCGGATCGAGCACAGGACGCTCGAATTTTCAGAAAGGAGACGGGCGTCTTTTCTCAAAGACGAACGGATTCTGTTACAGCAACTTTGGTTATTCTGCACTGGTAAAAAGACGAGCGGATTCATCTTCAGACGCTCGGATTCCTGCTGGCCGAGCGGATTCTCAAAAATACGGTCGTCTTTGTACAAGCCGAGCGGATTCTTTCTTTAGACGCTCGGGTTGCTTTTTGCGGATTCCCTTTAATTTCCTTGACTTCGATAAATGCTTCCTCACACTTGAAAATTAGTTCCTTCCTTCATTCAAAATTCATTAGTGACCCTCCCTCACTTACTCTCATGGAAAGAATTTATGTTTATGATAAAAGGAATGCAACAAAATTATAAATACAAGTTAGAGGGTTAGTATATTTACAAGTGGTGGTTTAGGGAGGACTCTACCAAACTCTCCCTTTGATGATTCCTTCAAGGATGAGGAGGCCCGAGGTAGGTGACCTCGACCTCTCCAATAAATGCTCCCTCATAATATGGCTTCAATATTTGACCATTGACCTTGAATTTGCTTCCATCTTCCGCCTTGATTTCAAAATCCTCATATTTTCCAACCTCGGTGATCACATAGGGACCCATGCATCTAGAGTTCAACTTCCCGGGAAAGAGTCGATATCGGGAATTGAATAGAAGGACTTTATCTCCTTTGTGCAAGGCTTTTTGCTTAATCCTCTTGTCATGAAGCAATCTTGTCCTTTCCTTGTAGATCTTGGCATTCTCATAAGATTGTAGTCGGAATTCCTCCAACTCTTGAATTTGAATCACCCTCTTTTGACCACTTAATTTGAGATCAAGGTTAAGGGCTCGGATTGCCCAAAAAGCTTTGTATTCCAATACGATTGGCAAGTGGCATGCTTTTCCATAAACAAGCTTGTAAGGGGAGGCTCCTATGGGAGTCTTATAGGCCGTCCTATAAGCCCAAAGAGCGTCATCAAGCTTTGTGCTCCAATCTTTTCGGGTCTTGTTTACAACTTTCTCAAGAATTTGCTTGATCTCCCTATTTGAAACTTCAACTTGACCGCTTGTTTGAGGATGGTATCCCAAGCCGGTTCTATGTTGAACACCATACTAAGTCAAAAGGGATGCGAGCTTCTTTTCATGAAAATGCGTTCCTCCATCACTTATGATTGCTCTAGGAACTCCAAATCTTGGGAAAATTATTTTCTTGAAAAGCTTGGTGACCGTCTTCGCATCATCGTTTGGAGTGGCAATTGCCTCCACCCACTTTGAGACGTAGTCTACGGCCACAAGGATATACTTATTCCCATTGGACGTCACGAACGGACCTTGGTAGTCGATCCCCCAAACATCAAAAATCTCCACCTCTAGTATGCCCCTTTGTGGCATTTCATTCCTCCAAGAGATATTCCACGTTCTTTGACAAGCATCACAATGAATGATGAATTCCCTTGTGTCTTGAAACATTGTAGGCCGATAGAAGCCCGATTGAAGAATTTTTGCAATGGTTCTCCTTGCTCCATGGTGCCCAACGTAAGGTGATGAGTGGCATCCTTCCAAGATTCCTTGGACTTCCCATTGAGGGATGCATCTCCGGTAGAGCCCATTACTACACTCTTTTTAGAGGTTTGGGTCATCCCAAAAGTACCTCTTTACTTCGAATAAGAACCTCTTCCTTTGGTTGTAGTTCAAGTTTGGAGGGAGTACTCTTCCAACGATATAGTTGGCCTAATCGGCAAACCATGGGGTGACGTGCCTTTCAAGTTATGTTTGAATGGCCATCAAGATATCGTCGGGAAATGAGTCATTGATCGGCGTTTCTCCTTGTTCATCATGAAACCAGATCCTTGACAAGTGATCCGCCACTACATTTTCGGCTCCTTTCTTGTCTCTTATTTCCAAGTCGAATTCTTGAAGAAGAAAAGTCCACCTCAACAGGCTTGGTTTTGCCTTCTTATTTATCAAGAGATGTCGGAGAGCACGGTGATCTGAAAAGACAATTACTTTGGATCCAAGTATGTAGGAACGGAATTTGTCCAAATCATAGACAATAGTAAGAAGCTCTTTCTCGGTGGTATCATAGTTCACTTGGGAGGGATCAAGAGTCTTGCTTATATAATAGATGGCATGAAGAGCTCTTCCTACCCGTTGGCCAAGAACCGCTCCAACGGCGTAGTTACTAGCATCACACATAATCTCGAACGTTAGTTCCCAATTTAGAGGTTGAATGATCGGTGCCGAGATTAGTGCTTCCTTGATTCTATTAAAGGCTTCAACACACTCATCAGTGAAATGGAATTGGGCATCTTTAAGCAAGAGTTGAGTGAGAGGTTTCATTATTTTTGAAAAATCTTTTATGAAACGGCGATAGAAACCCGCGTGACCTAGAAAACTTCTCACCCCTCCAACATTCACGGGAGGTGGGAGTTTCTCTATCACCTCAACCTTAGCTTTATCAACCTCGATGCCCTTTTCCGAAATTAAATGACCCAAAACAATTCCTTCATTGACCATGAAGTGACACTTTTCCCAATTTAAAACAAGACTAACATCTTCACATTTTTGCAATACAAGAGAAAGATTATGCAAACATGAGTCAAAGTCCTTTCCATAAACGCTAAAATCATCCATAAAAACTTTCATTATGGTCTCTAGGTAATCGGAGAAGACACTCATCATGCATCTTTGGAAAGTGGCGGGGGCATTACATAAGCCAAAAGGCATCCTCCTATATGCAAAAGTACCATAAGGGCATGTGAAGGTGGTCTTATGTTGGTCATCCGGGTGTATAGGGATTTGAAAGAATCCCGAATACCCGTCAAGGTAACAAAAGAATTTGTTGGAGGCTAACCTCTCAAGCATTTGGTCAATGAATGGTAGGGGGAAATGATCCTTTCTTGTTGCGGAATTTAATTTTCGATAGTCAATGCACATACGCCAACCGGTGATCTTTCTCGTGGGTATTAACTCATTCTTTTCATTTGCTACCACCGTGGTACCTCCTTTCTTTGGTACCACTTGAACGGGGCTAACCCACAAAGAATCCGATATGGGATATATGATTCCCGTATTAAGTAATTTCATAACCTCTCCCCTGACAACTTCTTTCATGTGGGGGTTTAATCTCCTTTGAGGTTGAATGGTAGGTCTATGGTCTTCCTCTAGATGAATTCTATGCATACAAAAGTTGGGACTTATCCCCTAAGGTCATCTAGACTATAACCTATACCCTTTTCATGTTGTTTCAACACATCAAGCAATTTTCCCAATTGGTTTTCATCAAGTCTATCATTAACAATCACGGGTTTGGTCTTTGATTCATCAAGGTAAGCATATTTCAAATCTGGGGGAAGGGGTTTTAAAGTAGGGGTTTGTACCTCACTTTCCTCCTTTGGAGGTTCATTGAGAATTTGCTCCATTTCCATTAGACATTCCATTCTTATGGCATATTCAACTTGTTCTTCATTCTCATCAATCTCATCACACTCGAATTCCATGACGAATTCCTCTTGCTCTTGAGCTTGTAAGATGTCTTCTAGGATGGATTGCTCATCTTCTATAGGTTGACATGCTTCCACAAGGATGTTATGTGCTAATTCGGATTGTGCATGAGTAAGTTCTTTGTTAGCTAGAGCGGCCTCAAAAAGATCTACCTCCAATTCCTAATACATATTTTTAGCCTCACTTGCTTCCAAGGCTTCCAATGCTTGCATGGGATCTTTGAAGAAAGGTATACTTAAGTGGTCCTCTAAAAAACAATCTATAACGTCCATCTTGCAAAATATCGAACAACTTGAAAATAGTTAGAACAAACCTTGAGGAATTTTACTTCCCCAAGGCAAAGAAAGACACAACTAATAACAACTTAAGAAAATATAAATCAAGTTAACACCGTCCCCGGCAACGGCGCCATTTTTGGTCGGACTCACTTGGAGGTTTAGTTTTCGGTACTTGTCGTTAGGAGCACCTAGACCAAAACACAATTTATAACTCCACAAACAACTCTACAATTAGTAAAGAGGCAAGTAAAGGTCGGATCCCAAGGGACGGGAATTGAGATGAGATTTTCAATTGCAACTAGCGGTGTCAAGGGGTGTCACAATTTGGGGTTTGAAGTAGATCACTAAACTAAATAGCAATAAAAGTAAACAAGCAAGATGATTAAAAAGGGATGTAAACAATTGATAAAAGGCACTTGGGTGTCATGGGGTCATAGGGGATTCATGGGAATTGATCATACAAACATATTCTCAAATTATAAGTAAGCAATTATTATTGTGATGGATCGAGTTGGTTTATATCATACAATCCTAGGAAAGTTTGGGTCCCGGAGCCGAATCGATTAGATTGTACAACACCTACAAGCCGACTTAATCTTCCCTACTCAACTATATGTATGGTCTAATGAGACTCGAGTTGGTTTATGTCTTACAAGTCTCATTGAAAAGATAGGGGATGGGTAAAAAATGTAAGGATTCATAGGCTCGCATTTCATCAAACATAACATGTGCATAAGTTGAGATCACAACAAGCAAGCAAATAAACTATGAAAACATATTAAATTAAGCATGAATCATTCCTCATGTTGGTTTCCCCTAATTACCCATTAACCCTAGCTAAGGAAACTACTCACTCATTATCATGTTGAACATGCTAGCAAGGTTGTCAATCATACCAACAAAGTAAAACATGATGAATAAATGAAAATGATTAACAATAATTAAAAAGGGATTAAGAGAATTATACCTACTAATGATTCCAATAATAAAGCTAAGAATAATAGAAGTACTTGATGCTTGATTGGAAGGTTGTCAATCTCCCAATAATAACCCAAATAATCTTCAATTACCCAAAATGAAAGATGGACAAAAGAGAGATTAAGGAAATGAAATTTGTATTAAGACTTGATTAAATATTGATTACAAGATAAAAGAGAGATTTGATTGATATTAACTACACTAAAGATTGCTAAGAAGAACATGCTAATCTAATTAGACTAATGGGGTATGTTGGACCTTTAGTCCTAATTAATTGTTTTGATAATGACAGTAATGATTTGTATGTGGACTTAATATATAAACATATGCGTGTAATTGTGTGCTTAAGTTTTAATTTAGAAAGGAACAATTACAAGACGCAAGCTTGAAGTTTGGACCAAGGAGGTACAACTTCAAATATACTTGATATATGTTTTCAAGCGAGATCAAGATTGGAAATCAACCACGAGACTCAAGATGAGAGACTTGTGAAGAGACGATTCGTGTACTGAAGATCTACTGAAGATTAGTTAGTATAGGTCGTCATCCGGTAATGGTTTTACTTTGTTTGATTTAAAGGTTAATGAAGTTATGACCTAATAGACATAACTTCATTGCTAGACAAAAATGATGCGTTAATTTTTGGAAAATATATTTTTAATGGTTTATAAAAATAAGAGAGTATTTATTTGGTTGGAATTAATTAATTAGAATTTAAGTAAAATAAACTATTGGTTTGTAACACGATATTTATATCGTCATGCAACCTAGGGCTTTAACTAAATTCTATCTCGATTTGTTGCGGGCTAGAGAAGCAAGGATGGACCGAAGGAGGCCTTGGGCCGGCCGAACCCTAGGGAGGCCGAAACCCTAGGTGGCCGAAAACCCTAGGAGGCCAAATCCTTCCTCCTTCTCTTCTTTCTTGTTCTTCAAGTTGTATATTTCCAGAACATTCCTATGCCCTAGTTCCAGAACATTCCAAACCCTAATCCTCTCTACTATAAATACTCTCATTCATTCAACATTAATTGTTGACACACACATCTACAAATTTCAAAGAGAGAAAAAATATTTTAAGCAAAAATCATTTGAGCTTTAATTCTTATTTTCATATTTGCTTATACAAAAAATCACGCATCAAATTTGTCAATCACTCGAAGAAAAATCGTTATAGGATATTAAATACACAAGGATAGTATACTCACTCGCATAACGTGAGATTAGTATTTGTCGTTGTATTTTTCTTATTAACGTAAGAGCAACCTAGAGTATTTAGCGATACTCAATCTGAGTTATAATCATATAGTTGATTATACGAGTGGATTGGTAATTTTTGTAATCCGGAGAAAGGTACTAAAAATTATTAATCGAGAATAGTGGACGTAGGTTTCGACTTGTGAAACTGAACCACTTCAAAATCTTGTGTGTCTCTCTTTCTCTCTCTCTTTATTATTGTTATTTCGATTTTGCACTTATTATTAATAATTTAATTAGTTGATTTTAATCAATAAAATCAAGTAATTAATTTATATCATATATTTCGAAAAAGCGGTCATCGTTTCTTATACTCAATTCACCCCCCCCCCCCCCTCTTTCGTATTCAATCAATAGACTCCACAATTGGTATCAGAGCCTCGTGCTCTTGATAGCCTAACAGCTAGAGTTGATCGTTTTTTTGTAGTCTATTTATCGTCTTTTCCGCTGCATTTATTTTTTATCAAATGGATTCCAAACACCTAAAGTGTCCTATATTCAATGGGAAGAACTACGGTTTATGGAAGAATATGATGACCCACTTCATTAAGGGAAACGACTGGGAGTGTTGGTTGATTATCAAGAATGGTCCTAATAAGATCTTACTTGCAACCAGTAATGGCACTACCGTCGAAAAGAAAGAAGAAGACTATATTGAGGCGGATTATAAAAAGGTTGAGAAGAATTCAAAAGCAATAAGCTTATTGCAAAACGGTATGATTGCCACTGAATTCGATCGTTTCTCAACCAGTTCATCTGCCAAGGAAATATGGGATGGTCTAGAATTAGCCTATGAGGGAACCACTGTTGTCAAAAAGCAACGTATGGCATTGCTAATGCGAAAATACGAGCTGTTTGCCATGGAGCAAAACGAGTCAGTTGATAGCATGTCCTCTCGCTTTTCTAGCATCATCAATAAACTAAAGAATTTAGGAAAAACTTTTGACTCCGAGGAACTTGCTAGAAAAATACTCAGAAGTATGTCTCGCAGATGGAGACATAAAGTATCTGTCATAGAAGAATGTAAGGACCTAACTTCATTATCCTATCAGGAGCTACTAGGAACCTTAATGGCTCACGAGATTACTCTTAATCAGGATGAGGAGGAAGTTGGCACAAGCAAAAAGATGGCTTTACAAGCTGAGTCTAGCAAAGTTGATGATTCTTCAGATATTGAAGATGAAACTGTATTGTTTGTTAATCGTCTTAAGAAAAAGGCTTTCTTTCAAAATCAAAATAAAACAAATAACAAATCAAAACAAACTCCCAAGAAAAATCTTGAGTCAAAAGGGTCTTTCTCTAATCGTTGATGCTTCAAGTGTGGTGATGATAATCACATGATCAAAGATTGCCCTACATGGAAGAAAATTAAAGACAAAAATCTACATGACAAAACAAAGAAGGAATTCAGGCAAGTTATGATGGCATATTGTTGGGGAGACTTGGACTTTGAAGATGGCGAATCCGAAGATGAAGAAGAAACTGCCAACGTTTGTCTAAGTAACGTCAGTCTTGACCTATTCTCCGAAAGCGACGATGAAAGCAATGCTTCAAATGCTGAGAGCTGTCTTGTTGGAAATTCAGATTCAGATTCAGAGGATGAAGAGGTAAGTTTTCTTGAACTTAAAAAGCAAGTTAAGAAACTTTCTAAGGATAATTTAATTAAGTATTTTGAGCAATCCCTTGATCATTGTCATGAACAAAGTCTAGAGTTAAAAGACCTTAAGGAACAGATTTTAGATATTGCTGAGGAAAACCAACTTCTGAAAGCCAACGCCAAAAAGCTCAAATCTAAAGTTATGGCTACTCCAGCTACAACTTCAGACATGACAAATGCTGAGAAGAATGCTCTTGAATCAAAAGTTAAGGCTAGTGATGCTATAACTTCAGAGCTCAAACTTAACATTAAGAATCTTCAAGCTAAAGTTACGGCTAGTGATGCCATAACTTCAGAGCTTAAACTCAACATTAAGCATCTTCAAGCTAAAGTTACTGACTAGTGATGCTATAACTTCGAGTTGAAGAAAGTCAATGAGATCTTAAAAGATGAGCTTAATGGCAAAGATAGTGTGGTTTCCGAACACAAGAGAGAAATTGTATTTCTCTCTAAGCAATTAGAAGAAGCTAGTAATAGCATGTCCAAACTTAAGGAACAACATGAAATTGAGAAACGTGTCTTAAATGAACGGTTTGATAAATTTCGTGATAACTTTGAGAAAGGTAGCTCTTCCAAGGATTCAAATGAAGATCATTCAAAATGCGAAAAAGAAATTGAGTCCTTGAAAGAATTACTTTTACATGCTCGAAAGGTTCATGATAAATGGGAAGGAAGCACAAAGGTTTTAAACTTCCTTACTGAACAATCCGATAACAACATGAAGATGGGACTTGGTCATGAATGCTATAGTCGAAGAGACCATGATAAATGCAAATCAAATCCTTCTGAAAATGATTTCAGAAAAAGAAAATACGTTAATCTTCCAGAATACTTGATTTGCAATTACTGTGGCTCTACTGGACATATTCAAGTCAATTGTGTCAAACTTGCTTGGGATAAGAAAAAGAATGTTGAAACTGTTAAGACTTGTGATTTCATAGTAGAAGATAATGTCTCTACTAAAGATGAACCTAACGACAACGAAGAACGCAATAATGAGTTTAGATGGACTTATGATATGGCTTTTGATTACTCATCTATTCCTTCAAAGTCAACCAAAATGAATGAGAATCGAAAGCATACATTCAAGCCCAAAGTTCAAAACCCTAAACCTAGAGCGTCTCATGAAGGTACTAGACCTAAAGCTACTTTTGTTAGAGCAAAACCTAAAGTACCTTATGTTCCGATTGTTAGACAACAACCAAGACAACCCAATGTCAAAGCCAAAAGAATAATAAGACAAGTATGGGTTAGAAAGGATCAAATATATAGAATTACTAACCATAAAGGACCCAACTTAGCTTGGGTACCTAAAAGTTGTATTTGATTCATTTGCAGAAAGAAGTGAAAGAAAATAATTTATGGTATCTCGACAGTGGATGCTCGAGACACATGACAGGAGACAGAAGTCTTTTTCTTTCACTAGAGCCCTTCTTTGGTGGCAAAGTTACCTTTGGAGATAACAAGAAGGGCATGATTATTGGAGTAGGAAAAATTGGAATTTCAACCTCTCACTCAATCGATAAAGTATATCTGGTAAGTGGTCTTTAACACAATTTACTTAGCATTTCTCAATTATGTGACAAAGGAAATAGAGTTGTTTTTCATGCCGATGTTTGTCGTATCATAATTGAAGGTACTAGTAATGTTTTACTTGAGGGTCACCGTATGAGGAATGTGTATATGATTGACTTAAATGCTGTCAATACAAATTCCTTTACGTGTATGAAAGTAACTTCCGATGAGTCTTGCTTGTGGCACAAGAGGTTTGCACACGTTAGTCCAACTATTTTAAAGAAACTTAAGTCCATGGATTTAGTTGAAGGCTTGCCCTCAATTAATTTCGAGCAAGAGACAATGTGTGACTCATGTGCCCGCTGCAAACATGTTAAATCCTCTTTTAAACCTAAGAGAATAGTTAGCACTAAACGACCACTTGAGATGGTACACATGGATTTATGTGGACCTATGAGAGTTAGAAGCCGTGGTGGCTCAAAGTATGTATTTGTTCTAGTCGATGATTACTCAAGGTATGTCTGGCCAATCTTTCTTTCTTCTAAAGATGAAACTTTCGATGAATTTGTGGTATTAATGAAGCTTGCCCAAAATAGATATGATAATAAGCTTATTTCGATTCGAACGGATCACGGCACGGAATTTGACAATCAATTATTTATAGAATATTGTAGGGAAAATGGTGTGGGGCATAACTTCTCCGCACCACCACTGCCCCACAACAAAATGGTGTCGTGGAACGTATGAATCGAACCCTAGAGGATATGGCTCGTACTATGCTTTTGTGTAGTGGCCTTCCTAGAAGCTTTTGGGCAGAAGCTGTTAGTACCGCATGCTATGTGGATAATAGAGCTATGATCCGACCTGTTTTGAAAAAGACTCCTTATGAACTTTTAAGAGGGAGAAAACCCAATATATCACATCTCCGTTGCTTCGGGAGCAAATGTTTTGTCCATAACAATGGAAAAGAAAATTTAGGAAAATTCGACCCCCGAAGTGATGAAGCTGTTTTTCTGGGATATTCGGATCACAGTAAAGCTTACAAAGTGTTCAATAAAAGAACCTTGCACATAGAAGAAAGTGTTCATGTTCGCTTTGACGAAGATAATGTGCTTGATAAAGCTGAACAGGAAGAAGAGGATCCAGATGAGCCCGATTTCTTTCTAGCAAGAAATGAGCCTTTAAATGAAGAAGAAGATATTCAAGGTATCAATGATGAACTAGAAAATTCTGCAAACAATCCTAAGAGAAGTGATGAGTCCATAGTTAATGATACTATCGACCCTTCCTTGGATAAAGAAAGAGATCTTGAAGTTATACCTAATGATGTTGTAACTTCCGATCCAAATCATGATATTTCTAATGAAGTTAGTGATGCTTCTGAAGAAAATCCCGAGTCCAACTCAGGGGGAACAAATCATGATTCTTCGTCTGCAGATGATGCTAGTCCATCAAATGATAATGAGCCTAGAGTTCTCAAAAAGTGGAAACATCAAAGCTCCCACCCTTTGGACAAAATCCTAGGGGATCTAGAGCAAGGCATTAAAACTAGAAGGTCCTTGAATAATTTCTGCTCGTTCTTTTCGTTTCTATCAACCATTGAACCTACCAATATTAAAGAAGCTCTTGCTGAACCTGATTGGATAACCGCTATGCAAGATGAGCTTCAACAATTCGAACGCAATAAGGTATGGCACTTAGTGCCACGACCTAGTGATCGAACTGTTATTGGTACGAGATGGGTGTTTAGAAATAAATTGGACGATACAGGACTTATTACAAGAAACAAGGCACAACTAGTTGTCCAAGGCTACAATCAACAAGAAGGGATCGATTATGACGAGACCTTTGCACCTGTAGCGAGACTTGAGGCTATACGTCTCATTATTGCCTTTGCTGCTCATAAAGGAATGAAACTGTTCCAAATGGACATTAAGACAGCATTTCTAAATGGTTATTTGGAGGAAGAAGTCTATGTAGAACAACCTCCCGGATTTTTAGATAGCAAGTTTCAAAACCATGTCTATAAATTAGACAAAGCTTTATATGGTTTGAAACAAGCTCCAAGGGCATGGTATGACAGATTATCCAAGTTTTTGTTACAAAATAATTTTACAAGAGGATCTGTCGATAAAACCTTGTTCCTAAAATCCGAGGGTTCAAATTTACTTGTTGTGCAAATTTATGTAGACGATATTATATTCGGTTCTACTAATGAAAAATTGTGCAAGTATTTTTCTGATCTAATGACTTCTGAGTTTGAAATGAGCATGATGGGAGAATCAAGTACTTTTTAGGCTTACAAATTCAACAAACAAAGGATGGTATAAAGATACACCAACAGAAATATATCAAGGAACTAATCCGAAAGTTCGGTATGGAAAATGCAAAATCATACGATACACCTATGGTACCAGAAAAGAAGATGACTATAGATGAACATGGTAAGTGTGTCGATGAGACTACATATCGAGGTATGATTGGTTCACTTTTATATTTAATCGCAAGTCGTCCGATATAATGTTTAGCGTATGTGTTTGTGCTCGATTTCAATCGTGCCCTAAAGAATCACATATGATTGCAGTTAAACGTATCTTGAGATATTTAATTGGTACATCTAATTTATATTTATGGTATCCATTTGAGTGTAATTTCGATCTAGTAGGATATTCAGATGCAGATTATGCTGGATGTTCTTTAGATAGGAAAAGCACTTCTGGGTATGCAACGTTTGTTGGACCTTGTATTATCACATGGGGATCGAAGAAACAAAATTCGGTTGCAATGTCTCATCTGAAGCCGAGTATGTATCTCATGGATGGTATGTTCTCAATTACTTTGGTTAAAGCAACAACTATGTGATTATGGTATAAATGTAGGTCGTATGTCTATTATGTGTGACAATACGAGTGCTATAGTAATCTCTAAAAACCCCGCCCAGCACTCGAGGACCAAACATATAGATATTCGACACCATTTTCTAAGGGATCATGTAGAGAAAGGCAACATTTCACTTGAATTTTGTAGTACTGAAAGGCAATGGGCTGATATCTTGACTAAGGCATTAGCTAGAAAACGCTTTGAGTTATTGAGACTTGAGATTGGTTTAATTAGTGATAATTAAATCCGTCATAATTATGTCTGGGAACCTGAATGACTGGCTAGGAAGATAAGATTGTACGATTGTGTCCGTATATTTTTGTTGCAAGTTTAATTATGTTAAATAATATTTATTTTACGTGTTATATCTTGCTTATGTGTATGATAGTATTTTATATTCTGCATAATCACATTTCCTTACAAAAATCGACAAAATCTACAATAAATTGCCTAATATAATAAAGATATTTCTATCTTATTATATTCCTACACAAATCTTGCCTAAACTCCAATACAAAAAGATTCCTTCCTAATCTTATATCAAATAGGAGATAATGCCAAAAACAAAACAAAAAGGAAGTGCGAAAATAAAAAAGGAAACGCACGAAAAAAAAAAAAAAAAAAAAAAAAGGGCACGAAACAAAAAAAAAAAAAAAAAAAAAAAAAAAAAAAAAAAAAAACGGAAAGATGCCGAGAACAAAAAAAAAAGGCATTAAAGAAATAAGGAAATTGGTATTATTCTCTATCTTTTAGGAATCCTATTCTTACCTAAACTCAAATTCCTTATGCTATATATACCCCTTTAATATCACCATAATTCTCATCAATTATAATTCTCTAAACCCTAATTACCTTTTACTACTTTCTTTAATTCTCATAATGACTAATCAACCTACAACCCGTTTTCAATCAAAGAAACATGTTGTTATTCGAAAGAAGGTAAGCCAATCACCACCTCGCACCCGCTCCACCTCACCGGCCTAACCACCCCGTTCCCCACGGTCCAATGCCGACCAACCCTCCAACCTCATCAAGCGACGAAAATTGTTTAAGGGTAAGGGAAAGACGGTTTCGGAAATTGAGGTAAGTTCAAAGACTGAGAACTATAAACTTCAAGATGGTTCTTCACGTATTCTTTACACACAGCATATGGATGATTACACCAACAATGGATTCACGAGACGAGTCTAGTTGGCTAGAAGAGTATAGATGTCACGAGTTGTACTTTATTCATTTGTTTACGTTTCATATAATTTATTAAACATTACAATAATAAAATGTTCTTTGATTGAAGTTTTGAAACACTACCTCGGGAACCGAGATGGTAACGCTCCAAATATCTTGGCCGGATAGTTAGGGTGTTACAAAGTGGTATCAGAGCGACGATTTTGGAACCTAAAACCAATAAACCAAAAATGAATGTAGGAGAGTCTAAGTAAAATGAACCCGACGTGAGTACAATAGGAGATCAGTTTTGGATGAGTAGGCGCCCTCATGCCAAAGCTAGTGCCTATCGTCTCACTTGGACACTACGAGGGTGGCTAGGAGTATGGAAAACGTTATGTGGATCGTGATATGAATGCATATGTGTTATGGCTTTAATGTGTATTTGCATATGGCATGGAATATGATCATTAGTGAAAGTGGTATGCATACATGTGTTTTGTGATTCGTAATAGGTTTATAGTATGATAGAATCGTTCATGTGTAATATGTAGCATGTGATGAATAGATAAGTGGACTTATGTGAGTACTATATCGTAGACATGATTAGTGTGTGTTGATATGAGGGACGGTAGTCCCGAGACTTGGAATGTAGATGTCGTATGCGTATTTGAGCTTTCTAGTGTCGTTGTTAGAGTATAAATGATGATTGTAACACCCCGTAATTTCGGACCGTTATTTTATTGCAAAAGTAATTTATTAATCAAGTTGAATTTAATATTAATGTATTTGAAGTAATAATAATTCAATGAAATGTAATTCTATTATATTTTGAAGTAAAATATTTAATTTGATAGTTTTGAAATGTTTAAAAATAGTTTAAACCATTTAAAAACCTTTTATTTCGAAAAAAGGGCATATCGGGAAAAATGGCAATTCTTTTGAAAATTGGGCAAACGATTTTGGAAATGGGTCATATGAGTACTCAATCTTCTTGTAATCTCGTGTTTAAGAACTTTGGCATCGTCGGAATTTGCATTTGACAAACGGTTCTAATTATCGGCGAAACGAGCCAAAACCGACTAATGAAATTCCGCGGGAAAAATCCCGTCTCCTTTCTCCTAGCCACGCCACACCCTTCCTTCACCTTCCCTTTGCATTTTTCTTTTCCAACTTCATCTCCCTTGAATGTTCTAAAGCTTTCTAAACATAAAACACCATTTTCTTACCTTTTTAAGCTAATTTTCATCATAATTCACTCGTTTCTACTCCAAATTTCATAAGGATTACATATTTAGAATCCTCTCTTCATTTCCAACACCCTAGTATGTATTAAATTCATTTGCCCTAAATTTATTTTGTCCACCATTTTTAGGGTTTTGATTATTAGTGCTTATAATTGTGTTTTTATTGTTTATTTAGGTGAAGATTTAGAAGACGAGTTTGGAGACTCGTATATAGTTGAAGATATTGGCTAGTTTGCACATTAGGGTTTGGTGTTCAAGGTGCTAGTTGCTCATTTTGTTGCTAAAGGTAACATATTTCGAGTTACTCGACGAATTAATGTCACATTCTTTGCTTTTTGTATGATTTTGTGTTTGTAATTTGAGTGGTTTATTTCACATGATAATATGGGTTAAATTCATGACTTTTGTAAGTTTATGTTCACATATTAGTATGGAAATGAATTGGGAATGATTAATTGATGCTTAAAACGGTGTTAAAATGAACAAAAACGGAGAAACGGAGAAGTGAGGGTGGCGGCCCAGCAGGCCCAGGCAGGCCCACGGCAGGCCCTGGGTTGGCCCGGGTTGGCCCGTTGCTTGTTTCGCGGTTTTTCGTGCATTATTTGTCGTTTCGGGTTTATTAATGTTATATTTAGTATAAGTAACAAATGGGTAATCTTTTGAAATGAATCATATTAGTAGTAAATATAATGTTGATGGTAAAATTATGTTTATATTGGTAGTTGCACATGTTAGGATAGGTTATGATATGAAATTGTAATGAATAGGCTTAAAATGAATTTTATAGCGATAATTGCAATGTTTTCGTGATTAAGCCGAAAACTGAGCCTTGGTCCCTTTGACTGAATCGATGTCAGTCAATTGTGTGATTGGTCAGCCGCGATTGAACCCGTATCTGTCGCAGGGCTGGGGTTGCGGGTAAAAATTCGGTTGGATGAAATTTTGTATGAATTGGGTAATCGGCCTTATTCTTGTTTTAGGCCATTTATTATGTTTTTATTTAACATGTGTTGCTGGTTGATTTGAATGGTTTCTTATATTGTAGAAACGGCCCTAGATTCCCTGAAACCTTTAATATTGTTAATATTGCTTGAAATGGAATTGGTATTGAATACTTCTTGCAGGTTGTTGTGTTTGTCATAGATAGGTCTTTATAGTCTTTGACGAGTATATGTTCACTGCTTAATAGCCTTTGTGTTCCTGACTTGGTGGGTTTATATCCAAGTCGGGGCATGACCTCGTTACTTATTTTGAGGGTAAGTGGTCAGCTTAAGTACTAGCCAACCCTTTGGTGGACTCCTTAGGGTACTCACTTTGTTTTTAAAAAAATTGTGGGTCTTGGGTGCGGTGGTGTGTATCCGCATGTCTAGGTCTGCAGTTGATTTAGGACTAGGGTTGTGTTGTGTCTTGGCCATGTTTTGATAGAACCTCTGAGCCAAGATACCGGTTCGATTACCTTCCCTACCTCGTGGTATAGACTCGAGTTACATAGTGACTATTGACGGTGCTAAGAACTTATGCCTGTCTTTGATATATTGCCCTTTCTTGTATGGTGATTTTATGAATTGTAATAGGTGAGATGCAAGCCGGTTACAATTGATAAAGTTTGGATTACTGCTTGTTATATGTTTCACATGATAGTTTAATTTGGTCAGTTTAGTGTTCATATGTTAGTATATTCGATAATTAGTTTATTTATGATGTTGTTTACATGTTACATTACATGTTACATTAAATATGACATTTCGTGGCTGGGAGGACTCGAAGTTACTCCCCATTGAATTGTGGCTTTCGTGTTTGTATAAAATGCGATTGACAGGTTGATGATGATTAGATGGGGTACACAGACGAGCTAGTGAGCAAAAGAACCTTGGACTTAGTTTGGTTATATTTTGTAGTAAACCTTTAAACATATGGCTGTGTTTATATTTTGGAGGGACATATGTCTCCCTCTTTTACTTTGGTTTGTATCACTTTATTCTCACTACTTAGTATTGTTATGTAAATTAGTTTGTTAGTATTTGCAGGTTTTGGCACTCTTCATTTGGGAATGTTTGTGAATGGTTTAGAAAAGTTTTAAAAATTACAGGTTTTATCTAGTTGAACCAATTACAAACATATCCTGTCAGTTTTTCTGTAGAATTTACGTGTTTATTTAATGCTAAAAATTGAGGGTGTCACAGTTGGTATCAGAGCTTGTTGCTCCCGACGCACGTTTGTGCACCCCACTTAAAATCACTTGACCTTTAACTAATAAACTTGAGAGATGGGTAGGATGGGTAGATTTAGGATTTTATGTGGTAGCCTGTTTGTGATTGCTAATTGTTAGGTACTAATTAAATTTTCTCTTTTGCAAGATGGCTCCACCAAGGAGAGTTGATGATGCTATTTTACAAGCTCTTACTCTAATCCTCCAAAACCAACAAAATCAGCAGAATCAAGAAGCTCCTCCTCCTCCTCCGCCTCTTGAGGATACTTCAGGCACCTATACTTGGGTGGCTAACCAATTAACCCGAAACAACACTCCCCCTTATGGTGGAGAAATTGATCCAGTTGCTCTTGCGGGGTGGTTTCGAGAGTTAGAGAAAAGCTTTTCGTTGTATGATGTTCAGAAGGAACATAAAGTGAAGCTGGCATCTCACTTGTTAGTACGAGAAGCAGATCGATGGTGGTCTATGACTGGGCCTACTGTTTCATCTGAACCGAATTTTGATTGGGAACGTTTCAAGGAATTAGTGGAGGCCCGATTCTATCCGCAAGAACTTAAACATCAGAAGTTGAAGGAATTCATGGAATTAAAGCAAGGAAGCCTTCCTGTTCAGGCCTTCACTGATAAATACAACGAGTTGGCTCATTATGCTACTAGATTAGTGAAGGATGACAATGAAAAAGCCTTCTTTTATCTTGAAAAGCTCTCTCCTAAAATCAAAAGCATGGTCCGTCGGGACTCCACCAGCTTTATTTCAATTTACAATGATGCTTTATGGGCTGAGAATTCCCTGAAAGATATTGAAAAGGAAGCTCGTGCTACCAGTTCCAGTCTTGGCAAGAGGCCTTTATATCCATCTTCTAGGCCTTATACTCCTTCACCCAGGTTCACCTCTTCTCCCTCTTACCCAAACAAGAGGAGATTTGATCCTACTGTGCATGTTAACCGGGGTGGTCAATCTTCAGCTTTTAACAACAATAAAGATGCTAAAGACCGAGTGTGCTATAACTGCAAGAAACCAGCACATCCTGGTAAATGCTTCGTTGATCCTATCATATGCTTTTCTTGCAACAAACCGGGCCACAAGGCAAATGTTTGCCCGGAGAAGAAGGTGACGGCTCCTACTACTCCTGCTGCCCCAGAGAGGCCGAAAGGCCGGATTTATGTCATGAGCCGAGCAGAAGCTGAGGCACACCCTGATATCATTACTGGTACATTTTCTATTTTTGATGTTCCTTGTTTGGTACTATTTGATACGGGTGCCTCTTTATCTTTTATTTCAATGAAACTCTCCGATAAGTTATCACTTGAATCATCACATGAAGAAAGCACATCTATATCCTTACCCTCTGGTGATGTCTTTTCCTGTTCTAAAATCTATCCGGGAGTTTCTATTTCTATTGCGGGATCTATATTTCCAGCAAATCTTTTCCGATTTCCGCTTGAAGAATTTGATGTCATTTTGGGCATGGATTGGTTACATACTTATCATGCTCGATTTGAATGTCGGGACCAGAAAATAATTCTTACAAGCCCTTCAGGTCACCGTGTGTCTTATCAAGTGGTTAAAAGACAAACCGGTGCTAAATTAATTTCTGCTATGAAGTTTGTCAATGCGATGAAAAAGGGTCATCAAGCCTTCTTGTGTTTGGTGACTCCTTCAGATTCTTCCTCTCTGCCTCCTAAAGAGAATGTTCCTGTGGTATGTGAATTTCCTGATGTTTTTCCTGATGAGCTACCGGGAATTTCTCCTTAAAGGGAAGTTGAATTTACTATTGATCTTATTCCTGGTACCGGCCCTATTGCTAAAGCTCCTTATAGGCTGGCACCGTCTGAAATGAAAGAGCTAAAGACTCAGCTGGATGATTTGATTGCCAAAGGTTTTATCCGACCTAGCTCTTCACCTTGGGGTGCTCCTGTTCTCTTTGTAAGAAAGAAGGATGGATCTATGCGGTTATGCATAGATTATCGTGAACTTAACCGGGTTACTATCAAGAATAAATATCCTCTTCCCAGAATTGATGATCTTTTCGACCAACTCCGAGGTGCTTTCACTTTTTCTAAAATTGACCTTCGTTCGGGCTATCATCGATTCCGGTCAGAAGTCGACATTCCTAAAACCGCCTTGAGACGAGATATGGTCATTTCGAGTTTACATTGATGCCATTCGGATTGACCAATGCTCCAGCAGTATTCATGGATCAGATGAACCGTACTTTCAGAGAACACCTTGACAAATGTGTTGTGGTGTTCATTGATGACATCCTGATCTATTCTAAATCTGAGGAAGAACATGCCAAACACCTTCGAGCTATTTTGGGGATTTTGCGCCGTGAAAAATGGTATGTTAAATTCTCTAAATGTGAATTCTGGTTACCTAAAGTGACCTTCCTTGGGCACGTCATTTCGAAAGAGGGCGTTATGGTAGATCCTGCTAAAATCGAAGCCGTTGTTAATTGGAAAAGTCCGACCAATGTTTCTGAAATCCGTAGTTTCCTTGGCTTGGCGGGTTACTATCGGCGGTTTGTGAAGGATTTTTCAAAGATTGCTAGGCCGATGACTCGATTCTTTGAAGAAAGAGTCTAAATTTGTGTGGTCTGAGGAGTGTGAAAATGCCTTCCAGGAATTGAAAAAGAGGTTGACTACCGCTCCGGTGTTGACCTTACCTGAAGAAGGAGTGGACTTTGATGTTTACTGTGATGCTTCTAAGCATGGTATAGGTTGTGTCTTGATGCAAAAAGGGAAAGTCATTGCGTATGCCTCTCGACAGCTTAGAGTTCATGAAGTTAACTACCCGACTCATGATCTTGAATTAGCTGCGGTGGTGCATGCTTTGAAGATTTGGAGACACTACCTCATTGGAATCCATTGCAACATCTACACCGACCACAAAAGCCTGAAATACCTCTTTACCCAAAAAGATCTGAATATGAGGCAAAGAAGATGGTTGGAATTGGTGAATGACTATGATGCCGATCTACTTTATCACGAAGGAAAAGCTAATGTGGTGGCTGATGCTCTTAGCAGAAAATCCTGTTATTCTTTGAATTCTTTTCGGGAATTACCTCCTGAGCTTGCTTTAGAACTTCAAAAATTGGGAATAAGTCTTGTAAAAAGGGGCTCTAACCATCTTAATGCCATGTCAGCCGAACCTGACTTCTACCGTGAGATCCGTGCTTGCCTTCCCGATGATCCTACTTTCAAATCCATTCGAGCTAAAATTCAACTTGGGCAAGCTAAGGATTGTAAGATTGATGATGATCAGTATCTTCGTTATCATGGTAGAATCTATGTTCCGAAGGCAGCTTATTTGAGAAAAAGAATTCTTGATGAAGCACACCTCTCTCCTTACTCCGTTCATCCGGGAGGTACCAAAATGTACAAAGATTTGAGATTACAATTCTGGTGGCCTAGGATGAAGATTGAAGTTATGGAGTATGTCAGTAAATGCCTCACCCGGAAAGTAAAGATAGAGCATCAAAAGCCCGGGGGTTTGCTTCAACCCTTGGATGTTCCTCTTTGGAAATGGGAGTCTATTTCCATGGATTTTGTGATGGCTTTACCCAGGACTTCCACTGGGAAGAATGTTGTTTGGGTGGTTGTGGACCGATTGACTAAGTGTGCTCGGTTTATTCCTATCAAAGAGACCTGGAGTTTAGAAGTTCTAGCTCGTGTCTATGTGGATGAAGTAGTGCGCTATCATGGGGTTCCTAATGATATAGTTTCAGATCGGGATCCTCGATTTTGTTCTCGTTTCTGGACTGCATTACAGGAGGCCTTGGGTAGTAAACTATTAATGAGCACTGCTTTTCACGCCGCCACTGATGGTAAAACCGAGAGAACAATTCAAACTTTAGAGGATCTTCTTCGTGCCTGTGCCTTAGATTTCCAAACTTCCTGTGAGAAATGTTTACCTCTGGTTGAGTTCTCTTACAACAACAGCTATCAAGCCTCCATTAAAATGGCACCATATGAAGCTATGTACGGTAGAAAATGCCGTACTCCAATCTGTTGGGATCAAACCCAAAATGTTCCAATGCTAGCACCTGATTTGGTGACCGAGTCCATTGAACAAGTTAAAATCATTCGGGAGCGGATGAAAGCCGCTCAGGACCGTCAAAAATCATATGCTGATGTCCGTCGTCGACCACTTTCTTTTGAGGTTGATGATCAAGTATTCCTTAAAGTGTCACCTATGAAAGGGGTGAAACGGTTTGGCGTAAAAGGGAAGTTGAGCCCTAAATATATTGGACCTTTCAGGGTGATTGAAAAGATTGGTCCTGCTGCTTACCGTTTAGAATTGCCCCCAAATCTGAGCAAGGTTCACAATGTCTTCCATGTTTCTCAGTTGAGGAAGTACATTAGTGACCCTAGCCATATCGTCCAAGAAGAGATTCTTGAATTGGAGCCTAACTTGGCGGTTGAAGAAAGGCCAATTCGGATTCTTGAAAAAGCCAACAAGCAACTTAGGAGCAAAGTTGTACCTCTAGTCCGTGTTCTTTGGCGTTGTGGAAATGTCGAAGAAGAGACTTGGGAAACTGAAGCTTCTATGTTAGCTAAATATCCTGAATTATTCTCGTGAGGTATTCCTTTTTCTTACTCTTTTTCCGCGTTACTAGACCGTATTTAATTATAATTAGTAAAGATATTATTCTTATTATAGAATTTTAAACTAAAATTTTGAAAATGCTTTTATGATTTTTAATGGTTTTAACATTAATGAGTGTTAAATCTCGTTATTGGTGACGTCCCAGTAATGGGTTTTCTCATTTATTGGTTTAGAAATATTTTATATTTTGATATGGAATGTGGATGTTCTTGCCTGATCAACAAGAGTATCACCGTTTCATTGAAAAGATACCTATATTTTCTTATGATTATATTATTAAGATGTTGTTTACTATAATTTCTCCTTCTAAGTTTCGAGGACGAAACTTTTTAAAAGGAGGGGTGATTGTAACACCCCGTAATTTCGGACCGTTATTTTATAGCAAAAGTAATTTATTAATCAAGTTGAATTTAATATTAATGTATTTGAAGTAATAATAATTCAATGAAATGTAATTCTATTATATTTTGAAGTAAAATATTTAATTTGATAGTTTCGAAATGTTTAAAAATAGTTTAAACCATTTAAAAACCTTTTATTTCGAAAAAAAGGCATATCGGGAAAAATGGCAATTCTTTTGAAAATTGGGCAAACGATTTTGGAAATGGGTCATATGAGTACTCAATCTTCTTGTAATCTCGTGTTTAAGAACTTTGGCATCGTCGGAATTTGCATTTGACAAACGGTTCTAATTATCGGCTAAACGAGCCAAAACCGACTAATGAAATTCCGCGGGAAAAATCCCGTCTCCTTTCTCCTAGCCACGCCACACCCTTCCTTCACCTTCCTTTTGCATTTTTCTTTTCCAACTTCATCTCCCTTGAATGTTCTAAAGCTTTCTAAACATAAAACACCATTTTCTTACCTTTTTAAGCTAATTTTCATCATAATTCACTCGTTTCTACTCCAAATTTCATAAGGATTACATATTTGGAATCCTCTCTTCATTTCCAACACCCTAGTATGTATTAAATTCATTTGCCCTAAATTTATTTTGTCCACCATTTTTAGGGTTTTGATTATTAGTGCTTATAATTGTGTTTTTGATGTTTATTTAGGTGAAGATTTAGAAGACGAGTTTGGAGACTCGTATATAGTTGAAGATATTGGCTTGTTTGCACATTAGGGTTTGGTGTTCAAGGTGCTAGTTGCTCATTTTGTTGCTAAAGGTAACATATTTCGAGTTACTCGACGAATTAATGTCACATTCTTTGCTTTTTGTATGATTTTGTGTTTGTAATTTGAGTGGTTTATTTCACATGATAATATGGGTTAAATTCATGACTTTTGTAAGTTTATGTTCACATATTAGTATGGAAATGAATTGGGAATGATTAATTGATGCTTAAAACGGTGTTAAAATGAACAAAAACGGAGAAACAGAGAAGTGGGGGTGGCGGCCCAGCAGGCCCAGGCAGGCCCACGGCAGGCCCTGGGTTGGCCCGGGTTGGCCCGTTGCTTGTTTCGCGGTTTTTCGTGCATTATTTGTCGTTTCGGGTTTATTAATGTTATATTTAGTATAAGCAACAAATGGGTAATCTTTTGAAATGAATCATATTAGTAGTAAATATAATGTTGATGGTAAAATTATGTTTATATTGGTAGTTGCACATGTTAGGATAGGTTATGATATGAAATTGTAATGAATAGGCTTAAAATGAATTTTATAGCGATAATTGCAATGTTTTGGTGATTAAGCCGAAAATTGAGCCTTGGTCCCTTTGACTGAATCGATGTCAGTCAATTGTGTGATTGGTCAGCCGCGATTGAACCCGTACCTGTCGCAAGGCTGGGGTTGCGGGTAAAAATTCGGTTGGATGAAATTTTGTATGAATTGGGTAATCGGCCTTATTCTTGTTTTAGGCCATTTATTATGTTTTTATTTCACATGTGTTGCTGGTTGATTTGAATGGTTTCTTATATTGTAGAAACGGCCCTAGATTCCCTGAAACCTTTAATATTGTTAATATTGCTTGAAATGGAATTGGTATTGAATACTTCTTGCAGGTTGTTGTGTTTGTCATAGATAGGTCTTTATAGTCTTTGACGAGTATATGTTCACTGCTTAATAGCCTTTGTGTTCCTGACTTGGTGGGTTTATATCCAAGTCGGGGCATGACCTCGTTACTTATTTTGAGGGTAAGTGGTCAGCTTAAGTACTAGCCAACCCTTTGGTGGACTCCTTAGGGTACTCACTTTGTTTTTAAAAAAATTGTGGGTCTTGGGTGCGGTGGTGTGTATCCGCATGTCTAGGTCTGCGCAGATTTAGGACTAGGGTTGTGTTGTGTCTTGGCCATGTTTTGATAGAACCTCTGAGCCAAGATACCGGTTCGATTACCTTCCCTACCTCGTGGTATAGACTCGAGTTACAGAGTGACTATTGACGGTGCTAAGAACTTATGCCTGTCTTTGATATATTGCCCTTTCTTGTATGGTGATTTTATGAATTGTAATAGGTGAGATGCAAGCCGGTTACAATTGATAAAGTTTGGATTACTGCTTGTTATATGTTTCACATGATAGTTTAATTTGGTCAGTTTAGTGTTCATATGTTAGTATATTCGATAATTAGTTTATTTATGACGTTGTTTACATGTTACATTACATGTTACATTAAATATGACATTTCGTGGCTGGGAGGACTCGAAGTTACTCCCCACTGAATTGTGGCTTTCGTGTTTGTATAAAATGCGATTGACAGGTTGATGATGATTAGATGGGGTACACAGACGAGCTAGTGAGCAAAAGAACCTTGGACTTAGTTTGGTTATATTTTGTAGTAAACCTTTAAACATATGGCTGTGTTTATATTTTGGAGGGACATATGTCTCCCTCTTTTACTTTGGTTTGTATCACTTTATTCTCACTACTTAGTATTGTTATGTAAATTAGTTTGTTTGTATTTGCAGGTTTTGGCACTCTTCATTTGGGAATGTTTGTGAATGGTTTAGAAAAGTTTTAAAAATTACAGGTTTTATCTAGTTGAACCAATTACAAACATATCCTGTCAGTTTTTCTGTAGAATTTACGTGTTTATTTAATGCTAAAAATTGAGGGTGTCACAATGATGGTTAGTGGTAGGATAGTTATGATTTTGGAGTAATGTGCCAAAGATAGTGAGTGTGAGACCAAACCCAATCGAGTAGAGTAGTACTCGAGCGTGTTGACCAGTTACTCGACTGAGTGGATGAGTCACTCGACCGAGTGGACAGTTCACTCGACCGAGTGGACAGTTCACTTGACCGAATGGACAACTCACTCGACCGAGTGGACCTGACACTCGACTGATTGGGCAAATTCAAGAAACTGGAAAACTTCTGGAAAGGTTTCCACTCGATCGAGTAACCTGCCACTAGACCGAGTGGAGTTGCACTCGACCAAGTGCCCTAAGTACTCGGCCGAGTGGGCCTGTTTAGCTGAGAAATTCATGAAAGCTTTTCCACCTTGTCTTTTCATTCCTACCTCGAACCTCGTAACTTCGACATCGATTTATCTTAAAATAATTCAAAGTTTTCGTATTGTAATTTGTTGTTTGAATTACACTTTGCTTCTCTACTTTTCTTTATTCGTCTTCTCAAATTTTGGCCGTGTAGTTGAGTTCATCTTCTTCATTTTGCAATTTGAAATAGTTTTATATATACACATGTTTATCCAAGTTTTATCAAATAATTGCATGACTTGTTCCATTTCATAGTAACGGTCGATTTTCTATATCATTAGAGTGGTCAAGAATCAGATTTTTCCGATAAATTTTTTTTCCCACCATGGATGAGCTTGGAAACTTGTGCTTTTGAGTCGATAACCGGATTTTCATGTTTGTTGTTGGGTCATATTCAACAAGAAAAGGCTTGACACTTGTTGTTAATATCGAATTTTGTCTTATATATGAAAATTTCATCTTAAAAGTTTACCTTAATCTTTGATTTTTCTAGTTGGAACTTGTTTTAATCGTCTTACAAAGACTACCATTATCCCTAGTAGTGTGGTATATTGTCTTGGAAATGAAGATTTCGTTGCAAATTTTAGCCTAAAATTTTGAACCAAGTGAGGAATATGAACAATTTTGATTTTAACCCAATTATGGTTTAATAGTATTGTAAAACTACAATATTGTTTTTGAAATGTTGTAATAAAAAGGTGTGAATTAAAATTTTTCCGTCTTAAAGGTTGACAAATTTCCCGAAAACGTTGTGAAAATATAAATAAGCTTTGGTTTTTCACTCGTGACGTACTTCATTTATTCCTTATTATTCTAACCTTCGATTTCGAAGTTTTGTGAAGTCGCGCATAAGAAGTTTCTCCGTCTTAAAAATGTGTTTTCGAAAAGAATGGTTATTGATGCCCGTCGTTGTGTGCACCAAAAATAATATTTATAGTCCATACTACTACTATAGCTAGTGGCAGTCAGGGTCAAACCACAGGGAGGCGATGTAATTAATAGTTGTCTGATTTTCGTCTAAAAGTAACAGTGTGTGGGGGTTTGTTTGAGTTGGTCTATAACTAAAGGCAATAAAATGAAAGCAAACTAAGCTAATAGGTGAAATCAAATATTTAAAAGAGTGCTAAGATGGTCAGTTCACTGTAGTTTCGGCGGCAGTATACTAGGTAGGTCTAAAACAAACACGTGAGACGGTAAAATAAGAAGTCCTCTCGGTCCATTCTTACAGGTAGCATCTTTCGATCTCGCTACAGGTCCCTAATATCACTAATACTAAATTTCGTCCTGAAAAGTGATTTATAAGTCTAAATTAAGTCATCTTTCGATCTCATTAATCTAGTCGTCTTAATTAGGTAGTGTACTTCCCTCCCCTATCTTTCGATCTTATTGGGTCGGTCAAATACTAAGCATGTAACTAGTCGCATGCATTCGATTCGTCAAATATAACAATTTAATTAATTAAAACAAAGGTGATCTTACGTGGCCGGTCGATAGACCAGATAGGCCAGTCGATCGACCAAGGCGCGATTCAGGTCTACTATTCTACGCCGCCTATTTCTACAGATTCCCTACATCCTAGCACAAGATATTTAGCTACTCATACTAGAAATAATGACAGCAATAAACTTAACAATTAAAACATTCGAATTCATACTTAAGTTGATTAAACGAACGATTAACATAAAACAATAAATTGGCTTCGGGAGGTCTAACCTAGCAATTCTATACTACGAATGAGAGCAAACAAACTGAATATTAAAACAGATGAATACCGTGTAGAGGAATTGCAGAAGAAAGATCAAAACCGAATGCGAAACGAAACTTTATTAACGGGCATAACCTAAACTAATGTATGTGTGGAACTTAATGATAAAACTTAATTAAAGCTTGATGATTATTCTGAAAACCTAGGTTACGTTATATAGAATACAACGTAGTTCTTATTTCCCAAAACCTAACTACTATGGGCTTCCTAATTCTCGATCTCTTAATTCACGCAGATTAACGGTGTGGTCGATCGACCACTGTGACCGGTCGATCGACTGGACTGTGCTGAACAGAAGCTTCTGTATGTCGTGCTCTGGTCGATCGACCATAGAGGTCTGTCGATCGACCGCTTTAGCTGGTAGTCCGCTTCTAATTCTTCATAAAATTATCCTTCAGGCCTCGAAATGTGCACCAAGTTCGTTCCTTGAGTAAATACTTCACGTTAAATGCAATGCAAGGTACTCAGGAACAAATTTAGCTTGATTTCCGCTGGATTCTTCACATTTCTGCAATAATGTACAAAAACACAAAAGTAGACGGAAATAAGGAGAATAGTAGCATAAACTACATAAATGAGCTCTGAAATGCGTGTAAAATGAGGTGTAAAACATCATATAAATGACACGCATCAAACTTCCCCAAACCAAACCCTTGCTTGTCCCCAAGCAAGAACTAGACTCGATCCTAAAAACCTAATGGAACGAGTTCAATCTCAGAGCGAAATGCAAACCGAATAGCCTAAACCAATTTAATGCAACAACTAACAATAAATTAGCAATATGAATCATGCAAACGAGTTATGAAGTCGTTAAAAACTGCTAAACCGTCAACTGTAGAGACTTATCAATTCGGACTCTCACGGGTCGCTCATATCACTCAATAAAAACAGGTTAGTAATGTAAAGATAGAAAGAATTCATTTTGTAGTGACACTCACCTAACTACGACCTATAAGAACATGCTTGCAATCTAATATGAAAATAATCTCTACAACCGTACATATGCATTCCAACCAAACAGATGACCATGACACATGCCGAGGTAAATATGGATATGTGAGGTAATGGGCAAGAAGAGACAAAACATTTATGGGAATATGGAGGTATAGGTGATCAAGCTAGTACCTAAACAAAACCATATGAGAACATCCAACTTCTTGCTCAAAATTTCAACAATAAATCCGGTGCTAATTATCAAGCACAAATCTCGCATTCTCCATAATAATTAATCAATCAACTCCCCATAAGATACAAATGCAACATGGGAGCAAAAATCGCCATTCGAATAAAGACCTTGAATTATGCGATTGATTTTCTTTCTCGGGTTCAGTCGATCGACCAGAATGGGCAGTCGATCGACCGCCCTATACAGTACAGCACGCATCTCTTTTTTTCTTTTTCGAATCATTTTTCTCTCTTTTTTTCAATTTTATCTCTTTCCTTTATTTTTTTTCTTTATTTTTTTTTTTCATCTTCCCAACATCATCTCAAAATGAGCATATGCCACCAAAAACGTAGTAACAATCCCAAGAACATAAACTACTAGCTTGACAAGGGCAGGCTGACTGTAGAATGTAGTTAACGGGACAAAAAGCCTATTTTTGGCAGTGTGGAGCTTATGGGCAAAATGAACAAAGGAAACCTCTTCCACATGTGTCAACAACCCACAAACCGAATGTATACAGGTATTAAGCAGATTAAGTTCACACTTATGCATATTTATGTAACATGTCTCATAAGGAGTAACTACTCACATCCTAGATAAACTGGTCATAGATGTCACCAGTTATAGGCTCTAAATCTCAGAATATATAAGTAGTTTGCCAAAAATCAAAGTCAAGTCTCAAGATTCAGCGAATAAATTAACGAAAACTTGTAGATTATGCATATATGATTCTACTAATAACATGTCAATTAGCAAGGCTTGGGCATAAACAGCTGAAAATGCAATGTCATCATTGAAATACTACCGTTCCGACTCAACCTATATGCTAAAATAAACGTGCATTTTTTGAAATTTTTGAAATTTTTCAATTTTTTGAATTTTTTGTATATATATAGGAAATGAAATAAACAATGCAAACTGAAATGCAACAAACGTGAGACAGAAATGCAATAAAACATAAGAATGCAACGCAAAACCCTTCCTCAAACCAAATCACACAATGTCCCCATTGTGCAAAATCATGCAATGAAATAAAAGGGAAACGGGAATTTTGCGACAAATTAACTAAACAAGACATGAAGTAAGGACTCGGAAACTCACAAGACTTTAAGCGCAGCAAAAGGAAACCTCCCCAAACCAGCGTGAGCTAGGAGGTTTCAGTAGCCAGCAGTGCTACCAAGAAGTACCTGAAAAGAAGCAAAAGTACCGCGCGTAAAACCGAGAAAACAATGTTGAAGCGGTAATTATGTGCAAAACTTTAAAACGGAAGAAAACAGAAATATGTCGGAGAATAAAGTGGAGAAAGGACTCCCTCAACTCCGCAAATCGACCAAACACAGCAGGGGAATGATCGAAAATAGGTACAGCAGCGAACATGGTCGATCGACCATGACACCCAGTCGATCGACCAGGGTGAACAGGAACAGAAGATCCTGGAAGTCGCATCTCAGTCGATCGACCATACTGGCCAGTCGATCGACTGGAAAATCTGCTGTAAGTTCTGATTTCTTCGAATTAGCTCAATAAATTGAGCCAACATGGTCTATAAACCTGCAAATGCACTTAATAACGCACCCAAAATTGCGCAAACCCCAATGTAACAATCTAAAGTGTTTAAAATCTAAGCAAACTTATTAAAATGCGAAGTCTCGCGCACACAAAAGCAAAAAAGAGTGTCTAACAAAAGCAATAAAATGAAAGGTTTTTTTGAAAAAGTCTTAATCAACTAATAGTTGATCAAGAATGGCCACGGAATGGCCCACTTGCTCGGCTCCAGGCTACAAGAGGTAGCCTCAACAGTGCTCATCTCCTCAGCTGCACTCCTATCAACTTCAGCATCCGCAGAACTCAACGGATCAACAGCTTCAACATCTTCCCAAGCAATGACCTCTTCGGGCTCATCAAAGTCCAAGTTGGACTATCTCACTTTGACTGGCTCCTCATCAGGCTCCTCATCTGTGCCATAGCTACGACATCCTAAGCCGCCTCTTGAAATGACTGGCTCCTTCCCAGCAGGAGCAACATGCGTCTCTTCCTTCCCCAAACCAGCTCCTGCAATATCCAAAATAGAAGAATCTTCCTCCGGTTTGCTCCCAATCTGGGGCGGAGGTGTTATAGCAGAAACAGGCATAGAGACAGGCATATCAGGAAGTACAAAATAGGATTTCTTTTCAGAAACCGTATTACAAGTGACTGGCCACATGGGGTCTTTCTTCTTAACTGTCTGGGCAAAGACAATGGAATGTTTCCGTACTTTGAAGGTCAAAATCCCTGAGCCAACATCTATAACTGCACCAGCAGTGTGCAGAAATGGTCTACCCAATATTATAGGTATGTGAGCATCCTCGGGCATATCTAGTACAACGAAGTCAACAGGGAAAAAGAACTTTCCTATTTGCACGGGAATGTCTTCTAAAACTCCTATAGGCTAGACCGCAGAACGATCAGCCATCTATACTGTCATGTTGGTAACGGCAAACCTAGTCAATTTCAACTTCCTAGCAAGACTCAAGGACATAACACTAATACTGGCTCCTAGGTCACACAATGCCTTCTCAATAGAAAAGGTGCCAATACTACATGGGACTGAAAAACTACCTGGGACTTCTAGCTTATGAGGTGCAGTATGGGTCAAATAAGAGCATGACTCCTCAGTTAGTGCGACAGTGTGCACAGTTTCAAGTGACTTCGTTTTAGATAAAAGTTGCTTCATAAATTTCATGTAAGCAGGCACTTGATTAACTAACTCAAGAAAATAAACTTGTACGTTTAAGCTACGAATAACATTCTCAAACTTATTAAACGATACATGTTCCTTCGTCGACACCAATCTCTCTGGATAAGGGGCTGTAAGAAGTAACTTAGCCCTCTCCTCTAAGTCTTGCATGTCGGCATCCGTGGATTTAGGCTGAAAATCCACTACCTTGTCCTTGTTGTAGCTTGACTTTTCTTCAAACCGTCTCAAAAATGAACCATTAATCGACATCGGGTCATACTTTGGAACCGGGACTGACCCATCAGCATTTGGGTCTTGCCTCAATATTTTCGGAGTCGTCGTACCCCGAAACAAGTGGTCCCTCAAGTTATTTGGCATTGGATCACGAAAAGACTCACCATCAGCAGCGTTGTCAGTCGATCGACCATGAATGTCAGTCGATCGACTGACTTCTATAGGAACAGTAGCTGTATCTTTTCGCGGACTGGTCGATCGACTGGGTAGTTCAGTCGATCGAATGATATACCTGGTAGGCGTCTTTTTCTTTCCACTATTCGTTCCAGCTTTCCCCTGACTCGGTTCCGCCTCATCCTTTTCAGCAATGTCCTCGACCATAGCGGGCCCATCAAGGGTAGACCCACTCCTCAAAGTGATTGCATTAAGGGTCTCCTTTTGATCAGTCTGCGTCGGTAATTGTCCCGGAGCTCGAGTTGTATTCTTGCTAGCCAATTAGGCAATTTGGCTCTCCAACATTTTGATCCCGGCCTCTCTAGCTTGAGACTCTTTCAGCAACAAATTTTTCAATTCATTGAAATCAGAACTTTGGGATTGCTGCTGCTGCTGCGGAACATACGACGGCTTTTGAAACTGCTGCTGCTTATGAGGGGGCACATAATTCTGCTGCTGCTGCTGCTGTGGAGGTGGAGTTGGATTTAGGACATTTTGGCTACTCCACCTCAAATTCGGATGGACATTCGGCTCAAAATAAGTGTTTGTCTGCTATAATGTTGAAAGGCAGCACATGACTCATAGGGACTAGGACAATGGTCTGAAACATGTCCCTCAGCTCCACATCTTTTACAGACGAAAGGACCGTCTGACACAGCATTCACTTGATAGATCCCTCCTTTCGAAGCTCCTCCCAAGTCGTATTTATCAAATCTCGCCGTAAGAGCCTCTAATGTAGCCACAGAAGGGGATTCAACACTTCTCCTTTGATTTCCCCTGGAATTTCCATACTCAGCTTTATGGGTGGCTAAATCATCAATAATTTTCCACCCCTTAGTCTCTCCCACATTCTCCTGGAATCTTCCATTAGCTGCCGCATCCAGGATAGCCCTCTGATCGTCATAGAGCCCATTATAGAATTGATTGTATAGGCTCCATTTTTCGAACCCATGGTGCGGAATAGTTCGCACCAGCTTCTTGAAACGGACCCACGCCTCATGAAAATTATCATCAGGACCCTGTTTAAAGCTCGTAATCTGAGCTCTAATGGCATTTGTCTTCGAGGCAGAGAAATATTTCTTGTAAAATGCTAAGGCCAGCGAATTCCAGCCCGTTATCCCATAAGCAGCTCGATCCAGGTCTCGGTACCACTCCCTTGCAGCATCACGATGAGAGAATATGAACATGGTCTCTTTCACCTGGTCCTGGGTCACACCGGTTGGTGGGGGTATGGAACAGCAATAATCAATGAATGTCTCCATGTGCTTAGCTGCATCTTCATTTGCAGCTCCCCCGAATTGGTTTCTCTCAACCAAGTAGATATAGGACGGCTTCGGCTTGAATTTACTATCCGTCCCTGGTAATGCGAATCCCTTATAGAGATTCTCAGCTGTCGGCTCAGAGTGACTGGCTAAGCTCGCTTCTTCAGCCATATCTGGAGATGTGACGGTCTCAGCTGAAGAAGTGGAAACAGGAGATGAAGGGGGATCCTCCTCAAATAAAGCGTTCTCGTAGTAACTGGACAGAGTACTCAGTTCTTCCTCTGTCGGCAATACTCTAGATGATCATCTCAACTCACGCAAAGTCTTCTCAATCTCAGGATTGAACGATAGTAATTCACCACCCTGTGACCTGCGCATAAGAAGAAACTACAAGTAGAATATGAGAATAGTTTAAGGAATAGATGTCCCTTAAACTAAGAGAAAGACTAAAAATAAAACAACTAATAACTTAAACAATTGCCTCCCCGGCAACGGCGCCAAAATTTGATGTCCATCGTTGTGTGCACCAAAAATAATATTTATAGTCAAAACTACTGCTATAGCTAGTGGCAGTCAGGGTCGAACCACAGGGAGGCGATGCAATTAATAGTTGTCTGATTTTAGTCTAAAAGTAACAGTGTGTGGGGGTTTGTTTGAGTTGGTCTATAACTAAAGGCAATAAAATGAAAGCAAACTAAGCTAATAGGTGAAATAAAATATTTAAAAGGGTGCTAAGATGGTCAGTTCACTGTAGTTTCGGCGGCAGTATACTAGGTAGGTCTAAAACAAACACGTGAGACGGGAAAATAAGAAGTCCTCTCGGTCCATTCTTACAGGTAGCATCTTTCGATCTCGCTACAGGTCCCTAATATCACTAATACTAACTTTCGTCCTGAAAAGTGATTTATAAGTCTAAATAAAGTCATCTTTCGATCTCATTAATCTAGTCGTCTTAATTAGGTAGTCTATTTCCCTCCCCTATCTTTCGATCTTATTGGGTCGGTCAAATACTAAGTATTTAACTAGTCGCATGCATTCGATTCGTCAAATATAACAATTTAATTAATTAAAACAAAGGTGATCTTACGTGGCCGGTCGATCGACCAGATAGGCCAGTCGATCGATCAATGCGTGATTCAGGTCTACTATTCTACGCCGCCTATTTCTACAGATTCCCTACATCCTAGCACAAGATATTTAGCTACTCATACTAGAAATAATGACAGCAATAAACTTAACAATTAAAACATTCGAATTCATACTTAAGTTGATTAAACGAACGATTAACATAAAACAATAAATTGGCTTCGGGAGGTCTAACCTAGCAATTCTATACTACGAATGAGAGCAAACAAACTGAATATTAAAATAGATGAATACCGTGTAGAGGAATTGCAGAAGAAAGATCAAAACCGAATGCGAAACGAAACATTATTAACGGGAATAACCTAAACTAATGTATGTGTGGAACTTAATGATAAAACTGAATTAAAGCTTGATGATTATTCTGAAAACCTAGACTACGTTATATAGAATACAACGTAGTTCTTATTTCCCAAAATCTAACTACTATGGGCTTCCTAATTCTCGATCTCTTAATTCACGCAGATTAACGGTGTGGTCGATCGACCACTGTGACCGGTCGATCGACTGGACTGTGCTGAACAGAAGCTTCTGTATGTCGTGCTCTGGTCGATCGACCATAGAGGTCTGTCGATCGACCACTTTAGCTGGTAGTCCCCTTCTAATTCTTCATAAAATTATCCTTCAGGCCTCGAAATGCGCACCAAGTTCGTTCCTTGAGTAAATACTTCACGTCAAATGCAATGCAAGGTACTCAGGAACGGATTTAGCTTGATTTCCGCTGGATTCTTCACATTTCTGCAATAATGTACAAAAACACGAAAGTAGACGGAAATAGGGAGAATAGTAGCATAAACTACATAAATGAGCTATGAAATGCGTGTAAAATGAGGTGTAAAACATCATATAAATGACACGCATCAGTTATACCTACCCGAATTTGGACTTTTCTAAGTTATATTTTGCACCAATGTAATAGTAATATTTTGAATTTGGCATATAGTGACATGTAACATACTATGACGGATTACTCCGTATCAAAGTTTCAAGAAATTTGAGACAAATGACCTTATGTTAATGTTTTAATATACATTTCTCTTTTGGGTCAAGTTTAAATAAAATTTCATTAGAGATGAGTTTTGAGTTGCATCATTTTCCAAAGTTCATCATATTTCAAGTGTGCTATTAGGGTAATTTTAAGGTGTTGACCATTGATTTCCCATCTCCATGTTATTTGATTTGCTTGCTACCTTTTCATATCCGTTCTGGATTATTTTAATTCTCATCACCCTATCCGTTGAGTTAACCCGAGATTTCCGGACATAGAGTTGCGTGTGAGCCCAAAAGAGTATTTTCTCGCCCTAACCCTTAGGCATATGTTTCCGACAAGACGAGTAATTTTTGACATAGTCATCAAGTTTTATAATTTGGGAACACTAGGACGGTAGTTAGCCCATGTGATGCTTTGAGTATGTTTCCAAAGTTCATCATATTTCAAGTTTTATATTAGTTGGCTTGTGTTGGATGACCATGATTGACCATACATGTGTGATATGTGTGAATTGTTTACGTTTGACCATATGGTGTAGAATTTTGCAAGTAATGAAAATCGTTGATTCGACACGAGTAGATTGATGATAGAAATTATATGATAACCTTGTTTGATGTATGTTTATCGACGTGATTCCATTTGGTTGTATAAAGTAAGAGGAAATATGCAAATTATGTGTTTCATAGTGATCATTTGCGTACTTGTGTATCGTGGTCTTCAGTATGAGCGGAGGTATTGATAATAGATGCGAATGGATGATTGAAAACACATGTGTGATCATGAGGTGGATTTCACACGGTATATGCGTGGCATAGTATCCGAAAAATGGGAATGTTGAGCATACTTGAGGCATATGACGAGTGACGTTGCATTATTTGGTTGTTTCATAGAGCCGGCATGTTCGTGATTGATTTGCATACATGTGCATGTTTGAGATTAGACGTGATATATATGTGTGTAGTAATAATCAAGTTATACCCCAAGAGTGATGCGTAGATTTAGAACTAATTGAGTTGGGTGTTGTTATGGGATTAGGCTTTCGAACCGTGGGCTTGACCTTACAACTTGATGTTTGGGAGGCTCGTAGAGTAGGGTTATATCAATGGCATTAGGACCATATTGAATTTATTTATGGAATCGCAATAAATAGGAAAGAGTGTTGAACCTGGAACATAGTCATTGGGGAAATTTAGTAATGAGAGTATGAGACCGTATTTTGAGGTTGATAGTTGAACTTCGGGACAAAGTTCTCTTTTAGGGGGAGTGAATGTAACAATTCGGAAGTTTAGGAAAAAGGAAGTGCGGAATGTGAGGAAATAGTGGGAGTTGTGAGAAAGTAGTGAGAATGGAACACCAAACTTTGGGAAGAGAGTGCACATGAGAATTGAGGGAATAGCCGGAAAAGGGAGAGTGAGGTAAAACTTCGAGGGCGAAGTTTATTTTAAGGGGGGGGGGGGGAGATTGTAATACTCCGTATTTAATAATTATATAATAATAATATTTTATTATATGTAGCGAGTCGGGCTTGAGACGGAATAATAATAATAATAATAATAATAATAATAATAATAATAATAATAATAATAATAATAATAATAATAATAATAATAATAATAATAATAATAATAATAATAATAATAATAATAATAATAATAATAATAATAATAATAATAATAATAATAATAATAATAATAATAATAATAATAATAATAATAATAATAATAATAATAATAATAATAATAATAAGATACATGTATTATATACTCCCACCATATACATATATACTCCCTTATCCCTTACCCTTATCCATTTGCAATCCACCAAAATCCACCATCAAATTAGAGAGAATCTTAGAGGGAACGAAGAGAGAAAAAGAGAAGAAAAGGAGATCGCCTTTTGTCCCTCCGCCTTGAGATCGTAAGGTAAACCGTCTTATACTAGCTTTTATATTATTTTATTCATACCGTTGACCCGTCCCGACCTTGACCCACCTCTGACCCGTCTTAGACCACCATAGCGACGGTCGTCGACCACCATGATAGGCTTTGACCGAGTTAAAAAAGGGGGTTTTGAGGGGTTGGTGACTCTGGTTAGGGCCACGATTTTAAGAGTGTTTCGGGTCAGTTTAAGTCCGGGTATTAGGCGGCTTTTGTCGTGGGTTGAGTGAGGGTAGCAAGGGTGGTCATAGGTGGTGGTAAGGACGGCTGTGGTGGCGGGAAAGAGGTGGTAAAGGAGGGTACACGGGTTGGGATCTCGTGGTGTCGTTTGTTGTTGTGGCTGGATGTTGTCGGTTAGGGTGGTAGGCGTGGTGGTTGCTAATGGCGACAAGGGTCAGGGACACCAAGGGGTGGTTGGCGGCGGCTGGTGGTGGCCATGGTTTGGTTGTTTATGTTGTTGCGGGTTGTTGTTGTTGTAGTCGTGTTGTTGTTGTTGCTCCTGGTCGTGGTGGCTGCCGGCTGTAGCCCACCGTGGCTGGTGGTGGTGGCGGCAGTGGGTAGTGGTGGTGGTTGAGTTTGAGTCGGGTTGGGTAGTGTATAAGACGGATTTAATTAGTCGTATTTATAAAAATAGATTAGTATATTTATACGTATGTACATATGTATTAGATTGGCATATTTATACGTATTTGTATTATTATCATATTTTAGGAATTGGGTTTTGTGAGACGGTTTTACGAGACGGGCCTAGCTTGTGTGACGGTTTGCTTTTGCGGATATGCTTCAAGGTAGGTTTATCCTACTCAGTTTCATTGTCGTATTTATTTATTAAATGAGTCTTTTGGTCATTTAATTGCATAGTGTGAGTCGTATTGCATGTTGTTGGTCATGACGACTTGACGAGTTGGGAAAATTGAGGAACTGGTATTCATGACATGTTTGGCATGCGATGGTGTATGTTGTTTGTCATGCATTTTATATTGTGACGGTTGTGATTGTATATGTTGGAGGATTCGTGTTCTTGTTATTTAGAGACGTAAGATGGTTGGGAGACCGTCTTACGCTTAATTCGCCTCTTGGAGCTTCCCACTTCAAGAGGGATGTGCACATTAATGGCTTGAGTTACGGAGGGACTCTTGTGGTTGAGACACGACGTCTGGCAGGGGATTCGGTTGGCTTCCGAACCCGATACGTCTGGGCGTGTCCCGGTATATGTTTGTGGTTATCGGTATGTCTGGGCGTGTCCCGGTACCAGTGTGGTTATCGGTATGTCTGGGCGTGTCCCGGTACCAGTGTGGTTGTCGGCATTTCTGGGCGTGTCCGGGTACCATGGTGGAGGTTGCTTGACAGTGGTTCATTCATATCATAGTCATGTCGCATGTTCACACACTCAAGTCGAGTCGCACTTTATTTATTTAATAAAACGACGTTTGTTGTGTACGTGTAATTGTCACCTATCTCTTTTGGGGTGGCCTTTGTCGATCCATATGATATCCTTTGGTCATATGGGGAGCAGGTTAATTACAGGTTGTTTGGATAGTACGCGGGAGACGGGACGAGCTTGATGATATCACGAGACGAGTCTAGTTGGCTAGAAGAGTATATATGTCACGAGTTGTACTTTATTCATTTGTTTACGTTTCATGTAATTCATTAAACATTACATTAATAAAATGTTCTTTGATTGAAGTTTTGAAACACTACCTCGGGAAACTGAGATGGTAACGCTCCAAATATCTTGGCCGGATAGTTGGGGTGTTACAACATTCTTCTGGGCTTTTTAATTACTGGTTTCCAACCGGGTTTAATCGGCAAACGATGTCTAGCAATACTTAAATCAACGCAAGGCATCTCTTGATGTTCCGAAGCGAAACAATCTCTATATTCGAAAAGAATTGTTTTCATCGCCTCTTTTTCATCATATGATAAGTTTTGGCTCATATATGTGAATCTAGGCGCTCCTTCAGTTCCTAAATTCACTTCCTCTAAAGGATCTTGTGATTCTTTTCTAATATCATCATTCTTTACCCATGATCTTTCTACCCATGTTAATGATGTATTTTTACTACTTTGTCCATTCTTATTTGGACATAAATCATCAACTATTTCTATAGAAGAATCATTATTTTCTAAATTACAATTCTTATAGAATTCAAAAGTCATTACAATACTTGTATAAAGAGAAAATACATAGCAATTACTACATTCTAGTAATTAAATGTCAATAAGCTCAATTCCTGAGCGCTTACTGCTACCATTGGACCTTCTTCGGGAATGTCCTCTAATTCTTCTAAGCGAATTTCTTGAATTTTATTGAAGACGTTATGCTCTTCAACATCTACTATTTGCCATTGGTCAAGCGCTTCCACCCGCAGATCTAGTGCCTGTTCCTTAGAATAATTTCCTAAGTTAGTGACATTCACTTCGACAGTAGGAATATCAGTTTAAACAATCTCATATTTTCTACCATTCCACATAACTAATAACTGATGTAACGAAGAAGGAATAGTATAAGTTTTATGCAACCAACTCCTTCCCAACAAGACATTATAAGTAGTTATACTTCTAACCACCTAAAAAGGCATTGTTTTTGTACACGATCCCACTTTAATCGCCAGTGATATCGTTCCCTCACAAAATTTCATGGTTCCAGCAAAACTAGTCACAGACACTTTACAAGGGGTTATATCCTTTTCTGTTTTTCAAACCAACTGAAGAATAGTGATTGGGACAATATTAGCGATAACTCCGTTATTAATCAATACTCTACTAACCACAAGATTTTCTAATTTGACTTTAATATATAAAGGTTTACAATGATCATTATCCACACCCCGGTGTACAAATAAAGCTTTAATTATCCCATTCACTTCCTGGTCAGTCAAATCTCTATCCAGAGCATCATTACGAATGAAATTACTTGCAATTAAACAATCACAGATACCTGCTTTTTGGCGAATCTGAACTTACAGACAATGACCCTTTTGTGTTGAACTCTTTTTGCAGCATAGTCACCATCATACATTCCATCGTATCTGGGTCCAAAGAACCAAATTGAATTGGCTGTAAATCTTCATCTGTCACCAACAAATCCAATTTAGAGTTAGAGAAATCCCCTAAATCTTCGTTTTCCTTAACAGCACCCATCACATGATCGCTCAGTTTATCAATGGCATTAACACGAGCCTTAATACTAGTGTCATCCTCCTTCTTTGCAGCTTCCTGATCTTGAACCCGGATGTCTGCTACCATCGCCTCTTGCATCAACTGCATCTCCACCTTAGGCTTGGCGTTCGCCTCAATACCTTATCATGCTTCTTTTTTTTGGCTCTTAGTGACAAGAACACCTTTTCCTTCAGGGTCATTCATTTGATTTCTCAAATCACTGAGAGGCTTCCTGACAAATATAAGGGACTGCTGATGCGTGTCATTTATATGATGTTTTACACCTTATTTAACACGCATTTCAGAGCTCAAATATGTAGTTTATGCTACTATTTTCCCTATTTTCGTCTACTTTCGTGTTTTTGTATAATATTGCAGAAATGTGAAGAATCCAGGGGAAAATGAGCCAAATCCGTTCCCGAGTGTTTAGCATAGGATTTGACATGAGGTATTGACTCGAGGAATGAGCTTGGTACGCGTTTCAAGGCCTAAAGATAGCAAAAGCATGAGTGCGTACGAGTTTAACAAGCAAAGAAGCACTACACGATATTACAGCCTGCTTGAGATGGTAATATCTCGAGTTCTATAGCTGATAATCGAGTGATTCCAGTTGGAGGTGAAATCTTATCCTCTTAGCTTTCCAACGCCGTGTAGAACGCCTGATTTAACCAAGTAACGAAGAAATGGCAGCTCTTTTAAGATCATTGCGCGCTGCAGAATTCGTCAGAATGCATTACTGTACAGCACCCTTGGTCGATCGACAGACCTACATGGTCGATCAACCAGAGTGCGAATTTTAGAAGCTACTGTGCCAGGTACCTTGGTCGATCGACTAGACTCAGTAGTCGATCGACCAAGCTTCGAATCTGACGCAAATTAAGAACGAGAATTAGAAAGCCCATTGTATCTTAGGTTTAGGAATAAGAGTTGCGTGATTACTCTATTTAAGGATAGCTCCTGTAATCAGTAGAGGGAGGACCGAATCTCGGGGAATACCGAGATCAGGTATTCGCCATAGTTTAGTTTTGCAATTACTTTAAATTTCTCAATAAAAGTTCGTTCTTTGCATTCAATTACAATTCTTCTTTTTGCCTCTTGTTTCGGTAATTGTTCCTTTATTTCGGTTTTAATTCGTTGCTTTAATTCGTTTCAGTAGTTTAGAATTGATTATATTAGTTCCCAAAGCCATCAATATTTCGTTTTATGCATCTCTATTGCTTAGTTAGTTTAATTATGTATTTGTTTTCGTTAATTGTTAATTTAGTTGTTGTTATCAATTCTATCATGCGTAGCTAAATATTCCCGTGCTAAGATGCGAGGGGATCTGTAGCGAAGACGACATAAAATAGGTGACCTGATGACGGACCATGGTCGATCGACTGGATTAGTCAGTCGATCGACTAGCTTAGCTGGTCGATCGACTGACGCGCGATAGAATAACACCGTTTCAATGTTTTAATTGCAATGATTGACAACGAGACCGAGAGGAGACTTGTTAAATGCTTAGGAATTGACCGACCCATAGATCGCGAGATATGGGAGGGAATTTGACTAAATTGAAACGACTAAATCATACTAAGATCGAAAGATAGGTAAAGTTTAGGCATTAGGAATCACTTTTCAGGGCGAGAGCTAGTATTAGTGAGACCTAGGGACCAGTGGCATAAACTGAGAGGCGCTACTAGTTAAGAATGGACCGAGAGGACTTCTTATTTTTCCGCCTATCGTGATTATTCGGACTTACTTAGGAACCCATCGTCGTAGCTACAGTGAACCGACCGTTTTAGCATTCTTTTTATCATTGTTTACATCTTTTGCTACTATTATTTGTTTATTTAGTTTATGTTATTAGTTTTAGAATTAATCTATATCAAAACCCCCCCACACAGTTACCATTAGACTAAAAATGAAAGCAACTATAATCTCCCTACCTCCCTGCGGATCGACCCTGACTGCCACTAGCTTCTGTTAGTAGTATTTAGGTTATAAATATTATTTTTGATACTAAACGACGGTATCAAATTTTGGCGCCGTTGCCGAGGAGGCAGCGCTAATTTTTAGTTGTTTTTAATTTTAGTCTTTCTTTCTTTAGTCTCAGGGAACTTCGGTTCCTTGAGACCGTTCTCATGTTTCATATTCTGAGTTTTCAACAGGAAGAGGATTAAATCTTTGGTGCTTATTTAGCCAGACTTTGGGAGTTTATTGAGCCCAGACGAGATGCTTTTTCTGATCTCCAAATATGCTGCACTATTTTCCGGCATATGAATGACCTTACGCGAGCATACCTCGAGTCTATAGGTAAGTGGGATTTCGAAGGAATCCCCGTAATTGAGGTATTAGAATTCTTTAATTGGTTTGCTACTGAATATCTTAAACCTACTTTTTCTCTTCATGTTGACTCAGATGAGGGGGTGGGTGAGACCTTAGAAACCAATCTAGGAAATACCGACGGAGACGTAGAGGAGACCATTAGCGTGGTTGACAATCCCTTTTATGAGGATAGTCTAGAACCCCTTTATGATTCTTGCAATGTTAGTGAGGACGATTTGGAGGCTCTCTTTGAGAACCTCCATCTTGACGAATCTAGCGATGAGGAGAGTGATAGTCTAGAGGTTAAATAGGATACTTATGATGATATCGATGATGAGCCTATTTTAGGAGACCCTATTGACCCATTTGACTTTACTATCCCATGCATTTGGGACGATCATCCACCTTCTCCCTTAGTTGACCAGACTCCTCCACCTCACATTTCTTACCCGTCAGAGTATTTTAATTCTACTCGCGTTATTATTGAGTCGAATGCACCTGAGTTCGTTAATTCTCCACCTGTGGTTAACTTGAGCTTTTATATTCCGCCCTTAGCTGGAGGGCAGAATAGCTTTATGGACAATTTTGGGAGCTGTCATAAGAAATTCGTTAGGCTTAAACGATTTTACATTTTAATTTCCTATGATTTTACTATCTTATGGTGCTACCAACAGTTTTGTGTAGCACATGCACATCTATTTGACAGGTTGCTGCGAGCTTTGAGCTGCTTTGATTGGGCTCACTTAGAGTAATTGGCTGAAGGAAAGGAGGTCGAGCGGGACCTGTCTGAAACCAGCGCTAGCCGGGAGGGATTATGTGATAAAATGATATTTATGTGATAAATATGCATTAAATTAATTAATAACATGTAACATATTACATGTGACATATTGTGTGACAATTGACAAATTGACAAAATAAAATGATAGTCCATTTTATGTAGGATGGACCGAAATATTGGTGTGAAAGGAGTTAGTGGGTTGTTTGTTTATTGGGACTAAATAAACAAAATGATTACCTAGTCTTATAGGTATGCATACCTATCACATGGATTAGAACAATTGTGATGATATATGTGCATAGGTCCCCTAAAAAGCTCCCCCCCCCCCCCCAACCCACTGGTTTTCCCATGCAATTTTAGAAGAGAATTTGTTCTCTTATTTTGTTCATTTTATTCACATGCATGCATAATTGATTTATGCTTCATTTCTTCTCATCTCTCAAAAGTCTTTTCTAAATAGTCTTAGAAAATCATCAAATTGTTCAAATGAGATTACTAATATTATTAGTGTAATATATGAGTATTAGTAATCAATTTTAAGGTAAATTACTAAACAAATATCTAGCACATAGTATTTGGTAGTGATAAGGGTTAAATCTTGGGTGCAATCAAGAGGAGAGCTCTTAATTTAGAGTTTTGAAGGATCATCCTAATATTCATCATAGCTCAAGAACAAGTGAAGGTAGCAGACCTTACTTGTGCCCATAAATCCGAAAATAATAATGTAAGGGACATTATTTTTCTTATAAATTTCTTATTTCGTTATGCATGCACTAGATCTTAAGAACATAAATTAAAAGATTAATTAGTTCACTATTAGTAGAGTCTAATAAGAGGTAATTAAACCTAACAAGTGGTATCAGAGCATAGTATGTTACATGCATAATCGGTTATTGTTTTTCCGAGTTAAAATGTTAACATAAAAAACTAAAAATTTGTGATTTATATGAGTAAGCCACGAAATAATTATGCATGTTATATATTCTAGTCCTAAAATTTTTTTAAGTCATTTTTATGATTTATGAAAATTTATTGCTCAATTTAATGATTTTTAGTGATTTTATTACATTTTTATGAGTAAAATGAACTTTTATTCACTAAAATAAGTTAACCTTCACTAATGGCCGTGGTATTTTAGTATGACCTCACATGAATATTTTAAGTATTTCATGTAAAATATCATATTAATGTGATTAATATTTCATGATTTATGAATTTTTAGTGTAAAAATGGCATAAATGGAGGTTAAATGACTAAAAATGGTTAAACTTACTTTCTGACCTTGAAATTTTATATGACCTCACATGCATATTTTAAATATTTTGTGTAAAATCTCGTATCAAGTGGATTAATATTGCATGATTTATGATTTTTATGAGATAAAAATGGATTAAAAGAGGTAAAATAGTTAAAAATAGTTAAATTTCGAATTAGACCATGAGATTTTAATATGTTGTCACATGCTTGATTTAAAGAGTGTATGTAAATTTCGAGATTGAATGATCTCGTTTAGCATGATTTATGAATTTTTAGTGTAAAAATGGCATAAATAGTGACTATTTTAGCATAAATAGCTAAAACGAATTGCATGGCATGAGAAAATTATTTTAGGTTTCATAAATATCCCACTAATCATATCTAAGGTTGTAAAATTGATTGGATTAAGTTTTGGATAGTTTAGATGTTTTATGAGATAAAACCGATAAAATGCAACTATATTTTCTCAAAATTAATTCGAAAGTTTTAACCATGATTTTTGACATTATGAGTGTCATGGAAATATTCCAGAATGTTCAAAAATTTGAAATTCAAAATTTGAAATTATTGTAATTTAATTTTGATTTATTTCATAAATGTTATGTTTTTAAGGTAAAAAATGAGCATAAAAATTAAATCAAGTTGAATTATTGTCAAAAATTTAGTGATGACTAATATTTGAGTCCTAAGAGTGTTAGGATAATTAACTTGAGCTTAGATGTGATTTAAGTTTTAATTTGTGATTTTAAGAAGTTACGATCACGCATTTCCATAAAACCGGGTTATATAAACGATATAAGTTAAATAGGGCGATTTGGCACATAATTTGGCTGATAGATACGTATTATAATGCTGCATATTTCAATTGTTGAATGTCCTTTTATTTATATAATTTTGAATTATGTAATTTTATCTTAGTGTGGCCTTAGTTTTAATCGATATTACCCGTAATGAAAGGGAATATTGATTCGGTTGTAATTAATAAGATCTCGTATCACTTTTATTTTTATTAGTTTTTCCATTTTACAAATGTATAATAGGAATAGTTTTGTATTTTTATTATTATTTGTAATTATGGAGTTTCTTCAAGACGGTGCCATTCGGAGAAGCGTTTCGACAAAGACGGTGTTCTTGGGAAGCGTGCCACTTGAAGATTCAAGGGACCAAAGGAGTTGGTTTCCGAATATGTAATAGATTATTTGATTTTCTATTTTTAGGAAAGCCATACTAGGAATTTACTATTATTGCTTAGCATTTTTTTTAATATGTTGCATGCATTGCCAAATCGCCAAAACAACAACCTGCATATCATATCGAGTCATCGACCGTGTCAATTACAATTATCGTAGTTCACCGCTTTAGTTCACTTAAAACGTGATAGATAATAAATTGACAAGACCTCTCACTTATAATAATTGAGAATTAGCCTTACCAAATAGTAGAAACCATGAATCCCAATTTCATAAGGAAGTAGATTCGGCTCACAGGGGTACTAAACTTGTTACGTTGGGTCAGTGGGTAATAAAATGTTATTACATCGAAATTTGGATTGAGCTCAACGGAAGTATTCGTGACCGTAGTAGCATGTGTTCCGGGCTAAAGATGAAAATTAGAGTAATTTTTATCGACTGAGAGTTCTAGAAGTAGAATCGATTAAGAGGTTAATCCACCGAGTTATATTAATAAGGGATGACTCGGCTCACCGTACCCGTATTAATATGAATTTGGATCTCAGAATCAATTATGATAGTTGGGTAGAGGTCACTATATAAATGCTAAAACTTGTTTAAAATATTTACAAGTTTGATTAAAATGATAGATGTTAATTATTTCCTTTATTTCCGTTTTTGTAGTTAATTATACGCAATGAATACATCTAATACTCCTACACCAATCACCATTGATTCATGGCTCCAATCATTCGATGAAAAGCGCTCCGAGTATGACAATGATACGATTAGAGAATTACGCTATGGCATTGGTCAGTATGGAAATCTTTGCTTCTTTACCACCTCCACACCACCCACTCCAATATTAATACCCACGACCTTGGTAGGAAAATATTGTGAAGAAAATCTCACTAAACCCAAGGCATCCTTGTTTGAAGAAACAAGGAGAAATATTAAATTAAGTGGGAGTTCTAGCAAGAGTGTCCTTGCAACTGAAAGGAGTATTGGTATTATTAAAGGAAAGGCAAAGATGGGTGAGAAACCCAAATCTGATAATGAATTGGAAATGGATAGTGTGACTACCACAACCAAGACCAAGAAGGGTGCCTAATCTTATGAAGAATGTCATTATTGTAATGTCATGGGCCATTGGAAGCGAAATTGCCCCAAGAATTTGGGAGATATCAAAGTTGGACTTGTTACTCCAAGTGGGACTTGGAAATGTGGAAAAGCTAAACAAGAGTGATGTAAATCTCCGACAAAGAAATGGAGCTAGGGTAGCCACCACATCGAGAGGGAATTATGTACTCGTTTTTGCTAATAACTTTGAGTTGTAATCAACATAATGGTGATTATGTACCCATTTTGTCTAAAACATTATTTCCATTTCTATGTTAGACATGAAATGATTTGTATTTTGTTGAAAACAGACATGGCTGTGAGCCATGTCACTTATCTTTATGATATACAAGTTTTAGACACTTCCAACTCGAGCAACGATATCTTCATAATACGATCCAAAAGACTCAGACTATTAATCCAAATGATTTGTACATTTGGCTTTTTCAATTAGGTTACATAAATGAGAAACGCATTAAATGATTTGTACTCTCAATCATATGGAATATGCGAATCTTGTCACCTTTGAAAATGATTTGTACTCTCTTTAGTGGTAAAGGGATATAAGCAAGTGATTTGTTGAGACTAATACATGCCGACGTATATATTCTAATAAGCATCACCGCAAAAGGAATTTATGACTACTTCATCACTTTTAACGATGATTTAAGTAGATATGGGTATATTTACTCAATTAAATATAAAGTGAAGCATTTGATAAATTTGAGAAATTTCTAAATCACGTAGAGAACCAATTGAACAAGGTACTAAAGCATTACAGTTCGATCGTAGTGGCAAAGATCTAAGTAATAAATTTGATTTATTAAAGATGGATTATGACCTAGTGTCACTACCCATAAGATCAAACTATTATGAGTCGGTTTGAGTTATCGAACTCAATTTCGGGAATTTGCAATCCAATACGGACACGTAGTTCTAAACGGATGGTCAACTAGGAAATACCTGAAATAGAGAGTCTATTAAACAGATGACATGGATAAGACTCGCATATCACATGAATCAAGCTGCCATGATAGAGCTGGTCTTTTATGTGCTAACACGTTAGTCTAGACAAACTTCCAATTACTTCACCACATATGTTTGTAACTCACAAAGCTATCTCTTAAGAAGATAGAGGTATTTCTAAGACATAAAGTGGGAGTAGATTAGATCGTCACAAACATGTCTTATAATTAGTAAGTTACTTTGTGAAAGAAATGGAAATATAATCTATAAATATAGAGTGGGAGCATAGTTCAGTGGGAGTTTATCGCACATGTCTTATTGGTTAAAATATTGCTTTGTGAAAGTGATAGTATTATGACCATGTTACACACGAGCCGTAGCAATGCAATCCGAAAATTGTTACTCAAGAGTAGATTTACTTTAAAGCGGGGGTCTGTTTAAAGGTAAATAGAGCTTTAGAGTACTCAAATGCATAAGATTGACATGGAGATGTTGATCAAGATAAATTATGTTAGGAATCGCCATATTTCATTTTGATGAAGGATGGCAAATGATATTAAAAATACGCTTTTCTAAAATGGGAATTTAGAGAACGATGTGGTTGGAACACAAAACCTTAGATAAAGATCTAAGAATCCTAACATATTATGCATAGCTTTCTTAAGTGATCCTAGGATGGTCATAAGCAAGCATTAAAGGATTATACTTTTCGTTCATGTGATAATAGTAAATGGTTTCATTCACATGATTGAAGAATCATGATTATACATGAAGTTAAGTGAGAGCTAGAATCATTTCACCATGTCTTATATGTTGATGACATATTACTTATTGAGAATAATATACCAATGCTCTCTTTTGTGAAAGAGTGATTGGAGACTTGGAAAGGGATGCAAAGTATTCTAGATTTTGAATCTATGAGAGAGAATATTGGCATAGAGTTGAGAGTCTTATGAGGATAAGATCTTTCGTATCTGTTAAACATCAACAAGGTTTTTTTTTTTTTTTTTGCTAAAATGTAAGCTTTCCATTAATTATCAAAGCAATATACACATAGTCCATTTTCCAACTAGTACAATTTGTAGATGCTAATATTACATTAAATGCACCCTATTCAACCAAATTTCATCCCTGGGAGAGACCAAACTTGGTTTACAATTACTAACACGACTTCTTAAGACACTCTTGATGTGAGCAGCCAAGTATTCAGGCCTGGCTACTCTACCATTCAGGCGTGCCTCATTTCTCTGCATCCAAGTCACATACCAACAGGCGAGTATGGCAGCATTAGTAACAGCCTTTCTCAACCTGCTCCATCTCCTCCTAGCTATGTTCTGAATCCAATCTTGCTGTCCAAGAGGAGAACATAAACCATCCAAGACAGAATGGACTAACCTCTGAGTGAAGTTACATTCCTGAAAAAGATGATTATGAGTCTCCCTCTGAAGATGACACACACAGCAAAGTTCATCAGAAGTTACTGCTAATTGATACAGCTTGTCCTTGAGCAGTAGCGCATTACTACTCACCAGCCAGGCCACAAATGCTTGCTTAGGCAAGACTAGTTATTCATGTTGATGGAAGTGGAATTACTATGATGGAGTCATAGTCGTTCACTGAACCTATTAAGTTATTGATTACAAGAAATCGTTTGCTAATGTTTCCGCCATTAGAATGATCATGTATGCCAACAGACGCACATGCCATGATGTGATATATTCCTAGGGCATGATAAGTCAATAATAAGATAATTCCCGTGATATATCTTGTGAAAGCCTTAAAGAACATCCTGGAGATTCTTGAGAAGAATTAAGGATTCGTTCATATGTTTGGATGATAAACTAAGTTAGGTGTTGAAGGGTTGCACAAACTTTAGTTTCCAAACCGAAAGGGATTTGTTGAAATCCTAGGATGTTTTATTGACTAAGGAGTAAGAGACTAAAAAGGTGTTTTAGTTTCGCGCATTGCAAAATTCTACAAAAGGAATCTAAGTAAATTGTGATAAAATGGTCAACGTAGGGACTAAGGGTGAATCCTTCTACAAATGACTTTATCACATGTTATGCGATAACAGTGGGAGCATCTTTCAGGTTAAAGAGCCCAAGTCTAGTAAAAAGACTAGACAAATTGTAGATACCTCATTTCTGCACCTCCCGCAAACCACCCGGTGATGATTGGGCCGTATGTTTGGTACGCGGAATGATTTGTGACAGTTCGTAAGTTTATCGTCAAGTGATCGCTCAAACACTTGTGTCTACCTCATAGTCGTCAACTACGCGCCGATACTGTCGTTTTGACAGTAATTAGAGTACATTTGGAGTCCGGGTCAAAAACCGTCTTTATTTTCTAGTAACCGTTTGAAATGCCGAGTCAGAATGTTCTGGAATGTTCCGGATATTTATATTCCATAGTTTCCAATCCTTTAATCTTTGGTAAAATATATCCCGAAATTATCATATAAAATATTAAGGAAATAAGATTAATCCGCTATTCCATAATAGAAACACGGAAATCTTTCTTCCGCAGGAGGAAACCACTGAGGAAAAGACGCAGCAGGTGCTGCGCCTCTTCCAAGAGACGTTGTGCTTGCTGCACCTCTTCCTCAGTCCTTTTCTGCGTATTTTTTCGTATCTTTTCGAGATTCACTTCCAAAGTTTCTCCGAAAACCCTAATTTCCGTCATGTGATTAGTATAAATAGAGACCTTCAGTCTCACATATTTCTCATGCGAGTGTTCGCCCTTCTCTTCTCCCTTTGCATTCTAGACCACGTTCTTACTTTTTGGCGTCTACGTGCTTGAACTTTCGACCACGTAAGCTCGGATCCTTCTGAGTACCAGCCTCGTTTTGCATGACCGACCAATTTGACCAACTCCACAATCAATCAACTTAATCAATCTGTTTAATTCCTCTAAGAGGGCACTTTCATCGTACATTCGAGTCGAGCATCACTAACCGTTAACTTAGTTCAATCTCGTTTCATCAAACATGTAAGTCTGAGGGTGTAAATCCTTCTTTTAATTATTGTTCTTTATTTTTGTAATCACTATTGTAAGATTTACGTCGAAAATATGCTTAAAACCGATTTGTAAAACCTTGTTTTAAACCCTTTTTACGGATTATCAAGAGACAGACGTCGAGAAAGGACGCAGCAACTGCTGCGCCTCTTCAAAGGGACGCAGCACCTGCTGCGCCTCTTCCTAAGGCTGCCGCAGTTCCTGCTTCCTTTCTTCTTCCTTCGTCTTTTGTCCGTCTTATTGTTTTGTTCCGTCTTCAATTGTTCATGTTTCTTTCAACATAATAATCTGAATATGATAATTTTAACATGTTAGTTATTAATATTAAATTCATCTTTCAAAATCCCGGCTTAAATCCCTTATAATCCATATTTGCGGGTTTTCGTCATTCAAATCAATTCGGGTTTTTAGAGGTTCGACTCCTCCATATTGAGTCTCTGGAATTCATCTTTGATATATTTTCATTCGTTATTTATCGTTGTCATTATTAGTTCGTCATTAATAACCTGTTTAATAATTAATTTGTTTAGTTTGTTTAATTTGTATTTATAATTAACCTAATTAATCTTGTAATTAATTTATCCTAATTAGTTTTTATCCATGTTTTATCGTTTTTATGTCCTTAATCACATGTAAATAATCTGTTAAATCACTTCCATCCGAGTCAAATAATATAACCAAGCATTAAAATCACCAATGAATATTAACGATTTGCAGTTCCGGCTTCACAGCCAGAACTGAGCTCAGGCATAGACGCAGCGTCTGTTGCGCCTCTTCCAAAGGACGCAGCTCTGCTGCGCCTGTTCCTGGTTGAGTTCTGTCTCTGAACTCCCGTTTCTGCCTTGACCTAGTTTATTAGTTTACGTATTTAATTTACTATTAATCGTATTATCACCTAATTTATGTTTGTTTATGTATTTATTCTTTCTTTTCTAAAATTATCCGTTTTAAATGTATTTTCGACGTAAATCAATTAATCCAATGTAATTATTGTAATTTTCCTTATTGTATTTTTATTTCTTTTATCGTATTGCTTGTATGCTCTCACATGTAATCGATCTTAAATCCCTACTTCGACTCAATTGCATGTTAAATTACGTGTCTCCCGACTTAGTTAATTCTCACATGTTAGGATTAATTTATTGAATGTTGCATTGCATGCATATAAATCGACAACATATCGAGTATAGACAATTTCCCTAATCATTAGTAGAGGCCGCTATCGAGGCGGGCGGGATTAGGTGTTCGATCAAAAGAGCTTCCTAATACGTACCCTCACCCCTTACTCCAGATCTCTGTGAACATCCGTGTTCATTGGCATCCACGAGTGTCATTCTAGACATAGAATGCTAACGCTAACGAGTTCTTGGTGTTCATGTCACTACTTTGTGTCTTGATATGGCACGAGGTATTCGAACGGTTTCTAATTTTCCACAATAAATTGGTGACGACTCCACAAATGCACAAGAAAAGCTTGCTCTCTTTTCGCCCCCGTGGGCCCGCGTCCACAATTTGGCGACTCCGCTGGGGATTAATACACTTACGTGTTGCCATGGGTGAAACTTGAACAAGGTTAGGGAATAGTTTGTACAAGACAGTTGTCGATTTTCATAACTCGGTCTTCCTAGACCGTTTTATTCGGCCTTCCTAGGCCTAACCCAACCCATTCGACCAATCTTCCCGTCTAGATGGTCCAAATTCTTATTTGGGCCTAAGGATGGATAGCGATTGACGTCATCCATACCATGGTACTTACTCTTGTTTGTATCAAGGACTTTCACTACTCGAGGAAATGGACTAGGGATCGGCCTTACTCTTGTTTGGTACGAGCCTCTCCACAGACCCCGGGTTTGATTGTTCGGTATGGCAACCCACCCTTTAAGCCAAAACCCTTTTAAATGCACTCAGCATCCCGTTATAATGCCTGTATAAATACTTGTACCATATGTGATCACCATTTCTAAACAAAACCATGACAATTTTTTTGTAAAAATCAAAATTTCTTTCAAAATGTAAAATTTCGAACATAAGCCCAATATTAGCGCAAAACAAGTCAAAACTCTGTCCAATTATCGAGTCAACATTCGGGCCTCAAAGCCCATTTCAAAACCTCACTTCGAGTCCACTCCTACAACTACACTACAGTTGACTAGGACCAACATTTTCAAACTTTGTCATTTCTTCAAAAACTCACTTAACACGAGTGGCACACTCCCACTCTACAAGTCAAAACATTTTTTCCAAGTAAGTGTGCTAGAATGGTCGATCGTGTTTTGATTCGTCGTCGATCTATTGTTCAATTTCCAAGATGCCTGACACAAGCGACATGAGCAACAACCAACCCCTGAATGGTAATGAACAAATCCTAGCCGCGCTAGCTCGTCTCCAAGTCACTGAAGACCAAGTGTATGATCACCTCGACACAATCGAGGGCCGAATATATACTGTGGAAACAAGGTTGCCTCCTCGAGAAAATGAAGTGTCTGATGAATTTGTGAATAACTTCGGGAATGAAAATCCTCCTATGGGAGCACATGAGGTTAACCCTCCCGTAGGTATGACTGCAGCTGAGAAACGACTCCAATACTTGGAGGAACAATTGATGTATCTCAAAGGGGATGATATCTATAGGGAAAATAATCGCAAATATGAGGCCGTGAGCTCCAAATTGCCAACCAACTTCAACATGATAGATATCCCTAAATTCAAGGGGCATGAAAACCCTTTGAACCATATCCGTGCTTTCAAGGATTACATGTCTATCAAAGTCATTATACCCGAGATGTTCTTAAGGATCTTTCCTTCATCTCTTGACACTATCCCGAGACAATGGTTCTATTCTCTAGAGCACAAGAAGATTGCTACCTGGGACGACGCCGCAATTGAGTTCGCTAAGCAATATGCAGATAGTGCCGAAATCCAAGTCAACATGCGCACTTTAGAGGTTCTTACCCAAAATGACAAAGAAGATTTCACCGACTTCCTAAGTAGGTGGAGGAAGACTAGTACCCAACTTGTTGAACGTCCAGATGAGGCTACCCTCGTGGAGAAATTCGTGGACAATTTAAAGCCCATCTATGTGAGTCATTTGAGGTACCAAAACATTAAGACCTTCAAAGACTTAACTGTACTAGGAACAAGGATCAAGGATGACATCCGTAAAGAGCTCTTGTCCAAAACGGTAGGTCGTGGATATCAAGGCTCAACAAGTCGTTCTTACGGCTCTACTAGCAAGACTGATGAAGTTAACCTTCTCGAGCCATCTAAGAAGGGTACCCCACCAAGAAAATTCACTAATATTGGGGACACATACTCTAATGCTCTAAAGAGGATGGTGAAACAGGGTAAGCTTCAACCCATAGGCCCTACGCCCGAACCAGAAAAGAAATCCAAGTTCTGGGATGAGAATTCGTATTGTGAATATCATAGAGGCAAGGGACATGATACAGAAAAATGCTACAAGCTAAAGAATGTGCTTCAGGACATGATTGAAGACGGTCGCCTACCAATACCGCCTGGAGGAAAGCCCAACAACACTCAGAATCGTCTTGGAGTTCTGATGATTACAAGTGAAGAATCTACCTTAGATTATTCACACCTCATTTCTCCAGTCGAAAATGAGATCTATGCAATAGGAGAAGAAGGGAACTCCTCTACCATTTCCCCTACCATCACCGATTTCATCGCATGGGCAAAGAGTGCGAATAGGCATGTCTCAGAACTAGAGAGCGTAGTGGCAACCCTACGCGATCCCAATGCAACACCCAAAGAATGTGTGCCACTATTTTTCCCTCAAAATGTTACAATGCAAGAAGTAGTAGCCGTGGTTGATGAACTAGTCGACCAAATTATCTAATTAGAGGCCGAGATCATGAGGACGAGAGAACTTGCTAATATCAATGGAGTGTGGGCCGACGGTGATGAATATGAGTATCTCACTGAACACTACCTAGTTAAAGTCAGTAAGGAAATAGTCTAAAACAGTGAGGACCAAGATGTAGACCACCTTACTCGTTCAGGGCGTCCATACCAAAACACTTCTCAAAATGGTCCCATAGTGAATGGTCCAACCAACGTTGTCACACCAAATAATAAAGAAGATACCTCTACTGACCATTTGCTAAAACAACTACAGAAGACAAAGGCTGATCTTTCAGTCTGGCAACTAGTTGCAAGCTCGTTCCCACATCGCCAAGCTTTACTGCAAGCCTTGGCCAAACTAAATGTGGCACATAATTCCACACCCGATGACATAGTCAACTTGGTCTTCAAGGAATCACCTAAGCTAAGTAACCCTGTTACTTTCTCGGATGAAGACTTGGCACCCTTTGGCGCTAATCACAACTTGGCTCTTTACATCACTGTCATTTGCTTGAATAAGAATGTGCCAATGACTTTTGTAGATGATGGTTCGGCAGTTAACGTTATACCTTTGAAAACGGCATACAAACTGGGCATGAAAGAGTCGGATTGGACCCCTACCAACCAAGGTGTTCGCGCATATGATGGTACACAACGAAAAGTGGTAGGACTTGTTAACCTGACCATAGCCACAGGGCCGATCGAATGAAAAGTCAACTTCCAAATAGTAGACATTGAAGCATCCCTCAACATACTTCTAGGAAGACCTTGGATTCACGCTTCCAAAGCGGTGACATCCACCATCCACCAGAAGATCAAGATCCTACTAGAAAGCGAGTTGGCACCTTTATACTTTAATCCCTACTCTAATTTAGTGGTCAACCACATACTCAAATCCCAGGGATACTTCCCGGGAATGCCTTTGAATCCAATCCAAAGGAACACCTTTGCACCCTATAAAGAAGGCAACTCACAAAGGATACCACTTGGATTAGGGTACAAACCCACTAAAGAGGAAGCTCTTGAGATGCTCGCCCAAGTTTAAAACCGTAAGAACATGGCAATCGAAATGCGACCCTATCTCCCTAGCCTAAATGGATACTTCGTTAGGGAAGGAAGTCAAGAACTCTTTCATGGATTTCCCGAATCTTGGCACTATCTCGAAAGGAAGTTAGCTGGAATCGAGATCTTTCACGATTGCTACTTCATTCTTCCAGAAACGGTTCCTACCGTCAAAACTCGTCAAGCACCTTGCATAGACGAACAAGTTGTTAGCCTACTATTTGGGGAAGATCAATTTACTAGAGCCGCGCAGGATGAGATCATTACCATGATACTTCAAGACGATTATTTTATCCCTGCCGCATTGATCACAGAAACCAACTCAAATCAGCAGAAAGGATGGAGAAAGTCGATCAAGTGGACGAACAATCAAGGAAGACTCTTCAAGCTTACTACGGGAGAAGGAGAGATGTTCAAAGGAGAACCAGAAGACGATGAGTTCGAGTCAGAGTCAGAGTCGGAGTCAGAGTCAGAGTCGGAGTCTAGAGAAGTCCCTAGAGAGTCTCCTCCTGTCGTCACTCCCATTCCCCTTGTTTCTCCTAGCTTAGCATCAAATAGTAACAGTAGTTCGGGAAATGTCTCAACAGCTGTCCCTTTACCGCCACTGACTATAGAACAAATGGTTTCTTTGTTTCAACCTTTCTCAAATTTTAATATGAATAAATGAGGTTCTGGTTACTCTTTGTGTTATTCTGAATGCAATTCTGTTTACGATGATAATGAGGATGACCCAGACCCAGACTCAATCGAAATACCTCCCTACATAGCCAAAGAAATACTACAAGAGGGGGAAGGGGGACAAGTAATAGAAGATACTGAACCCATCAACGTAGGAACCGAACTAGAACCCCAAGAACTTAGGATAGGGACGACCTTGCGCTCTACCGAAAAAGCCAATTTCATAGACCTCCTACACGAGTTCAAAGACGTTTTTGATTGGTCCTACAAAGACATGCCAGGGATCGACAGGGATATTGCAGAACATAGAATCCCGATTATACCAGGTTTCAAACCCGTAAAACAGAAGCTTCGACGAATGAGGACAGAATGGGCTCTTAAGATCAAAGAAGAAGTCGACAAACAATTCAAAGCCGGGTTTATCAAAGTTTCCAAGTACTCATACTGGGTAGCTAACATAGTACCCGTACCCAAAAAGGATGAGAGAATCTGTTAGAAATCTAGATCTCTTTACTCAACATATTCATTTATGTTATATTTTAATTTAGTCATAAAATTAAACATTGATCTTATGCATGCAAATAATAAAGAAAATAAAGAAGAAATCTTCATACTTACATTGAGTTTTCGGTTTATATGGGCACAAGTGAGTTCTCCTACTCACTTGTTCTTGAGCTCTCCTTAATTGGATGAACAAGGATTCAAGAAGAGAATCCCTCCCAAGGTTTTATACCCAAGATAACAACTTAATAAAATTAATATTATTATTACTAGAACAATATTAATTTTGTGTAAAAATTGACCCAAAATATTTATTTTGGTCTCTTAAAACCGGTTAAGAGAAGGAGAAGAGGGAAGAAGTTTTTATCTCTCTAAAACTCAATATTTTTGATGGTATGTGAATGAATAATACACTAAACTATTAAGTAGTGTATTAGGCAAATTATAGAGAAAACCCATGGTCTTTTCTATTGTCAAAACCGAGTAAGGGGGGAGGTTTTTAGGGCCAATGCATGAGCAAGGTGCTCTTCACAAGAGGCACTAGGGTTGCATGGCTAGGTCTAGAAGGAAATGATAATGTTTACCACTAACATAATCAACACAATATCTTCCTAATACTCCCCTTAATTTCGGTTTACATGGATAAAATGGACTCCATTTTACCTTTGTCAAAATGTCAATTTGTCATATGTCACATGTCACATGTCACATAAAATTGTTATGTATTTTTAACATATTAAAAATCAACGTATTAATAAAAATACGTCATATACAAAAAATCGACTTAGTAATTCATAATTACTTGTACCAAAATATTTTACCAATTATAAATCACAACATCTTGTATTTATAATAATTTATTCATTCAAATGCAATTGTTTCCTTAAACAATAATTTCATCTAAGTAATTAAAACAATTCGATTACTTAGACCGTATCTTATTTAATCAAATTACAATGAGACACGTAAATATTACTTCCAAAATCGTCCGTCAATTTTAATTAATTTAATTAACCCGTATCGTCATACGATCAATTAAATGATCAATTAAGTGTGTTACCCTTAGGTATGACCTAAGGGGATCAACTGATCACCACCGTCGCACGACAGTAATGTCAAACTCTAGTCAGCCAATCATTACCGATATGTGTGGACCAGTTGACAGTAAAATATTAATTCCCAATTGTATTCTTTAAAATGAGACTTAAACATGTGACCATCATGATCAACAGTTGTGATCGCATTATTGTCGGACGACACATACTCCAACAATCTCCCACTTGTCCTCGACAAGTGTGCGTCACCAATTCTCTTGTCCTATTACTATCTCCCACTCAATGCAAGGTGTCTTTCTGGTCGTACTTGCAAGTGATCATATCGAGAGTGGTTTCCTCGATCTGGAGAATAACTGATTGACCGGATTTATCCACCATGGACACATTCCGAGCGTGGCCACGCATTTCCAGTTCATTACTCCTCGAGTGGCCCTGAGATATTGTTTTAACCCTGACTAGGGGTGGACAATTCCTATCGCACTCATTCCCTTCGACTAGCCACAGCCATCATAACCCAAAATATGCCCATTTGACCCCATTTACGAAGGTCGTAGTAACACAAATCAAAGTTAATCTGAAACTGTGCCATCTTAGGCGAATAGTCTTTAGTCAAAAGAATCGACTCATTAGAATACTATAGTAGCTCTCGCCACGACCAGGCTATATAAATTTGCCAGAAATCTATAAGCGGTCATAAGGACCGACAAAAAGTTCCTAACAGTCTGCCTATGTGATCGACTAGTCATTCTCATATGACTCCATGGCACTTGAACTTGCCATCAATCGCATCACATTCTAGTCACTTCGAGACGTCACCTCATGTAAGTAACTATGGGCGAATACAATGCTAATTGATACCCGTCGTTGTGAGTACCAAAAATAAGATTTATAATTTCCTATTAAGACTAACCTAGGCTAGTGGTAACAGGGTCGAACCAAAAGGAGGCAGATGTAAATTCTAGTTGATTTATATTCAGTCTAAGGTAACAATTGTGGGGGTTGAGTTGAGTTGGTCTATAGCTAAGAACAAATAAAGATAATAAACTAAAAAGACGGTTTAAACAGATAAAGAAGGGGTACTAGGATGATCGGTTTATTAAAGCTTCGGCGGCAGCATACTAAACGGGTCTAAATCGAACACAAGTGAGGCGGGAAACAAGAGGTCCTCTCGGTCCACTCTTAACAAATAGCATCTTTCGATCTCGCTATAGGTCCCTAATATCACTAATACTGACTCTCGTCCTGAAAAGTGACTAACGGTCCAAACTATACCTATCTTTCGATCTTAGCACATTTTAGTCGATTTAATTGGTGGTCAAATAACTTTCCCTATCTTTCGATCTAATGGGTTAGTCATAAAATAAGCATCTAACTGGTCGCATGCATTCGATTCGTTAAATACAAGATAAAAATCAATTAAAACGAAGGGTAACCTCACGAGGTCGGTCGATCGACGAGAATGTCGATCGATCGATCGACATGCTAATCAGCCGTGTTCAATACTTTGCCGCCTATGCTAAAACTCGCCTACATCCTAGCACAAACTATTTAGCTACTCATGCTAAGGGTGAAAACAATAATAAGACTAATAAAGTAAACAGAGGAATTCATGCTTAAAACAGTAGAACAAATAATTAACATAAACAATGATAACGGTTGCGGGAATCTACTTAGCAATTCTATACTATTGATGAAATAAAGAAGAACCAAAATTAGGGCAGAGGAATACCGAAAATCGCAGGAGAATAGTAATGGATTGATTAGAAGTACGAGTAAAATCTGATGCAAAACGATATCCCAAACCCTAACTATTAAAGCTAATGTAGAACTGATGAATTTCTGAAATAAAACTGGATTAAAGACTCGATGATAACTGAATGTTTCTAGGTTACGTTATATAGAAAGTTCACGTAACAATTATTCCAAAACCTAAACTTAATGGGCTTCAAGTTCCTCGGTCTTTTAATCCTCGTCTGGAATAGCAGTGTGGTCGATCGACTGAAGTGATGGGTCGATCGACTGCTTGGTAATGAACAGTAGCTTCTGTAACCCGAGGGTTGGTCGATCGACTGAGGGTGGTGGTCGATCGACTACTTGAGCTGCTACTTGACTTCTTAAAACTCGTGGACTTGTCTTTTGGGCCTTGAATTGCGTACCAAGCTCGTTCCTTGGGTGAATACTTCACGTCAAAATGCAATGCAGGATACTCGGGGACGGATTTAGCTTGATTTCCGCTGGATTCTTCACATTTCTGCAATAATGTACAAAAATACGGAAGTAGACGGAAATAGAGAGAAATGCAGCATAAACTACATAAATAAGCTCTGAAATGCGTGTAAAATGGGATGTAAAACATCATATAAAAGACACGCATCACTTATCCGTGTTCACTTTAACGGGGTTCAATTATCTCTACAACCCGTTTGGATGTAACAAAGTATAAGGTGAGTTAATAATACCTCAAACGACAAATGTCGACATCACATTCCGGTAGTCAATACCATATTACAACCTTGTGATGTATATCGTAAGTGTGTAATCACTTGTTGATTGCAATAGAAGTTTAACATACCATGTGTCCATGTGTTCAAACTTCTTTTAATCGCATTTTCCTTCACGTTCATGTTATCTATCATAGCATGAACCTTACCAAGTACACATCTAGGTTCCCAACCTCGGTTTCGGTTCTTTATCTTGAAAGAACTTCCTTGTCGATTATCACATAACGAACGAATTTGTGGTGAATGATATAACTTGTACTGGTCAAGTACTCCACCCACATACAATGCACTAGGTATATGTTTCGTAGAGTCTTGCAACAATTGTCAAGATGAGTAGCCTAGCACTTCTCACAAGTCCTAGCATAATAGGAAAAATTAATTTTGAGTAACTTCTTATTCAACTAAGTATCTTTCCAAAAATTTTATTTCTCTTTTTAGCTTGAAAGGCTTAGGATTCTCATAAATCCTTACATGTGCTCGAACTGCAATATGTGCAACCTCTTGACACACAACAGAGTCTTCTGTCAAACACTGAAATCGCTCATCGGATTCTCCTCGAGAATTCATGACGTTTCTCCTATGACTTCCCAATGATCCATCATGCTCTTATGCATATGATTTATTTTGGACATGTGCATGATCATTCTAATGGTGGAAACATTAGTAACCTTTAATCATGTCATCAACTATTCTTATGTTCAAGGAATGACCATGACTGCTAATGGCAATTCCATTTTCATTTACATGAATAACCTACGTTTCTTGTTGATTCGATGTGTATGTCTCAATACCTATCCAACATCTCATGATGTGATTGGATTCATCATAGTCCATTTTCATCCAGAATTGAAAACTCAAATACTTCTTTGTGAAAGAATGGTATTAGCTTGTCATTCCCAATGAATAATGAGTTATAAGCTTTATAAGATGATTGCTCCCACTAAATTCCATGTCTTCACATGATAATTTCCAACTCCCACTTAATTCCACATGATTCGTAATTGACTACTCAATTGAGATATTTCAAGAATTTAAATTTATTGCTTTGCTAAGTTATTGAGATAAAACCATATATGTTCCCATCATATCCTTTCAAAATACCTATTTTGAAGTGGTCTCTTCTTAACCTTATGAAAAGATATTTTAATCTCTAACTCATTCATATCATAATGATGCGTAGCAATGTCATTATTTAAATATAAATAATATCTAATACACGTCCTTCAAAATACCCTTTTCGGAAGGAGGTTTAACCATTTTATTTTCACAATGAGGTTAAGTAATGACATTTGCGTGGTTAATACTTAACTTAGCTATTGAGGATATCGGTATATCAATCCTTGCAACCTCTAGTCATAAATCTTGTTTATTTTCTAGGATGTTACTTTGATTCATTTAGGCTCTTAAGTAAATATCAATGTTGAAACTATTGGTCAAAATTCATCATAAACTAGTCGAAACTCATTGTTAAGACTTTACATTAGTCATTTTTCTTCCAAAACTTTCTTTTGGTCTCCTCGTGTAGTTATCTTGAGAAAATATTATTTTGATTACTTCACTTGGTCTCTTTTGTCATGTAGATCTATTCGAGACCATAGATCTCATCTATTGGGCATACTATATAAATAGATATACCTTTATTCAAATCATTCTCCCTTGCGTAGATCTCATTTACACAAGTACACAAATTTATCTTGGTGTTGTGTCCTTATTTTTCTCCCACTCTATCTTTAGAATAAATACACTAGAGATTCAAAGATAGCATATGAGACACAAGTAATGATTTTTGAAGTATAAGGAGAACTATCTCATAGTTTGACTAATTGTTTTAGATTTTGTAAGTGTACTTGGTGATTAACTTTCCTTTAAGAGAGTTCATTTACTCAATATCACTTTCTAAATGATCATACACAAGTCTTTTGCTTGTGGTCATATAATGAATCCCATCATTATAGTTGTCTATTAGATCACTTTAAGTGAATAATCATATGTTTCTATGAGCAAGCGGATAAAGACGAATTTTAGAACAAGGATAAAAACGATAAAACGGGTGACTTGGGTTGCAAACCAAGCCACCATTATCCAAAATACAACCATTATCCAAAATACATTTCCATGTCGAACACGGAAATCAAAAGGTTCTAAAATCCGAAACATAATTAAAATAAGACAATAAAAAGCGAAGCATCATGGAAGCTATTTCTAGCTTCTCGATGGTTTCTCAAGCTTGCTTTTCTTTTCCCTTGTCCTTGCTTGGTGGAGGCCCTATTTACAATAAAAAGGGGATACATAATCACAACTTTGTATCACAATACCTTAGTTGAAATAGAAACATAAAAGAAAGGATAGTCATTTACCTACTGGAGTGATCTTTCCAGCCTTAATATCACCAAGGTATTTAGAACAATTTCTTTTCCAATGTCCAACACCATTACAATAGTGGCATTTATCAAGAGGACCCTTCTTGATCTTGGAGGTGCTAGCTTCATAAGTCTTAGCTTTGGTGAAAGTGGGAGCTTGCTTCTTACCCTTCTTCCCATTCTTCTTTAACTTCCCCTTGCTCTTAGTGCTAATGTTGAGCACATCCATAGATGGGTTAACATTTAACCCCATGTCTCTTTCGGCTTGCACAAGTAACTGTGCAACTATTCAAGAGACACGTCCTTGTCTTGCATGTTAAAATTCACCCGGAATTGAACATACGCTTTGACCTTGGATAAGGAGTGTAGAATCCTATCTACAATGAGTTCTTTGGGGATTTCAACCTTTTGAATCTTCAAGGTCTCGACTAGCTCCATTAATTTGAGCACATGAGGGCTAACCTTTTGGCCCTCTTTGAAGTCGAGATCAAAGAATGCCGCGGCCGCCTCATATTGGACGATCCGCGGAGTTTGTGAAAACATTGTCACAAGCTTGGAATAGATTTCATTAGCGGTGCCCATCTTAAAGGCTCTGCTTTGGAGATTCGCCTCCATCGCAAAGATCAACACATTTTTCATTGCGGCGGACTCCTTATGGTAAGCCTCATATGCTTCCCTAGTGGCGGCGGTCGACCTAGTGTTAGGTTCGGGTGGAGAGGACTCGGTAAGGTAACGAAGCTTGTCGTCACCTTGGGCGGCTAATTTGAGTTGGGCATCCCAATCGGAGAAATTTGACCCATTCTTTTCAAGTTTACATCGATCCATGAAGGATCGGAGCCATGAAGTATTAGTGAGAGGCGTGGCGTTGATGTTTGGATTTGCCATCTGTTATGAGAAATAAGAGTGGTCTACAAAACAAAACATAAAAGGAATAAAACATATGTCGTTTTCAAATTATAATAATACTCGTAAAAATTTAATTTAAACAAGTTTTATTGCATTTTTCTAGTGACCTCTACCCAACTAGATAAATGATTCCAAGACCCAAATTCATATTAACTTAGGGCACGGTGTGCCGAAATACCCTTTGTTAACATAACTCGGTGGATTAACCTTTTAATCGATTCTACTTTTAGAACTCTTGGTCGATAAAATTTACATTAATATTTATCTCTAGCCCGAAACACATCCGGAAATCGTCGTGAATACTTTCGTTGAGTACAACCCAAATTTCGAATAAATGTGTCCATAATCCAAACCCATATCAACTTAGGGCACGGTGTGCCGAAATACCCCTCATTAACATAAATTCGGTGGATAGACATTTTGTAACACCCCCATACTCCAAGTGCCTTACCAGGACCACTCAGGTATAAGGATACTACCATCTCGGTTGCCCGAGGTACTGAATATCATAAGACAATAAAGAAACGTACTTTTAAAGTAATTATAGATTAAGTGATTACATGTTCAAACCAAAACTAATAAAAGGAATTACAAGGTTCTCATACGGTCTACAGCTAAAACTATCAAAGCTACTAGACTAGACTTCGTCGACACGGCGGAAGACTTCTAAGCGCCACGTGATGACTCATCCCGGCTATCCCATACGCGTCATATCACACCGCTCAATAATCGCTCACCACCTCCGAATGGATCACCACAGTTTTTAAAACATTTAAACGGGTCGATTACTAATCACACAATTCAATACATATATCAACAATAAGATAGACAGAATGACTTAACTGTCACACACACACAACCAACCAATTCCAATCATCTCAATCATTGATCGTCCCTTTGGACCGCCACGCGATGGGGGACCGCGGCCGTTCCCACCTAAGCCCCGCTCATCATACCGAGCGATAACCCTGTCCCATTAATGTGCACATCCCCTTCCGTGGCGGGTTCCACGAAGGGCGAAACTAGGGCGTGAAGTCACTCCCGCAAGTGACCCCACTCAGCCGAGAACGCATCTCGAGAACCATCAACAGCAATCACAACCACAAACACAATACAATCATCACATCAAACAACTAACTACAGCACATCACCAATATCCCATTATGGGACTAATACTGAGTAGGAAATCCTACCTGGAAAGCACTGTGATCGAGACGGTATCAACAATTTGTATCAAAAGTCTCTTCTACGGACCCTCCTCCTGTCATATAACACATAGAGGCTACACATCACAAACTACACACAAAACCCCCAATCTCTAAATTAGGGTTTAACCAAACTTAACAAAACATTATAAAAATTAAATTAAAAGCTTACCCTCGACGCAGGGAACTCAACGATACGAATAACGACAAGAACCGACCGTCGAACTCGGGAATTGCTAAGGATGCGATTAGGAAGATGAATGGTTGCTTTCTCTCTAAAACGGGGTTTTAGGTTTTGTAAAAGTGATTTAAAACAATGACGACTATGTTTAAATACCTTAATCGCATAATTAACAAAACCCGAGAAAACTCCCCGTAAAACCGGACACTCGATCGAGTACCCAAGGTACTCGATCGAGTACCCCCTTACTCGATCGAGTACCCCAACTACTCGATCGAGTACCCAACAGGTCAGAAACTATTTTATCTCGCAACTTACCCTTACTCGACAGAGTAAGGGCTACTAGATAGAGTACCCCAAGACTTATAAATACGGAGTATTACAGTCTTCCCTCCTTAAAAGGAACTTCGTCCCCGAAGTTCAACCCATACATAAAAACAACCATACAGACTCGACCAAGACACAACAACTTAGCTAAGGACTCAAGAACTCGACCGAACATAGAACAAGAACTCTTAACACCCACTCCACCAACTATGTTTACTTCCCCAACATGACTCACTATATCGAATCTACCACATATATATCTCTCACGACACCAACTCCATACATAACCAACTACCATCCTCTAATGCTACTAGCTCCATAATATCATCAACTATCAAATCCAATACCAAGACACTCATAGACATCAAACGGGATGTTACATTCTACCACCCTTAAAAGGAACTTCGTCCTCGAAGTTTACTCACACTCGTAACCTCATCATCCAACTGTCAATACTAGCGAAATATTCTCACACTCCTAAACATCACGCTCCTACAAGCACGGTCATGACCTTTAATAAAATCACCCACAACACGAATCGATCTTTTATTCTACATCAAGACTCAACTTCCGAATATATTACCATATGTACAACCATCAAAATCTGTTTTATCGCATCCTACTCTTCTTAAGACAAATGTTACGTCCTCGTAACTCACTAATACCAAACCATATCTATATCTTCTTACCCTCTGTACCACCACATGTCAAAGATAACCGTCTATCAACCAAACACTCACCATTCTTATATCCAAGGCTCCCATACCTAAACATTTCCCATTCCTCAACTCATTCGGCAGCGCACCTAACCTATACCATAAACTCGTAGCAAATCACCATACCCACTCTTCATTATTACTGCCAAACAACATACCTCTCTACGTAAGGCACTTATCTCCCAGAAGCATAACTCACGGTCCGCACTCGTTACGTACACGCACACTAGATCCTCAGGTTCTTTCTTTCATTACCGCAAAATTCATACACAACTTAACATGACACTAATTTCCCCAACACCCTACACTCACTGTCTCAACGAAAGATTATGAACTACCTGCCGCTTTCAGCTCATTACAACACATGTTCCACAAATCATTTTCCATTACCATGTCTACCGATGTCTCATCTGAAAACAAGATCAAAATTACCGTAACAACCTCTCACAACCGTGTCCCATCAACAGATTATCACTATCCCATGACAACAACGAAACATATACAACTCTATTTCACATCATACTCTACCTCATTCCCAACTTAACCTGGTAAAGAAAACATGAATAAGCAAGACAACTGTCTATCAGCACAAACTGACCCTCGCAGAGAGCAACATCAAACAAAACAACAATCTATGTATAACTGGTATGTACTTTCGAAACCCGAATCATAATCATCCCGCCTACTCCACCACAACCGGTGACGGCATCACAACACCGCCACCAATGACCCACACCGTAGTGCGAAAATACCCGCATCACAAAGACTATGTACCGTGCCCGGATCACCACCCGAGGCACCACAACCACACCGATAGACATCACAACTGCATACAATTCCCATAAATACTGACTTAGCATAACTTCTCAGACAAGAAAAACTTACTCAAATCCACTTTATTAAATCACCACGCAACATATTATATGGATAAACAGATAAGCATCTCATGAACATCCTCTCTGCCATTTCCCGGAATACACATGTGTTATCAATACACATAAAATTATAACTAGCCATGTCAAATCAATCAAATTATTACCTTTTTGGATATCATTAAATTAAATTATCGTGTCCAACATATATATTACCGAACATTCATAAAACAATTTTATAATTATCATACCATACCACTTTTTGTGAGGTCAGAACCTCACACAAACATTTACACAAATCACAGACCCGTAATCACAACCAACTAGTCAATCCTGACCGCGTAAGTCACCACTCGAAAAAGGTTACCTGCCGCCCGAGTTCAACTCATATGCCCCTCATAACATATTCCCCCATTCGCACAACCATCACTTCCTGCCAAATATAATCACACCTTCACTATTCAACTAATAGCGTCCGCCTCATCTAACCACATCTTATACCCTCTCACAATCATACACAACAATCAGGTCCCTACCAAATCAACCTCTTTAGAATTGCTGCCTTTCTAATATTCCATCACTCTTAGACATTAGTGATAACACCACAATGCCACCGCTGCTCGCATATCAAATCTCTTACACTCATACCAAAATAACATGGTTTTTCTACCATTTTTGGTTAACATTGCAAATAACGAAGATCAAACCCATCCACAAAATTACCTCAACATTATTCCCAATGCTATCTTATTTGTATTGTCATCCAACTCTCCACCAAATATCTCGTATCGTGCCAATACTCCACCAACTTCTTACTCCCTTAATTCCTCGAAACTCATTACCAATCATGTTGCCCTGAAACTCCTATATAACCTTTAGCTAACATCCTCGTGATACCATCACATATTTCGATGATTTCTTATCTTTATATCACATAGCTCCGGTGAACATTTTCCTCAGCTTACTTTTATCCTTCTTTTCTCTTTACATTCAATAATACCAATTAATAGTTCAACTCCTTATTCCTTCTAGCTAACTCTTTAGAAATCCGGTTACCCCTTCGTTGCTCCAAAACTTAATTCCGTTATTTTCTACCGACATCATCTCACTCTTTCTTACCATGGATCTTCTCTTATTATGCTATCACTCATACTTGCCACTAATCTATCCATAGAACCAACATTTAATGTTCAAACAATTGCATCCCCCTTTTTACATCTCTAGAAATCAGAATTCATTTAATACCGTTAATTACCCAAGGAAATCACACAGTAGTTTCATCTTTTAATAAACCAAACCTCCCAAACTCACTCACTGTCTACAAATACACCTCGCGACATGTCTCCACAAAGTTCACTATATATTACTCTTCTCAACCCCCTTTAAACGAACTTTCACTACATAAATCCATAACCCACACGACTCCTAACCATTTCCCTCCTTAACTCTTTACACATCTCAAGCTGCCACTTTCCACATTCTTACTTTCAATCTTTTCATTCTCACGTTCATTATACTCACATCATCCCTTGTGTATATTCACTTATTTTTACATTACTCAACACACAATCATATCACTCATCCCGTCTCGCAAAACGTGCGCCATGCCTCAATAAACTATACCAATCTTCCTTTTCTTTTTCCACCATCTATCATAATCACATATAACTCATGTCCTCCCCACCGAACTCATACTCATCATAGTGCCACTCTTTACATCATAAGATTGGGTAACTTACGCTTCAGGACCAACACATACGTAAAACAATGCATAAAGAAATAATACAAGACCTTTGAATTAAACATAATATGCAACGAATGTCAAAAGATAAACTTATGACCCGAAATACGCATATGACCTGCACAGACCCCACTCGATCGAGTACCAGAACCTACTCGATCGAGTTGAGGCTACTCGATCGAGTGCCCAACATGCTCGATCGAGTGCCCCGACTCCAGAATCCAAACAAGCCTTCTGATCTCTGACTTACTCGACCGAGTAGCCCGGCTACTCGATCGAGTGACCCCATACTCGATCGAGTGCCCGAGGTACTCGATCGAGTGCCCAAAAACACGATTCTGGTCAAAATAACGACAAGTACCCACTCGATCGAATCAAACCCACTCGATCGAGTCATGCAGACTCGTGAATACTACCCGAATGTTATCTCACATACCCTAACGTACTATGCATTCATTATTATTTCAACATTATGATTACAACTACGCATTCAAATCTGCGCGACTCCTCCTACAATTAACAAAATAATCTACTTCGTGTTATCAAGTGCCACGTTATAAACAACCATCATGCTTTTCATCCAATTCGTTATATAAATCACATATCATTGAACCTCTATTCTTCATGTTACTACTTACCAAAAGTCAAACATTACCATCTATCATGCTCATATAACATTCAACTTTCAACCATGTATTACCCGCATGTTTTAAATTTTCATAACTTTTCATAACACAAACCACACCCATACACTACAAATCCTATTTCCATGTTGCTAATACAACAACATTACAAATCCACTTCATCACACATCATCATATACGAACTACTTTCTTTTTCTACCATATCATTCATCATTCTCATATACTTTTCCAACGATTCCAACCAACATGTCAACCAACTATCATGCAACATGTTTCCAACAAACCATATACAGCACAATTAACATACACGTCGCACATATACACACGGACTCCACGTTCCCATACCATGTGACTGGCTTAAGTATCATGGGGCCAAGATTTTGAAGTGAGGGCGCCTACTCACCCAAAACCTAGCATCAGCCGGGGCTCCCATTACACATACACCAGGTTCATTTTATTAGACTCCCTATGTTCATTATGTTCATTTGTTACAGGTTCCAAAATCGTCGCTCTGATACCATTTGTAACACCCCCATACTCTAAGTGCCTTACCAGGACCACTCAGGTATAAGGATACTACCATCTCGGTTGCCGAGGTGCGAATATCATAAGACAATAAAGAAACGTACTTTTAAAGTAATTATAGATTAAGTGATTACATGTTCAAACCAAAACTAATAAAAGGAATTACAAGGTTCTCATACGGTCTACATCTAAAACTATCAAAGCTACTAGACTTCGTCGACACAATGGAAGACTTCTAAGCGCCACGTGATGACTCATCCCGGCTATCCCATACGCGTCATATCACACTGCTCAATAATCGCTCACCACCCCGAATGGATCACCACAGTTTTTAAAACATTTAAACGGGGTCAATACTAATCACACAATTCAATACATATATCAACAATAAGATAGACAGACGACTTAAGCATGTCACACACACACAACCAACCAATTCCAATCATCTCAATCATTGATCCCTTTGGACCAACCTCGCCATGGGGGACCGCAGCCGTTCCCACCTAAGCCCCGCTCATGATACCGAGCGATAACCCTGTCCCATTAATGTGCACATCCCCTTCCGTGGCGGGTTCCACGAAGGACGAAACTAGGGCGTGAAGTCACTTCCGCAAGTGACCCCACTCAGCCGAGAACGCATCTCGAGAACCATCAACAGCAATCACAACCACAAACACAATACAATCATCACATCAAACAACTAACTACAGCACATCACCAATATCCCATTATGGGACTAATGCTGAGTAGGAAATCCTACGGAAAGCACAAAATGATCGGAGACGGTATCAACAATTTGTATCAAAAGTCTCTTCTACGGACCCTCCTCCTATCATATAACACATAGAGGCTACACATCACAAACTACACACAAAACCCCCAATCTCTAAATTAGGATTTAACCAAACTTAACAAAACATTATAAAAATTAAATTAAAAGCTTACCCTCGACGCAGGGAACTCAACGATACGAATAACGACAAGAACTGACCGTCTGAACTCGGGAATTGCTAAGGATGCGATTAGGAAGATGAACTGGTTGCTTTCTCTCTTAAACGGGGTTTTAGGTTTTGTAAAAGTGATTTAAAACAATGACGACTATGTTTAAATACCTTAATCGCATAATTAACAAAACCCGAGAAAACTCCCCGTAAAACCGGACACTCGATCGAGTACCCAAGGTACTCGATCGAGTACCCCCTTACTCGATCGAGTACCCCAACTACTCGATCGAGTACCAACAACAGTCGAAACTATTTTATCTCGCAACTTACCCTTACTCGACAGAGTAAGGGCTACTCGATAGAGTACCCCAAGACTTATAAATACGGAGTATTACAGTCTTCCCTCCTTAAAAGGAACTTCGTCCCCGAAGTTCAACCCATACATAAAAACAACCATACAGACTCGACCAAGACACAACAACTTAGCTAAGGACTCAATAACTCGACCGAACATAGAACAAGAACTCTTAACACCCACTCCACCAACTATGTTTACTTCCCCAACATGACTCACTATATCGAATCTACCACATATATATCTCTCACGACACCAACTCCATACATAACCAACTACCATCCTCTAATGCTGCTAGCTCCATAATATCATCAACTATCAAATCCAATACCAAGACACTCATAGACATCAAACGGGATGTTACACATTTATCACCCACTTCCCCTACGTAACAAGGTTTGTACCCCGGTAGGGCCGAGTGCACTCCCTCGCGAAATTGGTTTTCATGGTTTCTACTATTTGGTAAGGCCATGTCTCAATTGATTGTTTTAGCGAGAGGTCATGTCAATTTATTATCTATCACGTTTTAAGTGAACTAAAGCGGTGAACTACGATAATTCTAATTGACACGGTCGATATACTCGATTAAATGATAATGCATGTTTTAGTTATGGCGATTTAGCGATGCATGCAACATATAAATAAAATGCAAAACATAAAAATAAATTCTAGTATGGCCTTCCTAAAATAGAAAATCTAATTAACTATTACATATTCGGAAACCAACTCCATTGGTCCCTTGAACTTCGGTTATTGGCACGCATCTCGAGGTAACACCGTCTTTATGTATCGCCTTCTTGAGTGACACCGTCTTCAAGGAACTCCGGAATTAATAAATTACATAACAAATAACATAATTTCCTATTATACATTTGTAATTAAAATAAAATAAATCTATTAAATTACAAGACGGTGATACGAGATCACAATAAATTACAACCGAATTGATATTCCCATACATTTCAGGTAATACCAATTAAAACTAAGGCCATACTAAGTAAAAAATTACATAAAATAAAATTACATAAAATAAAATTATGACAATCATAAATAAAATGCAGCATTATAATATGTATGAACATGCCCAATTTTATGCTAAATCGCCTTTAAGGAGCCAATATCGTATATTACACGGTTTTTACGGATTTGCGTGATTCAACGTTTTATAATCACAAAAATACATAAATTCATATTTATGCACAAGTTAATTACCCTAACCTCTTAGGACTCAAAATTACTCTCCACTAACTATTTGACTATAATTAACTCATATTTTTTAAAAATTGTTCATTAATGGACCTAAAAATACAATAAAAATGCTATAAACTTCAAATAAATCACAAAAATTCCAAATAAATTTGAAATTTGAAATTTAAACTTATGAACATTCTGGAAAAAATACCATGACACTCATAATGTTCAAAAACTTAGGTTAAAATTTCGTAAAATTATCGGAAAAACTATGTTGCGGTTTATCGGATTTATCAATAAAAATCATAAAAACATGAGAAAAATTATATTCATCAACTTATTAATTTTAGATCTGAAAAAATATAATAAAATGCAACATGTGACATTTTTCCTTAGTCATGGAGTATGTTTTAGCAATTATTCACTAATTAAGTCACTATTTATGCTATTTTTCATCAAAAATTCATAAATCATGCATAAAGAATTCAATATAGCCTATTATTTTACACACATCTTGTAAAATTGCATGTGACAACATACTAAATTTCTATGACCAGATTCAAAATTTATCTCATATTAACCTATTTTTCTTCTAAATCCGATTTTAAACATGAAAAATCCATATTTCGAGCATTAAAACTCCAAAAATTATGAAAACTTACAGGTCATCTCAAAATAATATATGTGATAACATATCCAAAAATCAATGGAAAATTCGAAGTTTAGCTAATTTTAGTCCGAAAATGACATTTTAATCATAAAATCATATTTTTAATGCCATTATTATATAAGATGAACAATAAAATCCATAAATTAACCAAAATATCCTAAAAACATTTTAGGACCAGAAACTTTAACACGCATAAATTTATTTCGTGATATATCAAAATAACACAAATTTACAAGTTTTATATGTTAATCGTATAACTCGGAAAAACTATAACCGATTTGCATGCAAACAACCTAGGCTCATGATACCGCTTGTTAGAAATCTAGATCTCTTTACTCAACATATTCATATATGTTATATTTTAATTTAGTCATAAAATTAAACATTGATCTTATGCATGCAAATAATAAAGAAAATAAAGAAGAAATCTCCATTCTTACATTGAGTTTTCGGTTTATATGGACACAAGTGAGTTCTCCTACTCACTTGTTCTTGAGCTCTCCTTAATTGGATGAACAAGGATTCAAGAAGAGAATCCCTCCCAAGGTTTTATACCCAAGATAACAACTTAATAAAATTAATATTATTATTACTAGAACAATATTAATTTTGTGTAAACATTGACCCAAAATATTTATTTTGGTCTCTTAAAACCAGTTAAGAGAAAGAGAAGAGGGAAGAAGTTCTTATCTCTCTAAAACTCAATATTTTTGATGGTATGTGAATGAATAATACACTAAACTATTAAGTAGTGTATTAGGCAAATTATAGAGAAAACCCATGGTCTTTTCTATTGTTAAAACCGGGTAAGGGGGGAGGTTTTTAGGGCCAATCCATGAGCAAGGTGCTCTTCACAAGAGGCACTAGGGTTGCATGGCTAGGTCTAGAAGGAAATGATTATGTTTACCATTAACATAATCAACACAATATCTTCCTAATACTCCCCTTAATTTCGGTTTACATGGAAAAATAGACTCCATTTTATCTTTGTCAAAATGTCAATTTGTCATATGTCACATGTCACATGTCACATAAAATTGTTATGTATTTTTAACATATTAAAAATCAACGTATTAATAAAAATACGTCATATACAAAAAATCGACTTAGTAATTCATAATTACTTGTACCAAAATATTTTACCAATTATAAATCACAACATCTTGTATTTATAATAATTTATTCATTTAAATGCAATTGTTTCCTTAAACAATAATTTCATCTAAGTAATTAAAACAATTCGATTACTTAGACCGTATCTTATTTAATCAAATTACAATGAGACACGTAAATATTACTTCCAAAATCGTCCGTCAATTTTAAGTAATTTAATTAACCCGTATCGTCATACGATCAATTAAATGATCAATTACGTGTGTTACCCTTTAGGTATGACCTAAGGGAATCAACTGATCACCACCGTCGCACGACAGTAATGTCAAACTCTAGTCAGCCAATCATTACCGATATGTGTGGACCAGTTGACAGTAAAATATTACTTCCCAATTGTATTCTTTAAAATGAGACTTAAACATGTGATCATCATGATCAACAGTTGTGATCGCATTATTGTCGGAGGACACATATTCCAACAGAATCTGGGTTTGTGTGGATTTCAGAGACCTAAACAAAGCAAGTCCCAAGGATGACTTTCCTCTACCACATATCGACATATTGGTGGATAACACAGCAGATCACGCGCTATTGTCCTTCATGGATGGATACGCAGGATATAACCAGATCAAGATGGCCATAGAAGATGGTCGGTCCGCTTTGAGCTTAGATTTCGGTTCCTTGTCGTTAGGAGCACCTAGACCAAAACAATATTTATAACTTCACAAACAACTCTACTATTAGTAAAGAGGCAAGTAAAGGTCGGATCCCAAGGGACGGGTATTGATGTAGAATTTTCGATTGCAAGTAGTGGTGTCTAGGGGTGTCACAATTTGGGTTGAGATAAGAAGATCACTAAACTAAATAACAATAAAAGTAAACAAGCAAGATGACTAAAATGAGATGTAAACAATTGATTAAGAGCACTAGGGTGTCATGGGTTCATAGGGGATTCATGGGAATTTGATCATACAAACATATTCTCAAATTATAAGCAAACAATTATTGTTGTGATAGGATCGAGTTGGTTTATATCTTACAATCCTAGGAAGGTTTGGGTCCCGGAGCCGAATCGATTAGATTGTACAACACCTACAAGTCAACTTAATCCTCCCTACTCAACTATATGCATGGTCTAATGAGATTCGAGTTGGTTTATGTCTTACAAGTCTCATTGAAAAAGTAAGTGATGGGTAAAAAATGCAAGGATTCATAGGCTCGCATTTCATCAAACATAACATGTGCATAAGTTGAGATCACAACAAGCAAGCAAATAAATTATGTGAACATATGAGATTAAGCATGAATCATTCCCCATGTTGGTTTCCCCTAATTCCCCATTAACCCTAGTTAAGGAAACTACTCACTCATTATCAAGTTTAACATGTTAACAAGGTTGTTAATCATATCAACAAAGCAAAACATGATGAATAAGTAAAGAGGATTAACAATAATTAAAAAGGGATTAAGAGAATTATACCTAATGATGATTCCAAAATAATAAGCAAAGAATAATAGAAGTACTTGATGAATGATTGGAAGGTTGTCAATCCTCCAAATAAACCCAAATAATCTTCAATTACTCAAAATAAAGGATGTACAATAGAGAAATTAAGGAAATTAGATTTGTATTAATGCTTGATTAAAAGTTGATTACAAGATTAAAGAGAGATTAGAATAATATAAACTACACTAAAGATTGATAAGATGAACATCATAATCTAATTAGTATAATAGGGTATTTATAATGGGGATTAGGTGCATAAATTAGGGTTACTAAGGGCTTAAATGACGATTAAGTCCTTAAGAAAAGTTGAGGAAATGCTCCTTTCGAAGAAAGATGTGAGTGTCCTTTTTGCTAGTCTTTCGAAAATATGCGCATCCCGAGTAGAACAAGAAGAAGTCGGGCTGCACTGGAGAACAATCCGAGCGTCCAAAGGTTTGGGACGAGCGGATTCTGGAGGTGGTGGACGAGCGGATTGGTGTGTGGGACGAGCGGATTCTGGAGCTCTTGGACGAGCGGCCTGGTGCTGGGACGCTAGGATTGTGGCTTTGGACGCGCGGCCCGATGCTGGGACGAGCGGATTCCAGTTCAGTGAGATTTTTCTTCTTTCCTTCTTTTCTTCTTCCAACAATCCTCCGGGATTTTGTCGGGGATGCAAGGATCTTCTTCATCATTTGCCCATCTACTACATTATTTACAAAGGCCTTCTAGTCTTGTCTTTAATTTGATGCTTGGTCGTTAGATTTGATCAATTTAGCTCTATTTTGCCATGAAAATGCAAGGTTTGCACTCCTCTCCTACTAAGGGAACAAAACCTCAGAGAATATGAAAAACAAAGGACTAAAGATAGTAAATGACCCAAATATGCACTAAAAAGCATAGGAACGAGGCTAATTCGGGGACTAAACATGCTCAAATATTGGTCACATCAAATATCCCCAAACCGAACCTTTGCTCGTCCCGATTAAAGAGGTGACAAAACTAGGACCCTTAATTAAACTCACCTACTAATATAGCCGACATGAGACAATTAGCGGGTCTCACTCCGCCCCTTCAACTTACAACAAGACAACCATGAGGTAGGATGCCTTCTTGCAAGGCAAGATGGGTCTTGCCAAAATGGTGACACATCCAAACATTAAAGCACAAAAAATCAAGTAATGGATGCATCTACAAAAGGAATAGCCACTTTCATCATCTAAGTGGCGGAAATTATCTAGAGGGGAAGCAATTCAAGGGTACACACTCCTTCATAGATATAGTTTCTTCAAACTAGTAAGCCTAGAAGGATACCAATAAATCACCTCCAAGTTGTGTCAAGCTAGGGTACCTTTGTCCTCAATCGTTAAATGCTTTTGTCAAGAGTAGACTCCCTATGGTGTTAGAAACACTAGAGGATCGCGGAATTCCCCCTCTTGCCTAGACAAGAAGAAGGGTCGTCCCCTCTCTACCATGCAAAAAAATGGATATGATGGATAAAGGGAATAATAGGATTTGAGTTTCATTTGGGAGTTTGCTTTTGTTGTTGTTTTCCCCCCAATTTCTTGTGGCATTTGACATTTGAGAACACTTTTTTTGTTGCCATTTCTTTTGATGTTTGGCATTTCTATACTTGACAACTTTCAGCTTTTTGCTTTTTCTTTTGAACATTTTCAAAGTCATCCCAATTAGTAACGAGGGTGCCTTATATTTGAAGCATAGGAGTTTTTCATTTTTGTTACTCCTTTCTTTTCTTTTGATGCATTTGCAAACTTTTTGACTTTTCATTTCATTTCTTGAACTCAATATTTTTGAACAATTTTTGTGCCCATTCCCTTTTTGATGACAAAATTGTGGTAGAATATGGATGATGGTTGCATGGTTTCAAGGGTCACCTTGGAATAAACGGTAGCCAAGGAGTTATCACACCACAAGGTACTCTTGACTAAGCCTTAATCAATGGGTCAAAGGATACTAGCATGACATATCCTAGGGTGTTTTACAAGTATTCTAACAAGCAAAGTCTTAAGAACAAAAAGTATCTACTAGGGCCTATGTACACTTGTCAAGCTTCCCAAATAGATGGTTTCACAAAATTTTTCTAACATGCACAGTACATGCCATGATGCAACTAACATTTATACATCCTAATGCATATGCTTCTACCAACTAATATGCCAAATAATCTAAATACAAGTCCTAAATTCACATTGTTTATACCGCATCAATCAAAATAAAGCCACATAGTCATTAACATAGAGAGGAAAAAAGAGATTGGAAAGATCATACCATGCGGTCTTCAATATCCTCATGTCTCGGATGTGGCGTAGTCAATCAATCTGAAAAAGGATGAACAAACACAATATATACAAAATAATATATAAACAAGACTACACTATAAAGGAAATGAAAATGTTTTTGGATTTTCAATTTTTCAATTTTTTTTGGGATTTTCGAAATTTTTTTGATTTTTTTTTGGATTTTGTATAAAAGTCAACTTAGAATTTCCCATCCCCACACTAGTATGGGCATTGTCCTCAATTGCCAATACGATAGGAAATTATGCAATGAAAATGCATGATTTTTAAACTAAATGCAAACTATACTAAACTACACTACATGATGCATGTGTTTTTGTTATGGCGGAGAGCATAATTTAGATTAGCTCCCGATGCATATGCATGGACTTCCCCAAACCAAAATAGACATTATTTCTAATGTCAAGAATTTCGGGGGAGTTCATGCACATGGAATGCAATGCATGAAACTAAATTTTATCATTTTGGATTTTTCAAGTTGAGAACAAAAAAAATTAACACCTTAATGTTGCTAAGGTGTTAGTCCTCCAATGTTGCTAAGACTCCTCAAACATAAAACAAATATGGTACAACAAACTATCAAAACATCAAATTCTTTTCATGAAAATTAAAGAGAGGGGATAAAGGAGACTTCACTTAAGCCTTGACGGGTGCCTCTTGCCCGCTCCATCTAGCTATGAAGTGATCTATAGAGGTCGTCATCATCCCCCTCTAAGTCACTATCCCAAGCTTCTTTGGATGCATCACTCGTATTCAAGTCCATGAACTCATCTCCCTCACTATTGAGCTCCACCGTATCTCCACCACAAGACTTATCACTCCCTTCGTTTTCTTGCCCATTTGCTCCTTCATTGGCTCTTACCGAGTTTGGGAAGAGAATGTCCATTTGATCCCAAGAGGGAAACATTCCCTCCTCGCTAATATTCCCTTGTTGAACCAAAAGGTATAATTATGGGTATAGAGCACAGTAGCTATCCACGGCGGCCTCATATTGACGGAGATGTATGTCTTGGAGAATCCCCGTCATAAAATCCTTACGAGTCTTGTTTACAACTTTCTCAAGAATTTACTTGATCTCTCTATTTGAAACTTCAACTTGACCTCTTGTTTGAGGATGGTATCCTAAAATGGTTCTATGTTGAACACCATATTTGGTCAAAAGGGATGTGAGCTTCTTTTCGTGAAAATGCGTTCCTCCATCACTTATGATTGCTCTAGGAACTCCGACTCTTAGGAAGATTATTTTCTTAAAGAGCTTAGTGACCGTTTTTGCATCATCGGTTGGGGTGGCAATTGCCTCCACCCATTTTGAGATGTAGTCTACGGCCACAAGGATATATTTGTTCCCTTTGGATGTCACGAACGGCCCTTGGTATTCGATCCCCCAAACGTCGAAGATCTCCACCTCTAGTATGCCCCTTTCTGGCATTTTATTCCTCCAATAGATATTCCCCGTCCTTTGACAAGCATCACAATGAAGGATGAATTCCCTTGCATCTTGGAACATCGTAGGCCAAAAGAAGCCGGATTGAAGAATTTTTGCAATGGTTCTCCTTGCTCCATGGTGTCCACCGTAAGAGGATGAGTGACATCCTTCTAATACTCCTTGAATTTCCCATTGAGGGATGCACCTTCGGTAGAGCCCATCACTACACTCCTTGTAAATATTTGGGTCATCCCAAAAGTACCTCTTTACTTCGAATAAGAACCTCGTCCTTTGGTTGTAGTTTACGTTTGGAGGGAGTTCTCTTCCAACAATATAGTTGGCATAATCGGCAAACCATGGGTTTATGTGTCTCTCAAGTTATGTTTGAATAGCCATTAAGATATCATCGGGGAAAGAGTCATTGATCGGTGTTTCTCCTTCTTCATCATGAAACCGGATTCTTGACAAGTGATCCGCTACTACATTCTCAGCTCCTTTCTTATCTCTTATTTCCAAGTCGAATTCTTGAAGAAGTAAAATTCATCTCAACAACCTTGGTTTTGCCTCTTTCTTTATCAAGAGATGTCGAAGAGCACGGTGATCCGAAAAGACAATCACTTTGGATCCAAGTAAATAGGAACGGAATTTGTCCAAAGCATAGACAATGGCAAGGAGCTCTTTCTCGGTGGTATCATAGTTCACTTAGGAATAATCAAGAGTCTTGCTTATATAGTAGATAGCATGTAAAGCCCTTCCTACCCGTTGGCCAAGAACCGCTCCAACGGCGTAGTTACAAGCATCACACATAATCTCGAACGGCAGTTCCCAATCCGGTGGTTGAATGATCGGTGCCGAGATTAGTGCTTCCTTAATTCTATTAAAGGCTTCAACACACTCATTAGTGAAATGGAATTGAGCATCTTTAAGTAAGAGTTGAGTAAGGGGTTTCGCGATTTTTGAGAAATCTTTTATAAAATGGTGATAGAAACCCGCGTGACCGAGAAAACTTCTCACCCCTCTAACATTCACGGGAGGTGGGAGTTTCTCTATCACCTCAACCTTAGTTTTATCGACCTCGATGCCCTTTTCTGAGATTAAATGACCCAAAACAATTCCTTCATTGACCATGAAGTGACACTTTTCCCAATTTAAAACGAGACTAACATCTTCACATTTTTGCAATACAAGAGAAAGATTATGCAAGCATGAGTTAAAGTCTTTTCCATAAACGCTAAAATCATCCATAAAAACTTCCATTATGGTCTCTAGGTAGTCGGAGAAGACACTCATCATGCATCTTTGGAAAGTAGCGGGGGCATTACACAAGCCAAAAGGCATTCTCCTATATGAAAAAGTACCATAAGGGCATGTGAAGGTGGTCTTGTGTTGGTCATCCGGGTGTATAGGGATTTGAAAGAATCCCGAATACCCATCAAGGTAGCAAAAGAACTTGTTGGAGGCTAGCCTCTCAAGCTTTTGGTCAATGAATGGTAGGGGGAAATGATCTTTTCTTGTCGCGGAATTCAATTTTCGATAGTCAATACACATACGCCAACCGGTGATCTTCCTTGTGGGTATTAACTCATTCTTTTCATTTGTCACTACCGTGGTACCTCCTTTCTTAGGTACCACTTGAACGGGGCTAACCCACAAAGAGTCCGATATGGGATATATGATTCCCGCATCAAGTAATTTCATAACCTCTTCTTTAACAACTTCTTGCATGTGGGGGTTTAATCTCCTTTGAGATTGGATGGTAGGTCTACGGTCTTCCTCTCGAAGAATTCTATGCATACAAAAGTTAGGACTTATCCCCTTAAGGTCATCTAAACTATAACCTATAGCCTTTTCATGTTGTTTCAACACATCAAGCAATTTTCCCAATTGGTTTTCATCAAGTTTGTCATTAACAATCACGGGTTTGGTCTTAGATTCATCAAGATAAGCATATTTCAAATATAGGGGGAAGAGGTTTTAAAGTTGGAACTTATACCTCACTTTCCTCCATTCAAGGTTCATTGAGAACTTGCTCCATTTCCATTAGACACTCCATTCTCATGGCATACTCAACTTGTTCTTCAAGCTCACTAATCTCATCATACTCGAATTCCATGACAAATTATTCTTGCTCTTCGATTTGTATGATGTCTTCTATTATTGCTTGCTCTTGTTCCATGGGTTGATATGCTTCCACAAGGATGTTATGTACTAATTCGGATTGCTCATGAGTAAGTTCTTTGTTAGCTAGAGCGGCCTCAAGAAGATCTACCTCCAACTCCCAATGCATATTTTTGGCCTCACTTGCTTCCAAGGCTTACAATGCTTGCATGGGGTCTTTGAAGAAAGGTATACTAAAGTGGTCCTCAACAAAACAATCTATAATATCCATCTTGCAAAATATCGAACAACTTGAAAATAATTAGAACAAACCTTGAGTTTTACTTCCCCAAGGCAAAGAAAGACACAAATAATAACAATCAAAGAAAATCAAATCAAGTTAACACCGTCCCCGGCAACGGCGCCATTTTTGGTCGGTCCGCTTTGGGCTTAGATTTCGGTTACTTCTCGTTAGGAGCACCTAGACCAAAACAATATTTATAACTTCACAAACAACTCTACTATTAGTAAAGAGGCAAGTAAAGGTCGGATCCCAAAGGATGGGTATTGATGTAGGATTTTCGATTACAAGTAGTGGTGTCTAGGGTTGTCACAATTTGGGTTGAGATAAGAAGATCACTAAACTAAATAACAATAAAAGTAAACAAGCAAGATGACTAAAATGAGATATAAAGAATTGATTAAAAGCACTAGGGTGTCATGGGTTCATAGGGGATTCATGGGAATTTGATCATACAAACATATTCTCAAATTATAAGCAAGCAATTATTGTTGTGATTGGATCGAGTTGGTTTATATCTTACAATCCTAGGAAGGTTTGGGTCCCGGAGCCGAATCGATTAGATTGTACAACACCTACAAGTCAACTTAATCCTCCCTACTCAACTATATGCATGGTCTAATGAGACTCGAGTTGGTTTATGTCTTACAAGTCTCATTGAAAAGGTAAGTGATGGGTAAAAAATGCAAGGATTCATAGGCTCGAATTTCATCAAACATAACATGTGCATAAGTTGAGATCACAACAAGCAAGCAAATAAATTATGTGAACTTTTTAGATTAAGCATGAATAATTAAAAAGGGATTAAGAGAATTATACCTAATGATGATTCCAAAATAATAAGCAAAGAATAATAGAAGTACTTGATGAATGATTGGAAGGTTGTCAATCCTCCAAATAAACCCAAATAATCTTCAATTACTCAAAATAAAGGATGAACAATAGAGAAATTAAGGAAATGAGATTTGTATTAATGCTTGATTAAAAGTTGATTACAAGATTAAAGAGAGATTAGAATAATACAAACTACACTAAAGATTGATAAGATGAACATCATAATCTAATTAGTATAATGGGGTATTTATAATGGGAATTAGGTGCACAAATTAGGGTTACTAAGGGCTTAAATGACGATTAAGTCCTTAAGAAAAGTTGAGGAAATGCGCCTCTCGAAGAAAGATGCGAGTCTCCTTTTTTCTAGTCTTTCGAAAACATGCGCATCCCGAGTAGAACAAGAAGAAGTCGGGCTGCACTGAAGAACAATCCGAGCGTCCAAAGGGTCGGGACGAGAGGATTCTAGAGGTGGTGGACGAGCGGATTGGTGTGTGGGACGAGCGGATTTTGGAGCTCTTGGACGAGTGGCCTGGTGCTGGGACGCGCGGATTGTGGCTTTGGACGAGCGGCCCGATGCTGGGACGAGCGGATTCAAGTCCAGTGAGCTTTTTCTTCTTTCCTTCTTTTCTTCTTCCAACAATCCTCTGGCATTTTGTCGGGCATGCAAGGATCTTCTTCATCATTTGCCCATCTACTACATTATTAACAAAGGCCTTCTAGTCTTGTCCTTACTTTGATGCTTGGTCATTAGATTTGATCAATTTAGCTCTATTTTGCCATGAAAATGCAAGGTTTGTACTCCTCTCCTATGAAGGGAACAAAACCTCAGAAAATATGAAAAACAAAGGACTAAAGATAGTAAATAACCCAAATATGTACTAAAAAGCATAGGAACGAGGCTAATTCGGGGACTAAATATGCTCAAATGTTGGTCACATCAGAAGATATGCATAAGACCGCCTTCGTCACTCAATGGGGCACCTATTGCTACACGGTTATGCCATTTGGATTAATCAATGTCGGAGCTACATATCAACGCACCGCAACTACGCTCTTACACGACATGATGCATAAAGAAGTTGAGGTATACGTAGATGATATGATTGTCAAGTCCAAGGATAGAGAGGGGCACATTGCGAACCTTCGCAAATTCTTCTCAAGGCTACGAAAGTACAACATGAGACTCAACCCTCAAAAATGCGCATTCGGGGTAACATCTGGTAAACCCCTGGGATACGTTGTTAGCCAACGAGGAATAGAAATAGACCCTTCCAAGATCAAAGCCCTAATTGAAATGCTGCAACCTCAAATAGAGAAAGAAGTTAGAGGATTCCTAGGTAAGGTGTAGTACATAAGTCGATTCATATCGAAACTCACAATGATTGTGATCCTATCTTCAAAAGGCTAAAGAAAAAAGATCATATACCATGTGGGATGATGACTGTCAGAAGGCATTCGACCGAATCAAGGATCGGAGATACTAGCCAAGCCACCAGTGCCATTCTTGTCAACCACCTTTTCCACGGCAGGAGAAGTCTTCGGTTTCTTCGAAGGATGAACAACTCGAAACCCGGCTTCTTCGTCTCCCTCAGTCAGATGCTTCTCTTTCTCCTTTTCTACATCACGAACCTTGTAGTCAACAGGCTCGCGCTTCCTTAATCTCTCGCGCTGCTTCAGAGTAGTAACTTTCCTCCACTGCAAGTAGGAATCTGACACCCATAGAGCACTAATAGAAGAATTCAAGAACCACACATTTCTTTGAGCCCATTTGATGGCCCATTCTCTTCGACTCTCAGTGGTAAGGGCCATAGCGGTCTGCGGGACGGTATCAAGCTTCGGAATCATCTACTTCAATCCAACCTGCCTCATCAACCTATCCGGGAAGATGCATATCATAAACTCCAAGCCAGGAATGCGCACCGATCGGGTAGGATCCAAGGACGATACTCCAGTGACATATTTGAGATGCCACTATGGTACGATCCATCTAATCAGTGGACCATCATCACTTTTCAGTTTGTTCCCCCAATAGTTGCAGACTCGAGTGAAGTCCACCATGTAAAGTCTAGTCCTCATTGCATAAGCCAGACCTACCAAAACGCAGGTATTAGAAAACCAAAAAAAAATAAAAATCGAAAAAAACAAAAAAAGAGGAAATAAAAAGCTTCGTTCTGTTACCTGCAATATTATGGGACTTCCCAAATAAGGAAGGTCGCGGTTGGCTTTCCTGTTATCTAAACCCAACAGGATCTCTCCTAAACACAGGCAAGCTGGGCTCCTCCATTTGCTCAATTAAGCTCAAGTAACGAGGGTCACCTCTCAAATCCTCATCAACACGCCCTTGAAGGACATATACATGCAGTAGGCAAAATCTGAATGCCCTTCGCCTTGCAACATAGGAAATGGTAGGATCTGCCTTATCTATGAATCGATCAATGAAGTCCAACATTCGCACTCCTTTTGAGGTCACAAGACGGTCAACCTCAGCTCTTGTCAACCCAAGCAAATCTCTGAACTTATTCTTATACCCTTGAGAATTAGAGGGTATAGCGGGCAAAAGCTCCGGGTCCCAACCACCGATCGCAGCAATTTCTTCGGGAAATGGGCAAATATCGCCTCCAGGAAAGGCAAATGCGTGATCATTCGGGTCCCAATAATCAAGATAAGCATCTAGGAACGGTTTGACTACCTTGATCAGCTTCAAACTCAAGATCGATCCAAAATTATAGGAGCCCATATCGTGTTTCTCCACATTAGAGAACTCATTTGTCCACTCTTTCAGACGGATTTCAAGAGTATTCATGATGTATACTTAATTAGAGAGCTTTTATGCAATAAGACGAGAGAAAGATGGAAGAATTATGTGAATAAAACCTCCCTCGACGTCTATATTTATACTAAAAGTTGTTTCCTAAAATATGTCAGGACAGACACACTGGGGAACAGGCGCAGCACTTGCTGCGCCTCTTCAAAGGGACGCAGCTCCTGCTGCGCCTCTTCCTAAGCCTTCTTTATGTGATTTTCCGCGTTGGATCTTTCCTAATTCCTCCAAGAATAATTTCCTATTCATACGGGCTATTATTTTGGTAAATCCGTCAAATTGCCATGTTGCGCGTTTCCTAAATTCCACAGGCACGCATTTCGAGGCAATATCGGCATTTTCGTCATTTCAGCACACTTATACATTTCATTTTAATTTTCTTTTTTTGGGAATAATTTCATCAATTTAGATATTCATTTTCAAACTTACACATTTTATTTAATTTTTTTTTTTGGGGAATTATTTCACTCCCATTCCATTTCACATTTCAAACTTATATGTTTCTATTTTTTCTTTTTTTTAGGGGGTAACCCTCCCTACCGTCCGGTCATTTTCAGTAAAATTTTTGCATTTTCGAGTCTTTGTCTTGCGCTAATTTAGGCAATGTGTACAAATATGTGTTTTATGTGCAATTTCTGTGTTCATTTCGGCAGCATGACGGCATAAACCGTCATCTACCAAACCTGTTCAAAAGCTAACCTGCAGGTACAAACAAAGCAACCCAGCAGCAAAGGCACTCAGGCCATCATATATACAACCAAAAAGGGAATATGTACACCAAACTGGGGGCTCGAGCCCGAAACAAAGTGTATAAAGTGCAAAATGAAGGTTCCAAAATGTACAAAAGTCTGTGAAGTACGGCCAACAACAAAAACGACAAAGAGCAACAAACTACAGCTGGCCGCCGCCTAACTCAGTAACTCTCGCCTCAAGATCAGCGATCTCGGCGTCGCGGACCTTTAGCTCCCTCAGCAGGCGAGCTGTCTCCTCCTGGGACTGGGCAAGCTCTCGCTCCAAGTCACGCTCCCTCTGCAAACGACAAGAATTGGCTCATGTCAATCATTTCAAACATAAAGGAAGTTAGAAAATTCAAAAATGAAGTTAACGGAAGGTTCATACCTGACATCCTCGACCGCCAGCAGGTGACTCGATGGCAGTAGCCCGTAGACGGTTGGCTACCCTCTACAAAGCCACGAACCGGGATGTCGCAACCTACATTTCAAGCATGCTCAATAATTTGATAAGTTTAAACAAGTGTATTCTTATACGAAAGCTGATTAAATTGGGGAGCATACCCTCCAAATCAGATGCTGCAACTCGTCTAGACCAGCATCTCTCACAGTCGCGTCAAAGTCGCGAAGCTCGGAGATCGTCGTCATCCCTGTCGCATCAGTGTACTCGAGGGTCTCGGGGTACGTTGGGGGCTCGATGCTCGCCACCTCAACCTCCTGCAAAATTCAAATGGTTTTCATTAATTGATGATCATTCATCATGTTTTCATGTCAATCGAAAAAGAATAAAGCACTTACCACGACTGGCAAGTACGCCAACCTCCTGTAGAGGAACGCCGAGTAGTCCTCACCAGGAAGAAGGAGGGCGTCGCCACCGACGCCAGCTAAGTCAGCCTCCCTCTCAGCATCGGAAGGCTCCCTGAACTGAAAGATCATAGATCCTAATTAGACACTCTAATTAAATGTCAAATTATCTAATAACTTGAGTTTATGTGTTCTATGTAACATGCATGCAATATAAAAGCATATTAATATAAAAGAGGAGGAAAACAATTTTCCTTACATTGAGAAATGGTAGTATTTGGGCACAACCAAGATCACCCATCTTGGTTGTTCTTGAGCTTAAAATAAATGGCAAGATCCTCCATCTTCAAGTGTCCAAAATAGAACACCTCCTTTCTTAAGCACCCAAGAACTTATCCAACAACCTTACTAATATTAACTAGATATTAATAAGATTACCCTTGATAATATGTAAATATTATTAACAATCTTAGTAATAATTTTGTTTACTAACATCTTAGTAAATTATGGTTTTAGAGAGAAAGACCAACAAGCTTTTCACATGCAAATACACAAAATGAAGTAGTGTGTAAAATGAGCAATAATTGTTGGTCCATAAAGAGGAGGAAAACCGGGTAGGAGTTGGTGGAGTGAGGGAGTGTACTTGTTTTTATTTTTGTCCAATGTTATATCACATGCAAATGATCATAAGATGACTTATGGAAGACACAACAAGTAAAGTGAAATGATTATGTCTATAATCATCCAATACACTCCATTTACACAGTCCAATGTCCCATTTACGAGTCCATTTTGGTTCTTATATTTGTCGCATAAATACGTGTAAATTTTATTTAAACATCGTATCATGTTTAAATGCTTCCAATTAATTTCGTCTAAATCACTCCTTAAATATATGTGTACCGCTACACATATAGTTTACGTACCAATACTAATCACATTAGTCAATTAGTACTAATTTAATAATTAACTGCTTAATTATTAATTCCCATCTCAAATAATTTATTATTTAATTATCGTATAATTAAATAATAATTTCCTCACCTCGAGTTCACAACTCGATATCTCTCTAAATCAATCTATTCGACTAATCTTTTAGTCTACAAATCAAGGGACTAAATAAATTGTATCTCATACAATTAATTAGTTGTCAATTGGAGTTCGTTCCTTTTGGTGTGACCGAATAGGGTCAGTTGATCACCGTCGTCTCACGACAATAACGTCAAACTCTAGTCAGCCAACCGTTATCGATTTACGTTAATCAACTGACGAGGATCAAATAATTAAATATCTGATAATATTCCTTTAATGAGATTTATTATGTAAATGCACCATTGTGGAGGACAGTAACTCCAACAATCTCCCACTTGTCCGAGACAAGTTGTGCGATGATTATAACACACAATTGTGGATAAGTCCTTATCCCAACAATATCCTGCTCGTACTCTATAAGGGTGTGTTACCGATTCTCTTGTCCGGTTTAACAACAATCTCCCACTCAATGCAAGGTGTCTTTCAGGTCGCAGTTGCACATGAACATATCGTGACTGGTTTCCTCGATCGGGAGTGTGACTACCTGACCGGAAAAATCTCCCACAGATTACTTCCGAGCGTGGCCACGCATTTGTGGTCATAACTCCTCGAGTGGCCTTGAGATGTTTAAACCCAACGTGGGTGGATAATTCCTGTCGGCCCTATCTATCCTATTGCATAATACAGATCACCATGACCCAGTAGATGTCCTTTGGCCCCCTTTCACGGCATGACCTAGGACAAAAACCAAAGTCACTCGGAAACTGTACAGGCTTAGATAATAGTCTCCAGTTTAAAGAATCGACTCATAGGAATATCATAGAAGTCCCTGCCACGACCAGGCGTCTGTAATAGATCTAAGGGACTCTATAAATGTCACTGCCCGGCAAAGTGTCCCACAGTCTGCCTATGTAAACGACTAGTCATCACGTATGACCTTATGGTGTTGAACAACCATCAATCGACTTACAATCTAGTCACTCCGAGACGTCACCTCATTAAGTGACTAGGGACAAAATACAATGTTCACCTTGTTTACTTGAATAGTGTTCAACATTGTCTCCACAACTTATTCAGATACACAAGGTATTCAATGTTTTCAGTCAAACTGAATAATTGAGTTCTTAAAGAAACTCTAACAATGAATGTGATCATCACTTATGTAAATATCAATACTCTATCCAATATTTACATAACGATCTTTAGCAATTAAGGTATACTCCTCAATTCACATTGAGATGACATAACCATCATGTCTACGACTCTGGTTAGAGGATAAGCAACAGTTGCATCACTCTAATTTCCATTGCTATTTTCCTTTGTTCTATGCAATCTTTTCATCACATAGAGCATTTCTAAGTACACGTCTAAACAAGTTTTTAGACTCTGGTTCTAAAGCCAGTCAAACACTCCCATTGTTTTCACAGTCTATTGGGATACGATATTCGGCTAACAGAACTACTCTAGTCCCATTAAATTCCAGTTATCAACTATCTCTCTTACAACATCGGATGTTGTAATGTACTTAGCTTTCGTTCATGATTTGTACGTATAACACTTATACATACACATCCTTCATATGCCATCTTTTATGTATGACTCCTTATACATATCTGCTTTATACATGTATAACTTCTTATACACATATGTATAACTTCTTATATATATTATTCTTTATGCACATAGCACTCTTACATGCTAACCATTCCTTAACGAGGCCCATAACATCTTATAAGCATAGGAATGTTTCCGTGTAATCCTTTTACACAAAATTCATAAATTCCTCCAAACTACAAGAGTAAATCCTCAGTGCTTCTCAAGTACTCAAGGATGCTCTTGATAATCATCTAGTGACACTCACTAGGAAATGATTGGTAATGACTTCTCATATTCTCAACATGATAAGTCCCGACGAGAGAAGCTTTTAGCATATTTAATAGATCCTGCAGCGGAAGCACAAGAGATCATATTTATTGTTCAACAACTTGAACGAGTCAAGAATCTTATCACATAAGTCTCTTGACTATAATGCTAATATCCATGGAGATCTATCTCATTAGATCCGGATATTTATGATGCACCATGCTACTCTCAAATATTCACCCGAGAATATTTCTAGTCACTAATATGTCAAACACATATTTTAGACTTAGAAATATCACCTTAGCTACATTTCTAGTCAATAATATGTCAAGCACATATTTTAGACTAAGAAATATCACCTTAGCTACATTTCTAGTCACTAATATGTCAAGCACATATTTTAGACTAAGAAACTCACTTTAGCTCCCACTAAACTCCATGTATCATCATGTTATCTCGACACTCGAGTAATACCGTTTTGATAGACTACATGATTGAACCCAAAGTTCCAGCTCTTTGACGTATATAGATCACAAAAGGGATCTTTCAAGCATGCCAGGCTTCTTAGCTTTGACGAGATCAACAAAACTTCTCCCAAGGAGAAAGTTTCGTTATTCATTTGCCGAATCTCATCCTCATGAGAAGCTATATTTCTAAGAACATACGAATTGATAAAGGCATTTGGGTTGTCACAAAACTCTCTATAACCAACCCAAATTTTAAACATCTTATGTAACCTTTACGACAAGATCAAGGTAACCTACCAAAGTATTCACCTTAAATAAAGTCTCGAAAACATCTCGTGTTTCCTTCCTTATCACCATCCTTATCACATCTTGTGTAAGGAGAATAATTCGAATTGCATGGTGACACGCCATCACATAGAGTTCATACTATAGAAAAGCCTTTGATGAGGGTTTAAGATTCGTCACTTTTGAAAAGTAATGCAATATTATCGCAAAATTATCTTCTTATAACCACTGAGCCACAATAAAGAACGTCTTCTTGTATTATACTCAGTTTGTGGGTCTTGGACTTCCGTAAGTTCAAAATTTCTCCTACTCTGTCTTCCAGAAAATGAAAATCTTTCTGGAAAGACAGTATTATGAGCCACAAACTCCTTGTTCTCATTTGGGAGGAGTAAAAACCAAGTGGTTCAATTTTGGATAACCCTCACAAATACACAAATTGGTTCTGAACATAAACATTTATGATCCCAAATGTATAAAAGGACAAGTTAGGGACTCTCCCTATCCATATCTCATATGGAGTCATTTAGGCTATTATAGTCGGGTTTTAAACTTTTAGTGAGAAAATAGCTTACAAAATTGCGAAAAACCACAAACTATATCTCATAAAGTTCGGTTTATATACTTGACTACACCATACTCTATGGTGTCCCAAGGAGAAGGTATTATGTGAACTGGTTCACAATCTTCTTAGTGATTATCAAGGTCATTACTTGATATTACCCATTTGATCTTCAAAGTCATTACTTTGAAACTTCCGATCAACATCTTGATCTTGACGTGCTTTTGGTTTACTACTTCATATTGAAAATATTCCACGTTTCAAAAATCACTTTTATGTCTTATTAAATAGATATGAGGTTTTCATATCTACTTAACATTACGGTAAAAGTAACAAAGTATATATATAACCAACTATCGGCCTTAAGCATCCGTATGTATATGGTCAATCACCTCACTATTGTGTTTCTTTTCTGCAAAAGAAAAACATAATACATGCACACATACCATAAGACTCACAATCAAATGGTTGTTCAATGTGCTTTTCGTTTACTCGTTTGAAACGAATTTACTTGAGGTTTGATCAATTGGGTTCACCAGATTAGAGACTTTAAAATCTACAAGATAGCATAACATTTAGTTTTCGTGAAGAATGTAAAATTCCTCTAACTTAAGTGGTCTAAACCAACCACCAAGTTATCATAGGAGTAGGTACAACATTTTGTTTTAAATCCCATGAGTGATGCCTTCTATGTATAAACATAGATAATTACATTCTTTTAAAACCAAATTTAGGTACATTTGTCCTTATCGAAATCATTGCTACTCTAGCACCACTTCGATACAAAAATGTCCTATGCTAGACGTCTTACGTTTTATCAATTCATGTAAACTTCTTTACAAAGAAATGACCCGTACTTGGTATCTCATACCAAGATAGTGGAAGTAGCCTATCCATTGAGTAGATGTCTCTTTCAACTTTTGTTCTATCTCATACATCTAAGGTTGATACTTCTCAACTCCCACTCACTTTCACATTCATCTTTGCTTCAATCAAGCAAAAATGAATCTCATGAAGACCTCTCTTCATGTCATTCGTGATATTTTATACACTTAGTAAGAGTGAATTACTATAAAGTGAGTGCAACATGTGGCAAAATCTCAACTTCTTGCGAAATTGGACTACCTAACCGTTCAATTATTATCATATGCCTAAACTCTTTAGCGCATAAACAATCGATTTGGCCTTTATCGAAGTGAGCCATTTGACGGTATCATATTGCAGTATTATAAGTGTTTTTGAAAACTCTTTTCGCAAACTTTTGAATTACACTTGAGTAATTAAAACTAATATGTCATCATCATGACGGAGGTGTCACTTCCGAAATCAAGACTCTCTTGATAAAATGTGACTTCCTTTGAAACTCGTAATATGAGTTTGCAACATGAAACCCCTTTTTAATATGTATGGACGTTAATTAAGTTGTATAATAACCGCAAAAATCGTTATAAGCTTATGTAGATGAATTGGTAAATCATGTTACCAATCATTAATTCCTTCAAAGAAACCGCTTTCTATAAAAGAATGAAACAAGTATAACAATAAATAGAGAAAGAAGGATGAAGTGCGCGATGTCATACATTTATGAGAATGAACGAAAAATAGGAAAAATTAACATTCAATGTTTTAATTTTACTTGTGAAACATCTTTAACAAGTTTTAACATTTATATAATAATCTCCCACTAAATTATATAAATGATTCCAAGATCCAAATTTTAAACAAAAATGAGCATCGCTTGGGCGAAACATCCCTTAATTGTGTAAATTCGGTAAGTCACGTTGACTAATTCTACCTCTAGAACTCTTGGTCGACGAATTTCCTTAAATACTTCTACTAGCCCCAGAACACAAGACCGTCTTATATCCCGTTGAGTTCAACCAATTTTGGCGTGTGATAACCGCTTACCACCCTACTTACTCAAGGTAAAAAAGAGAACACCCCGCTTGGGCGAGCGTGGCTCTAATGAACAAGAGATTCATAGGTGTTACTAATTGGTAAGGCTAATCTCAATTTTAGATATGTGAGAGATTTTGTCAATTTAGTCATAAATTCCCTATAAGTGAACTAAGTCGGTGAATGTAAATGACGTGAATTGACAATCGCGAAGATAAAATGCATGTGAATGGCGATTTTGGCATGCGCGAAAATAAAAACAAGCAAACAAGTAAGCATATGAATAAATCCTAGTATGGCCGCCTAGTTAATAAAAACTAGACTATTACATTTCGGAAACCAACTCCTTGGTCCTTTGCCTCTTCATTCCAAAAGTGACTCCTTCTTGTGGGATTTGGAACACCTTCCAAAAATAGACTCCGTCTCGATGTAATCCGTCTTTTGGAAACGCCGGTAAGAATAATATTACAATTGAATTACATAGCTATTCCTATTATACATTAATTAATAAAATAAATAAAACTATTTATTAATTACAAACCGACGATACGAGATCGTATTTAATTACAAACAAATCGATATTCCCAGTCATTTCGGGTAATAACGATTAAAATAAACTAGGCCATACTAGGTACAACAAGATAAATACTTTAAATAAATGACAATCATTCATTCAACTTAAATAAATATGCTTAAAATGCTGTAAAAAGATGCCAAAATCGCCCTATCCATCAATCGTTGGTACCCATCTCGGTGTTTGTGGATTTAATCGATTTTTAACATGTAAAAATCAATAATCAACTCTTAAATCTCATTTAAGTCCAAACTAATTGTCCAAACTATTTTGGACCTCAAAATTAGTCCACACTAATTTTATGATGAATAATTAGTTTGATTTGGTGATATTTTGCTAATTTAATCGGTAAAATCATAATTTTTAAGTAAAAATTCAAAATAATTGAAACATTACCCAAAATATTGAAACAAAAATTTTGAGTATTCTGGAACACTCCCAAGAACACCAAAATGTCAGAAAAATTGGCCCAAAAATCCGGATAAAATTTATGAAGAAAAAGATCCATATTTATCGGTTTTTAACCATTAAAATCAATAAACATCAAAACAAGGTGAAAACACATTTTAAAATTCACTTTTAACATTTAAATAATATTTTCAAATGTACATAAATTTATCAAGGGCAGAATCAATGGTTTCGAAATTATGATTAATTTATTTCACTTTTATCGACTTTTATCTCATAAAATCAATAAACATGCAAAAAATTCAAACCAACCTTCAAACTTTTGCATAAAATTAGTAGAAAACATGCATGAAATACCATAAAAGGTCCATGGCCTGAATCAACATTTAACTATTTTTAGTCAATTTTTAACTAAAATACGGCATTTTGACTCGGTTTTCTACCAAAAATCATTAAAAATAGCAAAATAACTTCATAAATCACCAAACTTAACCACAAATCTTTTGAGATTAGTAGGTATAAATACCCCAAAAATTTCGTGCTAAAACCGCATCTAACATAAATTTTGAGTTTTTATAAATTATCTCATAATTTATTAATATGCTTAAAATCAACATGCAAATTACAAGCCTAAGCTCTGATACCACTTGAAAGATCATAGATCCTAATTAGACACTCTAATTAAATGTCAAATTATCTCATAACTTAAGTTTATGTGATCTATGTAACATGCATGCAATATAAAAGCATATTAATATAAAAGAAGAGAAAAACAATTTTCCATACATTGAGAAATTGTAGTATTTGGGCACAACCAAGATCACCCATCTTGGTTGTTCTTGAGCTTAAAATAAATGGCAAGATCCTCCATCTTCAAGTGTCCAAAATAGAACACCTCCTTTCTTAAGCACCCAAGAACTTACCCAAGAACCTTACTAATATTAACTAGATATTAATAAGATTACCCTTGATAATATGTAAATATTATTACAATCTTAGTAATAATTTTGTTTACTAACATCTTAGTAAATTATGGTTTTAGAGAGAGACCAACAAGCTTTTCACATGCAAATACACAAAATGAAGTAGTGTGTAAAATGAGCAATTGTTGGTCCATAAAGAGGAGGAAAACCGGGTGGGAGTTGCTGGAGTGAGGGAGTGTACTTGTTTTTATTTTTGTCCAATCTTATATCACATGTAAATGATCATAAGATGACTTATGGAAGAAACAACAAGTAAAGTGAAATGATTATGTCTATAATTATCCACTACACTCCATTTACACGGTCCAATATCACATTTGCGGGTCCATTTTGGTTCTTATATTTGTCGCACAAATACGTGTAAATTTTATTTAAACATCGTATCATGTTTAAATGCTTCCACTTAATTTCGTCTAAATCACTCCTTAAATATATGTGTACCGCTACACATATAGTTTATGTACCAATAATAATCACATTAGTCAATTAGTACTAATTTAATAATTAACTGCTTAATCATTAATTCCCGTCTCAAATAATTTATTATTTAATTATCGCATAATTAAATAATAATTTCCTCACCTCGAGTTCACAACTTGATATCTCTCTAAATCAATCTAATCGACTAATCTTTAAGTCTACAAATCAAGGGACTTCATAAATTGTATCTCATACAATTAATTAGTTGTCAATTGGGGTTCGTTCCTTTAGGTGTGACCGAAAGGGGTCAGTTGATCACCGCCGTCTCACGACAATAACGTCAAACTCTAGTCAGCCAACCGTTATCGATTTACGTTAATCAATTGACGAGGATCAAATAATTAAATATCTGATAATATTCCTTTAATGAGATTTATTATGTAAACGCACCATTGTGGAGGACAGTAACTCCAACATGAACATCGTCCGAGGAGGATCGATGGGAACCGTCAAGACATCTTGGGAGCACTAACGAGCCAAGCGCTCGCCCAAGTACCACACAGGACCCATCGACGTCCTCAAAAGCAACCGGCTCGAGCTCCTAGGTCGAAGGACCTCAGCCACAAAAGGAGGAGCGTCAGCATAGTCCACCCAAGGCCTGGGCACCCACTATGAAAAGCAAACAAGAGGTCATTCATATGATCGGTTCCGGAAGAGAGCAATGAAAAAGTGAAAAAAGAAAAGTGGCTCGAAGATACTCACGCCGTCCTGCTGCAGAGCGTTCACGTTCCGTCGACAGGCGTCGTGGAAGGAACGTTGGCTCTTCGTGCGACACATCACCCAATCCCTCACGACGGGATAAGCTCTCTCCCCTAGCTCCGTCCTCTTGGGCACGAGGCTTGGAAAGTAGGAGTACACCCACGCCTGTAAAGCAAGATAATCAATAATGATCTTTCGTGATTCGATAAAGAAATGATCTTTCATGAAAAGAAATGGGGGTTCATACCTCCAGCAACAGTCCAGGGCCAACAGTGGCAGGAGAAGTCCCTTTCTCTATCAACTCCAGATGAACCATGGCCCTCATATAGCGAATAAGGACCGCAAAGCTAGCAGTGACGCAGTCCCATCGACCTAGGCCACTCAGGTCAGAAAGAAAGGGAAGAAGCTTCGTCGACAGCCTCTCTCCCTTGTCTCTGAGGTAGATCGAAGACAAGAACCACCAGAGCCACAAACGGACTCTCTGCTCTGCAGTGCAAGGAGGAGGAGCTGTCTCTCTTCCATCGATCACCACCATCGCCGGCCTCTTCCCAGCAAAGTAATCCCGAACATAGGAACTAGGCACCAACCCGGGAACCGCAGCAGCCTTCGGCATCAGTTTCCAGCCGATCAATCTCCTAGCCTCAGCCGAGTCTATGCTCATAGCTGTCTCCGGCCATACCACCACCTCAGTCCCACACGACAAGCCAGAAATCATGCCGTAATCCTCCAACGTGAAACCCAACCTCACCGAAAGGCATATGAAAGGTAGAGGTCGTGTCCCAGAACCGATCCAGAAAGGCTCGAACCAGGCTAAGGTTAGCCCGAATCTTCCTCCTCGTGATGTCTCTCCAAGCCTGTACCAAGGCACCAAACGCTCCTCGCTCAATGATGACCCGCTCCTCTGCTGAAAGTCTCTCGTAGGCCCCCATCATCGTCCTGTAACCCGAGAACGACCTGATGTTCCCGGCCTCCTATTTTGATTCGAAGCAAGAGCTATCTTTAGCTCGAATGAAAGGGAAAAGGAATAGCAAATAGAAATGAAAGAAGATGAATGAAAGAGTGATGAGTTCAAGTTACCAAGCTCTTCACCGTCCTATAGGACAGGTGACCCTCCGCAGCCCAGATGAGGTGTCTGCTTTCCCAGCTCTCAGCCCACTCGGGCGCTCCCCTCAGCTGATGAACACCTCGTCCGACGTTGGCCCGCCTCGGGGCCTCCTCCTCCTCAACAACCTCCTCCTCGACGACCTCATCCTCAGCAGCTGCCACTACAGCAGTGAAAGCCTGCTCTAACGCCTCCTCAAGCCTACGAGAAGGGTCAAGAGCCGTGTCCACGTCTATGAGAGCTCTCCCTGACGTACAAGCCTCATCACCTGCAAAATTAAAGTGCATTTAGGCCGCGTCAAGTGACGACAAGCCTTAATTAGGGGATTTTCGAGTTTTCAAAGCTCCGAAATCGCTCTTTTCTTGCCATCTTTGGCCAATTTTCCCACAAACCCATCCGCTCATGTGGTAATTTGGGTCAAGTTAAGCCTAAGTTGAGGCCTAGTCATGGGTTCGAGTCGAAATTTCGACAGCATTTCGTTATAACGGCGATTATGCCCTAGAAAAGTGTCCTGAAAAAGCTATCACAAATCAAAATTCCGAAATGGTAGGAAGTTTACCCATCATATGAGGATTCCAAATACCAAGTTTCATCGCAAATGGGCAATCCTAAGGCTATTTTCGAAGCAATATACGGTTCAGTTGTGAGACCGTCTCAATTTCACTCAAATGCTCAAAACTCAACGAAAATTCGAAATAAATACATGGTTACGATCCTTATACTACCAATTATCCTTTTGCAAGGTCAATTTTACAAGGCAAAATTATTTTGGGGAAAAGCCCCAAATTTTCGACTTTTTAGGGTTGAAAAACCCTGATTTGTCAATCCAATTTGATCAAATACGGAAGATTAATGCAAAATTAATATACATACCTCGATTAGTCATGGCAAATGCAAGCTTTTGATCAGATTTTGGCGAAAAATGGTTGGAATTTGAGAGAGTAATTGAGATTTTATGTTTCGAAATTATGAAATGAATCCCGTATTTCATCGAGTTTTTACTCAGGAAAGCCGCACTCAAGAAAAGACGCAGCAGGTGCTGCGCCTCTTCCAAGAGACGCAGGTCTTGCTGCGCCTCTTCCTCAGTTTTCCTACAAATGAATTTTTGAAGATTCGTTATAAGTTCGTTATTTGTGGAGCCATCTTTGGTGCGCCTCTTCCTTGATACCACACATCGTATATTTGGTCCATTTGACATTTGTTCTTCGCCCAAACCCACAATTCCAAGCCAACTGCAAACTGTCCGAGAGTACACGGATAGCCAATCGTCCCTCTCGAGACATGGAGATCAGTTCCCGATTATGTTCCCCGACGAGAGTATACGGACAGACATTTGTCCCTCTCAACACGTGGAGATCAACATCGACCCCAAGCTCTTCCGAAGTTTGTTTGAAAGCCGACCCAAGCAGATTTCTCTTAGCAGTTCCTGCCTACGTCCTGCTGCCTCTTCCAATATCGCGTTTTACTTCCCTTTGGAGTTTCAAGGAATTTCAGGTATGGTCTCTTCTTATGGCTGGCGAGCCTCCATACGTAGTCTAATGGACTTTAAACGACCCTCCCCGATAGTCGACAGACTCTAAAATGTTCCCGACGACAGGTCCTTGGTTCAGACCCCTTGAACTGCCTCGTGTCGCCATAGTCGTCAGGTTGTAATATTCGATTGACCTGATGGCTATACTTTGACTTTCGCCTTGTCCAAGCCTCAGTCAAAGTTGGGGCTCTGTAGACACCTCATTTCTGCACCTCCCGCAAACCACCCGGTGATGAGTGGGCCGCATGTTTGGTACGCGGACCGATTTGTGACAGTTCGTAAGTTTATCATCAAGTGATCGCTCAAACACTTGTGTCTACCTCATAGCCGTCATCTACGCGCCGATACGGTCGTTTTGACAGTAATTAGAGTACATTTGGAGTCCGGGTCAAAACCCGTCTTCATTTTCTAATAACCGTTTAAAATGCCGAGTCAGAATGTTCTGGAATGTTCCGGATATTTCTATTCCATATTTTCCAATCGTTTAATCTTTGGTAAAATATATCCCGAAATTATCATATAAAATATTAAGGAAATAAGATTAATCCGCTATTCCATAATAGAAACACGGAAATCTTTCTTCCGCAGGAGGAAACCACTGAGGAAAAGACGCAGCAGGTGTTGCGCCTCTTCCAAGAGACGCAGTGCTTGCTGCGCCTCTTCCTCAGTCCTTTTCTACGTATTTTTTCATATCTTTTCGAGATTCACTTCCAAAGTTTCTCCGAAAAACCTAATTTCCGTTGTGTGATTAGTATAAATAGAGACCTTCGGTCTCACATATTTCTCACGCGAGTGTCCGCCCTTCTCTTCTCCCTTTGCATTCTAGACCACGTTCTTACTTTTTGGTGTCTACGTGCTTGAACTTTCGACCACGTAAGCTCGGATCCTTCGGAGTACCAGCCTCGTTTTGCATGACCGACCAATTTGACCAACTCCACAATCAATCAACTTAATCAATCTGTTTAATTCCTCTAAGAGGGCACTTTCGTCGTACATTCAGGTCGAGCATCACTAAACGTTAACTTAGTTCAATCTCGTTTCGTCAAACATGTAAGTCTGAGGGTGTAAATCCTTGTTTTAATTATTGCTCTTTCTTTTTGTAATCACTATTGTAAGATTTACGTCGAAAATATGCTTAAAACCGATTTGTAAAACCTTGTTTTAAACCTTTTTTACGAATTATCAAGAGACAAACATCGAGAAAGGACGCAGCAACTGCTGCGCCTCTTCCTGAGGCTGCCGCAGTTCCTGCTTCCTTTCTTTTTCCTTTGTCTTTTGTTCGTCTTATTGTTTTGTTTCGTCTTCAATTGTTCATGTTTCTTTCAACATAATAATCTGAATATGATAATTTAAACATGTTAGTCATTAATATTTAATTCATCTTTCAAAATCCCGGCTTAAATCCCTTATAATCCATATTTGCGGGTTTTCGTCATTCATATCAATTCGGTTTTTAGAGGTTCGATTCATCCATATTGGGTCTCTGGAATTCATCTTTGATATATTTTCATTCGTTATTTATCGTTGACATCATTAGTTCGTCATTAATAACCCGTTTAATAATTAATTTGTTTAGTTTGTTTAATTTGTATTTATAATTAACCTTATTAATCTTGAAATTAATTTCTCCTAGTTAGTTTTTATCCATGTTTTATCATTTTTATGACCTCAATCACATGTAAATAATCTGTTAAATCACTTCCATCCGAGTCAAATAATATAATCAATCATTAAAATGACCAATGAATATTAACGATTTGCAGTTCTGGCTTCACAGCCAGAACTGAGCTCAGGAACGAACGCAGCGTCTGTTGCGCCTCTTCCAAAGGACGCAGCTCTGCTACGCCTGTTCCTGGTTGAGTTCTGTCTCTGAACTCCCGTTTCTGCCTTGACCTAGTTTATTAGTTTACGTATTTAATTTACTATTAATCGTATTATCACGTAATTTCTGTTTGTTTATGTATTTATTCTTTCTTTTCTAAAATTATCCGTTTTAAATGTATTTTCGACGTAAATCAATTAATCCAATGTAATTATTGTAATTTTCCTTATTGTATTTTTATTTCTTTTATCGTATTGCTTGTATGCTCTCACATGTAATCGATCTTAAATCACTACTTCGACTCAATTGCATGTTAAATTACGTGTCTCCCGACTTAGTTAATGTAATACTCCGTATTTATGGTCTTGGGGGTACTCTATCGAGTAGGCCTTACTCTGTCGAGTAAGGGTAAGTGGCGAAGCAAAATAGTTTCTGACCTGTTGGGTACTCGATCGAGTAGCTGGGGCACTCGATCGAGTAGGGGGGTACTCGATCGAGTACCTTGGGTACTCGATCGAGTGTCCGGTTTTACGGGGGGAGTTTTCTCGGGTTTTGTTAATTACGCGATTAAGGTATTTAAACATATTCGTAATTGTTTTAAATCACTTTTTACAAAACCTAAAACCTGTTTAAGAGAGAAAGCAACTAGTTCTTCTTCCTAATCGCGTTCTTGACAATTCCCGGAGTTCAGACGGTCGGTTCGTATCGTTGGATTCCTTGCGTCGAGGGTAAGCTTTTAATATAATTTCTATAATGTTTTGGTAAGATTGATGAAACCCTAATTTAGGAATTGGGGGTTTTTATGAGTAGTAATTGAATGGTAGCATCTATGTGTTGTATGGTAGGAGGAGGATTCGTAGAGGAGCCGTTTTGATACAGCTGTAGATACCGTCTGCGTGTTGTGCTTTCCAGGTAGGATTTCCAGGTAGGATTTCCTACTCAGTATTAGTCCCATAATGGGATATTGGTGATGTGCTGTAGTTAGTTGTTTGATATGATGATTGTGATTGTGATTGTGATTGTGATTGGTTTCTATGGCTCTCGAGATGCGTTCTCGGCTGAGTGGGGTCACTTGCGGGAGTGATCTCACGCCCTCGTTTCGCCCTTCGTGGAACCCGCCACGAAAGGGGATGTGCACATTAATGGACAGGGTTATCGCTCGTACGATGAGCGGGGCTTAGGTGGGAACGGTGCGGTCCCCCCATGGCGTGGTCGGGTGGGTGGGACGGTCGATATTAAGATGATGGGAGTTGGGTGTGTGTGTGTGTGTGATTGGTTCATTGCCTCTGTTTGTCTTATTATTGTTATCTATATTGATTGTGTGATTAGTATCGACCCGGTGTTGTTTTGTAAAACCTGCGGTGATCCATTCGGGGATGGTGAGCAGATATTGAACAGGTATAGAGATGAGTACTGGGATAGCTGGGATGGCCACGACATGACGATAGAGTCTTCCGCTGTAGTTTAGCATTTATTTGTATTTCAGTTGAGAACAGATAGTTTGGAATAATGTATTGTACTTTCAGTTTGGTTTCGAGGATTGTACTTATTCATTAAATTACCTATAATAAATGTTGTTTCTGTTTTGTCTATTTGATTATCATACCTCGGGCGACCGAGATGGTGATGTCTTCATACCTGAGTGGTCCTGGTAAGGCACTTGGAGTATGGGGGTGTTACAAATGGTATCAGAGCCAGGTTCCTGAAACCTGTAACCAATGAACTTAATGAACATAGGGAGTCAATTAAAATGAACCCGGGGTAGAAGTTGTAGGAGCTAGTGCAAAGGCTTGGGAGACGTCCTAAAGTCGCGGGGGTCGCCCTACAACTTTGAACCGGTCACGGGGGAAATGTGTGTGTTGAGTCATGTGTGTGCTTAGTAACTTGCGTAACAATGTGATGGAATGTGTTGATGGTTGGATGTTCGAATTGGAAGTTGATGAGATGAAAGAAAAGTGATGTTATATATATAGACATTGTTGATGAAATGATAGTATGATGGAATGTTTTACAACGTGGCAATTAATAGCATGATTGTTATGATATAATGTGATTTATAAAGTTAGCATGTTAGTATATGACGTAATATGCGGGTAGCTCTTACGTATTAGTGGTACTTGATCGAGTGAGGCTGACTCGATCGGGTAGGTTTTTGGCGATTTTGAGTCCGAATCGCGTTTTAGCACTCGATCGAGTAACTAGGGGTACTCGATCGAGTAGGGGGTCACTCGATCGAGTAGCCTAGATACTCGATCGAGTGGGTTAGAGATCAGAAGGTCTGTTTGGTTCTGGAGTTTGGGTACTCGATCGAGTACATGGGGGCACTCGATCGAGTAGCCCGTTACTCGATCGAGTGGGTTTGGATACTCGATCGAGTAGGTTCTAGGCAGCGCGTTTTCGTGTTTTGAGGTCTAGTACGTGTGTTTATGTTTACCCTTTCTTATATAGCTTCAAGATGCCGCCCAAGAGAAATGCTTTGTATGCGAGAGCTGAGCTTATGACTACGGACGACATCGTCAAGATGTTAGAGCACCAGGATGCTCTTACTGAGACCCTGAAGAGAGTGAATGAGGACAAGGATAAGAGTAAGGAGAAGGAGGTTGACCATGCTAAAGTCAGCCTCTATATTGCGAGGTTTAACCCGAAGGAGTACAAGGGAGTTGAGGAGCCTAACCTTCTTGATAGTTGGCTGAGGGAGATGGAGAACATACTAGATTAGTTCATTTGTCCCGATGAGATGAGAGTGGATCAGGCTGCATTCTATCCGAGGGAGGCGGTGGCAAGTGGTGGGATTCGGTGAAAGTGAGTGCCAAGGAGATATATACCAACCAGGGGTTACCCGTGATACCTGGGAGGAGTTTCGTAGGGTTGTGAGGAAGGAGTTCGTGCCAGAACATGTGAGGAGTAAGTTGAGAGAGGAGTTCGACAAGTTTAAGATGACCGCTTGAGATGTCGTGGCTGAGTACTACAGCGAGTTCAATGAGAAATCTAGATATCCGAGGATATGGGTTTGAGTGAGGAGAATCGGCTTTGAGGTTTGAGAGAGGGCTAACCACGAAAATTATGGATAAGTTACCCGTGGGAGTCCTTACCGATGTAAAGGAAGCGTATGAGAGGGTCGGGAGAGCCGAGAGACTAGTGGAGATGGCTCGGGAGAGGTCGGGTGGAGAGAAGAGGAAGTCCGAGAGCGAGGGTGGTGGCCAATCTAATTTCAAGAAAGGCAACCACAATCAATCTAAGGGATTTTCTGCTGGGTCTGGGTTTAGTGCTGGAACTTCCTTTGGGTGAGGCCGTGGGAGTGTGAGCAATAGCCGGGGAGTGACCTGCTTTGGTTGTGGTGGCGTAGGCCACAAGAGACATGAGTGCACGAGCGCACCGGGATCTTTTCAGAGACCGCACGAGCTTTGCGAGCAAATGACCAGTGGATCATGGCCAAACCGGGGAGGTCGAGCTACCAGAGTGGAGGCAACCGCAACGGCGGTAATTCTTATCGGAAGACACCGACGAACAACAACAACAATCAAGGGTCGGGTGCTAAGCGGCCGCATCGCCCAAGATCTTTGTCCGGGAGGCGGCGAAGACCAGTGGCAAGTTGTTCATGATGGACAAGAAGGCAGCCGAGGAGGATGCGCATGTTATCACCGGTACATTTCTTGTTAATGGTATTCCTACGTTTGTTTTGTTTGATTCGGGGGCTTCTCAGTCGTTTGTGTCTTCGAGTCATGTAAAACAGTTGGGATTGAGAGTATATGAGTCTGTTAGGGAGCAAGTTTTCATACCTTCGGGTGAGTCTGTATCGTGTGGGAGGTTGTTTAGAGATGTATCTTTGATAGTTGGGCAAGTCGATTTCCCTGTAGACTTGCTAGAGTTTCCTTTTAATGGTTTTGAGATGATAGTTGGGATGGATTGGTTAGGAAAGTATAAGGCTAAGATAGACTGTCATCAAAAGAAAGTGTCCCTAAGAGGTCCTAAGGGTGTTAGTGTATCTTATCGTGGGTTTCTAGTCAAACCCAAAGTTAAGTTAATTGCAGCTGTTACCTTGAAGTCGTATCTGAGGAAGGGATGTCCTCTGATTTTGTGCCATGTGAGAGATGACCGGAGAGAGAGCCCGGCAGTTGACGAGATACCGGTGGTGGGAGAGTTTGCAGATGTTTTTCCAGAGGAGATTCCGGGGTTGCCACCGAAGAGGGAGATAGATTTCACTGTTGAGTTGAAGCCAGGGACGGGGCCAATCTCTAAGGCACCGTACCTTATGGGTCCTAAGGAGATGGAGGAGCTTAGGAAGCAGTTGGATGATTTGATAGAGAAGGGATACATTAGACCAAGTGTATCGCCTTGGGGAGCACCAGTTCTTTTCGTGAAGAAGAAAGATGGGAGTTTGAGGTTGTGCATAGATTACCGGAGCCGAACGTGTGACGATAAAGAACAAGTATCCTTTGCCAAGGATAGATGACCTGTTTGATCGGTTGAGCGGTGTGATCTTTTCTAAGATTGATTTGAGGTCGGGGTACCATCGGTGAAGATTAGAGATGTGGACATACCGAAGACACTTTCACGTCGAGGTATGGCCATTATGAGTATGTGGTGATGCCGTTTGGGTTGTCTAATGCGCCGGCAGTGTTTATGGATTTGATGAATAGGATCTTCAGACAGTTCTTGGACCAGTTCGTGGTGGTGTTTATCGATGATATCTTAGTCTACTCTAAGACTAAGGAGGAGCATGAGGAGCATCTGAGGATCGTGTTGCAGACTTTGAGGGATCATGAGTTGTATGCTAAGCTGTCCAAGTGTGAGTTCTGGTTGGAGAAAGTTGCTTTTAAGGGCACGTAATCTCTAAAGATGGGGTAGCCGTGGATCCGGCGAAGATTGAGGCAATGACAAAGTGGGAAGCACCAAAGAATGTTCTTTGAGGTGAGGAGTTTCTTGGGTTTAGCTGGATACTACAGACGGTTCGTGAAAGATTTCTCCAAGATAGCTAGACCGATGACGGCGTTGATGAGGAAAGAGAACAGGTTTCGTTGGGATGAGAGTTGTGAGACGGCGTTCCAAACATTAAAGGAGCGTTTGACCACAGCTCCTGTCCTAGCATTGCCTGAAGGGAGCGAGAATTTCGAGGTTTATACAGATGCCTCGAAGAATGGGCTAGGATGTGTGTTGATGCAGAATGGTAAAGTGATTGCCTATGCTTCTAGGCAGTTGAAGCCTTATGAGGAGAACTACCTTACTCATGATCTGGAGTTGGGTGCAGTGGTGTTTTCTCTCAAGATTTGGAGACATTACCTTTATGGAGCAATCTTTAAGGTATTTTCTGATCACAAGAGTCTCAAGTACATCTACACGCAGAAGGAGTTGAACATGAGACAGAGGAGGTGGATGGAGTTGATTGGCGATTATGACATGGAAATCATCTACCATGAAGGGAAAGCCAATGTTGTAGCTGATGCTTTGAGTAGAAAGAGTGTACATTCTCTGTGTACAGCTCTATCTTTGATGAGGCTGAGAGATGAGGTAGCGAGGTTCGGGATACATATGATGCAGAAAGGAGATGCCATGGGTGATATGACAGTACAGCTTGAGTTTTATGATGACATTCGGGATAAGCAGGCTTTGGATCCTAAGATAGTGGAGTGGAGAGCTGGAGTAGAGAAAGGGACAGTGTCCCGCTTTTCTATTCATACAGATGGTAGTTTGAGGTTTTATGGTAGGTGGTGTGTTCCTAACGATGAGGAGTTGAAAAAGACAATCATGACAGAAGCGCATTGCACACCATATTCAGTTTATCCGGGTGGAGACAAGCTTTACAAGGATTTGAAGAAAACGTTTTGGTGGCCTGGGATGAAGAAAGAGACAGCTGAGTTTGTGTCCCGGTGTTTGACATGCCAGAGAGTTAAAGGGGAACAGAGAAGACCACAAGGTAAGGTTCAGTCTTTAGAGGTGCCGGAGTGGAAGTGGGAATCCATTTCCATGGATTTCATTGTGGGTTTGCCTAAGAGTCAACAAGGTAACAATATGATTTGGGTGATAGTGGATCGTCGTCGACCAAGTCACTCACTTTGTTCCAATGAAAGATACATGGACTAAGGCACAATTGGCTATGGCCTATCGAAAGAACGTGCTGAAGTTACATGGAGTCCCTAAGGACATAGTGTCTGACAGAGATGCGAGGTTTATATCAAGGTTTTGGAAAGAGTTGCAGGAATCGTTGGGAACAGCTTTGAAGATGAGTACAGCATTTCATCCTGCGATAGATGGGCAGACTGAGAGAACAATCAAGACCCTTGAGGATATGTTGCGAGCTTGTGTGATGGATTTTGGTGGTAGTTGGGAGCAGAGGTTGGACTTGATAGAATTTTCTTACAATAACAGCTATCACACTAGTATTGGTATGGCACCGTTTGAGGCTTTGTATGGGAGGAGATGTAGGAGTCCAATCTGTTGGGACGATAGTGATGAGGCAGTGGTTTTAGGACCAGAGATGGTGCATGAGATGGTGGAACAGATTAAGATGATCAGGGAACGGATGAGGGCAGCCCAGGATCGACAAAAGAGTTATACAGATCTACATCGTCGGGACATAGAGTTTCAAGTTGGGGACAAGGTTCTTCTGAAAGTGTCTCCTATGCGCGGAGTTATGAGATTTGGGAAGAAAGGCAAGCTAAGTCAGAAGTTTATAGGGCCTTATGAGATCTTAGAGCGAGTCGGGGAAGTTGCTTATCGTCTGGCATTACCAGCTGCATTAGAGAGAGTGCATAATGTGTTTCATGTATCGCAGCTGCGGAAGTATGTGAGTGACCCGTCACATGTGTTGGAGGCAGAGAGCTTAGAGCTTGATGAGTCTTTATCATATCTTGAGGTACCTAAGCAGATCCTAGACCGAAAGGTTAGAAAGACCAGGAGTGGTGAGACAGTTTTGCTTAAGATCCTTTGGTCTAACCACGAGACCGAGGAAGCTACATGGGAGGCAGAGGATATCATGAAAGAGCGTTACCCCTTCCTTTTTGATCAGGTATGTATGGTTACGGGGACGTAACCTTGTTTCTTTTAGGAGGGTAGGAGATGATCGCGAGCAGTTTCTAAGAGTTTTATACACCTTTTTGTATGTTGCGTCGGTAGGTTGTCGGGATGAGTTGGGTAAGTAGCGTGTTTTATGTTGAGTTTTGTTTTGGTTGTTGAGTCGGGAATGTTTTGGAGTACCTTTGTTTTAGTAGTGGTTTGAACTTCGGGGACGAAGTTCCTTTTAAGGAGGGAAGACTGTAATACTCCGTATTTATGGTCTTGGGGGTACTCTATCGAGTAGGCCTTACTCTGTCGAGTAAGGGTAAGTGGTGAAGCAAAATAGTTTCTGACCTGTTGGGTACTCGATCGAGTAGTGGGGCACTCGATCGAGTAAGGGGTACTCGATCGAGTACCTTGGGTACTCGATCGAGTGTCCGGTTTTACGGGGGAGTTTTCTCGGGTTTTGTTAATTACGCGATTAAGGTATTTAAACATATTCGTAATTATTTTAAATCACTTTTTACAAAACCTAAAACCTGTTTAAGAGAGAAAGCAACTAGTTCTTCTTCCTAATCGCGTTCTTGACAATTCCCGGAGTTCAGACGGTCGGTTCGTATCGTAGTTCGTGTCGTTGGATTCCTTGCGTCGAGGGTAAGCTTTTAATATAATTTCTATAATGTTTTGTTAAGATTGATGAAACCCTAATTTAGGAATTGGGGGTTTTTATGAGTAGTAATTGAATGGTAGCATCTATGTGTTGTATGGTAGGAGGAGGATTCGTAGAGGAGCCGTTTTGATACAGCTGTAGATACCGTCTGCGTGTTGTGCTTTCCAGGTAGGATTTCCTACTCAGTATTAGTCCCATAATGGGATATTGGTGATGTGCTGTAGTTAGTTGTTTGATATGATGATTGTGATTGTGATTGTGATTGTGATTGTGATTGGTTTCTATGGCTCTCGAGATGCGTTCTCGGCTGAGTGGGGTCACTTGCGGGAGTGATCTCACGCCCTCGTTTCGCCCTTCGTGGAACCCGCCACGAAAGGGGATGTGCACATTAATGGACAGGGTTATCGCTCGTACGATGAGCGGGGCTTAGGTGGGGGCAGTGCGGTCCCCACTAAGGGTGGTCCGGTGGACGTCGTATTGAGATGATGGGAGTTGGTGGTGTGTGTGTGTGTGTGTGTGACAGTTCAGCTGTCTGTTTGTCTTATTATTGTTATCTATATTGATTGTGTGATTAGTGCGACCCGGTGTTGTTTTGTAAAACCTGCGGTGATCCATTCGGGGATGGTGAGCAGATATTGAACAGGTATAGAGATGAGTACTGGGATAGATGGGATGGCCACGACATGACGATAGAGTCTTCCGCTGTAGTTTAGCATTTATTTGTATTTCAGTTGAGAACAGATAGTTTGGAATAATGTATTGTACTTTCAGTTTGGTTTCGAGGATTGTACTTATTCATTAAATTACCTATAATAAATGTTGTTTCTGTTTTGTCTATTTGATTATCATACCTCGGGCGACCGAGATGGTGATGTCTTCATACCTGAGTGGTCCTGGTAAGGCACTTGGAGTATGGGGGTGTTACAGTTAATTCTCATATGTTAGGATTAATTTATTGAATGTTGCATTGCATGCATATAAATCGACAACATATCGAGTATAGACAATTTCCCTAATCATTAGTAGAGGCCGCTATCGAGGCGGGCGGGATTAGGTGTTCGATCAAAAGTGCTTCCTAATACGTACCCTCACCCCTTACTCCAGATCTCTGTGAACATCCGTGTTCATTGGCATCCACGAGAGTCATTCTAGACATAGAATGCTAAGGGTAACGAGTTCTTGGTGTTCATGTCACTACTTTGTGTCTTGACATGGCACGAGATATTCGAACGGTTTCCAATTTTCCACAATAAATTGGTGGCGACTCCACAAATGCACAAGAAAAGCTTGCTCGCTTTTCGCCCCCGTGGACCCGCGTCCACACAAATACTTAGAGATAAATTCAAGTTATTAGAAATAACATTGAATAGAAGGAAATAGCAATTGATAAAGTTGGAATACATGGATATAGGGTATATCTACTTGCCAAGCTTTTATTGCATTTCGACTGGTGTAAAAGGTACACTAAATATTATAAGATATGAAGTAGTAATAGTGTATTGACTATTCATATGTGATAATCGCATTTATCGTTTGAGTTTTATTAAACTCACCTGTTACCTTGTTATATCCAAATGGGTTGTAGAGACAAGTTGAACCCCATTAAAATGAACTGGATTGACATTGTATTCTCCCCTAGTTACTTATATGAGGTGACGTCTTGAAGTAACTAGAGTGTGATGCGATTCATGGCAAGTTCAAGTGCCATAGAGTCATATGGGATGACTAGTCGATCACATAGGCAGACTGTATGGGACACTCTGTCGGGCAGTGACCACTTATAGAGTTCTGGTAATTCATAAAGTCTGGTCGTGGCAAGAGCTACTATAGTAATCTTATGAGTCAACTCTTTTGACTAGAGACTATTCGCCCAAGTTGGCACAATTTCTGATTGACTTTGATTTATACTCTACGACTGTCGTAAATGAGGTCAAATGGGTATATTTTAGGTTATGATGAATTGTGGATGAACAAAGGGAATAGTGCGATAGGAATTGTCCACCCCTTGTCAGGGTTGTTTGAAATCTCAAGGCCACTCTAGGAGTAGTGAACTGGAAATGCGTGGCCACGCTCGGAAGGTATCTATAGTAGATAATTCCGGTCAGACAGTTACTCTCCAGATCGAGGAAACCACTCAAGATATGATCAAGTGCAAGTACGACCTGCGAGACACATTGCATTGAGTGGGAGATTGTAATAGGACAAGAGAATTGGTGACGCACACTTGTCTCGGACAAGTGGGAGATTGTTGGAATATGTGTCCTCTACAATAGTCCGATCACATGATTTAATATTATAATTAAATCTCATATTAAGAATACATAAGGGATGATTCATTAATATAGTCAACTGATCAACATTAATTGGTAACGATTGGCTTGCTAGAGTTTGACGTTACTGTCGTAGGACGGTGGTGGTCAGTTGATCCCTTAAGGTCACACCTAAAGGATGATGCCCTTATCAGTAAATTTGATTAATTGTATGATGATACAAGCTGATCAATTCCTTAAAATTGAACAATTCATTTGTGAGAGAGAAAACTTATATCTTATTGTAATGGGATTAAATAAGATTTATTTTAGTAATTGAAATGCTTTATTACTAAAATTGTTTATTGTTTGTGAAACGATAGAGATAAGAATAAATGGTTAAATATATATAAAAGATGCTGTGAATTATAATTATATGACCCATTTTATTTATATGATCAAATATCATTGGTCAATTTGTTGTATATAATTTAGTTAATTTATAAAATGATATTTATGTGACAAATATGCATTAAATTAATTAATAACATTTAACATATTACATGTGACATATTGTGTGACAATTGACAAATTGACAAAATAAAATGGTAGTCCATTTTATGTAGGCTGGACCGAAATATTGGTGTGAAAGGAGTTAGTGGGTTGTTTGTTTATTGGGACTAAATAAACAAAATGATTACCTAGTCTTATAGGTATGCATACCTATCACATGGATTAGAACAATTGTGATGATATATGTGCATAGGTCCCCTAAAAAGCTCCCCCCAACCCACCGGTTTTCCCATGCAATTTTAGAAGAGAATTTGTTCTCTTATATTTGTTCATTTTATTCACATGCATGCATAATTGATTTATGCTTCATTTTTTCTCATCTCTCAAAAGTCTTTTCTAAATAGTCTTAGAAAATCATCAAATTGTTCAAATGAGATTACTAATATTATTAGTGTAATATATGAGTATTAGTAATCAATTTTAAGGTAAACTACTAAACAAATATCTAGCACATATTATTTGGTAGTGATAAGGGTTAAATCTTGGGTGCAATCAAGAGGAGAGCTCTTAATTTAGAGTTTTGGAGGATCATCCTAATATTCATCATAGCTCAAGAACAAGTGAAGGTAGGAGACCTTAATTGTGCCCATAAATCCGAAAATAATAATGTAAGGGACATTATTTATCTTATAAATCTCTTATTTCGTTATGCATGCACTGTTGGAATAAGTGCCCTCCGACAATAATGCGATCACAACTGTCGATCATAATGATCACATGTTTAAATCTCATTTTTTAAGAATACATGTGGGATGTAATATTTTACAGTCAACTGGTCCACACATATCGGTAATGATTGGCTGACTAGAGTTTGACATTTCTTGTCGTGGACGGTGGTGATCGATTGATCCCCTTAGGTCATACCTATAGGGAAATACTCTTAATTGATTATTTAATTAATCGTATGCCGATACGGGTTAATTAAATTCCTTAAAATTGACGAGTGATTTTGTGAGTAAAATTACGTCTCTTATTGTAATTTGATTAAATAAGATTCGGTCTAAGTAATCGAATTGTTTTATTACTTAGATTAATTTATTGTTTATGAAACAATTGAAAATAGAATGAATAATTTATTATAACCACATGTAGATGTGATTTATAATCATATGACCCATTTTGGTACAAGTAATTTTTTAATTACTAGTTATTTTTGTATGTGACATATTTTATTAATATGATGATTTTTAATATGTTAAAAATGCATTATAATGTAACATGTCATGTAGCATGTCACATATGTCACAATTGACAAATGACAAAAATAAAATGGACCACCATTTTACATGGTAACCGAAATTAGGAGAGGTATTAAGGGTGTGTTGTTTAATTTATATATTATTCAACAAACACAATGATAACCCAAGGGTTGCATGCCTAGCCTCTTGTGAAGAGCAAAAATGAAAAGCATTGGGCATACTACCCAAGGCCATCATTTTTTCGGCCACCCATAAGAAAAGGAAAGAGTTTTCTCTTCTTTAATTGATTATTCATTCTAGTCTAAATTTTATATTTTCTCTCTAGTTTTTGAGAAGAAGCTCAAGAGCAAAATAAACTAACACATTACTCCCTCTTGAACCGAAATTTCAAGAGCAAAATAACAATTTATTTGTGTCATTTTAAGGAAGGATTTTATTAATACTAGTCTTATGTTAATAAAATCTATTAAGGGTATTCCTTGGGTATAATTCATTGGGAGAGATTCTAAACTTGAATCTTGTTCATCCATTATTGGAAAGCTCAAGAACTAACAAGAAGGAGATCTTATTGGTGCCCAAAAATCCGAAACTATCATAGTAAGGATTGATGATTTCTTCTCTACTTCTATTTATGTTTGCATGCATAAGATTTGTAATTATTTTATGACTAAATATTTTCTCACATATATGAATATGTAAATTAATGAGATTATTTATTGCTAACAAGCGGTATCAGAGCCTTAGGTTATTTGCATGCAAATCGGTTATTGTTTTTCCGAGTTATAAGATTAACAAACAAAACTTATAAATTTGTGTTTATTATGAAATATCACGAAATTTATTTGCATGTTAAAGTTTCTGGTCCTAAGTTATTTTTAGGATATTTTGGTTTATTTATGGATTTTATTGTTCATTTTATATCATAATGGCATTAAAATGTGATTTTTATGATAAAAATGTCATTTTTGGACTAAAAATAGCTAAACTTCGATTTTTTTAGTGGGTTTTAGATATGTTTTCACATATAGTATCTACTGATGGCCTATAAATTTTCATAATAAAATGAGGTGTATTGCTCGAAATATGGATTTTTCAAGTTAAAATCGTATTTAAATGGTTGAATAGGGTAATATGAGTTATATTTAGAATCTGGTCATGGAAATTTAGTATGTTGTCACATGAAAGTTTACAAGATGTGTGTAAAACATTTGGCTATAATGAAGTCTTTATGCATGATTTATGAATTTTTGATGAAAAATCACATAAAAATAGTGACTTTAATTAGTAAAAAAATGCTAAAACATACTTCATGACTAAGGAAAAACGTCACATGTTGCATTTTATCATATATTTCAGATCTAAAAGTGAAAAGTTGATGAATATAATTTTTCTCATATTTTTAGGGTCAAAATTGATAAATCCGATAAACCGCAACATTGTTTTTCTCGATAAATTTTCGAAATTTTTAACCTAAGTTTTTGAACATTATGAGTGTCATGGTACTTTTCCAGAATGTTCATGAGTTTAAATTTTAAATTTTGAAATTATTTGAAATTATTTGAAATTTTTATGATTTAATTTGAAGTTTATGTCATAATTTTGTATTTTAGGTCCATTTATGAACAATATTAAGAAATCTAGGTTAATTATTGTCAAATGTTAGTGGAGACTAATTTGGAGTCCTAAGATGGTTAGGGTAATTAACTAGTACATAAATATGATTTTATGTAATTATTGTGATTTTTAAACGGTTAAATCACGCAAATCCGTAAAAACTGATTAATATACGATATTGGCTCCTTAAAGGCGATTTAGCATAAAATTGGGCATGTTCATACATATTATAATGCTGCATTTTATTTATGATTGTCATATTTTAATTTTATGTAATTTTTTAAATTATGTAATTTTACTTAGTATGGCCTTAGTGTAACACCCGCGAATTTCCTATTTTGACATTTAAATTTTATTAAACCGTTTGATTACTTTATTTTATAATTTTGGATTATTCAATTTGAATAATTTTATCTCAAACGCGATTTTTATAAACGTAATATATAAAAGCTCATTTTTATAAAAATACGTACGATTAAATTATATCTTAAAGGCATGATTTATATAATAATATATGTATACGTATTTTTGGTCGGATAATAATAGTGACAGTAATAATATTAGTTTCCGTCTCAAGTTAAAATAAACTCGAGACCTTATTCCGTCTAGCTATAGACCGTCACATTTCACTCTTTACCGACTTTAATCTGGACCAATCAAAAACCAACAACACATTCACCTACCTATACTCCACTTTTAAAATATCTCCTATTAATATTAATATATTATTATTATTATTATATATTATTATATATATATATTATTATTATTATTATCATTTGTTGTGGTTATGGTTGACCCGTCCCCACCCCCTCTCCCTTTCTTCTTCCTTTTTTCCCTGCGAAAAACACACACACAGAGAAACCTTCAACCACCATTTTTAGTCGACTCTTCAATTTCCGATCCCGCCTTCATTTCTCAACCAAACTCCATTATTTTTATACCATTAGCTTCCTCTCTCCATCCTCATTCTTTTAAGGTAAGAAAGCTTTGATTTTGTTGAATTTTCGAAATGGACAATTCGTGACAAACGCGGTTTTGTGACCCATGTTACTCGTTTTTCCTCCTTTTAGTTGAAGACTGAAGTAAAGCTCGTGCCTTGGACGTTTTCACCTGAGAATTCGAGGAGATAAGGTAACGGTGATAGGTTACTCGATAAATTGTCGAAATTTCGCCCCTTAACTCGATTTTACACCCTTATTCGTCTTAAAGTTTAGTTCTTTATACTTCCCTCATATGTGTAGCTGATTGTGTGAAATTAGTAATCGTTTTACATGCTCGCTCGGTGTAATTTCACAGCTTGTGTCTCCATTTATGTTCCGGGTATGGAGGGTGGTGTCGGGCCAATATGTCCGTCTTTGTATGGCCTATTCTCACGATATTTTCGAGTATTATACGGACGAATTTGATGATTATTAATCACGTTCTAGCTGTGTTTGTTTCCGTCTCAGTTCTGCTCTCATTTCCGTCTAAAGTTAAGGTCGACTATACTGTGTTATTCTCTGTTCTTCAGCCGCGAAAAGGGTGACTTGTAGAACTGAAATGTGGAACGATTTGTGGTCTTTCGGAACAGTATTGAACTTGTGTTATATATGTCGCACTTATCTGATTGTTACTTAGAAAATCCGTCTAGTTTATACTTCTAAACTTGTCTTTAAAGTTGTCTCGAATCGGACTGTTTTTGACTCGTTTTTCGTGTTGGAGCTGTGCATTCTGGGTTGTTGTATTCTGCTGAGTTTAGGTATGCAGAGATTGAGGGTGTTCACCCATGTCTTATTATGTTCATCCCTGTCCCAATCCCGATTTAATTCCGTCTGAAAATGGAGTCGAAATAAGAGCTCCCAAATGCAGTTTTTAAGCCGTTACTATGTTGGTTGTGAACTCTATTTTGAGATGGATTAAACGGTCTCTCAAATCTGTTTTTCTTGCCTTACCTTCTTGCTAAAGTCGCCCCATATATATACTTGTTGTTTCTCCGCTTCGAAAACTCGATTTTGGGTATGTTGGTGTCCTGTTTTGGATGCCATGCCCTGCACTGTTTACTCCCTGTTTTGGGGACTGTTTTGTGTGGATGTATGGTGGCGTGAGGGTTGTCTTTGGCCGCAGCTACGGGCTAACTATGGGTGGCAGTGGCTAGGGCACGGCTGTGGGCTGAATGGCCTCCACCATGGCTCGGCATTGCCGAGTGTGGTCACGGTGGAAGTATGTCCTTCCCTTAGTACTTTCTTTTTTGTTTGTGTGCCTTAGTAATTATTTTAAAGAGAAATATGTTTGGACTCAAGTCTTTATAATTTTGGACTTAAATTCTTGTTTTATTTGGACTCATTTTCTTGGTGTTTTTGGGCTCACAACCATTAAATTGTTGGGCTCACCACAATTTAATGGTTGGGCTCATCTTGTCACATGTATTGATTTTGTTTGCATTCCGTAAATTTTCACATAACGTAAATTATTCATTACTAATTGTTATATTTTATTTATTTTATTTAACCGGCATGTTAAATTATAAAATGGAATATTTATTAATATAAGACAAGTATGAGATATCTATTATTAAATAGTTATTTGTGAAGAGTCATATCCTTGTTAATGTCTTGTATGGTTCGGTTGTGAGAGTCTTGGTCCTATCGGACACTAGGGGTGAGCCATAGGCCCTCTAGTTGCGATATGATCGTCGGGACTGATGTTCCCATCCGTACTTATGGTGAGATGCAAGCCATAAGTATGAGTGTGACATTAATAATCCCGTCCCATGTGCATGAAAAGCTTATTATAAATCATTACTTGTAAGAGTCGTATTCTTGTAGAAATGCCATATTACCATCGTATGAGCTTGACATACATTTTTGCCCTGCTTGTGCTGTTCTGGCAAGCATGGGTTTGACCTACTCGTGCTGTTCTGGCGAGTACGGTTTTGGCCTACTTGTCTTTGTTCGGCAAGTACGGCTTTTGGCCACTGTCTTTGTTCGGCAAGTGAGTCTTATCTTAGTCTTTCCGCCACTTTCGTCTTTGTTCTGGTGATTGGGGTACTCGGTCTCCTTAGTAGTCGAGTCTTGGGTGCGTCTTTGTCTTTGGCGCACGTCGAATCGGGATGTACACCCGAGAATCTGCAGATTTAGACTAGGACCGTATTATTATCGTAGTCCTACCCGGGAAAATTATAGTCTAAGAGTAATAAATGTCTTGCATTATTTGGATGGTTACTTTGGTCATATCTTCTTGAAATACGTGCTCGTGGCTAAGTGGCCGTGTCTGTTATCTTGTCTTTCATATTATTTAATTGTCTCACATGAATAGTTTAACCGTTATCATGCTAATGTTGATCTATCTTATTCCATCTCATTAATCACCATGTTTAAACATAAACTTGATATCCATATTTCTGTAAGAGTCTTACATGACTTACCTGTTTTAGTTCTTTGTTATGTTCGTTTCGACATTTTGTGGCTGGGAGAACCTTGAGTTACTCCCCACTGACTGTGGCGTTCATGTTTACATGAATGACAGGTATTAGTGATGCATTCATGGGGTGAAGACATGTGTGAGCTAGCGAGCACTTTGGCCTAGTAGTTGGTTTATTAGGATTGTTTAGACCTACCTTTTATTGTATTGTCATTCGAGGGATATATTTTCCCTCACCTCGACTATCACGTTTGTATAATTTAAAATCTTTATTTCCGCACTCTTTATTTATGTTTTGGATTTTGGTGAACCCGCGCTTTAAATTTTAAAAGTTTCAAAAATTCCCTAAAATTCCGCATTTTATTAGTTATATTTTCCGCGTTATCGCGGGGTGTCACAGTTGGTATCAGAGCCTATGTTGCTCCCGACGCACACACGTGTACCCCAAATTTAAATTTGAACTTGACCTTGAATAATGAATGAGAGATGGGTAGACTTAAGGACCTAAGGTGGTAGTCTGTAGTGTGCTTGCTCTTTGTTAGGTTCTAACATGTTTGTTCATTGTCATTTAATAATTATTGTGCCCTTGGATCAATAACCGTAAACCTACCAATGTGAAGATCAAGATTTGGTGCCTATAGCCAAGGATTGGAGATTTGTTCAACCTTTGAAGAATGCTTCTACTTCCTCGAAGACGTTTCTCATTCTTGGTGTATCTTGCCTTATTCTTTACCTCTTGGTGCTTATTCTCCTTCTAAACTCTCTTTTGTTTTGCTTTGAAAGTTACTCTTGTATTCCCTAACTTGTCCTTTGTTCCTTGCTAATCCTCCCTTAACGCCTTTTCATAGTATTCTTTCTTTTGAGGAATGTTGACCTTGGTTGGAAAAGTTGACTTTTGAGGAGATTGTTGTGTTTTGACCCTTAATCCTGGTTTTGAGAGGATTTGATGTTGGAAAGACTTAGGTAGTGTGATGAGACATACTTGATGGTTCTCATACCTAATTCCTTGATAAAGTGAGTATAATTGATCGGTGGATTATGTGTGTTAAGTTCGAGTTGCTTACGGTACTAAGGTTATAGAACTGGGCCTTGTTGTTTATACTTGGAGGTTTGAGTTAGCTCGAGGTTAGCATAGTCGGTATACTTTTGTGAGTGTTGTGATGATTACATAAGAACCATGTTAGGTGAGAGTTGTTAGTTTTGGAACCTCATTTGGGTATTCGCTTTGCGGTAATGAGAATTAGTAGCCAAAGTTCTTGAGATGTAATTATATGTTGGAACTGATAGATGTTGAGCTGAGATGAGTTAGATGTTTTGGGTGGTTGTCTCGTACTTTGGAGAAAGTCACCATCTATGCTTTGGGTTTCGAGAGTATAACAAGATCTCTTTGGGATGATAGATTGTGCAAAAGACCTTTTGAATTTGGATTTTTGATTGAGGGTTGTACCATTTTGAGAAACTCATAGTTGACACTGGTTGGATATGAGTATAGCTTTGTTGGGAACTTTGACTTTAATCTTATGGAAGTTGTTTGTGGATGTTTGAGGATTTGGAGTGGTGAGATTACGCTCATAGTGGAGTGCCTTGTTTCATGGAATTGCTTAGGGTGAAGTAACATGAGTGATTTGAGGAAACCCTTGGGAGTGTTGTGGTTATGAGTTTTGTTGATAGAAAGTTTTCGGGACCGTTCAGGATGACGTTGTTGTTCGAGGTTTGAATACCTGGCGTTTCCTTGTTGTCTAATTCATCTTCTTCTTTGACCATAAGCGTTATCGTTCATACCTTTCTTTCTCGCTTCATCATGCTCCCCTTTTAAGGTTGACACACGTAACTTGTGAAACTCTATCTTTAACCTCCTTGTTGACCTTACTTCAATTCTTATCCCTACGATGTTCATCATAGCTCTTTTTGTTAGTTAAGTTTGGACTCTCTTAGCTTACTTTGTATTTATGTTGTCTAAATTGCTTTTCATTTCATACCATTTCTAAATATCTCAAGCTACCATTTTTTATTCGTTGTTAAAAGTTTATGTTACTTTTGCAAAACCTTACCTATTTTAAAGATTTGAAAACGAAAATTTGATTTAATTCCATACTTGTTCTTTTAATATAGACTTCCTTATCATAATTTCAATTGCTAAACCGGTGATTCCTATAAATTTTATCCAATTTCTGTTAACTTTGATCTATTTATGATTTCTTTGACAAAGTTTAATATCATATTTTCAGGAACTTGACTTCCTTTTGAGTGTAAAAGTGAAACTTTTATTTCTATTTTTGGCTCTTGCAAGAGAAAATTTGAGTGAATTACCATTTTCTTTTGATTTTGACGTTGACCGGATGGTAGAACTCGTTATCGGAGACGTTTGATAACTTGTTCTACGCTTGTCGGCGAATGGATTTTGTTTTAAATTTGTCTTCGACTTGAAAAGTTAGCTTTCTTGTGTGCACGACAAGAGCAATTTCGTTCCATGAATGAGACTTATACTTTTGAAAACTCTCCGTTAATGTTTTTGAAGGTGTTTTGATTTTGATTTGTACAAATGATTTGCCTTTCGACTTGGTTCTGTCGGAAAATTTTAGTTGAAACTTTTGAAAGAATTTTAATTCTTACAATAAATAACCTTTCAAATGTTTTGGGTTACCGATTTCAAAAGTTCAGTTTTATTTTATAACCTTTTTTTCTACCTTCAAGTTTCGAGAACGAAACTTTTTAAAAGATGGGGTGATTGTAACACCCGCGAATTTCCTATTTTGACATTTAAAATTTATTAAACCGTTTGATTACTTTATTTTATAATTTTGGATTATTCAATTTGATTAATTTTATCTCAAACGCGATTTTTATAAACGTATTATATAAAAGCTCATTTTTATAAAAATACGTACGATTAAATTATATCTTAAAGGCATGATTTATATAATAATATATGTATACGTATTTTTGGTCGGATAATAATAGTGACAGTAATAATATTAGTTTCCGTCTCAAGTTAAAATAAACTCGAGACCTTATTCCGTCTAGCTATAGACCGTCACATTTCACTCTTTACCGACTTTAATCTGGACCAATCAAAAACCAACAACACATTCACCTACCTATACTCCACTTTTAAAATATCTCCTATTAATATTTATATATTATTATTATTATATATTATTATATATATATATTATTATTATTATCATTTGTTGTGGTTATGGTTGACCCGTCCCCACCCCCTCTCCCTTTCTTCTTCCTTTTTTCCTTACGAAAAACACACACACACAGAAACCTTCAACCACCATTTTTAGTCGACCCTTCAATTTCCGATCCCGCCTTCATTTCTTAACCAAACTCCATTATTTTTATACCATTAGCTTCCTCTCTCCATCCTCATTCTTTTAAGGTAAGAAAGCTTTGATTTTGTTGAATTTTCGAAATGGGCAATTCGTGACAAACGTGGTTTTGTGACCCATGTTACTCGTTTTTCCTCCTTTTAGTTGAAGACTGAAGTAAAGCTCGTGCCTTGGACGTTTTCACCTGAGAATTCGAGGAGATAAGGTAACGGTGATAGATTACTCGATAAATTGTCGAAATTTCGCGCCTTAACTCGATTTTACACCCTTACTCGTCTTAAAGTTTAGTTCTTTACACTTCCCTCATATGTGTAGCTGATTGTGTGAAATTAGTAATCGTTTTACATGCTCACTCAGTGTAATTTCACAGCTTGTGTCTCCATTTATGTTCCGGGTATGGAGGGTGGTGTCGGGCCAATATGTCCGTCTTTGTATGGCCTATTCTCACGATATTTTCGAGTATTATACGGACGAATTTGATGATTATTAATCACGTTCTAGCTGTGTTTGTTTCCGTCTCAGTTCTGCTCTCATTTCCGTCTAAAGTTAAGGTCGACTATACTGTGTTATTCTCTGTTCTTCAGCCGCGAAAAGGGTGACTTGTAGAACTGAAATGTGGAACGATTTGTGGTCTTTCGGAACAGTCTTGAACTTGTGTTATATATGTCGCACTTATCTGATTGTTACTTAGAAAATCCGTCTAGTTTATACTTCTAAACTTGTCTTTAAAGTTGTCTCGAATCAGACTGTTTTTGACTCGTTTTTCGTGTTGGAGCTGTGCATTCTGGGTTGTTGTTTTCTGCTGAGTTTAGGTATGCAGAAATTGAGGGTGTTCACCCATGTCTTATTATGTTCATCCCTGTCCCAATCCCGATTTAATTCCGTCTGAAAATGGAGTCGAAATAAGAGCTCCCAAATGCAGTTTTTAAGCCGTTACTATGTTGGTTGTGAACTCTATTTTGAGATGGATTAAACGGTCTCTCAAATCTGTTTTTCTTGCCTTACCTTCTTGCTAAAGTCGCCCCATATATATACTTGTTGTTTCTCCGCTTCGAAAACTCGATTTTGGGTATGTTAGTGTCCTGTTTTGGATGCCGTGCCCTGCACTGTTTGCTCCCTGTTTTGGGGACTGTTTTGTGTGGATGTATGGTGGCGTGAGGGCTGTCTTTGGCCGCAGCTATGGGCTAACTATGGGTGGCAGTGGCCAGGGCACGGCTGTGGGCTGAATGGCCTCCACCATGGCTCGGCATTGCCGAGTGTGGTCACGGTGGAAGTATGTCCTTCCCTTGGTACTTTCTTTTTGGTTTGTGTGCCTTAGTAATTATTTTAAAGAGCAATATGTTTGGACTCAAGTCTTTATAATTTTGGACTTAAATTCTTGTTTTATTTGTACTCATTTTCTTGGTGTTTTTGGGCTCACAACCATTAAATTGTTGGGCTCACCACAATTTAATGGTTGGGCTCATCTTGTCACATGTATTGATTTTGTTTGCATTCCGTAAATTTTCACATAACGTAAATTATTCATTACTACTTGTTATATTTTATTTATTTTATTTAACCGGCATGTTAAATTATAAAATGGAATATTTATTAATATAAGACAAGTATGAGATATCTATTATTAAATAGTTATTTGTGAAGAGTCATATCCTTGTTAATGTCTTGTATGGTTCGGTTGTGAGAGTCTTGGTCCTATCGGACACTAGGGGTGAGCCATAGGCCATCTAGTTGCGATATGATCGTCGGGACTGATGTTCTCATCCGTACTTATGGTGAGATGCAAGCCATAAGTATGAGTGTGACATTAATAATCCCGTCCCATGTGCATGAAAAGCTTATTATAAATCATTACTTGTAAGAGTCATATTCTTGTAGAAATGCCATATTACCATCGTATGAGCTTGACATACATTTTTGCCCTGCTTGTGCTGTTCTGGCAAGCACGGGTTTGACCTACTCGTACTGTTCTGGCGAGTACGGTTTTGGCCTACTTGTGCTGTTCTGGCAAGTACGGCTTTTGGCCACTTGTGTTGTTCGCAAGTGAGTCTTATCTTAGTCTTTCCGCCACTTTCGTCTTTGTTCAAGCGATTGGGGTACTCGGTCTCCTTAGTAGTCGAGTCTTGGGTGCGTGCTGTGCTGGCGCACGTCGAATCGGGATGTACACCCGAGAATCTGCAGATTTAGACTAGGACCGTATTATTATCGTTGTCCTACCCGGGGAAATTATAGTCTAAGAGTAATAAATGTCTTGCATTATTTGGATGGTTACTTTGGTCATATCTTCTTGAAATACGTGCTCGTGGCTAAGTGGTCGTGTCTGTTATCTTGTCTTTCATATTATTTAATTGTCTCACATGAATAGTTTAACTGTTATCATGCTAATGTTGATCTATCTTGTTCCATCTCATTTAATCACCATGTTTAAACATAAACTTGATATCCATATTTCTGTAAGAGTCTTACATGACTTACCTGTTTTAGTTCTTTGTTATGTTCGTTTCGACATTTTGTGGCTGGGAGAACCTTGAGTTACTCCCCCACTGACTGTGGCGTTCATGTTTACATGAATGACAGGTATTAGTGATGCATTCATGGGGTGAAGACATGTGTGAGCTAGCGAGCACTTCGGCCTAGTAGTTGGTTTATTAGGATTGTTTAGACCTACCTTTTATTGTATTGTCATTCGAGGGATATATTTTCCCTCACCTCGACTATCACGTTTGTATAATTTAAAATCTTTATTTCCGCACTCTTTATTTATGTTTTGGATTTTGGTGAACCCGCGCTTTAAATTTTAAAAGTTTCAAAAATTCCCTAAAATTCCGCATTTTATTAGTTATATTTTCCGCCTTATCGCGGGGTGTCACACTTAGTTTTAATTGATATTACCCAAAATGTATGGGAATATCGATTCGGTTGTAATTTATTGTGATCTCGTATCACCGTTTTGTAATTTAATAGATTTATTTTATTTTAATTACAAATGTATAATAGGAAATTATGTAATTCATTATGTAATTTATTTATTCCGGAGTACCTTGAAGACGGTGCCATTTGAGAAGGCGATCCATCAAAGAAAATGTTGCCTTGAAATGCGTGCTAAGACCGAAGTTCAAGGGACCAAAGGAGTTGGTTTCCGAATTTGTAATAGTTTATTAGATTTACTATTTTAGGAAGGTCATACTAGGATTTTATTTTTATGCTTTGCATTTTATTTATATGTTGCATGCATCGCTAAATCGCCATAACTAAACATGCATTTTAATCGAGTTTATCGACCATGTCAATTACAATTATCGTAGTTCACCGCTTTAGTTCACTTAAAACGTGATAGATAATAAATTGACATGACCTCTCGCTAAAATAAACAATTGACTCTTAGCCTTACCAAAAAGTAGAAACCATGAAAACCTATTTCATGAGGGAGTGCACTCGGCCCTACCGGGGTACAAACCTTGTTACATAGGGGAAGTGGGTGATAAATGTCTACCCACCGAATTTATAAAGATAAGGGTTGTATTCGGCTTTACCGATGCCCAAGTTGATGTAAATTTGGATCATGGACACATTTATTCGAAATTTGAGTTGAACTCAACGAAAGTATTCTCGACGGTTGTCGGATGTGTTTCGGGCTAAAGATAAATATTAATGTAATTTTATCGACCAAGAGTTCTAAAAGTAGAATCGATTAAAGAGTTAATCCACCGAGTTATATTGATGAGGGTTGTATTCGGCTTTACCGATGCCCAAGTTAATATGAATTTGGATCTTGGAATCATTTATCATAATTGGGTAGAGGTCACTGTGTAAATGCTTTACTTGTTATTTACAAGTATTAATAAAACAATAAATGTTAAGTTTTCCACTATTCCGTTATCATATTGTTCTATTTCTTTACCACAATTCATATACGATATCATTTCGATTTTAGTTCAAATCTCCATTAAAACATCGTAACTAAAGACAAAATTTGAATTTTTCTTCTAAAAACCTCGTATTATCCATTGTAAGGATCTCTTGTGAAGAGTATAGATAAAAGTTATTCGTGATCAAAAGGGTTTTTGATTCTTGACTAACATATCTACTTACAATGAATTGTTTCTCATATGCTTAATTGAGTTAAGTACTTTGAAACGTTAAATCATTTTGGTAACTAGATTTGTTGGAAATCAAAATTGACCAAAATATCGTAACCACTTCAATGAAAGTTTTAAGACTAAACAAATGAATGAAGAGTAGTCTTCATGAAATAGAATTTTGCTTCTCTAAGCAAAGACTCATTGAAATGAGTGGGAGCATTCTCTTAAACCGTTAAGAAAAGGATAAGGTTAAAGAAGTAAAATTAGAATGGAATTGATACAACGTAATGTTAAAAGTAATGTTATTGAGAATAACGATACTAAACCTATCAATCCCGACTGATAAAGTTTCCATTGTCTTAATTGTTGGACGCTAGAGAGGAAACTGCCCCAAATTATTGAAGAATCAACAAGTTAGTTGTGGGACATCTAATGGGACCTTCTTCTTTAAAAGTTTATTTGATTGACATAAATTTTGCTAGTACTACATCGTCAATATTAGAAATCGGTGGTGGTTTTCATCATTATATTTGATACATGGGATGATTAGAATATGACGACTAGCAACAATGATGTCGAGAGATAGAGTCATTGTACTCAATCTAGTTTTTGGATTTAGAGTTGTACTTAATTGTGACTATTAAGTGCATAAACTCTAAATAAGAATATATACTTGTTAAGATACAAAAGAGGTTTCACTTTTGTGACCCTATACACCACGATTTGATGTATGGCTAGCCTATTATCAAGGTGAATATATTCTAAACCAAACTAGAATGATACATCATGTAGATGATGCAAGACTCAAATTGGTAACCCAAGATTAAACCTTAGATTCTGGAATGATGAACGCAAATAGTTATCGAGTACTCTTGAAACCATTAGGTTGTTAATCTTATGGTATATGCGTATCTTGTATTCAAAGCAAGATGTCTCGTGCCTTTTGGTTGAAAAGGAGATCGAGGTTGTAAATCATTGATCCAAAATAAGTTGATCATTTTCTTTTACTGACGATTAAGTTGATAGTGTTCACTTGATAAGATGCAAAGAGAAGTCTATGAAGAAGTACAAAGAGTTCAAAGACGCACGATTTGATCGTAATGGGAATATCTAAGTGATAACTTTGATATAAGCCAAAGGAAGTGTGATATAGTATCACAAGTTAATCTCTCTTAACACATATTATGGGATAATGTGTGGTTGGATAAGAAATCAAACGCTATTCGATATGGTTTGGACTTTGATCAAGTTACTTTGAGTTACTTGATCCTTTTGGGGATTTTATCATTTTGTCTAAATTATTTTTCCACTAAATCTAAACGATTCATATGAGATATGAAATGGTAGAGTACCATGCTTTTAAGTTTTTTCACAAGAAACAAATGCTCATTTTTCCCTTACAATTATCACGAGTACAACGGGTTTGTGGCTCGTGAAGCTGTCTTCCTAAAATACAAGTTTATTTCTAGAAGACAGAGTGGGAGAAAATATTTAAGAGCCACAAATTGTATTGTGTCAAAGAATGTTATGTCGCAAGAAACTGGTCTTTCTTGGCTGCATGAGACCTTTTGTGTAAAACGTTGTTTCTTCAAAACCTAGGAGGTTAAAGTCATCACTTGTTGAAGATGATGAATTAGTGTTACTTTTAGAAAGTAAATAGCTTGTAACTTACAAAGAAATCGTTTGATTCAAGTTGATTACTTCTAGAAAGTAATGAACATATGACTTACATGAGAATGTTTAAGTCACAACTCAATACAAGGCTTAGAGCCATGAAAATCCGAAATAAAAGGCTTGATTAGTGACAAAGGGTTTTGCACTAATAAAGAGAGATTTCAAAGCTTGATTGGTAGCAAAGGATTTTGCACTAGTTGAGAAGCTTAAGTCTAAGGATTGTATTTCATTATAATGAGATATATAGAGTTTCTCAATAGGTTGAGAAGTTATGTTTATACATGAAGTTTAGTGGGAGTTACGGAAATTTTAATTAGTCTAATATGTGGATGACATATTGATCATTGGGAGTGATTTAAGACTTGGAGATATATAATACATCTTTAATATCCATATTTATGGAGATAAATTCACATGATATTAGCGTCGAATAAGGAGTCTTATGTTGATAAGATTCATGATTAGTTCAATCAAGTTGAACATATTTGATTGATTCCATTTGCTTCCGCTGCCGGATCGATTAAATGAGTAATGATGTATAACACTTCATATACTTTGAGTATGATGAATTGTCTTAAAATCGAATTTAAGTAATAGTTACCAACTAAGCCATAAGGATTACCCTTAAGTGCTTGAAGAAGCAGTAAGGGTGTTAAGCAAAGTGCTTTTGATGCAATTCACTAATTTGTGTAAGGGTGTTACACAAATGACAATTGACAATTGAGATTGCGCATGGTTTCCGACAAAACCGTATTCGAAACACCTAAAGATGGTTAAAGAACCATTGTGGCTATGTTATTTAAGAAATGGATTTGCTAGAATCGTTCTAGGCAATGAAGAACAATGAGAGACGCTTACAACGAAAATTGAGTACACTTGCAATCATGAGATGTGCAAGAGGATGGATCCCGCACACTGTGAAAACAGTGGGAGCTATTCTAAGGCTAGATAGCTTATGTCTAGATTGGATCTAGACACATACTCAGAAAGTTTTGTAATGCAAATGTATACATTACAAAGGAAAACGAGTATGTAGTAAGGTTGAGTAAGGTACAAGAAGTTGATAAAACCTACTAACCAAAGCCTTCTCATAGGCTTAACATGATGAGTCATGTCATTTCAATTGGATTGAGATGAACAACTACATACATGATCAAATTGGATTATAAAAATATGAAGTAGTAATCAGGTATTGACTATTCATATGTGATAATCACATTTGTCGTTCGAGTTTTTAAATCTAAAAAACTCCTTTTATACTTTGTTACATCCAAACGGGTTGTGGAGACAATATTGAACCCCGTTAAAGTGAACACGGATTAACATGGTATTCGCCCATAGTCACTTATGAGGTGACGTCTCGAAGTGACTAGAGTGTGATGCGATTGATGGCAAGTTCAAGTGCCATAGAGTCATATGAGAATGACTAGTCGATCACATAAGCAGACTGTTGGGAACACTTTGTCGGGCTAATGACCGCTTATGGAGTTCTGGCAAATTTATATAGCCTGGTCGTGGCGAGAGCTACTATAGTATTCTAATGAGTCGATTCTTTTGACTAAAGACTGTTCGCCTAAGGTGGCACAGTTTCAGATTAACTTTGATTTATGTTAGTACGACCTTCGTAAATGGGGTCAAATGGGCATATTTTGGGTTATGATGGTTGTGGCTAGTCGAAGGGAATAAGTGCGATAGGAATTGTCCACCCCCTTGTCAGGGTTAAAACAATATCTCAGGGCCACTCGAGGAGTAATGAACTGGAAATGCGTGGCCACGCTCGGAAGGTATCTATGGTAGATAATTCCGGTCAATCAGTTATTCCAGATCAAGGAAACCACTCTCGATATGATCACTTGCAAGTACGACCTGAAAGACACCTTGCATTGAGTGGGAGATAGTAATAGGACAAGAGAATTGGTGACGCACACTTGTCGAGGACAAGTGGGAGATTGTTGGAATAAGTGTCCTCCGACAATAATGCGATCACAACTGTCGATCATAATGATCACATGTTTAAATCTCATTTTTTAAGAATACATGTGGGATGTAATATTTTACAGTCAACTGGTCCACACATATCGGTAATGATTGGCTGACTAGAGTATGACATTACTGTCGTGCGACGGTGGTGATCAGTTGATCCCCTTAGGTCATACCTATAGGGTGACGCTCTTAATTGATTATTTAATTAATCGTATGCCGATACGGGTCAATTAAATTCCTTAAAATTGACGAGTGATTTTGTGAGTAAAATTACGTCTCTTATTGTAATTTGATTAAATAAGATTCGGTCTAAGTAATCGAATTGTTTTATTACTTAGATTAATTTATTGTTTATGAAACAATTGAAAATAGAATGAATAATTTATAATAACCACATGTAGATGTGATTTATAATCATATGACCCATTTTGGTACAAGTAATTTTTTAATTACTAGTTATTTTTGTATGTGACATATTTTATTAATATGATGATTTTTAATATGTTAAAAATGCATTATAATGTAACATGTCATGTAGCATGTCACATATGTCACAATAGACAAATGACAAAAATAAAATGGACCACCATTTTACATGGTAACCGAAATTAGGAGGGGTATTAAGGGTTTGTGTTGTTTAATTTATATATTATTCAACAAACACAATGATAACCCTAGGGTTGCATGCCTAGCCTCTTGTGAAGAGCAAAAATGAAAAGCATTGGGCATACTACCCAAGGCCATCATTTTTTCGGCCACCCATAAGAAAAGGAAAGAGTTTTCTCTTCTTTAATTGATTATTCATTCTAGTCTAAATTTTATATTTTCTCTCTAGTTTTTGAGAAGAAGCTCAAGAGCAAAATAAACTCACACATTACTCCCTCTTGAACCGAAATTTCAAGAGCAAAATAACAATTTATTTGTGTCATTTTAAGGAAGGATTTTATTAATACTAGTCTTATGTTAATAAACTCTATTAAGGGTATTCCTTGGGTATAATTCCTTGGGAGAGATTCTAAACTTGAATCTTGTTCATCCATTATTGGAAAGCTCAAGAACTAACAAGAAGGAGATCTTGTTGGTGCCCGAAAATCCGAAACTATCATAGTAAGGATTGATGATTTCTTCTCTACTTCTATTTATGTTTGCATGCATAAGGTTTGTAATTATTTTATGACTAAATATTTTCTCACATATATGAATATGTAAATTAATGAGATTAATTATTGCTAACATGCACTAGATCTTAAGAACATAAATTAAAAAGTTAATTAGTTCACTATTATAAGAGTCTAATAAGAGGTAATTAAACCTAACATAATGTTCATGGGAATCATTTCTCATGGCCTCCCTAACTTCGATCAACGCATTACTCAAACATCCTACATACTTCTTATGTATTTTACGTAGATAATGCTTATTTGCATCATCTATGTCATCTGTCACGCGGGTGATCAGATTCTTCATGTGTATTAAGAAATTCATCATTAGGAGAAGACCTAGAACGAGGACTTTCCAAGTTCCTCTCATGGGTAATCTCCAATGAATCATTGCTAGAAACTTTGGGTAAAGATGTTCTTTTAGTATGGGCATCTTGTCCCCTACTTTTGATCGTCTTCTTCCCTCATTCTAGATTTAGATCTAGTTGAGTACATCTCCCACTATAACATAAGATTTAATATATTAGAAGGATCAATTATGTTAATCCTCCCACTGTACTCGCCAAAAACTTGTTTGTGTGAAAACAAGATTAGTACCTTAAGGTACCTTGGAGGTCGTAACTACCCTCCTACACTTTGTGATCTACCCTTGAAGGCAAGGGTTCAAGTCACGGTTGTAGATGCGTAATCTAATAAACAGCGCTAAATTAATTATAATAATTTAGCGCTCAATAATGAATGATATAATTCTCAAACTTAAACACGGGAATTCCCAATGATACTTATATATCAAGAAGATTCTAGTAACACAACATCAACTAGAGTATTCACAAGAGTACTTATGGATGCTAAATTACAAACTAAAGGATAGATGGCTGATTACCTCCATAATCGGATGGGGCTCACCGTGCTACTTCTACTTCGAATGCTAATTTATGCTATGCCTAAGAGACTAATCTAAAGATAGACTATGTTGTAATAGTTGTGGTTGTTTGAGTTGTTGTTTGCTTGAATGAGATGCCTCCTTATATAGGCGTCATCCTGCTTCTTGGAAAACTACTTCTTAGTGGGAGGCGATTAGTAAACCGTCGAGTCTTATTTAAGCTTCATATGGGCGCTTATCATGCCCTTTAGCCCAGCGTTTTGCCTTTTGGACTTCTTGGTTTCCTTGGTCTTCGATCTTGGCCTCCGTTTGTCTTCGATCTTGGACTGACTTGACTTAGGCCCAATAACTTTATTCTTTTATTCTCAGGCCCACATACCCTTAAATTAATAAATTTAGTACCCTGACTAAATTAGGCACCAACAGGGTCAGAAGTCAGCTGAGATCGAGATTATTCATGGTTGAGAAAGAAGTGGCTGAGAATGACACTCACATTGTTTCGGGTACCTTTTCTATAAATCTTAAACCTTCTTTTATATTATTTGATTCAGGGGCAACTCATTCATTTGTATCTTGTGAGCATGCCAAGTACTTAGAGCTAAATAACCCAATTCTTATAATGATAAAGTGGTAATACCTTGGGGAGAGTCCATAAGATGTACTAAAATGTATTTTCTCCATTCAACCCAACTCTACCACTTTACTTTTTCACGTTTGTCAACGCGTGTTTTACGCGGTAAATATCGTTAGCTACGTACTTGCAAAAATTATAAAAGTTAGATATTTTTAGTGTACTCATAAAGACGAGTCAAATAAGATCCCACATGAATATATTTTTACTTATGTATTGAGAGAAATTGAAATTGAATGCTCATTTGTGAATAATGTACAAAATAGAAAGTGGTAGAGTGGAGTTGAATGGAGGAAGTATAAATATGTTAAAATTAAGATTGGTGATGTGGTATTTTCAGTATATTTGATTGAGTTTCATGTAGGAGGTTTTGAAATTATCCTTGGGAGGGATTGGTTGATTAAACATAGAGCTTTTATAGATTGTTTCTCTTTGAAGGGACCTAAAGGGGTGAAAGTGTCTTATAGGGGTTTTATGATCAAGCCAAAGATGAAATTTATAAATGCGGTAACCCTAAAGTCTTACCTACGAAAGGGATGTCAAATATATCTAGCAGATGTTGTCACAAATATATCTTTGAAGGGACCTAATGATTTCAATGACGTCATCAAATACTAACAGATGTTGTCACAGATGATACTACTAGGTGCGCCTCGTGCATTCTAAGTAATATATCACATGTATTTTTTATTGTTGCTTAGAGATTCCTAATTCTATTGGAATTCAGTTTGGATTTGATTTTGTGAAGAGATTTGTCACTTTTACGTAGTTGTTAGAGATTAAAATAATTTGTAAAACTCATAAAGGCCCGTAGTGTTTTGTATTTAATTGAAAACTAGTGGTGCCTGTGACAATGAAAAAACTAATTGCATACTATAATTACGCCACTTGATGTTATACAACTGATATGATTACTATTGAATGACAAAGCTTTTATGCTAAAAACACTAAAAATTGACCAGTAATCAACTACACCAACCACGCAATTTTATTTCATCAATTATTCAACATAGTTTGACTACTATTTAATCAACTTAGGTATATATTTTACATATGATCCTAATGGAAGCCCCATGCATCGCACAGGTTTTCCAACTAGTATTTCGTTAAAATCAGACACAAAATCAAATACCGTTTTCAAAACTTCAAATTTTCCGTCAGTAACCACAAATCGAATAGAAATCTTCGTCATCGAATTGCTAATTATCGTCGACAATATTAATCAACTTCCCCCAAACACGTCAACTTACAACGTTTAACTAATCGAAACGTTAAATTAATCAAATTAAACATGTTGAAACAAAGTTAAACAAATCGTATTAAACGAATCAAAAACGTCGTTAAACTAATTCGACCAATCGAACCAAAACTCGTCAAACTAATCGATTTAAAAAAGAAACAGAGGAACGGAATGAGGAGTACTAGTTTGACTTAAACGAATTGAATAAATCATGACTTGACCAAATCTAATGAATCAAACATGGAGTAGCAGCAACAAATCAAACTTGGGTCAACGAAGCAGCAGCAGCAGCAGCAGCACACAATCATGCAGCGACCACCGTCCGAGCAAGAAACATAAAGAGGGGGGATGGTGGAATCACCGCGTCCAACCTTAGGGATCTCGACAGCACCCGTTGACGAGGTCGTATAACTACTAAAAATCACGAGCCATCATTCTGACCAATCCTTGCTAATGCCAAACCATCATTGGCTCATCCACTCACATGTAACTGATGTACGCATCCAGGCGCATGATGAGATCAAATTTTGTTCCTTTTAGAAGTTACCTTCTTCATACTTAAATCACTTGTTTATTTTTTTAGATTCTTTGTTAGCGGTATTTTAAATCAAAGACTTGAAAAAAAGATTTGAACGGAGGGAGGAGTATTTCTTAGTGTAGTATAGTACTGCTATTTTGAACAAAGTTGCACCTCGGCTGATGGTTTCGGAGTAATCCACACTCCACACCAAAATCACGAGCCATCATTCTGACCAATCCTTGCTAATGCCTTCCTTCCCTACAAATCAAGTAACACAAAACTCACACACAAAATTATGAGCCAACATTCTGATCATGTTTTTCTTCTCTCTTTTGTTAATTTCTAATGCATTATAGGTTATGTCTTTTGGTAAGATAAGGTAAGAAAATCTCTATTTAGAGATTACACTCTAAATTAGAAAAAGGACCAGCAACAATGACTCAACTATGGACTGACAAACCAAGGATGTCAATTGGGTAAGACACAATAATGTAGGCTTCCCAACACTCGTAACTCATATAAGAATCAATCCTCTTATCCATGGCGGATAAGAACCTAGCCTCGTATCCCCTCCCCTCTCATAAGTTTTCGAACTCTTACCCATGATTCTTTTTATATTCATCGGAGTCAGGCTGGTTCGATATCTAGCGAGCGCGGTCTATGTGGCAAGTCGGGTGAGTTTTTTTTTTTTAGTTTTGTTGGGTTTTGCCAACTCTATGTCCATCTTTTCTTATTAGACCCATTTTACCAAAGACCCAAATTTCAAAGACAAGAGGAAGGGAACAGGAGGAGAGGGAGAATTGACCATGACCAGAAATAGACTAATAGTTTCACAGCCATTCTTAAATGGGAGATGTTTAGAAATGTATTGGAGAAGAGAAAATAGTTTGCCTCTCTTTCCTTTTTATCCCTTCGGCTCCAAAGGTTTTTATCCAAACAAAAACGAAAGGCAACGTAGATTATTGATTATTATAAAGACAAAAGCATATACCATGAATACCTCTTTTTTCCAATCTGTCCACAAAACTATTGTGACAAGCACAACAACGGGGATACACAGCCCACATATAATCCCCAACCATAGTCCCTGCATAAAACAAAGGCGATCACTCAAAGTTGTTGTTTGCTAGTATTTACTTGCTGCAAAATGCAAACGAAGAAAGTGAACAAAAAGTCAATACCATGCCTCGGAGATGCAAAACAAAAGCGAATACCACTGCACATGGAATTGCAACAAAGTAATATGCCCCCAGATTTATAAAAGAGCACATTTTTTGCCATCCCAAGCCTCTTGCAGCTCCTGTAAATCGCACAACGTTAGCAATAAATTACCTGTAATATTTGTGAAAAAACAGCCTTTTAACGTATTACAAATTTACAATAAACTTCTATTCTCAATGCAATTTTCCGTATTTGTAGTTTCAACACAATGTAATCAAACTTAGTTTTAGTGTGGTTTCCATTAGTAAGAATAAAAACTGATACGTCAATTGGTCATGAAAAAAGATATGTCAGATTATGGCTATCCTGGGAGGGGCATATACTGAGGATAAATGGCTCAATGGACTTGAAAGTTATTCAGTGGCCAGGGGTTTTGAATGGCTCAGAACCAGATTTCCAAGAGTAAGATGGTGGCTTATTACTTGGAAGAACATGAACACTCCCAAGCACTCGTTAATTCATTGGTTATGTACGCACAACAGGCTGCCAGCAAATGATAGACTGATGCATTTGGGGAGCACAATAGATGACACTTGTTTCTCGCGTTCCATAGGGAAGGACGATCAGAATCATTTATTTTTCAGTTGCATATTCAGTAAAAAAAATGCATCACAGAACTGCAGAGAGTATTTAGACTGAACTTGCAGGGAGACTTGATCCAATGGCTCAAAAGAGGAGCAGGCAGAAATAAATTCAAGCGTAATGTCATAGGAGCCTGTTGTGTTGGATTATATTACATACTATGGATGACTAGGAATAAGGCCAGGGTGGATACTTATGTTCGCAGACCAGAGAAGATTGTTTGCAGTCTGATTCAACATGTTCTGGAACGAGCTAAGAGCAGGAACAAGGATGTGCTTTGTGCTAGGGATCAAAGTTAGATGCAAGATATTAGCTCTCAAATTAATCAATAGGATATAAGGAGCATGTTTGTATTTGGTTAGTTTGGTAGTTGAGTGTATTATGCTTGGTGATGGGTAATAGTTTTAATTACTCAATTGGATGTAATTGGTGACAGTTTGATTTAATGAAATGCTTACCTTTTACCAAAAAAAAAATAAGTAAAAACTGATAGCATCAAATTAGCGAGAAGCATACAGTACAAGTCTATGTAACAACATTCGAAAGAAAGAAAAGAATCTGAACCTGAAAGTACGCATTGAAATCCATCCAAGAAATCAGAGATAGCAAGTAGTAGCATCATCTTTGCCACATATTTGACCACTTTATCGTCCTTGCTATACAATTTCCCCCAAACATTGCGAACTAGTACAGTTATTACAGCGATTACTATGCCCTGTGACAGTGACATAATGACCATAACAAAGAGCGCTAGACGTGCTGCTCTCGGACGACCTGCCCCCAACTCGTTTGATACCCTTGTGCTACAAGTCCACAAAAATTTATATCAAAGTAAATGAGTTCAATGAAACTTTGCTATATGGACTACATGGTAATAATTTTATATTAGAGAAACGAGTTACTAGTATATGACAAAGATCAAGGCATTAGTATCCTACAATTCTTACCTAATAGCACCACCAAGGCCTACAGATATCATATACACTATCCAGCATGTGCTAAGACTGCAAAATGACAATGGTAAATGAATTGCTCCTAGTAGAGTATAGACTTAGTCTTAACAAAATGGTTTTAAATTGAAACACGGACGTAGTATAAAAGCAGAAAAACACAAACCTTATTGATAACACTGATGTCTCAACCTCGGGATTTGGCAAAAGACCTGCTAGAAGTACAACCATTTCGAACGACCAATACTCTAAGCTGAAAAACAGAATGAAAACAAATACTTCCTCCATTCAACTCCAAACTACCATAGTACACTTTTCACATTTGCCAACGCATGTTTTGCGCGGTAAATATCATTAGCTACGTATATGCAAAAATTATAAAAGTTACATATTTTTAATGTACTCGTAAAGACGAATCAAATAAGATCCCTCAAGAATATATTTTCACTTATATATTGAGAGAAAATTGCAATTGAAGATTCATTTGTGAATAGTATGCAAAAACCAATATGGTAGTTTGGAGTTGAATGGAGGAAGTACAAGCATATGTAAGTCACACATGTGACTATAGTTGACAGTTATAATGTCAACAATGACACTAACAAAGCCTTGAATCAAAATTCAATTAGAGCAGAGCCTGCTTAAAATTTAAAAGGTGCAGTAAAACAAGGGTTCCAAGGAGATCAACTGCAATAGTATTTCAACAAGATTGTACGAACCACAATAACAACGTCAACACTCCAACAAAATTGAAAGTTAGCAGAGTTGCGTACCATATCATAAATGTGGACGGGATAGCAAGCTTAATAAAGCTCCATATATCACGAAAGGCTTCCCTAGTAAACCCCGTCCAAGTTTTCATCCAGGCAGGAGAGAATTTCAAGTAGGCTACTAGCAATAAGAAGTTAATCCAATAAGATATAACATTTGCTAAAGCTGCTCCTTTGATTCCAAGTCCAAGTTTGAAGACAAGTATCCAACACAGCAAAACATGAAAAGCAGCTGTGAGGCCAGCCGTAAACATCATTGGAAATACAATATTTTGAGTTTGAAAAAATCGGGTGAGGCATTGAAGCAACGCATAGCCAAAGAGGCTTGGGATCATCCAACGGTTGTAAGTTCCAGCTCCTGTTGCTATCTCATGGTTTTGGTGACATAAGATGAGAATATGACTAGTATAATACCAAACTAGTGCTAATGGAATGCTGAAGACGAGAAGAACCAACATGGCCCGTTGAGTGTAAATCCCTAGCATGTCATATTGTTTGGCTCCGTAGGACTGTCCACAAAGGGTCTCCAATGCACTTGACATACCAACCTGCGAGTCACAATTATATTTGTATAGTACATTGTGATTAATTTATCAATTACAGCCTTAGGTAATTAATGAAAGAAAGAGAAGTTACCAAAACATAGAAACCGGTGACGGAGGCAAAAGAAGTGGCAAGAGAAGCACTAGAGAGTTGAAGTTCGCCGAGGTGACCGACAAACATGACGGAGATGACTTGTATGCAGTACTGTAATATAGTAACCGCTATCAATGGTCCAGCTAACCATAGTTGCCTCTTCCCTTCTTTTATCATCTCATCCCTACTTCCATAATACCACCGCCCCTTGTTACTTTCTCCCCATTCCATTTCTGTTACAATATACCCTGACCTCATCTCTATCTCCCGTATCCCTTCCTTTTTACGCCGAAAAACCGTTTTATACAGAAGATTAAATGTTGTCACTGCATGCAATAAAAACTGTTGTATGACTGGAAATATTTAAATGGAACAGAGAAATTACAGAGTATAAGTAAAAAAAACAAGTAGAGTATTTGGTATCAGTCACCATTGTTAAAATCCGAGATCAAATACAACAGGATTTCATTAACAATGGTAAACCTAACTAAAATCACATAACAAAACAGAATCACATTACAAAATCATAAGTTTGGTCGATTTCATTGGCACAAAAGGCAAATCATGAATATTTCTAGAATACAAAACATATGTCAAACAAAGTCACAAATCATGAATCAGGGTTTCATCACAATTTATCAAAATATTGAATTGATCGATAGAACTAATTAAAGAGAAAACGTTAAAAAAACCGGGGGTAACCTGAGCGCTTGCGAAGTTGTAGTTGAGACTCAGGTGCTGTTTGGCCTTGCTTATGGAAAATGACTTTTCCTTTTTAAAAGGAGTTTATTTACAAGTTACTTTTCGGAAAAGTTTTAGTTGTTTGGCCATACTTTTGTAAAAGCGGTTTCTCATAAAATTTACATGTTTGGCCTAACTACTTTAATACAACTTTGGTTTGCTTATTTGGTTCTTTATGTAAAAACTAACTTTGGTTTGCTTATTTGGTTCTTTATGTAAAAACTAGAAGTAGAAGTAGGAAATATCTACTTCTCCTTTTGGGGGTGAATAATCAGCTTTTAACTTCTCGGAATCACTTTTAAAACTCTCTAATTTACCATGTTTGGCCAAACTACTACTTTTTCAATTACAAAAGCATTTTTTAAGCTTGGCCAAACAGCACCTTAACTCTTGAGACTTTAGTTACCAATATTTTAAAGGATTATTTCAAGGGGTTAATCTAAATTATAGGAATCCTTTTTATATCTTACTCCCTCCATTCAACTTTTATCACCCCACTTCAATATAATACCCGTACATAAATTGGAGAAATAGGGTGATAATTGTTGAATGGAGGGAGTATATTTTATATCTATCTATATTATTAAAGTAAACTTTCTATCTATCTATATTTATCTACATTATTAAAGGAAGCTTTTTTTCGAGCGATTATAGAGACTCCAACTTTTACGAAATACTAAAGAGTTCTAAAAATTTGAATTTGCATTTAAATAATAGAGTTTGTAGAATTACGAAATACTAAAGTGCTAAAAATTTGAATTTGCATTTAAATAATAGAGTTTGTAGAATTGATGACTTCAAAGTTTGGATGATAACAGATAAATTTTATTTTAATAAATAAATAATGTATTAACAATAGCTGCGTTCATAAAAGTTTATTAGTGCTATTTGTATAGGACTGACACGCCTAGAATGTCGCAATAAAAGACGGCCAAATTAACAATTTATATACCACAAAGCATACTAATTAACACTAATTCTAAACTAGTAGAGTAGTAAGCAAGGGATCGAACCCAAGAGAAGGGGGGTTTTGCAATGGTGTAATCAATAGAGCAATTAGAACAATTGTAACAAACTAAACAACAAGTATGTAAAAAGGAGGGGTTTTGGTTTGGTTTTCAAGGACAAGTATGGAATTGAATATATTACAATATGTTACAAGATACCAACTCATGTCCATCCCACACTTAAATCTTCACTTTGTCCCCAAAGTGTGAGGTGAACACCCTAAACTCACTCAAGAGTGTGAGCTTGAGGCACCTCCATGTTCCGGAGGTCCTGTTAGTTATTTAGACCAAATTAATACTCATCTTATGATATTAAAATTGCAAATTAATTTAAAGTGGTCTAAATCTACATGCATGAAAATAAAAAGTATAAAAGATGGTTTTAAACCATCTTAAGACAAAAATTCCTTACATTGCTATAAGGCAAATATGGGCACTACAAAGGTCTCCTACCTTTATAGTTCTTGAGCTATTCAACTATGGATGATCCTCCAAGAACACCAATTACCAATATAGGTAATCTCCTTTGGTGGCACCCAAGATTAACCCAAAATACTACTAAAATTAATAACTAGTTAATAGTAGTAGTAACCTTGTAATTGTATATTTGATGTACTAATTAATATTATTACTTTGATAATATTATTAGTTAGTTTTTATATGTGTTTTAAGATGAAAATGATGAACAAAATAAGAAGAAAAGTTGGTCTTCAAAGAGGATGATGAAAACCGGTTTTGGCAACTAACAAAGACCAAGTTTTTTCTTCTAATTTTTCCAACTTATGAATGAGGTGAATATTGGTGTATTTATAGGTAAATGTGGGAGACAAATCATTGTGGAAAAACCATCTAAATAGACACATGTATGCCCTTATAAAAACCGAAACATGTGGATTACTTATGGTCCATTTCGGTTTTCGACATTTGCCCCACAAATGCTTATAAGTCTTATATTTAATTATCTTATATAATTAAATATTAATTTAATTATTTAACCCTTAAATAATATAAATTAACTACCAATGACTACTTAACTATTAAGTAATCATAAGACCATATTATCAACATACAATGTGTCAATATTAACTCATTTAGCTAATTTTACAACCTCTTGTAAAATATAATAGCTAATTGATTCTACCTCAAAACATATACACATATCGTATAAAATTAATTAATTAACAATTAATTAATAAATTCTAATCATTTATTATTTAAATATCTCATAATTAAATAATAAATCTCTTTGTCCCGAGTTCATAACCCGTCATCAAATAATACATTTATGTGACTAACTAAGAGTCAAATAATACAAGGAATTAATTATCTCGTATCTCATACAAACAATTAATTTATTCTATTTGGGCGTCATCCTATAGGTGTGACCTAAAGGGATCAGCTGATCACCGCCGTCACACGACAGTAATGTCAAACTCTAGTCAGCCAATCATTACCGATTAACGACGATCAGCTGACAAATAAATAAATAAATCCCTGATATTCCTTTTACGAGATTTAATATGTAAACGCACTTATTGTGGAGGACACTACTCCAACAATCTCCCACTTGTCTGACATAAGTGTGCGTTACCAATTCTCTTGTCCAATAATATCTCCCACTCAATGCAAGATGTCTTTCAGGTCGTTCTTGCACGTGATCATATCATAAAGTGGTTTCCTCGATCAAGAGAATGACTGTCTGACCGGATAATCTACTATAGATCTCATCCGAGCGTGGCCACGCATTCACAGTCATCTCTCCTCGAGTGGCCTTGAGATAAAATATGACTTAAAAGGACAATCCTGTTGACCTATTTTCTTCCTTCGATACAGATCAGAATGACCCAGTAAATGCTCATCGGCCTCCTTTTACGGTGCAAGCTAGAACAAAAACCAAAGCCACCGGAAAACCGTACCAACTCAGACAAATAGTCACCAGTCTAAAGAATTGACTCGGAGGAATAAATAGAAGTCCTCGCCACGACCTAGCAACAAAAGGACTCTATAAACGGTCACTGTCCGACAAATTGTCTCACAATATGCCTATGTAATCGACCAGTCATTACTATGACCATATGACAGTCGAACCTGTCATCTATCGCCTTACAATCTAGTCACTCCGAGACGTCACCTCATTAAGTAACTAGGGACAAAATACAATGTTAACCCAGTTCACTTAATAGGGTTCGACATTGTCTTTACAACCTATTTGGAGAAAACAAAGTATATAAATTCAGACAAAAACTGAATAAAACGATAAATGCAACTTATCATATATGAAATAATAAATACAATATTTTTATTATTACATATCATATAATTTACAACAGTTCTGGCAGTCGTCTCAACCCCATCGAAACTACATGACTATCATGTTTAGCTTGAGACAAAGGTTTGGTTAAAGGATCAGCGATGTTGTCATGTCTCTGACCTTACAAACTGTAATTTCTTTCCTTTCGATTAAATCTCTAATTACATGAAATTTCCTAAGTACATGTCTAGACTTGTTACTAGACTTGGGCTCTTTTGCTTGAAAAATAGCCCCACTGTTATCACAATACAAAGTGATAGGATCCTCGGCGGTCGGAACTACTTTCAGTCCCTCTAAAAATTGCCTAATCCAAACAGCTTCTTTTGCGGCTCGTGAGGTGCAATGTACTCACTTCCGTTGTAGAATCAGCAGTCACAGACTCCTTGAAACTTCTCCAGCAAACCGCTCCTCCGTTCAACAAAAAGACAAAACCAGCCTGGGATTTCAAATCATCTCTATCGGTTTGGAAACTGGCATCCGTATAACCTCTTATACGTAATTCAGATTCTCCTCCAAACACTAAGAATGAATCTTTAGTCCTTCTCAAGTACTTCAGAATATTCTTGACGGCTATCCAGTGACTCTCACCGGAGTTTTCGAAAACGACTCGTCATACTCAAAGCATACGAGACATCGTGACGAGAACACATCATAGCATACATGATCGATCCAATAGCGGAAGCATAGGGAATCGATTTCATGCGTTCAATATCCTTAGGCTCGTGAGGACACGTGACTTACTCAAAGTGATCCCACTGCCCATAGGTAGAAAACCTCTCTTGGAGTTTTTCATATTGAATCGGTCAAGAATCTTATCGATATAGGCTTCTTGACTCAATGCTAATATCCTTTTGGATCTATCCCTATAGATCCGGATACCCAAGATGCGCTGAGCTTCTCCCAAATCTTTCATTTAGAAGTGATTTCCCAACCACTTCTTAACAGAAGCAAGCATATCAACATCATTCCCAATGAGTAATATGTCGTCCACATAAAGAAGTAAGAAAACAACTTTACTCCCACTAAACTTCATGTATAAACATGGTTCCTCAACACTTCGAGAAAAACCATTCTGTTTAATAACATGATCAAAACGATGATTCCAACTCCTTGACGCTTGCTTAAGACCATAAATGGATCTCTTAAGTTTGCATACTTTATTAAGATTTTTAGGATCCACAAAACCCTCAGGTTGTGTCATGAACACTTCCTCTTCCAGAAACCCGTTCAGGAAAGCGGTTTTGACATCCATTTGCCATATCTCATAATCATGAAATGCAGCAATCGCTAACATTATCCGAACAGATCTAAGCATAGCAACTGGTGCAAAAGTTTCATCATAGTGTAAACCATGAACCTGAGTGAAACCTTTTGCAACCAATCTAGCTTTGTAGACATCTTTATGTCCATCCATGCCGATTTTAATCTTGAATATCCACTTACACTGAAGAGGTCGAACATCTTTAGGTAAGTCAACCAGGTCCCATACCTGATTATCGTACATGGAATCTATTTCGGAATGCATGGCTTCGAGCCATAGCTTAGAGTCAGAACTCATAATAGTTGCTTTATAGGTATTGGGTTCATCACTTTCTAAAAGTAAAACCTCATAGTCACCATCTTCCTCGATAATACCAAGGTATCTATCAGGCTGGCGACTAACCCTTTCTGACCTCCTAGGTTCAGAAGGAACAATAACTGATTCAGACGTAGAAGAAACATCTTCCTGTATTGTCATATCAGTTTGTGGCTCTTGAACTTCGTCAAGTTCAAATTTTCTCCCACTCTATCTTCTAGAAATAAACTCTTTTTCTAGAAAGACAACTTCACGAGCTACAAACACTTTGTTCTCGTTACTATTGTAGAAGTAATATCCACAAGTTTCCTTAGGGTAGCCTACAAAAATACACTTTTCAGAACGAGGTGCAAGCTTATCGTCAGACTTACTCTTGACATAAGCATCACAACCCCATACTTTCATGTATCGCAGATTCGGGACTTTCCCTTTCCATATCTCATATGGAGTTTTGTCAGTTGCTTTAGTGGGACTTTTATTAAGTGATTGTACAGCAAATAAAATGGCAAAACCCCAGAATGACTTAGGTAACTCTGTTTGACTCATCATCGATCGAACCATATCTAATAAAGTTCGATTCCTCCTTTCAGCCACACCATTTAATTGTGGTGTGCCAGGAGGAGTTAACTGAGATACAATACCGCAGTTTATAAGGTGATCTTTAAAGTCATTGCTTAAATATTCCCCACCACGATCTGATCGTAATGCTTTAATCTTCTTATTTAATTGGTTTTCTACTTCATTCTGAAACTCTTTGAACTTATCAAAAGCTTCACTTTTATACCTCATTAAGTAGATATACCCATATCTACTCATGTCATCGGTAAAAGTAATGAAATAGTCATAATTACCTCTAGCAGTGACTGTCATTGGGCCACAAACATCGGTATGTATTAAACCCAATAACTCACTAACTCGAGATCCTTTTCCTAGAAAAGGTGAACGAGTCATCTTGCCAAGAAGACAAGATTCGCATGTACCAAATGATTCGAAATCAAAAGGTTTAATTACACCAGTCGACACTAGTCTTTTAATGCGCTTCTCGTTAATGTGTCCTAAGCGACAATGCCATAAATAAGATTGATCGGGATCACTTGTTTTGAGTCTTTTATTATCTAAATGATAAACATCGTTGCAAGTATCTAGAATATAAATACCATTGATTGAAATAGCTTGACTATATACGATCCCATTAAGAGAAAAAGTGCAACACTTGTCTTTAATTACAAAGGAAAACCCTTCTGTGTCTAACACAGATACGGATATTATATTTCTAGATAACGTTGGTACAAAATAACAATTATTAAGATGTAACTCCAACCCCGAAGCTAAACTTAGTACATAAGTTCCTACAGAGACGGCAGCTACTTTAGACCCGTTTCCCATTCGGAGATCGACATCACCCTTATTTAGCTTTCTTATGCTTTTTAGGCCATGCAAATGATTACACAAGTGAGAACCACAACAAGTATATAATACCCAAGTTGTATTTGAAGCATAATTTATGTCTATCATAAAAGATTCAGTTGAGAAATTACATGTCGGCTTCACAATGCCAGCTTTTATGTCATCCAGGTACTTTGTACAATTACGTCTCCAATGTCCCTTGTTATTACAATAATTACAAGTATCTTTAAGAGGATTACCCTTTATAGATTTTTGCTTGGTAGAGCAATTCGCAATTGCTTTACCTTTGCCCTCCACCTGAACGGGCTTCTTACCTGCGTTCCTCTTAAACTGCTTCTTCCCCTTCACGTTAATCGCAAGCACATCTTTCCTCGTACTCCCACTCAATCCCATATCCTTCTCTGCTTGCACAAGCAGAGAATGGAGCTCATGTAAACTCTTTCTCATGTTTGTCATATTGTAATTTACTCTAAATTGGGTAAATCCCTTGACGTGCGAGAGAGAGTGGAGCACTCGGTCCACCGCAAGTTCGTCGGGGATCTTGCATCCCAACCCCTCTAAAGTTTCCACGTACTCAATCATTTTAAGTACGCGTGAACTTACAGGTTGATCATCTTTGAGGTTATCCTCAAAGAAACGAACAGCGGTGTCATACTGAATTATTCTCGGGGCTTGAGAAAACATAGTAGAAAGCCTCGAGAATACTTCATGTGCATCGCGAAACTTGACACATTGCCTTTGTAAAGCAGGATCCATTGAAAAAATCACAACATTTTTTATTGCAGCGGATTCCTTTTGATAATTTGAAAAAGCCTCCCTTACATCGGACCGGCCCTAGTACTAGGCGAAGGGGAGAGGGATCGACAAGGTAGCGTAATTTTCCATCACTGCAGCCTAATCGGTTGTTCCTCCCAATCTTTAAAATTACTACCGTCGGCTTTTAATACATATTTGTCCATAAAAGAACGTAGCCATGAATCTCTAGCTATGGTGGCGGTTTCACTAGTAGAAGTCATCGTGATTACTACAAAGGAAATAAAGGAAAGATTAACATTGATCGTCTAGAAATATTTAACTTGTGAAACTATTTAACAAGTTCCCATTTATATAATGATCTCCCACTGAATTATATAAATGATTCCAAGATCCAATTTTATATAAACTTGGGCACGGTGGACCGATTCAACCCATATTTATATAAATTTGGTGAGTCAACATTTTGACTGATTCTACTACTAGAACTCTTGGTTGACGGATTTTCTTAAAATCTATCTTTTAGCCCCAGAATAAATATGGGCACGGTGGACCGATTCAACCCATATTTATCCCGTTGAGTCCAACCAATTTTCACGCGTAATAACTTTTATTACCCTACTTACCCAATGTAAAAGAGTGTACCTCGGTGATCTGAACCTACCTCTAATGAAGAAGGGATTCATAGGTGCTATTATTTGGTAAGGCTTAATCTCAATTTTAAACAAATGTGAGAGATATTATCAATTTAATTGTCTATCACTTTTAAGTGAACAAAATTAGTGAATGCTAGACGATTAAATCGATAACAACAAAAAATAAAACATGTAGTGACGATTTGGCATGAATGCATAGAAGAATTAAAACAAACAAGTCCTAATATGGCCACCTAGTTAATCTAATTAACTAAAATTATTACACTTCGGAAACCAACTCCTTGGTCCCTTGAGTCTTCATAAATTGGCCTCCTTCTTTAGGATTTCGGAACGCCTTTCCGAAAACACCGTCTTCATGAAAACTCCGTCTTTAGAAGCTTCATCTAATTACTAATAATTAAATTACATAACAATACCCTATTATACAATTTGTAATAAAATTAAAATAAAACTATTAATTAATTACAAATTAGGCGATGCGAAATCACAATTAATTACAAAACAAGTCGATATTCCCTTACATTTCGGGAAATACCAACTTCTACCTATGGCCATATTAGGAAAAAATACATAATTCTAAAAAAACATTCATCTAAATAAATAATAAAATGCATTATGAAAAATGACATGCCAAATCGTCTAACTTACCAACAACGATCATTTGAGCTTGCTTTGACGGAATTTTTTACCAATAAAAAATTCATAATCAATTCTTAAAACACTTTTAAGACTTACTCATCATTCTAATCTGGTCTAATATCAAAATAATTATTCTCAACAATTATCTTGAATTTATATGGGAATTAAAAACACAATTGTGACAAAAAATGTGATAATAATTCAAAATTATCATACAAAAATTCCATTTATGATAAAACTTTATGGAAAAATTAATTTCAAAACCATGAATATTCTGGTCTTACACCAAAAATTCCATGCAAGTGAAAATTTTTGTTTTTGAAATTTATTTAAAACGATTTCACAATTTAATCGGTAAAGCGATAATTTTTACGATTTAATTCTAAATCAAACCATAAAAATTGAAATGACTTAAAATAAAATTTAGTATATTTTAGAACAATTTCCAGGAGCTAAAAATTCAGAAATTTCGAGCCCTAAAGTTAAATCAATATTTATTTACAAAATAACCATTATTTACCCATTTTAATCAAATAAAAATCAATAAACTACCTAAATTAATCACATTAACCTAAAGTATCTACTTATCTCATAAATAGAATATGCATGTAGTTATTTATAAATAAATATGCATAAAATTAATATGCAATCAATTTTAATTAACTCTGAATTAATTTTAATGCATTTTTACTCAATTTTATGCCAATTTAAGTTATAAAAAGTGGAAAAATTTAACAAAAATCAAATTTTCGTCCCATATCATCCTGAGACCAGATTATTTACATGCAAGACTATATTATGTGATAAAACTAAGTTTAGTAACATAATATCAATTTTATTAATTTATCTCATAAATTACTAAAATCGTCTTAAGACAACATGCATGTATTTAACAATGCTCTGATACCACTTGTTAGTTATTTAGACCAAATTAATACTCATCTTATGATATTAAAATTGCAAATTAATTTAAAGTGGTCTAAATCTACATACATGCAAATAAAAAGTATAAAAGATGGTTTTAAACCATCTTAAGACAAAAATTCCTTACATTGCTATAAGGCAAATATGGGCACTACAAAGGTCTCCTACCTTTATAGTTCTTGAGCTATTCAACTATGGATGATCCTCCAAGAACACCAATTACCAATATAGGTAATCTCCTTTGGTGGCACCCAAGATTAACCCAAAATACTACTAAAATTAATAACTAGTTAATAGTAGTAGTAACCTTGTAATTGTATATTTGATGTACTAATTAATATTATTACTTTGATAATATTATTAGTTAGTTTTTATATGTGTTTTAAGATGAAAATGATGAACAAAATAAGAAGAAAAGTTGGTCTTCAAAGAGGATGATGAAAACCGGTTTTGGCAACTAACAAAGACCAAGTTTTTTCTTCTAATTTTTCCAACTTATGAATGAGGTGAATATTGGTGTATTTATAGGTAAATGTGGGAGACAAATCATAGTGGAAAAACCATCTAAATAGACACATGTATGCCCTTATAAAAACCGAAACATGTGGACTACTTATGGTCCATTTCGGTTTTCGACATTTGCCCCACAAATGCTTATAAGTCTTATATTTAATTATCTTACATAATTAAATATTAATTTAATTATTTAACCCTTAAATAATATAAATTAACTACCAATGACTTCTTAACTATTAAGTAATCATAAGACCATATTATCAACATACAATGTGTCAATATTAACCCATTTAGCTAATTTTACAACCTCTTGTAAAATATAATAGCTAATTGATTCTACCTCAAAACATATATACATATCGTATAAAATTAATTAATTAACAATTAATTAATAAATTATAATCATTTATTATTTAAATATCTCATAATTAAATAATAAATCTCTTTGTCCCGAGTTCATAACCCGTCATCAAATAATACATTTATGTGACTAACTAAGAGTCAAATAATACAAGGAATTAATTATCTCGTATCTCATACAAACAATGAATTTATTCTATTTGGGCGTCATCCTATAGGTGTGACCTAAAGGGATCAGCTGATCACCGCCGTCACACGACAGTAATGTCAAACTCTAGTCAGCCAATCATTACCGATTAACGACGATCAGCTGACAAATAAATAAATAAATCCCTGATATTCCTTTTACGAGATTTAATATGTAAACGCACTTATTGTGGAGGACACTACTCAAACAGGTCCTCCTCTTCTTCTTAATTCTCTTCTTCTTCTAAATCTAGCCATTTCGGCCCTTGTTTCTTTAACCTTAGTCTCATCATACCCTTGGTATTGGGTGGGGAATTGTTGCATGTATTGAGCATTCATGGCCGCCACCATCTCAAAAGTTGCGTTTGAAGTATAACGCATCTCTTCCAAATCCTCTTGGTAGTGGTGGTAGCGGTTTTCGGCGATTCCCCATCGATCATTCTCCGTAAGTTGCATTTGAGAAAGGGTAGACTCAAGGTTTGTGACACGGTTTGTGATGTTGGATTGCCATGTTTGGAAGGCCGAGTAGTTTAATTGAGGATCCGTGAAAGGATATTGTTGTTGTTGTTCTTGTGGCATTTGGGGTGGAGTGAAATGGGGCTCATCAAACGGGGCATTAGGCATGGGTTCATCATATGGTGCATCATCATGTGGTATGTCACCAAAAGTCAAAGCCCCCCCACTTGTGGTTGCTCTCCACCCTCATCCTCATTTGGTTCAACTACTTGGGCTCTATCGACCCAAAGGTCCACAAACGCATCGTCTGGAGGCATATAGAAGTCTTGTGCACTCCCCCAATTCAAGGGTGAGTTAGGGGGACGGGGTAAGAACATGTAGTGCTTGTAGTTTTGCCCACCCATGCACCAAATTACCAAGGGGGTGATTTTGTCAACCACCTCAAGCATGTGTGCTTGCTTCAAGTAATGGAAGTCCATGAAACCACTACCATCAAGTTCATAAGCATTAGGTGGAATTGGTACACCCGTCTTTTCCACAATCAATTCAATCATGCCTTTAATGAAAATGGTCCCCTTTGGATCCTTTTGTAACTCAAGGCAACCGCTCACAAACAAGTCAACCCAATCCGGTATTCTCCTCCCTTCCGGGGTCATGGACCATAGGCATTGTATTTGTTGGTAGTTCATTTTTCTAGGTTCGGTCATGACCAAGAAGTTGGTGTTTATGTGGCGGCTTAGGAGGCGCAAAACCGGGTTGAGAATGGTGGTGTTCTTTGAGTTTCCATGTCTTACATCCCTCGTGATATCATTCCAAAAGGCACTCATCTTTTTTTGTCAAGGGTTTCTTTGATGGGGGCTTTGGTGATATGGAGGGCCTCTCTTACCTCATCATAAGTCAAGGTGTGGGTAAGGCGGCATGCCCGAAATTTGATCCCCGGGGTCTTGTCCCTTCCCAATTTCACTTTCTCCAAAGAAGAAAGAAACTCAAAGGTAACACCCCTTCGGGTGGGTGCGGCCAAGTTAGTGTAGGCCTCAAGTCCGACCTTTTCTAAGAGCATTCGGGCCATGGGAAGCATTCCCTACCCGATAAAAACGTTTTGGTCAAGGAATTTAGTTTGTGCTACGGTTGACACCGAAGCAAACTTCTTCCAATTTGTGAGGGCCTTGTCTCGGAGGCCCTCCTTACCCGAGTATTCATTCTCATCATAAGCCGAGGCTCTCTTGGGTCCTTTTGAGGAGGAAGCTTCGGTAGCTTTACTTTTGCCCATTGTATAACAATTATTTTTCAGAAAAACACAATTTTTGGAAATGATTTTTGGGTGAGGCAAAAGAACAAACATCTAATATGCACTACAAAAATGATGTGCTAATTAGTTATTTGTTAGAATTAAAACACCTCACAAGTTTAAAGATTGTTTAAGGACAAACTTGAACACAATTAAACAACCAAATTTCGATTTTGAAGCACACAAATTCGAAATTAAGGCAACTATGAATGACAAGGAGAAGAATAAGGTTTATACCTCCCTTTGATCCTTGTTTGTGTTGTTGGATGATGAATGCTAGTCAAGAACGCTTGAATTCGTCCCCTTAATCCAATTTGCAAACCCAAAAGTCTTCAAATCTTCAATCACTCGAAACCCTAAGTCGAAATTGTTGATGGCGTTGTGATTTTTTCTGCAATTACCTTGCCCAAATTGATGTTGGGTAATGAAAAGTGATGAAACTTGAATGTTAATTGCTTGAATTTGATGATTTGTGAAGGGTTTTAGGGAATGATTGAGTGGGTTAGGGTTAGGATGAGGAGAGAGGATGAGTGTTAAAAAGAATTGGGGAAGAACAATGAGGTATGTCGCGAAAAATTGAGCTGAAGTGGTATTATGCAGTTTTCTCGCACGGTGCGAGAATGGCTCTCAGAAAAGTCGCACGGCGCGACATTGCTGCTGGAAGTGACTTTTTTGTTGCTTAATTCTCCACGCTAGCCAATTCTTTTACACATCATTCTTCCTTCTTTTCTTCACATATGCCCTTGAGTTCGTATCCTATCACTAAAACACACATTAAACCATCCTAACATGCTAAAACATTAATGGAAATGCAAATGATTTAATTTATAATGCAAGAATTAAAGGATGCAATTAATTTAAACATGCAAAATGCAATAAAAACAATAAATTGCGGAATTTAAATATGCAAGAGAAGAAATATTTACAAACTTTTGCCGTTTATTTACCGTCGATGGCTCGACAAAGTTGCATCTTCATTAATTTGAGTAAATTGGATCAACAAGGTGGAGTGTTTCCACTTCACCCCACTTCAATTCCTTCATGGTAATGCTTAAGCCTTTGACCATTCACTTTCAAACTTTCCCGGATTTCAAGCATTTGATTTCGATTGCTCCATATGGAAAAACACAAACCACTTCATACGGTCCCATCCATCTAGACCTCAATTTCCCGGAGAAAAGTCAAAGCCGATTTTGAAAGAGTAAGACTTTCTCTCCCACTTGAAACACTCTTCTTGAAATCATGTTATCGTGCCATGCTCTTGTTCTTGCCTTGTAAATGGAAGCATTCTCATAAGCATCATTCCTAATTTCTTCCAATTCTTGAAGTTGAAGTTTCCTATGAAGACCCGCTTCACTCATTTGCAAATTGAACGACTTGATCGCCCAATAAGCTCTATGCTCAACCTCCACGGGTAGATGACACGGTTTCCCAAAAAGTAAGCGGTAAGGTGACATCCCGATTGGCGTTTTGTAAGCCGTGCGATAGGCCCACAAGGCATCATCCAACCTCAAGCTCCAATCCTTGCGGTCGGGATTCACCGTCTTCTCAAGGATAGCCTTAATCTTCTTATTAGAAACCTCGGCTTGACCGTTGGTTTGAGGGTGATAGTCGGTTGATACTTTATGAAGTAACCCATACTATTTGAGAAGAGCTCCTAATGGCTTTGTTGCAAAAGTGAGTTCCACGGTGGCTTATCAAGGATTTTGGGAAGCCAAACCGAGAAAAGATGTTGGTTTTGATGAATTCTCCAACTACCTTTGCATCATCGGTCTTGGTGGCTTTAGCCTCCACCCACTTGGAGACATAGTCCACCGCCAAAAGTATATAAATATTGCCACAAGATGCGGGAAATGGCCCCATGAAGTCAATACCCCACACATCAAATATTTCACAATAGATCATGGGTGTTTGTAGCATTTCTCCTCTTTTTGAAATGTTGCCAACTCTTTGGCATCTATCACATGTCTTCACCATAGCATGAGCATCTCGGAATAATGTGGGCCAAAAGAAACCGCTTTCCAAGACTTTTCTAGCCGTTTTCTTGGCTCCAAAATGCCCGCCACAAGCATATTCGTGACAAAATTTAAGAATTGGAATGATTTCGGTATCCGGGACACATCTCCTAATGACTTGATCGGCACAAAATTTCCAAAGGTATGGGTCATCCCACACATAGTATTTAGCATCACTCTTGATCTTATCCCGTTGGGAGCGAGAAAGACCCTTTGGAAACTCTTGTAAGACCAAAAAGTTGACTATATGGGCATACCATGGCTCAATGGAAGACAATGCTAGGAGTGTGTCATCCGGAAAGGAAGCTTGTATTGGTGATTCCAAGACTTCTTGAGGCTTCTCTTGCACAATTCTACTTAGGTGATCCGCCACCGTGTTAGTTGTGCCCTTCTTGTCTTTGAGTTCAACGTCAAACTCACTCAAAAGTAGTACCCATCACATCAAACGGGGCTTGGATTCTTTCTTATTCACCAAAAAAGGCGGCATGATCCGTGAAGATGATGACCTTGGCTCCAAGAATATAAGGTCGAAATTTCTCTAAAGCAAACACCACCGCAAGAAATTCTTTCTCGGTAGTTGTATAGTTTCTTTGAGCCTCATTCATCATTGTCGACGCATATTGAATAACATGAGATGCTCTTCCTACCCTTTGGCCAAGTACCGCGCCAAGGGCATAATTGCTTGTGTCTGACATTATCTCAAACGGTTCATTCCAATTGGGAGGTTGAATTATGGGTGCCGAAATAAGCTTCTCCTTGAGCATATCAAAAGCTTCTTTGCATTCTTCACTCATGATAAATTCACAATCCTTTTGAAGTAGCTTGTATAGAAGAGTGGCAATCTTGGAGAAATCCTTAATAAAACGCCGGTAGAACCCGACGTGACCTAGGAAAGATCTCACTTCACGCACATTAGTAGGATAAGGCAAGGTGAGAATGGTATCGACCTTGGCCTTATCAACCTCAATCCCCCTAGAGGAGACCACATGTCCCAATACTATTCCTTCATCAACCATGAAATGACACTTCTCATGGTTGAGAACGAGGTTGGTATCAATACATCTTTGTAAGACCCAAGTGAGATGACTCAAACAATCCTCAAAAGATTGGCCATGAACGGTAAAATCGTCCATGAATACTTCAATAAAGTCCTCAACATGATCCGAAAAGATACTCATCATGCACCTTTGGAACGTTCCCGGAGCATTACAAAGACCGAAAGGCATCTTTCTATAGGCAAACGTTCCAAAGGGACATGTGAAAGTTGTTTTTGTTTGGTCCTCGGGTGAAATTGGGATTTGAAAATAACCCGAGTAGCCATCCAAAAAGCAATAAAAAGCTTTTCCCGCTAACCTCTCCAACATTTGATCCATGAAGGGAAGCGGGAAGTGATCTTTTCGGGTCACGACATTGAGCCTACGGTAGTCGATGCATACCCGCCACCCATTTTGAACTCGAGTGGGGGTCAAAACACCTTCATGATTCTCGACTAATGTTAGCCCGGATTTCTTGGGGACAACTTGGGTTGGACTAACCCATTGACTATCGGAGATAGGATAGATCATACCTACATGAAGGAGTTTGATTACCTCTTTCTTCACAACATCCATCATTGGAGGGTTCAAACGCCTTTGTGGTTCTCGAACGGGCTTTGCTTCATCTTCAAGAAGAATCCGGTGCATGCATAAAGTGGGACTAATGCCCTTGATGTCGGCCATTGTCCACCCAATTGCTTCTTTGTGTTGCTTAAGAACTCGGATGAGAGCCTCTTCTTGCTCCTTAGTAAGCTTGCTTGAAATGATTACCGATAAAGTTTCTTCATCTCCTAGAAATGCATACTTCAAGTGGCTTGGTAAGGGCTTCAATTCAACAATAGGAGGCTTGACAATAGAGGGAACGGGTTTCTCCTTTGGTAGCTCTTCTAACACTTTGGAAGAAAGGAAGAAAAAATCCTGGACAGGAGGTTTCTCGCACGGTGCGAGTTCCGGCACTGGGAAACTCACACGGTGCGAGTTCCCTGTTGTTTTCCGGATTTCTTCCTTTTCTTCCCATTCTTCCATTGGGGGATTTTCCTCTAGGTCTTTGATTGTTTCCTACAAATTACAAGACAAAGCATACCCCATATCCTCTCCAACCAATCCATTAGTCAAAACAACATCTAATGCATCAACTTTACACAATTCATACACGGTTTGCACAATTGGTTCAAAAATTTCAAGAAATCACAAAGATGAAGTCTCGGTTGGGTATTTCATTTTCTCATATATGCTATACTCAATCTTTTCCCTTTCAAATTCCATTGTGAGGCGTCCACTAGATACATCAATCTTGGTGTTGGAAGTTCTCATGAAAGGCCTTCCCAACAAAATGGGAGTGGAGCCTTTCTCGGGTTCCTTTGCAATTACATAGAAGTCGGCGGGGAAAAGCATTTCCCCCACCTTCACCAAGATATCTTCCACAATTCCTTTAGGATAGATATTGGACCTATCGGCCAAACAAATGACCGTACGAGTCGGTTTCAAAGGCCCTAACTTGAGAGACTCATATAGGTAATTGGCCAAGACATTAATGGATGCACCTAAATCAAGCATAGCATGTTGACAATCCAAGTCACCAATTTTACAAGGGATGGTGAACATGTCCGGATCACTACATTTTTGTGGCAACCGTTTTTGAAAAATTCCCGACACATGTTCACTAGCCCTTACCTTTTTCATGCTTTTTGCCTTATTGGACCTCTTAATAGTGCACAACTCTTTCAAAAACTTTGCATGCTTAGGCACACTACTAAGAAGGTCAAGAAGTGGAATGTTTACCTCCACCTTACGAAAGATATCGTAAAGGTTTGAAGTCTTCTTGTCAATTATCCTTGTGTCATTCAAGACACTTGGAAATGGAGCTTGTGTAATACTCCGTATTTATGAGTCCTTGGGTACTCTATCGAGTAGGCCTTACTCTGTTGAGTAAGGGTGAGTTGCGTTTTAAAATAGTTTTTGACCTGTTGGGTACTCGATCGAGTAACTAGGATACTCGATCGAGTAAGAGGGCACTCGATCGAGTACCTTAGGTACTCGATCGAGTAGCCGGTTTACGGGGAGTTTTTCTCGGGTTTTGTTAATTATGCGATTAAGATATATAACCTTTTCCGTCATCATTCTAAACACTTTTTCAAAACCTAATTTACTGTCAAAGAGAGAAAGCAAGTACGTTCATCATCTTAATCGCATTGTTAGCAAATCCCGGAGTTTGGAAGGTCGGTTTTCATCGTTTGTTATACCGTTGAGATCTTTGCGTCGAGGGTAAGATCTATGTACCCTTTTTGTTGTCTTTCCTTTAAGTTGGTTAAACCCTAATATGGGATTTGGGGGTTTTTGAGTAGTTTGTGATTTGGTAGCGTTTGTATGTTGTATGATAGGAGGAGGTTTTGTAGAAGAAGCTTTTTGATACAGTTGTAGAGACCGTCTAATAATTGTGCTTTTCAGGTAGGATTTCCTACTCAGTATTAGTCCCATAATGGGATGATTGTTGATGTGTTGAGATTGATTGTTTGATATAGTAATTGTGTTGTGACGGCTGTGGTTGTGATTGTGATTGTTGTATCTGGTTCTCGAGATGCGTTCTCGGCTGAGTGGAGTCACTTGCGGGAGTGGCTTCACGCCCTAGTTTTGCCCTTCGTGGAACCCGCCACGGAAGGGGATGTGCACATTAATGAGCGGGGTTATCGCTCGGTATGATGAGCGGGGCTTAGGTGGGAACGGTGCGGTCCCGGCTTTGGCGTGGCTAGTCCGGTGGACGATCGGTGATTGAGATTGTTGGGATTGGTGTGGTTGTGTGTGTGTGTGACGGTTAAGTTGTCTGTTTATCTTATTGTTGATATATTGAGTTGTGTGATTAGTCTTGACCCGGTTGTTGTTTTGTAAAACTGCGGTGATCCATTCGGGGATGGTGAGCAGTAATTGAGCAGTTTGGGTTGAATCTTGGGATATTTGGGATGTGCCACCGTCGACGATAGAAGTCTTCATTTGTAGTCTTATTAGTTTTTATGACATTTCGGTATTTCAAAGAGAGTTGGTTTTGAGAACTTGTACCCGTATTTTGGGATTTGGTTTCAGTTGTACTTTTCACTAAAGTTATATTATTTAAAGTTGTTTCGTTATTGTCTTATGAATATCATGCCTCGGGTAACCGAGATGGTGGCATCCTTATACCTGAGTGGTCCTGGTAAGGCACTTGGAGTATTGGGGGTGTTACAAATGGTATCAGAGCGACGATCCTGAAACCTGTAACCAATGAATTTAATGAATATAGGGAGTCAATTAAAATGAACCCGGGGTAAAGGTTGTAGGAGCTAATGCAAAGGCTTGGGAGACGTCCTAATGTCGCGAACTCGCCCTACAATGTTGAACCGGTCACCATGGGATATGAGTCGGGATCGCTATGTGTTTATCTTGTGAATTGTGTATCTATATGGTGATGTGTGGCATGAATCGGTGGATGTATGTATGTGGAGATTGGGGAATGTGTAGAAAAGATGGTGATGATGTGATTTCGTAAGCTATTGATTGAAAGCATGATAGTTGGTTTACAATGTTGTTTTAAATTGTAGGAAAAGTATATGAGAATGATGAATGATGTGGTAGAAAAAGGAAGTAGTTCATATGTGATAATATGTGATGAATGATGATGTTGTAGGATGGATGATTCATAATGTGGCATAATAATAACATGTCCATAGGAATGTTGTGTCGTATACGTATATTTGGTTTGCATAAGGTTGCATGATAAGTTTATGTACTTGTCCACTATTGTTCATGTGTATATGTGGTAAGAAGTGTGTAGCTGTAATGAATGAATTGGTTGGAAGAGATTAAGTAAGTAATTGCATAAAAATATGAAATTCATGTGTGGAACATGTTTATGTGGGTAATGAATTTTAATAATATGGCAATGTTTGTAACATGTGAATAGGGGATTTTATGTTGTATATTATGTTATTGTGTACGTAAAGTTATAAAATAAAAGCATGTAGTAAATCGTGATTGACAAGTTAAATAATCTATGTGCATGATTAATGTTGTTGCTTGGCTTTTGAAAATAGTAACATATGATTATGAATACTGGTTTTATGAGTTTTGGACTGGTTTTGTTTGCTTGGTTGTTGTTTAAGTTGTTTGGAAGTAAAATCAAGTAGTTGTGTTTTTTTCGATTATAAAGAGGTTGTCTTTAAACTGTTATAACTTGAGATGCATAAATGATTTTGATGTGATTCCAATTGGAGGTGATAGCTTGTCCTTTTACAATTCTAACGATAGGTCACACGCCCAAAACGACCAAGTAATGAGTGAGTTATGACTGTTTTACGAAAACTGGACAGTGCTGAGAATTGAGGTACTCGATCGAGTAGCCTTGGTACTCGATCGAGTAAGGGGGAACTCGATCGAGTACGTTAGTTACTCGATCGAGTAGCCCTGGTGATTTGTTTTACGTGCTTATGATCTTTACCTACTCGATCGAGTAAGTCCCTTACTCGATCGAGTGGCTTCAGACTCGATCTAGTGACCCTGTTTTGGGTCATATGCTTATCTTTTGACATTCGTTGCATATTATGTTTAATTCAAAGTTGTTATTTTACTTCTTTATGCATTGTTTTACATGTAAGTTGGTCTTGATACGTAAGTTACCCAATCTTATGGGGTGGTGAGTGGCACCTTATGGTGAGTATGAGTTTGGTGGGAGGAGATGAGCTATATGTGGTTGTGCTGAGAAGTGGAAAAAGAAAAAGAATATTGATGAGCTGATTGAGGCATGGTGCAAGTTTTGGTGAGACGTGGTGAGTGATTTATTCGCGAAATTGAGTGATGTAAAAGTAAGTGAAAGTGGGTAAGGGATGATGTGGGTCTAAGGAGCGTGAGAATGAAAAGATTGAAAGGAAGGTTTGGATAGTGGCAACTTGAGATGTGTAAAGAATTATGGAGTGAGATGGTTAGGAGTCGTGTGGGTCAAGAATATATGTAGTGAAAGTTCGTTTCAAAGGGGTTGAGAAGAGTGGTATATAGTGAACTTTATGGAGGCATATTGCGAGGTGGATTTGTAGACAGTGAGTGAGTTTCGGAGATTTGGTTTATTAAGAGGTGAAACTACGTGTGATTTCTTTGGGCATTTAACGGCATGAAATGGAATTGTTTAAACAGTGAACGTTGTTTTTATGGATAGGTTAGTGACAAGTGTGAGCGATAGCATAATAAGAGAAGATCCATGGTAAGAAAGAGTGAGATGATATCGACATGAAATAATGGGATTTGAGCTTTAGCGGAATGAGAAGGTAACCGGAGCACTAAAGAATTAGATAGAAGTAATAGGGAGTTGAGCTATTAAATGGTATTGTTGAATGTGAAGAGAAAAGAAGAGTAAAAAGTAAGCTAAGGAAAATTTTCACCGGAGTTATGTGATATAAAGGTAAGGAATCATCGAAATGTGTGATATTATCATGAGGATGTTAGTTAATGGTTATATGGGAGCTTCAGGACAACATGATTAATAATGAGTTTCGAGGAATTAAGGGAGTAAGAGTTGGTGGAGTATTTACACGATATGAGATTTTTGGTGGAAAGTTAGATGACGATACAATTAAGATAGTATTGGGAATAATGTTGAGGTAATTTTGTTGATGGGTTTGGTGTTCTTTATTTCGGGATGTTAACCAAAGATAGGAGAAAAACCGTGTTGTTTTGATATGAGTGTAAGAGGTTTGGTATACGAGCAGTGGTGGTATTGTGGTGTTGTCACTAGTGGTTAAGGGTGATGATAGATAAGAAAGACAAGAGTCCTAGAGAGGTTGATTTTACAAAGGCCGGATTGATATGTATGGTTGTAAGGGAGTATAAGATGTGGTTATATGAGGCGAGCGCTAGTGGTTGAATATTAATGGTATGGCATGAGGTGATGGTTATGCGAATGGGAAAATATGTTATGAGGGGCATATGAGTTAAGCTCGGGCGACAGGTAACCTTTATCGAGTGGTAACTTACGTGATCAGGATTGACTAGTTGGATGTGATTATGGGTCTATGATGTGTATAAATGTTTGTGTGAAGTTCTGACCTCACGAGAAGCGGTATGGTGTGATAGTTATAAAGATGTTATATGAATGTTTGTGATATATGTAGGGTACGACAATCTGATGGAATGAGGCTAAAAAAAAAGTAATAATTTGATTGATTTGGCATGGCTAGTTATAATTTTGTGTGTATTGATAACACATGCGTATTCCGTGAAATGGTAGAGATGATGTTCATGAGGTGCTTATCTGTTTATCCATATAATATGTTGCGTTGTGATTTAATAAAGTGGATTTGAGTAAGTTTTTCTTGTCGAGAAGTTATCTTTGAGTCGGTGTTTATGGGTTTGAGTAAGTTGTGATGTCTATCGGTGCGGTTGTGGTGCCTCGGGTGGTGATCTGGGCACGGTACTTCGTGTTGTGATGCGGGTATTTGCGCCAAGATTGCGGTGCGGTTGTTGGTGACGGTGTTGTGATGCCGTCACCGGTTGTGGTGGAGTAGGCGGGATGATTATGATACGAGTTTTGAAAGTGCATACCCGATTATACATAGATTGTTGTTTTGTTTTTGTTGTTCTTTGTGAGTTTTGGTTGAACATGTACTTTGGTGTTTTGTTTGTTGATGTTTCTTACCGTTTCAACTTGGGTGTGAGGGTAGAGTATGATATGGGAGAAAGTTGTGTATGTTTTGTTGTTGTGATGGTATAGTGATTTTTTGTTGATAGGGCACAGTTGTAAGAGGTTGTACATAACTTTTGACCTTGTTGTAGATGAGACATCGGTGCACATAGTCATGGCAAGTGATTCGTAGAACATGTGTGGTAATGATCGAAAGTCGCAGGTGGTTTTAATCTTTTGTTGGGTCAGCGAGGGAAGGGTGTTTGGATTTAGTGTCTTGTTAAGTCATGTATGAGTTTTGCAGTGATGAAAGAAAAGAACTTGAGTATCTTGTGTGAGTGTACGTAACACGTGTGGATCGTGAGTTATGCTTTTGGCGATAGAAGTTTTATATAGTCTATATAGAGAGGTATGTCATGTTGCGGTAATGTGGAAGAGTTGGAGTATTGGTTATGCTAAGGGTTTTGCGGTATTAGTTAGATGGAGTGCAGAGTGAATTGAAGTATGAGAACTGTTTAAGTAAGAAAGCCTTGGAAATAGGAACGGTTATAGAAATGAGGTTATAGGCGGTTATCTTTGACATGTGGTGGTGATGAGGATGATGAGATGATTTAACTAAGCATTTAGTATTAGTGAGTTACGAGGACGTAACATTTGTCTTAAGAGGAGTAGGATGCGATAAAAGTGAGTTTCATGGTTGTGCATGTTGTAAAATAATTGGAAGTAGAGTGTTAGCATAGCGTACGTAAAGGAGGGATTTGTTTTGTGGTTGATGTTGTTAAAAGGCCATGGCCGTGCTTGTAGTAGTGTGATGTTTAGGAGTTCGAGAGTTTTGATAGTGGCATGATGATGTTTATGAGTGTAAGTAAACTTCGAGGACGAAGTTCCTTTTAAGGGTGGTAGAATGTAACATTCCGTTTGATGTTAGGGGTATTTTGATATTGGATTGGCTCTGGATGATGTATTACGGAGCTAGTTGGTAGTGTATGGAGTTAGTGTTGAGAGAGATATAATGGAGTCGATACGATATCGTGAGCCATGTTGTGGAGGTAGGAATAGTTAGTGGAGTTGGTGTTACGAGTTCATGTTTGAGTTGGAGTTTTGTTTTGAGTTCTTAGTCACGTTGTTGTGTCTTGATCGAGTTAGTATATTTGTTTTTGAGTATGGGTTGAACTTCGGGGACGAAGTTCTTTTTAAGGAGGGAAGACTGTAATACTCCGTATTTATGAGTCCTTCGGTACTCTATCGAGTAGGCCTTACTCTGTCGAGTAAGGGTGAGTTGCGTTTTAATATAGTTTCTGACCTGTTGGGTACTCGATCGAGTAACTAGGATACTCGATCGAGTAAGGGGGCACTCGATCGAGTACCTTAGGTACTCAATCGAGTAGCCGGTTTACGGGGAGTTTTTCTCGGGTTTTGTTAATTATGCGATTAAGATATATAACCTTTTCCGTCATCATTCTAAACACTTTTTCAAAACCTAATTTACTGTCAAAGAGAGAAAGCAAGTACGTTCATCATCTGAATCGCATTGTTAGCAAATCCCGGAGTTTGGAAGGTCGGTTTTCATCGTTTGTTATACCGTTGAGATCCTTGCGTCGAGGGTAAGATCTATGTACCCTTTTTGTTGTCTTTCCTTTAAGTTGGTTAAACCCTAATATGGGATTTGGGGGTTTTTGAGTAGTTTGTGATTTGGTAGCGTTTGTATGTTGTATGATAGGAGGAGGTTTTGTAGAAGAAGCTTTTTTATACAGCTGTAGAGACCGTCTGATAATTGTGCTTTCCAGGTAGGATTTCCTACTCAGTATTAGTCCCATAATGGGATGATTGTTGATGTGTTGAGATTGATTGTTTGATATAGTAATTGTGTTGTGACGGCTGTGGTTGTGATTGTGATTGTTGTATCTGGTTCTTGAGATGCGTTCTCGGCTGAGTGGAGTCACTTGCGGGAGTGGCTTCACGCCCTAGTTTCGCCCTTCGTGGAACCCGCCACGGAAGGGGATGTGCACATTAATGAGCAGGGTTATCGCTCGGTATGATGAGCGGGGCTTAGGTGGGAACGGCTGCGGTCCCCCACTAGCAGGGCTGGTCTAGTGGACAGTCGGTGATTGAGATTGTTGGGATTGGTGTGGTTGTGTGTGTGTGTGACGGTTAAGCTGTCTGTTTATCTTATTGTTGATATATTGAGTTGTGTGATTAGTACTGCGACCCGGTTGTTGTTTTGTAAAACTGCGGTGATCCATTCGGGGATGGTGAGCAGTAATTGAGCAGGTTTGGGTTGAGTACTGGGATAGCTGGGATGTGCCACCGTCTGACGATAGAAGTCTTCCGTTGTAGTCTTATTAGTTTTTATGACATTTCAGTATTTCAGTAGACAGTTGGTTTTGAGAACTTGTACCCGTATTTTGGGATTTGGTTTCAGTTGTACTTTTCACTAAAGTTATATTATTTAAAGTTGTTTCGTTATTGTCTTATGAATATCATGCCTCGGGTAACCGAGATGGTGGCATCCTTATACCTGAGTGGTCCTGGTAAGGCACTTGGAGTATTGGGGGTGTTACAGCTTGTGGCTCGTATTCCGGAAGCGGTTCATTGACTCTCACTTATTGAGGTGTAGATGCTTCCCCATGTTCCACTACCACTTCAATTTCATCTTCAACTACATCCTCCACTTCATGAACAATAGGAAGTGGTCTTGTTTTCTTAGGAGCCTTGGGTGTCTCTACCAACTCTCTACCATTCCTCAAAGAGACCGCTTTTGCTTGTTCTTTGGTGGGTGGAGGAATGGTGTGAGAAGGGAGGCTCCCTCCTTGAGTAGGTTGAGAATTGAGTGTATTTAGGATTTGACCAACTTGGGTCTCAAGGTTAACAAACCTAGAGTCAGTGAGTCGGTTTTGTTGAAGCACGACGGTTTGAAATTCCTTGGTGTTGTTTAGCAAGGCTTGGCTTTCTTTTTGCATTGCCACTTGATTCATAGCAAGTGTCTTCATCATCCCTTCCAAGGAATTTTGTGATTGGCTTTGATTTTGATTTGGCTTTTGAAATGATGAATTTGAGGATCCCTTTTGGTTTTGATTTTGGTTCCCCCCCCAACCCATATTTGGGTGAGATTTCCACCCTTCATTGTAAGTGTTGGAGTAGGGGTCAAACTTCCTAAACCCAATAGCCTTCACCGCTTCAATTGCCTCCTCCGTTTGCAAAGATGGACACCCATCGGTGGGATGCGTTGGATCATTACAAAGACCACAAAACTTCACATGAGAAGTACTCCCACTTCCTTTTGTAAGTTCCTTGACCAAATTGGTAAGAAAATCAACTTTCTCCTCCATATGGTTGGAGCTTTGCCTTGAAGAAGATGTCCCACTTGTCTTCCTAATTCTCCTCCCAAAATTCCTAGAGCTTCCTACCAATCTTTCAATCAACTCATTTGCTTCTTGGACCGACATATATTCAATCCCTCCTTGGGTAGCGGCTTTAATCATCCTAGCATCATCCTCAAGTAGACCACCACAAAAGTTCAAGAGAAGGTCGTGGTCGGTATACTCATGGTATGGGCAACTAGCAAGAAGTTGTTTAAACCTCTCCCAATACTCATAAAAGTTCTCCCCATCCATTTGTTCAACATTACTTATTTATTTCTTCAATTGAGATGAGAGACTAGCGGGAAAATACTTTTCTAAGAAAGCCCTCTTCATTTGATTCCAAGTGGTGATGCTCCTGGTAGGAAGATAATAAAGCCAATCGTTTGCCGCGTCCTTGAGTGAAAAAGGGAAGGCCCTTAGTTGAAGTTGCTCATTGGTAACCCCATTAGGCTTCATGCTTGAGCACACCACATGAAATTTGTTTAGATGCTTGTTGGGATCTTCCGTGCTAAGTCCATGGAATTGGGGCAATTGGTGAATGAGCCCGGACTTTAATTCAAAGGTGGCATTTTCCGCCAAGGCCGGAAAGGAGATACACAAGGGTACTTGTGTGAGATCCGGGGCGGTAAGTTCTTTAATGGTTCTATGCCTTGGTGGGTTCTCTCTCTCACCATTTCCGTGTGGATGTTCGTCCTCACGATCACCCATGATGATTCTTATGGGTATGGGTTCGGGTTCAAAGGAAAGGGTGTTCTCTTCCTCTTGGTCTTGTTGAGTCACGGGGTTAACTTCTTCAATAACCGGGGTGTCTCTTCTTCAGCGGTTATTCAATAAGAGCTCATCAAAGTTTATTTGTATATATATAATTATAAATGCTTCTCATAACTATTACACCTCTTCGTAAATTTCCCTTCCCCCTTCTCCTCAACAACACAATTGTCTTCATTATAGCTTTTCTAATACAGTATTATTTACGGTTTAATTGTAACAATTTGTTATTATTTTTTTTTTAAATTTGTTGATTATATGTGATATGATAAGAATTCATGCAGTTTCCTTTACCTCTTAGATGTAGCTTTTCTTTTTCATTCGTATTGACTTATGATTTTATTTTCTCTACAGATGATTCACGCCATTAGTATGGTTTTCAGTGAAGATTACAAAAATTTGGCTAATAACGAAGATTGTATAATAGTATGGTGCAATGACGTGCAATCAAAGGTAAAACTTATATTTAGTTTAATATGCCTTTGATGGGTTTAAACATGCATATTAAGGAATTCTTTTACTTTTTGTTCGATATTTTTAGCGTACATTAAGTATTTGATTTGTAAAAATGAGAATAGTAAGCTTATGGTTAATCTTATACAAATCTAGCCCTATATATATTTTGGATCTTGGCTTTACCTTGTATGCAATATCTATCTAACCATTAGACTATTAGTTTAATATGTCCATCATGTCAAATTTTAATACTGATGGTGTGTCATATTTGATGTTTGACAACTATTTCCTATTCTCATGTGCAAATTTATGACGTTTTATACATTAAAAATCTCATTATATAAATGGGTCTAATATTAGATAGTCTATGATGAAAAGAGAGTGGTTAGATTTATTAACGTAAATCTTATATACAAATAATATTAGGAACGATCTCCATTTCTCTAACAAATGAAAGCGATATTGCTTATCACAGCTTTATTCACGCATACGAAGATTAGATGATGAGCTCCAAATCGAAAGGCGGAAGCAAGTGATACTCCATGGTGTCATGACTCATACTCTGATTCCAACTTCGGATCATGAACAAACTCCGTAAAATAAATACGGAGTACTCTCTTATTTTATTTTTGTTATCAACAATTATGTAGTCCTTTATTAGGAAAACAATCATTCAGTCGTACAAAGTGCTCATAATACTTAACTGATCATAAAAAATTCAACACACAGACATTACTAATTAACATTATACGGAGTATATGATTAGTAAAGGGGAAGTTTTTATTGGGAGAATGGTCAAGAGATTTGATTCAATTTCCCTATAATGATAAAAGAGTTTTAATCCAACTCGAAAATGTATACACTAACTTCAGTACTATGAGTATATGATAGACAATCTATTTTTCCATTTAAAGGAGTGTTATTACGGAGAACTTCATAATATATTAATAGATAAGAGTACTTTGAATAGTTTACATTAATATACCAATTCACATGATACTTTAGTTGTTCTAATTATCTGACTATCTCAACTTTTTTTTTAGTATGGGATACAATAATACAGATAATCAAAATAGGATTTATCAAATGTGTTGTGTCGTTATGACAATTGTGTAAGAGGTCACCATATAGAAATTATATTTATCTATACCTATCTTATATATATCTACCTATTTATTTTATACATATAAAATCAACTTTTTTTCGAGCGAGTACAAAGAGTTCAGCTTTACTAAAATACTTTCGAGCGAATTACCAGTCCAACTAAAAAATCTCTGGGGTACTATACATCATAAAATTTCCCTAAAAAAACCCTTTTTCTCATGATATAATTTAGAGTTTGGCCTTAAAGAAAATTTAAATAAGACGATATTACTTCTAGGCCTATGCATCGCACAGGCATTAAATCTAGTTATTAAAGGAAGCGAAACTTTTTTCGAGTGATTACAGAGAGTCCAAATTTTCAGAATTACCTAAATTATTTTTTTAATAAAAATATCTTTAACTAATATCCAAAGATGTAGGTTCGATAAAAAAAAAAAAAAAAAAAAATTGTGTTTACGACAAATAAATTGTTTGTTAGATCTTTAATTTCAATATATCTACTCATCGATTTTTTTTTTGTATTTTTTTCAGGTGCTACGCTGTTCTGATCTAATTGTATTTTCGTACCAATTAAATAGAGGTAAATTATAAGATTTGCTTTATATGGATCCATAAATTTTGCCCCGTCTCATATACATAATACAAAAAAATTATGCTCATGCATTTGATTTCGTATTTTTATGAACTTTCAAGAAGAAATGAAGGGTAGTTATTCAAAGATCGTATTTTTTACTGTCAGGAGATTCATAACGATGACATTAACGGTAAGTCGGTGACTATACCCTTTACTAAGCACATACTCCTTCCCAGTCACTATATTGTTCCCATTTGATATGGGCACAATACTTAAGGAAAAGTATTAAAATAGGAGTAAAAGAGTTGTGTGGGGTTGGTGATAGGAGAGAGGGATGAATTATTAGTAGTTAAATAAAGAATTATGGGGCCAAAACATAAAGGAAAGTAATAAAATAGGAGTAAAAGAGTTGTGTGGAGTTTGGTGATAGGAGAGAGGAATGGATAAAATAAGAGTAAAAGTTTCTAAAAATAGAAAGGGGAACATTAGTTGAATAATCCGTTTCGGGAAAGAGGGAACATTATAGTGACTGGAAGGGAGTATTTTATATTACGGACATACTCCGTATAAGTTAGTTATAACCGTGTCGCTATTATTTATTTTTTATGGCTCGCTTGGAATGAGAGTAATTATTAAGGGAGTAATAGAGGCTAAAATAAGAAGAAATGGAAGGAGATTGGTGATTTGTGGTGGTTGTGGAAGGTGGAAAAAGATGGTGAGGGAGGAATTATTACCTTCATATGGAGGTAATGCATTACTTGAGGGGGTAGATGAGTAATTATTACCCCTTAATGGATAGACTATTACACTATCTTCCTCCATTTCTATCTCCAACCTCCATCACTTTCCTCCATTTTCTAGTGTGTATAAATAAATGCTCTTGCATGTTTACTGGAGTACAAGGCATTCAGTTGGACAACAATGAACATTGATTGTATTGTAGTTTATATTACTTTGTTTAGTTTTTGTCTCAATAAACAACATGCATGTCAACTATATCTAATGCCACATAATGATATTGTTATATATTTATCTTAGGAGTAATATTTATTGATTGATACAAAATTATACGGTATAAATCGATCTGGTTTATTAATGATTACGATGATGCTAACGACAATATACGGTCGAGATTAGATTTTCAATTATAACTCCTTTATTATTTGATGCTTATCCTTTACTAATTGATTTTGTTTTCAACTTGAATTGTTGGACATTGAGACATGACTAAATCTCCGTCTATGTATTACTCCGTACTTACTAAGCATAAAATTTTGAACATTAATCTAATTTTTACCCTACTGAATTTCTTTGTAACAATTTGTTATACCCCGTGTGTATGAAAATTTGAGGACCAAATAACACTGATTGCATTGTTATGTTTATGGATGCGACTTTTTATTTTTTTCATACTCCGTATACCAATAACAAGTTTTTATTCGAATAGGAATTTGGAGATTTTTGGATGAGTTACTTCATGATAAAGTGGGGATAATCGGAGATGAAAAGTATTCACCAATGAGGATATTTTTTTCCTATCTCATGCTACTCTTACCTTGGCACATCAAATAAATAAATATACCATATATATGTTCAGATGTTCAACAAGGAACGAGCATGAAATATGAGATGATGAAAAAAATGGAATAGAGGACCTTCATTAAATATTTTCTTAACATCATGGGTTAATGTCAGATGGAAGAGTTTCGGACTCTTTTGTAAGCTTTAAATTTTCGCATATACGGAGTATAATTGTGATAGATTTTGAATTAGCTTTGTATTAAGGGTAATGCTAAATACAACTCAGTGGGTTGTATTTAAGCATTAAATACCTTCTAATTTGGGTATTAATTTAGGAATTAAGAACTAAATTACACATTAACCAATACAATTAATGCATATATTAAGAATTTATTTCCTCTTTAGATTTCTTAAATACAACCCACTGGGTTGTATTTATCATTACCCTTGTATTAATTAGGTATTAACCTTTGTGTTTTAGTCAACTTATTATTACAACTGAAAGACACCTCTTACCATTAGACTTCCCTCTACGCAGTGGTGGAGCTAGGGGGGTAGCAGAGGCGATCGCTCCCCCTGACGGATGAAATTTTCGAAATTTTTAGTTAAATTTCCGAATTTTTTTCGAATGTATCTTATGAAATTAGTCGTTCGCCCCACCTCTCCCCTAAAATTTTTCGCCTCCTAAGTTCAAATCCTGGCTCCGCGACGGCCTCCACGGCTCCACATCTCTATGATATTCTACGAAATGAAAATAAGAGAGAAATAGACAAATAAAAAAAGTAAAACATCTTTGAGAATTTGTAGTTTTAAATAATGTGGAATATTATAGAGATGTGGAGGAGTAGTAGTTTAGAACTTTGCTATTTTTCAAAGTTTTATTACTATTAACAGTCGTATTTGACATAATCTAATTGTAATCACAATCGTATTTGACATTCTACGTAATTTATTAGTTCCCACATGAATCCATGAGCTAGAATGAATCAGAATTGGTGTTTGCTTTGATTGTTATGCAATCATTGATCAACGAGGAGTATGATGGATAAATTTTGATAATATTGTTGGATCTTATTGTCTTGGTCATCTGTATACTCCCTCCTATTCACCATTTTCTTCCCTATTTCCTTATTTGGATGATTCGGGTTTTCTTCCCTATTTCCTTTTTTGGGTTGATTTGTGTGGTCCAAATTAAATTACATGTGGGGGTAGTGTGTTTTGTGTGGTCCAAAATCGGTTTCTTATTCCTTGTGCAAAAAAAAAAGGGGAAGAATATAGTGAATAGGAGGGAGTACGTTGTAACTGATCTACTTCAAAGCATGCCATAGAACAGTTTTTGTAAGCTAACATTTTATAAGAAAAAAATTATGCGATATTACTATATTTTGGATTTAAGTAATTGTGTATGTCCCTGATTCTATGATGTATCTACTTAGTAGACAACACACATATTAAAATAAAGTAAGAATAAAGTTTAAGGTAAATATCATTAGATTATTAGAGTTCACAATCAGTTTTTTATTTTTCAGTTAAATATTTAATGTCAAGCTTTCTTTTTATATTACACAATTGTTACTACATTACCAATAGGCCCGTGCATCGCACGGGCATTAAATCTAGTATATATATAAAACTGGGTTGAGAAAGTGTGGATGTGACACGTGTCATTGAAAAAAAAAAAAATTGAAGTTACAAACTTTCATACGCTGGTCATGGATAATAAAATCTTAAAAAAAATTTAAGAGTTCAAATTCCAAACTTTCGTACACCGTTTAAGAGTCCTTCAATAAGGAGTATCATAGGATTTTGTATGAGCCAATAAAAACAAAGTTAGGTGTGAAAGAATATCTATATACTAATATATACAATGTTTCTAATATATGTTTAAGAGTCCTCCTTAAATGCACATTGTAAATGTAAACAACCAAAACTCATACTGATACATTGTTTCTAAGATTTTTATCCATATAAATTCATCAGCCCTGTTCGGGGTTTGTCCCATTCTTCTCCACACCAAAATAAATAAATTCATCAGCCCAAATGTTCCCTTCATCACACAGGTTTACAATCTCATACAAATCTTTCTCTCCATCGTGCATCCAAAATCATTGCACATCCGCACACCATCATCACCATGTCGAACAAAAAGTAAGATATTCATATAAAAATATAAAATCTTAGAAAACCTGCATCAATACCCAACAAAAAGATTTTTTGTCAAACAAAATGATTTTCTCTCAGTGAGAATTGAAAGAAACTTATTTAACATGGTTGGATATGTGTTTTTTTAAAGTAAGAAACTATTTTTAACATTTTACATGTCTTTGTAGGCGTGTAATATAGCTTCTAAAACTGAAAAGTACTCTCCAATTGAGAGTTTAACTACCAACAAGGTTGATTGGAAGATCAAAGCTTGCGTTTCTGAATTGTGGACAGTTGTCAATGCAAACAAGAAGAACGAACTAATAAGCATTGAAATGGTTCTTATTGATGAGAATGTACGTATCCATATTACATAAAACACTATTAATGAATTTCAGTGAATAATTGACTCTTATGTTCTCTTGATTTCAGAATGTATACATTCACGCCATCGTCAAATCCAACATAGCAAATTCTTTTTTAGGGTACTCAACGAAGGAAGTGTTTACATGATAAAGTATGGACTATGAGCATGTAATCTCAACGAATATTCATATTAAGAACGAGATGTTCATTTTTTAGTATTTAAATTATCATGTTTGTTTCTTTTTTTGAGTAATAAGGAAGAGAAGGACCTATACTATCACCGTTTTTTCAGTTAAGGACCCGAACCATTAAAAGGTACAGTTACGGACCTCAAGTCAACTTTTCCGTTATCTGAGTTATCATTACTACTCTATCATTATTAGTCTTCTTTGTTCTTGAAGCTATGTCATCATATCATATAGAGTAACTCTTTAATACCGTAGTTACCTTTGGTATGATCAGCGTTGATTCAACCTCAAACTAATTTTCTAAAAACAAAAAGCTTTCCTACAAGTGCAAACATGAATAGATTCAAGTATCTAATATCGAATTTTTTAATTACAATCTGACAAATTGGTTATTCAGTTCGAGTTTGAGCCTTTGTCCGACTATTTTCTGGTTATGTCATTTTACGGTCTATGGCAATCAAGTGTGTTTTTGTCAGGTATCTCGAGTCCGTCATTTACAAGTTGGGTCAATCGGGTGTTTTTGGTGAGTAGTTCCAGTCATAATTATAAAGGATTTAGTTTCAAATAAGTCCTTTAAGGCGATTTCTGGTAGTCTCATTTTGGATGGCTTTGTTCTCGGGTATTGGGGTAGATTTGAGATGTACTTATTCGGTCCAAGTTGGGTCTGAATTTGGTTAATAAGGTCATACCAAAATGGGGCTGCACCAAACATTGCTGGTCGTATTTTGTTGTAAGTGAATGCAAAAAGACCCGGAGTCAATAGAGCGACCCACCAAATTAATAAGAGAAAGAAGAGAACAGTCAACTAAGAACAAGCAAGTATAGTATACGGAGTGATAGGAGAGCGAGTACGGAGCAGGGCAGCAGGCTGTTTGATGCGTGTCTAATATATGATGTTTTGCACCTCATTTCACACGCATTTCAGAGCTCAATTGAGTGGTTTATGCTACTATTTCCCTTGTTTCGTGTATTTCTTCCTTTTCGTGTGATTTTGTAGGAATGTGAAGAATATGGCGGAAAATGGACCAAATCTATCCCTAAGTACTTAGCATTGCATTTGCCATGAAGTATTGACTCGAGGAATGAGCTTGGTGCGCGTTTCAAGGCCTAAAGATAGCAAAAGCAAGGGTGCGTACGAGTTTAACAAGCAAAGAAGCATTTCACGATATTGCAGCCTCATTCAGATGGCTATATCTCGAGTTCTAGAGCAGATAATCAAGTTATTCTAATTGGAGGTGAAATCTTATCCTCTTAGCTTTCCAACGCCGCGTAGAACGCCTTATTTGACCAAGTAACGAAGAAATGGCAGCTGTTTTAAGATCGGTGCGCGCTGCAGGAATCGTCAGAATGCAATTCTGTACTGCACCTTTGGTCGATCGTCAGAATGCAATTCTCAAATTTAATTTTTTTATGTTTAAGTACAATGTTTTAAAATAAAATACATACAATTTTAATTAAAACTAATAAGTGATAGTTAATTATGCATGATCAAGGTTTTATAAATAAATTTGTGACGGATCAAATATCATATTATCTAAAATAAAATTTATTCGAATATAACTTTATACAATTTAATAGTGTGCGATATTTATGCATCAAACATATATGTTCCAAACTCATCTTATTCAAATCTTTTGATTGTGTCTTGCATGTGTTATGTGTCAAACATACATATAAGAAATTTGCACCTTTTTTTAGCAACTATATATGTAACACCCCCTCATACCAAGGTGCCTTACCAGGACCACCCTACCATGGAAGTGTGTTACCATCTCGGTTGCCCCGAGGTTAGTACATATCAAAAGCGTCTGAACTGAGCACATTTATTAAAATACCATAAAGTTTACATCAAACCAAAATCCAAAACTGAATCAATAAAACAACTCCAATGTCTGACAACTAATGAAATCAAGACTAAGACTCGGACGGTGATGCGACGACTGGTGATGACAACGCTCCCATGACTGCCCCAAGCTCACCACTAGCCATACCTGTCAAGCCTGCTCACCATCCCCGAATGGATCACCGCAGATTCCACAAACAACAACGGGGTCAGTATTACTCAATCAATATAAGACAAACAAATGAGGTAACCAACTGATCATCCTCCAACCCCAGTCTCTCGATCTCACACAGTAACCGACTACACACCGAAGTGTGTAGCCTTTCCAGATTACCCATCGCAACAGGTAATCCTCGCCGCCAGTGGGTGATCGCAGCCGATCCCACCTAGTCCAGCTCATCATTGAGCGACTATATATCACTGTCCCTTAATGTGCACATCCCCTCCCGTGGCGGGTTCCACGGAGGGCGAACTAGGTTGTGAAGCCACTCCCGCAAGTGACTCCACCACAATCACAAACACACAGCATCACAGCTGTCACAACATCTCCACCCCAACACCGTCACAACAACACCCATACTCCGATGATCAGCAGATAACAATAATTACAAAACAATCATGTCTTAAACAATGAACAGTAAACTGAGTAGGGAAAACCCTACCTTAGCAATCAACAGTAGAACGGAAACCGAACAATCAGAAAGGCTCCTCTATGAAGTCTTCTCCTATACAATAACCACATAACACAATTACACATTGCACGATCCCCCATATTTCCCAATTCCATATATACAGTAACCCCAAAAGAATACAAATGACATGGAGATGAAACTTACCAACAGTAGAATAAGAGATTATACGTAAGGACCACGACGATTGCACACACCACGAGATTAGGGGATGATTAGGGAGTGATTAGGGAGTGATTAGAGTAATCGTAAAATGATTAGGGTTGGAAATGATGTTTTAGAAACTGACGTTGAATATAAAATAACCCTAAACATTCCCTAATCAAACCGGTAAAATAACACTCGCCAGACCGGATACTCGGTCGAGTAAAGCTATACTCGGCCGAGTATCCTCTACTCGGTCGAGTACTCTCCATACTCGGCCGAGTATTCCTCGGCAGAACCAAAACTGACTCCACAATTAACACTACTCGGCCGAGTAGGCTCTACTCGGTCGAGTATACAGCTTAACAAATTCCGTAGTATTACAGTATTTCCCCCTTAAAAAGAACTTCGTCCCGAAGTTCACACTCCAACCTAAAACGAGACACCACAAACACAAAAGGCACACTAAAAAACACAAAAAGACTTTCCACACAAACATTTGTTAACCCAAAGAACTACACAAAACACCACCAACCCGACTCAAAAATAAGACAAAACACCACAGCGACCATCTCCTACCCCCCTAAAAAGACAACGGTTACGTCCCCGTAACCAAACATACCTGATAAAAAAAGGTTAGGAAAACGTTCTCGCATAGCTTCCACGGGTTCCCATGTGGCTTCTTCCACATTGTGATTAGACCAAAGGACCTTGAGTAAGACCGTCTCACCATTCCTTATCTTACGAACCTTGCGATCAAGAATCTCTTTAGGAACCTCGGCGTAGGACAAGGATTCATCAAACTCGATGTTCTCCATCTCAAGGATATGCGATGGATCACTCACATACTTCCGAAGCTGGGAAACATGGAAAACATTGTGGACTCTATCCAAAGCTGGTGGTAAAGCTAATCTGTAGGCTACTTCGCCTATACGGTCCAAAATCTCATAAGGACCTCTAAACTTCTGACTTAGCTTACCTTTCTTCCCAACCCTCATCACACCTCGCATAGGTGACACTTTCAAAAGGACCTTGTCACCTACTGCAAACTCAATGTCCCTGCGGTGTAAATCGGCATAACTCTGACCGACCAATTTGACCACTACACATCAATCAACTTAATCTAAATCCTCTTACGAGGGCACTTTCTACATACATTCGAGTCGAGCAATCACTAAAACGTTAACTTAGTTAATCTCGTTTCGTCCAACATGTAAGTCTGAAGGTGTAAATCCCATCTTTATTATTGTATTTTATTTATTATTGTATCAATTAATATAAGATTTACGTCAAAAGTATGTTTAAAATCGACTTATAAAACCCTATTATCAAACTGCTTTTACGGATCAGCAGTAACCAGACGTCGAGAAGAAATGCAGCAACTGATGCGCCTCTTCCAGAGGCTGCCGCAGTTCCTGCCTTTCTTCTTCTTCCTCGGTTCTCTGATGATTTTGTTCCTTTTATTCTTATTTCTTATTTTCTTTCTTTTGTTCATACATAATAATCTTTTAGTACACATTCTTAATAATTATCGCGTTTTATTTACGGTTTAAATCCTTTATACTCCCTCCTATTCATTTTAACTCTCCTCCTTTCCTTTTTCATCTATTCATATAACTCTCCCCCTTTCTTTATTTAGAAAAGTTTTATATTTATTTTAATCACCTTACCACACAACAATACCCCACAATACTCATACTTTATCTTATTTTAATCACCTTACCCCACAACAATACTTATTTTAATCATCTTACCCCACAATAATACCTTCCCTCTCTCCAATTACCTTACACCAACACAATACTTTACAATAAAATAATCCTCCCCTTAATTTGTGTGCCCTTTTGAAAGGGGATAGTTAAAATGAATAGGAGGGAGTAATCGATATTTGCAGGTTTTCGCCATCAAATCAAACCCGGATTTTTTAGAGACTCGATTCGTTCATATCAAGTTTCTGAGCTTCGCCTTTGTACATATTTTTACCGTTTATTTCCAGTTTGTCACGCCTTTCAACTCGTTTTCGTCTTCATAAATTTAACCTAGATTGACGTAATAGTGAGGTTCAGGTGAGAAAAGACAAAACAAGTTATGGTAATGTGGAGATAAAAACGTCAAGGTAGTTCCTAACAGGACCATATAAAACCATCCGAATCTCAACTGACTGAAAAATAAAGTACAAGTGCCCTTCATTTGGCACACAGCTCACTAATCTCATACACAATCTTCTCAAAAATATGGAATTATAATGGAAGAGTTAGACGGTCACAAACTTTCCTTTTTTAACACCGTCTAAATGAACCAACTGAAACAAATCAATTATTTTTCAAACTTCTTTTTTCTTTCTTTTTTTTTACGTGAAATACAACTCTTTTTTCATTTTTTTTTCTTTCTTTTTTTCTCCTTTTTCACGCTTTTCCCTTTTTTTTCTTTTTTTTTTCAATTCTTTTTTTTTCTTTTTCTCCTTCCTCCATTTCCACCAACTCCAATCATATACACACGGGCCAAACTGCAGACGGAAAATCATACCACAAAAGACACACTAAACTAGCTTGACTAGGCAGGCTCAGTTTGGGATGTAGCTAATGGGTCAAAAGGCAAGTTTTGGCTTAAGTAGAGCTAAATGGGTGAAAAATATAAGGAAAAGGAAAATTTGCAAGCACCTCCCTGCATGTGACATCGACCACAAACCCGAATGTGTCATTTGACAAAAAATTGAATGTCATAAAAGTGCAAAAATGATGAACATGCTATGCAAGGAGTACTACTCTCAATTCCTAATGAACTGGTCATGAATGTCACCAGTTATGGGCTCTAAACCTCAGAAATTGTAAAGTAGGTTGCCAATTTATCAGTCAAGTCTAAACGATCGACTATATTTGAACAAAAACTCGTAGACTATGCGTATGACAAAGCTAATAACTATCAACAGAAGTGCAAGGCTCAAGTAAAAATGACAAGTTATAGTGCAGTTTCATCACGGAAATCAACCGTTTCGACTCGACCTATATGCAAAGATAAACGTGAATATTTTTTGAATTTTTGAAAATTTTCTAATTTTTTTGATTTTTGATTTTTTATGAAATAAATAAACAATGCAAGCTGAAATAAATAAACGTGAATGCAAAACAAATGCAAATGCAGACTCAAAAGGATGAAATACCCTCCCCAAACCAAAACGGACAACGCCCTCGTTGTCCTCCAGCATACACCAGCAGATATATACAGGGGAACGAGAATATACAACCAATAAAGAATAAAAAGAATAAAATAAATAGGAGACAAAAATAAAAGAGTGAGATGTACATACAAAACACGAACTTCCCCAAACCAGCCAGAAAACTGGGGAAGTGAGTAGACCAGCAGCTACTCGCCAGCCTCCTCGTCGCTGTCGCGCACGTCCTCTACCGTCACTGTGAAGTTCGGGTCCACCTCCCGCTCTCTCCTCCTCCTCTGCTCAGCTCGAGCTCTCTCCGCTGCTGCCGCCGCGTCCTCGTCATCCTCCTCCTCCTCCTCAGCAGACTCCGGGTACCCCTCAGCTGGGTACCGGTAAAAGGAAGGGTGTGGCCGACCCTCTGGGATCGGACGGTGTCGTCGCATGTGATACTCGTATAAAGGGAACAAAGTCAAAGCAATGTCCCGCTCCATACGAGCCTGTCTCTCTGCAATCTCAACTAACAAACCGTCACGGCGCCCTTGGTTCATGACCGAGGACGCCTCAAAGGGTGGTGGAGGTACGAAATTAGCCGGTAGGACCAGCTGTGCCTGTGTCTGGGTCTGGTCGGCAGGTGCGGGAGTAGGAGTAGGGATCGGGATGGGTGTAGGAGTGGCCGTGGAAGGCTGGCCGCTCCCAAAAGGTGTGGACCCCTCTCCAGTCTCAAGTCTTCACCGCTTCTTAGCGGCGGGTAAAGTGGTAGGTGGTCGGACCTGGAGGTGGTAGTCAGGCAGTGGTGGAAGTCGGGCGCCCCGTGCGATAGTAGGCAAAGGGGCTAGATGGGGGAGAGTGGTGCAAGGTAAGTCCACGGACAAGGAACCGTCTATCTTCCATGTCCGGTAGTCTGTGGTCAGCCAATGCTGAGAGTGCATGGCATCTAGACTTAGAAACCTCTCTTCCTCGAGGTACGGTAAGTCATGAGGCCATACAGGGGAAAGGGAACGGGCAAGAATGGTGGTTATGCCACCGCAGACAATAGATCCCGTGACCTTCTCCCCCTGGGCCTGGAAGTACTGGGCGGTCAGATAGGCAATGTTGAAGGTGAAAGGACCCTCGCAGTCAATGTTCAGGTAACCGCCTAGGATGGAGAGCTCGTTATTGTTGATGTTGTTTGGCTCTGTACGGCCAAAAATGGTGCTCCCCATCAGTCTAAGAAAGTAACGAGCAGGGGAAGGTGGACCTGTGCGAGCTTTCGCTCGGGAAAGGTGGTATGGGCCAAGGTCCGCCAAAGCTGACGAATGACCTTCCTAGGGGCAGCAGTGTCGCCCTTAAAGGAAAGGTCGAGTCTGGTACCAAACTCCTTCAAAGTCATCGAAAAAGTCCGATTGAACAACCGGAATGACACGGTACGTGTAGTGGGGGCAGCGTCATGTGCCCCGGAGGAGAAGGTGAAGGAGCTGAGGAACTCAAGACTCAGCTCCAGAAAAGTGTGGCCACTCATAGTGATGAGTCCGGCCATCCCCGTGCCCCGTAAAAGCTCACAAACTGACTCGTAGAAGCCGAGTCTCTCAAGTGCCGGTTTATCTAAGAACCGGGTAGGTAAAAACTCACAGCCAACGAGGTTATAAAACCTCTTACGATGTATACCGTTAACGAAAATTACCTGCGGGTACTCTAGGTGGGAGTCGAGGGAGTCGTCCCCTCGGATGGTAACTGTGCCACCAGAAGCAGTAGAAGTAGAAGTAGCAGGAGCTGGTGTAGCACGAGCACGTCCACGACCTCGGCCCCAGCCTCTAGAACCCGAAGTAGAAGCCCGTCCAGTGACGGTGCGAGGAACTAGGGCCGCTCTAAAGGCAGCTACAGCTGCAGGTGAGTCCGTCGTGACTGAAGTAGAGGCTGTGGCTGCTCTGACCACCACTGAAGAAGAAAGACTAGCAGCAGTGCTAGCAGTGGTGGTGGCTGTGACTAAGGTAGCAGCTGAAACAGAGCAAGCAGCAGTGCTAGCAGGCGTAATAACTGTACCGGCAGCAGAGACTAAGAACACAGGGGATGCGGTACTAACAGAAGTGGAGGCGGTGGTAACAGCAGGGACCACCGTCTCAGGTAAGGATGGACTAGAAGTCTGGCTAGTGGAGGGCGGTGAGCTAGAATCCATCCTGAATAAAAAGGGCAGGGGAATTGATAAGAAAATAGCAGCTAAACAGCATGAAAATAGCATGAAATCGGCATGAAAATTCCCCTAACCAGTCGAAAAATTCGACCATCGGCACATAAATTCCCAACTTTCCTCAAAAATTTCGAATAAAAGCATGTAAACAGCGATTGGGGAAGGTAGCAGATTACAGCAGCAACAATTTACGCAACAATGTAGATAAATTGAGCAAGTGACAGCAGCAAAACCTGGTGACAGTCGAGAATTTCGACTGAAATTTGCCCTAATCGCAAATTTCTCACAAAAATTCGAATTTAACAAGCAAAAATCAACGAGGGATGGGAGTTAAGCATCAAGTAGTGTAAATTAAACATTGAATCGAAATTTTAGTTGAAAATTTCGACCCAAAACTGAAATCGAAACCCTAATTCCTAATACACTTCATAAAAGGCATAATTAATGAAATTATAATGCAATGAGGTGTAGGAATTACTTACTTGATGCTAGAGATCCTACAAATTGCAATTAATCGACAAAGAGCAAGCAGAAAAGGCAATTTTTAATCGAAAAAAAAACGCAAACCCTAATCTCACTAATAAACCGTGTAAAACAGCACAGATCAAGGGGAAAACAGAGGGCTTTGAACGATTCATTAACAAAGAGCAAAATGTAGGTGATGAATTTGGTAAATGGGTAAGAAAATGGAGGAAGTTTTGGGGTTTTTGATCGCAAAAGGGAAGGGCTTTCGAAAAATTGGGGGTTAAATGAAATAACAATGAAAAAGAAAGGAGTTAAAGAAAACTCCCTGCGCGTCATTTCCCATTTCACTCGATCGAGTGGTTTAGAACTGCTCGATCGAGGACTCTATGGATCCATCTACTCGTTCGAGTAAAAATTTACTCGATTGAGAACTCCCCTTTTCAGCTTTACTCTATCGACTAAAATGGAATCACTTGATGGAACACATTTCACTCGATCGAGTACAAAAAGTACTCGATCGAGCTCTTTTCCTCGTGTAAGCTCTTGAATTCGCCATTCTTCCTTTGAATTTGCGTAAAATTCCTCAAACCTGCATAGAAACACTCGCAAAAGTATCCCAAAATACCAAATACGCAAAGTAACAGTCTATAGTCTCTAATCTACGCTAAAAAAATGTTTAAATTCTAATTGTCCTAATTAAAAGCAATAAAAAAAATCCAACGGAAAATTCAAAAATTGTTTATACAAGTTGGTACACGGGGCATTTCCCCGCTCACTTCCCAAGGCAATTCAGTAGCCCCTTGGAGGGCTCCTGATTGGAGAACGTCATCTCAGCAATATTAATCGTCCTCAGTTTCCACGAGCTTGGACTTGATTCGTTAGGAGGAGAATAGTTGATCCACATAGGCGCGAACTTTTCTCGTCCTTACTCCTTTCTCACCGGCTTTAACATCGTCACTCCCACTTTGACTGACATTAATTGCACAATGCCCTTTGACAGCTCCTGCAATATTTTCATCTGTACCTGAAGCAAGGAAAACAGACGAACTTTCCTCCTTTTTGCTCTCAACCTGAGGCGGAGGGGTCACAATAGCAGCGCAATGTTCCAAATTCTCATTTGGAGTGTCAATAATAGGGTCAATAGAAGAGAGGGCATTGCAAGGCTGAGCTTGCATGGGAGCCTTCCGGAACTTAGACTGATGGAAAATCAATTCCTCATCCCCAACCTGAAAAGTCAATGTCTTGCCCCCGACATCTATTACTTCTCGGGCAGTAAATAAAAATGGTCTCCCTAAAATAATAGGGGTATGTGCATCTTCGGGGATGTCAAGTACAACAAAGTCAATGGGAATAAAGAACCTCCCGATCTTAACAGGTATGTCTTCTATTACACCTAGTGGCCGTGATATGCTACGGTCGGCCATCTGAACAGTTATGTTTGTGCAATTAAACTTTGTCAAACTAAGTCTCTTAGCCAGAGACAGCGGTAAGACACTCACGCTAGCGCCAAGATCGCATAACGCGTTATCAATCAAATGGGTACCAATATGACACGGAATTGAGAAACTACCCGAGTCTGACTGTTTGGGAGGTAACATATTCTGAACTAGGGCCGTCCCTACCTCGGTCAAAGCTACCGTCTCATGGTCGTTAATATGCCTCTTATGCGATAAAATTTCCTTCATGAATTTAAGGTAAGAGGGTACCTGTGTCAGCAGTTCGGCGAATGACAGAGTGACCTGCAAGCTCTTCAGAAATTCAGTAAATTTGCCGAATTGTTGATTAGCTTTAGTACTTTGCAAACGCCTCGGGAAGGGAACCGTGATGGGTATCTCGAGTCCCTTGTTCCTCTCTTCCAACGTGTCAGCCGGATCAAGCTCCAAGTCCTTTGGACGCTTCTTTCCTCTCGAACGAGGTCTTTCAGGTGATTTTTCACTCGATCGAGCACTAGCAGGCTCTCGATCAAGCTGTCCTTTATCTAAGCTACTCGATCGACCAGAAATAATAATCGATCGAGCTGTTTCTTCAATAAAATCACTCGATCGAGTAGAAGTTTCACTCGATCGAGCAGCTCCTTTTTCCTGTTCACTCGATCGAGTAGAAATTCCACTCGATCGAGTACTTTCTTCATTACTTTTACTCGATCGACCCCCATAAACTCGTCGATCGAGTACTTTCTTAGCCGTCAGCTCCTTTTCTTCACCAGAACACTGTTCATCAGCAGTTATAACCTTCCTCGGGTCTGATTTCAACACTTCCGGTCCCTCATATGAACGACCGCTTCTCAAATTGATTAAATTTACCGTCTCATGTGGATTTTTGTCAGCTTGTGACGGTAAATGACCCGGTTTCCTTGTAGACTGGTTCGCGGCTAACTGGGCAACTTGAGTTTCAAGTGCCTTGATTGAAGCGTCTTTCTGTTGATCACTCAGCTGCCACTGCTTTGTCAAAGACTGCAACATTGTCTTCAACTCACCTAGTTCACTTACTCCACCAGAAGAGGATGTACCTTGATTAGGTGTAGGAAAAGAAGGAGGCTTCTGAAAACCTTGTTGAGCCTTATGAGGAGGGACATATGGCTGCTACTGCTGCGGAGGAGGGGTAGGATTGAGCACATTTTGACTTGTCCACCTCAAATTGGGATGGACTGCCCCATGGTTGTTGTAATAGGAACCCCCTCCTTGCCTATATTGTTGAAAGGCAAGGACCTATTCCTTCTCCGTAAGACAGCCAACAGCAGTGTGACCGTCGTTGCTCCCACACCTCTCACATGTGACGGTCTCCCCTCTAGTAAGCATATGGACCGTCTGAGGCTCCCCAGCAGAATGCAGCTCCAACTTATCAAACCTAGCATTCATGGCTTCCAGCTGAGCCACAACTTGCTTATCTATTGCATGAACTGTCCTAATACCATCCCTCGGGTTTCCATACTCAGCACAATGATTCGCCATCTCTTCAATAAGGGCCCATCCCTTATCATCGTCAGTATTCTCTTGGAATCTCCCGTTAGATGACGCATCAAGTATGGCTCTGTGATCGTCGTACAACCCATTGTAGAACTGGTTGGACAGAAACCACGGGTCAAAACCATGGTGAGGAAGAGACCTCACCAACTTCTTGAAACGGGACCATGCTTTACAAAAAGTCTCATCGGGAGCCTGCTTAAAACTGGTAATCTTGGCCCTCAGCTGATTGGTGCGCTGTGGAGGGAAATATCTCTTATAAAAGGCAGGAGCAAGAGACTCCCAATCTGTAACCCCTGCAGCTATGCGGTCCAAATCAGTTAGCCACTCCCTGGCTGAGTCAGTCAAAGAAAAAGAGAACAAAACCTCCTTAATCTTGTCTTGAGTTACCCCCTTTGTGGCGGGGATAGTAGAACAGTAGTCCGTAATGACCTCCATATGCTTCCTCGGGTCTTCACCTACCACACCTCTAAAGAGATTTCTCTCTACCAGATTGATATAGGAAGGACGGATGTCAAATGTATTCTCATCCTCAGTCTGGAGATTGAAACCTTTTGGAATTGACGATGCTTTAGGCTCCAAGTGACTAGCAATGTTCGGTATATTTACTGGTCGGCTTACAGAACTAGAAGTATCTTCTTCAAAAGATGGATTTTCTGTAAAAAGGAAATGCCGAAGCTCTGGTTCGAAAGTACCCAAGGCTTCCTTTCGTGATTTTCTTTGCAGACGGAGTCTATGCCTAAATAGTCTCTCTGGCTCAGAATCAGCTGCAACTAACTCAAACCTGTCTGACCTGGGCATAAACAACACTGAAAGAAAATAAATAAGAACTGCCTCTGGGAATAAAAATTCCCTGAGACGGATAAAATAAACGAAACAAAGACAGATAGGGCAATTGCCTCCCCGGCAACGACGCCAAAATTTGACAGGGCTGTCGTATACCTATCAAAATTAACTAACTAAACTAACTATATAGCTAGGGAAGTCAGGTCGATCTCCTCAGGGAGGCAAGATATCTGTAAGAGTCCGTCTGTTTGGTCACAAAATGGGGGGTGTTTAAATTGGTTTTCTAAACTAATAAGGTTTAAAGGAAGAGAAATAAAGAAAGAGTAATTAAGGCAGGAAAATAGAATTAAACTATCAAATAGAGAAGGGTCATGTCAGAATTTCGGTTCACTACGGTAGTCCAGTGACTAAACTGTAAGCAACTTAGATAAATTACTACGAGACGGATATGGAAAGGTCCTTCCGGTCCACTTTCTACCCTAAACTTCCACTAACTTAACTTTCGTCCTCGTCAGGGTAGTCTACTGTTCATAGCAGGCCTATTTAGTCCAATCTTCCGATCCAGGATTAAATTTAGCCAGATTAAAAGGGTGACTCAGAAGCGTGTACTCAACTAAGTCGGTAAATACAGTTATATTGCTATGGTGACAGAATCTCACAATTAATTCATTTAACCTATTTACTACATCGTCACATTTCTACCGTAGATCCTCTAATCCCAACATAAAACAAGTTTAGCTACTCATATCGCTATTATTACTATCAATACTAACAGCAAGTAAATAACCAACAATCAACATGATAAAACAATAATTAAATTGGATAAAGAGTAACTAGGGCAGAAATTAAATGAGGTAAAACAAGTAACTAAAAGGAACAAATGAAAGATTAATATTAAAGACGGAGGAAGAGATTACAATCGTAAGAATCCGGCGTAAAGAACAAGCAAATCCGAACGAAATAACCCCGAAAATAAAGTTACAGTGAAGAAGAGAAAGTACGCAGTCTTTACTGTGAGTAAAAATGATGAAAGATAGATAAAAATCTCCCTTAATGACCTAGTAACGTAAGCTTAAATAGAAAATAAACTAAGTCCAAAAGCTAAAACAAGTTCACGGGCTAATTAAAGCCCACGAAAGCCTAAACCACTCGATCGAGTATTCTGAAACCACTCGATCGAGTAAAACTCCAGCTAATCTACTCGATCGAGTAGAATTGTTACTCGATCGAGTAACCTCTCTTTCCAGCACTTCTTGATCGAGTAAATAACTACTCGATCGATCAACTAAGGCCACAGAAATCACTCGATCGAGTAATAAAACCACTCGATCGAGTCTTCTTCCTTCAAATCAGCTCAAATTCGTGCCCGACTGCCTCGAAAACCGTGCCATCACGCATCCTAATGCAGAAACTCACTCCAGAAAATCCCATCTCCTCAAAATGCATGCAAAAAGGACAAAAAATGGTACGATTCCACTACTTTCGTGTTCATTTCTACAAAACGGACAAAACGAACCAAAGTAGCCAATTCGAGGGCAAAATGCAATATAAACAGTACGAAAGTACATATAAATACGTGCTAAAATAGGCTAAAAAGACTATACAAATTGCACGTATCACAGAGCCGACAATTTTGGAACTTGAACCAATGAACTAAATGAATATAGGGTGTCAAACTAAAATGAACTTGGTGTATGTGCGTTGGGAGCCCCAGCCGATGCTAGATTTTGGGTGAGTAGGCGCCCTCATTTCAAAATCACGGCCCCATCGTACTTAAGCCAGTCACTGGGAAAAGGGTAGTTGATTGGAGTTGTTACGTGAGGGTTGTTATCGTGTGCATTTGTGAATTATGATATGTGCATCAGTGTGAATGTTTGCAAGTAGTGATTATGGTATTGGAAAAGTCTTGAATTGGTGGATATGGTTGCTGAAATGTGACCAGAAATTTTGAGTGATGTAATGTGAAATTTTGTTGCGTATGGCAAGGTTAAGTCGAATGATTTGTTTAATATAGGTTTCATCATACCATGGTTAATGCTTCACGAATGACTTGTTAACGTGAGTATAGAGTTAATTGTAGAATGTGTAATGTTGTGGCTGTAAGGATTACTTCTTGCAGGTGTAGTAACTAATTGAATCATACATACGAGTTGTGATGTAATTGTGGGAGGGGTAGTGAAGCAAGGAATGTAGGTGGAAATGGGATTGAATTGAAATTGGATATGCATGATTTGTGTATGGTGTGTGTATGTAGTAGAAGTAAGCTCTAACAGTGACGAGCCCGATTGCACGGAACTCCGAACAATGTTACTCGTTTTGCAAGTGTATTAAAATTTGAATTCCGTTCCTGCTCTATGACACGCGACCGAGTAAAGAATCGTACTCGACCGAGTAGTCCATACTCGGCCGAGTATACTAACGCTTGACCGAGTTTTCATTTTTGGCAGATTAGGATCGCTACTGTTCTCGAGTACTCGACCGAGTATTCAGAATACTCGACCGAGTAGTCGATACTCGACCGAGTACTGCTTTATCGGGACTCATCCGGGTTATACAAAAACCCTATGTCGTCCATTCTTTTCGTATTTCTGCCTCCAACACCTTCTTCTTCTTCCCTCTAAAACTCCATACCTCTTATCTCTCAAGCTCTTGGGTTATTTCTTAGTGGTTAATTGTTCCTTGCTTGCCAAAAGTCTATTCAAGGTAAGGTTTTAACTTAATTTCCTCCTTTATTATCAAAGTTATGATATGTTTTTGCTCATGCTTCGAATCCCCATCATGTGTAACTGAAATCAAGCCCTTTGTAATGATTCTTTGGATTTAATTGCATATAAACATCATTTGTACCGTTACTAGAATAATTCCATGGTTTAAATTGGATTTTGAATTTGTAGGGTTAGCTAAAATCGAAAAGTTCACCCTTTTGTTTGGTTATCATGCTATTCCAAAGCTCTTGATGTTGAGAATGATATCTTTGAGTAAAATACTTGGTGTTTTGGTAGAAAATTTTCACCTTAAAAGTTCGTCTTAAAATTGTATACAATCAGGAAAACAGTCCATCTATGGCAAAATTTTTGTGTAAGTGTCTTTGTTAAAACCTATCCTTTTGCAGTATGTCGAACGCAAGAGGCAACACAAATAAGAGGACTCGTGCTAATGTCCAATTTGAGACGGGTCAGTCAAGTCAAGAATCTGTCGTGCCACTGGTAGAAGCCTACCCATCGGTAATATTTTCTGATTTCAAGCAGCGCAAGGCCTTCGTAGCCTTGATGAAACGTTCTTTCCGACCTACTCGGTGTGTGAACCCTGAGATTTTAGAGACCTTGGGAATTAAGGGAGACATATCCCATATCTTTGAGATTTTGGGAATGGAGGGGTTGTACCATTTGAGGAAGAAATCTTACCCCCACCTGACTTTGGAGTTTTTGAGCTCTTACGTTTATGATGCCAAGGAGAAAACTGTCTCCTTTCGCCTCATGAATGAGGTTCACGAGCTGACTTTGGATAAGTTTGCGGGTCATTTGGGTTTGGAGGCTGAGGGGACGGGATACCTTAGTGACGTGGCCAAGAACAGTGGTGCATCTCTCTATCTTCCTTTCTTGACTGGCCGATCTGCCCCTAGTGCCAGTGCTATGCTGATCAATGATGTGCAGCATGTTTCCCTTCGCATGTTCCTGAGGATGATGACTTGTTTGTTGTATGCGAGAGATGATGTGAGCAAGCTTAATTCTCATGAGGTCATGTTGCTTATGTCTTACCTTAACCTGCACCGTAGGAAGCCGTTCTATTATAGTGTTCCGGGGGTAGTGTGCTCCAGTCTTGAGCGCATGGCACAGTCCCCGAACCGGCACATTACTTGCGGGGCCATATTGACCTGCCTAGCTCAGCGTCTGACTGATTTTGAGGCCCCACCTCCATCGGGAGATGAGTGTGTTGAGACCGTTCCTACCATGAACGCCAAATATTGGTGTCAGAACAGATGGTTGAGGAAGATGGCTGATGGGTCTTATGCCCGGAGAGTGAGAGCATCTTTGTGGATGGTACTTCCCAACCCTGCCCATCTCCCTGTGGTTGACCACTTAGCTGAGTGGGAGCCTCATGCTGTACCAAGACCTGGGCCCCAGACGTATCTGATTGATCCTACCATTCTCTTGGATCTACCTGAGCCTGTCACGGTACCTGGGGACAGCAGGCACTTCCCCCACCTCGTGAGCGCCGTCGGGTTAGGCAGTCTAGGGCAGACCCGGTCGAACCTGAGCCCTCTTACTCCGCCCCTGACTTCTACTCTCACCAGTACTCGCCTTACCCCACGGTGCATGACCCTCGAATGCAGCCGAGTGACTTGACTGAGCGGATCTCCACCACCCTGGTGCTCCGCAACATGCACGAGATGGCCCTTAATCAGGGTATACAGACTCAGTTGGCACAGCCTGTTTGGTGGAGGGGATCTGGAGTGGACACGGGAGTCTTCCACAGCTACGGAGTTGATCCCGGTTTTTGGAGGCCACCTGAGGAGACCGAGTTTGGCTACCTCGTGGGACCGTGGGGAGCCAACTATGGCAGCCAGCTAGGAGGGGATTACTCAGTAGCAGGTTTTCAGGGAGCATGTAGCTCGGGAGCAGGCCCTTCTGGCGCAGGTGGTGATGAGGACATGCAGGGTCCTAGCTTTTGATCTCTTTGCCGTATTTTCTGGACTTGTTTCATTTGTGTTGGATACTTATCTTTCGGATTTATCTTTTACTTTTGGATGACTGTACTCGGCCATAAGGCCGTTACGTATTTTAGCATATTATGTGGTGACTTGTTTGACTTAGACATGCTTTGTAGTATGGTAGTCGTGGTTGTTTGCAGGTGAATTCGTGGGTGAATTGTGTTTTATGTCTGGAAAAGCTTTCTGCCCGTAAAAACCCGACCAAGTATAGGTAATACTCAACCGAGTAGAGCTTACTCGGCCGAGTATACTATCGTACTCGACCCAGTAGAGCTTACTCGACCGAGTATTCACTTATAATCAGCCGATAATTACTGTTACAGGAACTTCTTGTGTTCAAGATTTTTGAATCATCAGATTTCGTTGGATATGTATATGTTAATGTTTTGTAGATACTCAGTAGTGTTGCTTAGCGCGAACGATTGCCCTAATATGTAGTGTGGTCATGTTATATGTACGTATGCACTTAGATAACATGTCAAAATATGAATGTTGGATCACATTGCCATGGCTAACATGAATGCTATTGCATTGTATAAGGTGCTGCAATTTGGTGTACATATAAGTTGTGTGAGTCATGAGTATGTAACGACAAGAGAGTATCGTTGCTGTCACGAGTCGAATATATATATATATATATATATATATATATATATATATATATATGTATATATATATGTATATATATATATATTTTGGGTCAACTAGCGCAGTCTTCGGTGGTGTCTGTGTTACTTGTAGTTATAACAAGTCAAATTGGATAAGTGAAAATCAATGGCTATAATGTTGTAACATGAATTATGTGGCTAAATAACAGATAATTGATAAAGTTACTATTAGTAAGTAATAACATATCGGGAGATATGCTACCTAATTTCTGTCAGGTTCTGTTGATACGAGTCGTAGTTGTGAAATGTCATAGGTTAAGTTCCGTCAGCATGAATCAATGATGGTTGCCGTCTGTGAGTAATGTCAGTATTAGGATATATGTGTCGATTTTGGGACCGGGGAAGTTGTTTAGTGGTGAACTTCGGGGACGAAGTTCCTTTCAGAGGGGAAGAGTAATGTCGCGAAAGCAAATGATAAAATTATATCTATGTTATAGTGTTTTAGTACTTTGGTGGCATTTTAAGCTATGTGAACGAGCGTTTGAACAGCTTTGTATGATTGTTGTGGATAGCTGCATAGTGGTCTTAGTGCAGTTTCGTAAGATAACATGATGTGTACTTTTGTCAGTGGTTGAGTTGCCTCTAACAAGATTGTGTGGCACGGGTAATGGAATTGTGTATAATGAAACATATGTGGTATGGGATAGGAATATATTTTGCTGTGAATCTATGATAGGATTATTACGCTGTATGTTTTGTAAGTGATAGTCGTTGGCTAGTAATGCACGAAAGTATAGTTTCGTGGTCGTGTGGAAGTTTGTCTGAATAATGGGACGTGGTGGTGGCATAAGTGACGGCTAAAGTTCGTATGTCTTTATGTATGTTGATCATGTTCATAGTACTTGACCTTACTGTTGGAGTTGTGTGAGCTGAACTTTAGGGACGAAGTTCTTTTTAAGGGGGGAAGACTGTAATACCCAGGATATTTAAGGACTCTTGTGACCGACCCGTTGACCAAGAAAGACCTTAGGAAGGAATAGGTGATCGACTTGGTTAGAATAGGTACCTTACCGGAGTGTTTACACGACCTAGCAGAAGCTACTCAGCCGAGTATTGTTTATACTCGACCGAGTAGAGCCTACTCGGTCGAGTATGCCAGTACTCGACCGAGTATGGCTGCTGTTGACGCGTTAATATAAAAACGCACGTTCGCGAGCTTCATTTCATTTTCTCATTTCTCGGCAGTTCCTCTTCCTCTAACCCTAGCCTATCTCTCTCTCTCCTATCACCTCTACCTACATATATTCTTAAGTATGTGGCCTACACCTCAACCACGGGAAGGACGGGGTTTGCATAGGAAGGATGCGTGCGTAGTCGTCGTCTGTGTCGCCGTCGGTCCGCGTTTTTAGGTCAGCCACTGTCTTGTAGTCCCTCTCAGTAGAGTGTTGGGAATAGTTGTATAATAGGATGTGGTCATCTTTGTAGGATGCGTTTCGGAGTCCTACTTGGCTATATGTGGATGCATTTCGTGATTGGCAGTGAGGTAGGGTTTCCCTACTCAGTATCTGGTTGTTGATTTAAGATGTATTTGTATTGTAATTGTTGTTATCTGCTGATCATCGGAGAAATGGTGTTGTGGTGACGATTGTGATGTTGTAGTGTTGTGACGGTTGTGGTGTTGTGACAGCTGTGATGCTGTGGTATTGTGACGAATGTGGAGGTTGTGATAATTGTGTTGGTTGTGGTGGAGTCACTTGCGGGAGTGGCTTCACACCCTAGTTCGCTCTCTGTGGAACCCGTCATGGGAGGGGATGTGTGTTGGAATATGTGTCCTCCGACAATAATGCGATCACAACTGTTGATCATGATGATCACATGTTTAAATCTCATTTTAAAGAATACAATTGGGAAGTTTTTTTTACTGTCAACTTGTCCACACATATCGGTAATGATTGGCTGACTAGAGTTTGACATTACTGTCGTGCGACAGTGGTGATCAGTTGATCCCCTTAGGTCATACCTAAAGGGTAACACACTTAATTGATCATTTAATTGATCGTATGATGATACGGGTTAATTAAATTACTTAAAATTGACGGACGATTTTGGAAGTAATATTTACGTGTCTCATTGTAATTTGATTAAATATGATACGGTCTAAGTAATCGAATTGTTTTAATTACTTAGATGAAATTATTGTTTAAGGAAACAATTGCGATTGAATGAATAAATTATTATAAATACAAGATGTTGTGATTTATAATTGGTAAAATATTTTGGTACAAGTAATTATGAATTACTAAGTCGATTTTTGTATATGACGTATTTATATTAATGCGTTGATTTTTAATATGTTAAAAATACATAACAATTTTATGTGACATGTGACATGTGACATATGACAAATTGACAAATTGACAAATTGACAAAGATAAAATGGAGTCCATTTTATCCATGTTAACCGAAATAATGGGGTATTAGGAAAATATATTATGTTAATTAAGTGAGTGGTAAGCATAATGATTTACCTAAAAACTAGCCATGCAAACCTAGTGGTCATTGTGAAGAACACTTTGTTCATGCATTGGGCATCAAAACCTCCCCCCTTTCACCTGGTTTTGTGAGGACAAAAAACCATGGGTTTTTCTTATTACTTTACCTAATATACACTATCAAATAGTCTAGTGTAAATTCATTCATTCATTCATCTAAAATAAGATTTTTAGAAAGATAAAATCTTCCTTCTCCTCCCTCTCTCTTAACCGAAACATAGAGAGACCAAATAATATTTTGGGTCAATTTTTATACAAAATTAATATTGTTCTAGTAATAATAGTATTAATTTTATTAAGTTGTTATCTTGGGTATAAAACCTTGGGAGGGATTCTCTTCTTGAATCGTTTTTCATCCAATTAAGGAGAGCTCAAGAACAAGAGAGTAGGTGAACTCTCTTGTGCCCATATAAACCGAAATCCTCAATGTAAGAATGAAGATTTCTTCTTTATTTTCTTTATTGTTTGCATGCATAAGATCACCTTTAATTTTATGACTAAATTAATAATAAAACATATATGAATATGTTAAGTAAAGAGATCTAGATTTCTAACAAGCGGTATCAAGAGCCTTGGTTGTTTGCATGCAAATCGGTTATAGTTTTTCCGAGTTATACGATTAACATATAAAACTTGTAAATTTGTGTTATTATGATATATCACGAAATAAATTTATGCATGTTAAAGTTTCTGGTCCTAAAATGTTTTTAGGATATTTTGATTAATTTATGGATTTTTATTGTTCATCTTATATTATAATGGCATTAAAAATGTGATTTTATGATTAAAATGTCATTTTCGGACTAAAATTAGCTAAACTTCGAATTTTCCAGTGATTTTTGGATAATTTATCACATGTTTTGTTTTTAGATGACCTGTAAATTTTCATAATTTTTGGAGTTCTTATGCTCGAAATATGGATTTTTCATGATAAAAATCGAATTTAAATGAAAAATAGGTTAATATGAGATAAATTTCGAATCTGGTCATAGAAATTTAGTATGTTGTCACATGCAATTTTACAAGATGTGTGTAAAATAATAGGCTATATTGAAGTCTTTTTGCATGATTTATGAATTTTTGATGAAAAATAGCATAAATAGTGACTTAATTAGTGAATAATTGCTAAAACATACTCCATGACTAAGGAAAAACGTCACATGTTGCATTTTATTATATTTTTCAGATCTAAAATTGAAAAGTTGGTGAATATAATTTTTCTCATGTTTTTATGATTTTTATTGATAAATCCGATAAACCGCAACATAGTTTTTCCGATAATTTTACGAAATTTTAACCTAAGTTTTTGAACATTATGAGTGTCATAGTATTTTTCCAGAATGTTCATAAGTTTAAATTTTAAATTTCAAATTTATTTGGAATTTTTGTGATTTATTTGAAGTTTATAGCATTTTTATTGTATTTTTAGGTCCATTAATGAACAATTTTAAGAAATATGAGTTAATTATAGTCAAATAGTTAGTGGAGACTAATTTTGAGTCCTAAGAGGTTAGGGTAATTAACTTGTGCATAAATATGAATTTATGTAATTTTTGTGATTGTAAAACGTTGAATCACGCAAATCCGTAAAAACCGTGTAATATACGATATTGGCTCCTTAAAGGCGATTTAGCATAAAATTGGGCATGTTCATACATATTATAATGCTGCATTTTATTTATGATTGTCATAATTTTATTTTATGTAATTTTTGAATTATGTAATTTTTACTTAGTATGGCCTTAGTTTTAATTGGTATTACCCGAAATGTATGGGAATATCGATTCGGTTGTAATTTATTGTGATCTCGTGTCACCGTTTTGTAATTTAATAGATTTTATTTATTTTAATTACAAATGTATAATAGGAAATTATGTAATTTGTTATGTAATTTATTTATTCTGGAGTTCCTTGAAGACGGTGTCACACAAGAAGGCGATACATAAAGACGGTGTTACCTCGAGATGCGTGCCACAACCAAAGTTCAAGGGACCAATGAAGTTGGTTTCCGATTATGTAATAGTTAATTAGATTTTCTATTTTAGGAAGGCCATACTAGGATTTATTTTATGTTTTGCATTTTTTTTATATGTTGCATGCATCGCTAAATCGCCATAACTAAAACATGCATTATCATTTAATCGAGTTTATCGACCGTGTCAATTGGAATTATCGTAGTTCACCGCTTTAGTTCACTTAAAACGTGATAGATAATAAATTGACATGACCTCTCGCTAAAAAACTAATCAATTGAGACTTAGCCTTACCAAAGAGTAGAAACCATGAAAACCTATTTCGTGAGGGAGTGCACTCGGCCACACCGGAGTACAAACTTTGTTACGTAGGGGAAGTGGGTGATAAATGTCTATCCACCGAATTCATGTTGATAAAGGTTTCATCGGCCACACCGTGCCCAAGTTAATATGGGTTTGGATCATGGACACATTTATTCGAAATTTGGATTGAACTCAACAAAAGTTTTTCGATAAGGGTTTTATCTGCCACACCGTGCCCTTGTCGGATGTGTTTTGGGCTAAAGATAAAATATTAATGTAATTTTATCGACCAAGAGTTCTAAAAGTAGAATCGATTAAAAAGTTAATCCACCGAGTTATATTGATAAGGGTTCCATCGGCCACACCGTGCCCAAGTTAATATGAATTTGGGTCTTGGAATCATTTATCTAGTTGGGTAGAGGTCACTAGAAAAATGCTATAAAACTTGTTTAAATTAAATTTTTTTACGAGTATTATTATTATTATTATTAAAATGACATTTGTTTTACTCCTTCTATTTTGTTTTGTAGACCACTTCTATTCTCATAACCAATGGCTACTCCAAATCCAAACGCCACACCTCTCGCTAATACTTCATGGCTCCGATCCTTTATGGATTGATGTAAACTTGAAAAGAATGGGTCAAATTTCTCCGATTGGGATGCCCAACTCAAATTAGCCGCCCAAGGTGACGACAAGCTTCGTTACCTTACCGAGGCCTCTCCACCCGAACCTAACACTAGGTTGACCGCCGCCACTAGGGAAGCATATGTGGCTTACCATAAGGAGTCCGCCGCAATGAAAAATGTGTTGATCTTTGCGATGGAGGCGGATCTCCAAAGGAGAGCCTTTAAAATGGGCACCGCTAATGAAATCTACTCCAAGCTTGTGACAATGTTTTCACAAACTCCGCGGATCGTCCAATATGAGGCGGCCGCGGCATTCTTTGATCTCGACTTCAAAGAGGGCCAAAAGGTTAGCCCTCATGTGCTCAAATTAATGGAGCTAGTCGAGACCTTGAAGATTCAAAAGGTTGAAATCCCCAAAGAACTCATTGTAGATAGGATTCTACACTCCTTATCCAAGGTCAAAGCGTATGTTCAATTCCGGGTGAATTTTAACATGCAAGACAAGGACGTGTCTCTTGAAGAGTTGCACAAGCTACTTGTGCAAGCCGAAAGAGACATGGGGTTAAATGTTAACCCACCTAAGGATGTGCTTAACATTAGCACCAAAAGCAAGGGGAAGTTCAAGAAGAATGGGAAGAAGGGTAAGAAGCAAGCTCCCACTTTCACCAAAGCTAAGACTTATGAAGCTAGCACCTCCAAGATCAAGAAGGGTCCTCTTGATAAATGCCATTATTGTAATGGTGTTGGACATTAGAAAAGAAATTGTTCCAAATACCTTGGTGATATTAATTTGGAAAGATCACTCCAAAGAGGTAAATGACTATCCTTTCTTTTATGTTTCTAATTCAACTATGGTATTGTGATACAAATATGTGATAATGTATCCCCTTTTTATTGTAATTAGGGCCTCCACCAAGCAAGGACAAGGGAAAAGAAAAGCAAGCTTGAGAAACCATCGAGAAGCTAGGAATAGCTTCCATGAAGCTTCGCTTTTTATTGTCTTATTTTAATTATGTTTCGGATTTTAGAACCTTTTGATTTCCGTGTTCGACATGGAAATGTATTTTGGATAATGGTTGTATTTTGGATAATGGTGGCTTGGTTTGCAACCCAAGTCACCCGTTTTATCGTTTTTATCCTTGTTCTAAAATTCGTCTTTATCCGCTTGCTCATAGAAACATATGATTATTCACTTAAAGTGATCTAATTGACAACTATAATGATGGGATTCATTATATGACCACAAGCAAAAGACTTGTGTATGATCATTTACAAAGTAATATCGAGTTAATGAACTCTCTTAAAGGAATGTTAATCACCAAGTACACTTACAAAAATCTAAACCAATTAGTCAACCTATGAGATAGTCCTCCTTATACTTCAAAAACCATTATTTGTGTCTCATAAACTATCTTTGAATCTCTAGTGTATTCATTCTAAAGATAGAGTGGGAGAAAAATGAGGACACAAAGAACAACAAGATAAATTTGTGTACTTGTGTAAATGAGATCTACGCAAGGGAGAATGGTTTGAATGAAGGTATACCTATTTATATGGTATATACGAATAGATGAGATCTATGGTCTCGAATAGTTCTACATGACAAAAGAGACCAAGTGAAGTAATCAAAAGAATATTTTCTCAAGATAACTACACGAGGAGACCAAAAGAAAGTTTTGGAAGAAAAATGACTAATGTAAAGTCTTAACAAGAGTTTTGACTAGTTTATGATAAATTTTGACCAATAGGTTCAACATTGATATTTACTTAAGAGCCTAAATGAATCAAAGTTACATCCTAGAAAATAAATGTGATTTATGACTAGAAGTTGCAAGGATTGATATACCGATATCCTCAATAGCTAAGTTAAGTATTAACCACGCTAATGTCATTACTTAACCTCATTATGAAAATGAATTGGTTAAACCTCCTTCCGAAAAGGGTACTTTGAAGGACGTGTATTAGATATTATTCATATTTAAAATAATGACATTGCTACTCATCATTATGATATGAATGAGTTAGAAATTAAAATCTCTTTCCATAAGGATAAGGATATGATGGGAACATATATGGTTTTATCTCAATAACTTAGCAAAGCAACAAATCACAGTTCTTGAAATGTTTCAATTGAGTACTCAATTACGAAACATCTGGAATTAAGTGGGAGTTTGGAAATTATCATGTGAAGACATGGAATTTAGTGGAAGCAATCATCCTGTAAAGGTTTATAACTCATTACTCATTGGGAATGACGAGCTAATACTATTCTTTCACAAAGAAGTATTTGAGTTTTCAATTCTGGATGAAAAATGGACTATGATGAATCCAATCACATCATGAGATGTTGGATAAGTATTGAGACATACACACCGAATCAACAAGAAACGTAGGTTATTCATATAAATGAAAATGGAATTGCCATTAGCAGTCATGGTCATTCCTTGAACCTAAGAATAGTTGATGACATGATTAAAAGTTACTAATGTTTCCGCCATTAGAATAATCATGCACATGTCCAAATAAATCATATGCATAAGAGCATGATGGATCATTGGGAAGCCATAGAAGAAACGTCATGAATTCTCGAGGAGAATCCGATGAGCGATTTCAGTGTTTGACAGAAGACTCTGTTGTGTGTCAAGAGGTTGCACATATTGCAGTTCGAACACATGTAAGGATTTATGAGAATCCTAAGCCTTTCAAGCTAAAAAGAGAAATAAAAGTCTTGGAAAGATACTTAGTTGAATAAGAAGTTACTCAAAACTAATTTTTCCTATTATGCTAGGACTTGTGAGAAGTGCTAGGCTATTCATCTTGAGAATTGTTGCAAGACTCTACGAAACATATACCTAGTGCATTGTATGTGGGTGGAGTACTTGACCAGTACAAGTTATATCATTCACCACAAATTCGTTCGTTATGTGATAATCGACAAGGAAGTTCTTTCAAGATAAAGAACCGAAACCGAGGTTGGGAACCTAGATGTGTACTTGGTAAGGTTCATGCTATGAGAAGATAACATGAACGTAACGGAAAATGCGATTATAAGAAGTTTGAACACATGGACACGTGGTATGTTAAACTTCTATTGCAATCAACAAGTGTTTACACACTTACGATATGCATCACAAGGTTGTAATATGGTATTGACTACCGGAATGTGATGTCGACATTTGTCGTTAGAGTTATTATTAGTTCACTTTATACTTTGTTACATCCAAACCGGTTGTAGAGACAATTGAACCCCGTTAAAGTGAACACGGATTAACATTGTATTTGCTCATAGTTACTTACATGAGGTGACGTCTCGAAGTGACTAGAGTGTGATGCGATTGATGGCAAGTTCAAGTGCCATAGAGTCATATGACAATGACTAGTCGATCACATAGGCAGACTGTTAGGAACATTTTGTCGGGCCTTATGACCGCTTATAGAGTTCTGGCAAATTTATATATCCTGGTCGTGGCGAGAGCTACTATAGTATTCTTATGAGTCGATTCTTTTGACTAAAGACTATTCGCCTAAGATGGCACAGTTTCAGATTAACTTTGATTTGTGTTACTACGACCTTCGTAAATGGGGTCAAATGGGCATATTTTAGGTTATGATGGCTGTGGCTAGTCGAAGGGAATGAGTGCGATAGGAATTGTCCACCCCTAGTCAGGATTATAACAATATCTCAGGGCCACTCGAGGAGTAATGAACTGGAAATGCGTGGCCACGCTCGGAATGTATCCATGGTGGATAAATCCGGTCAATCAGTTATTCTCCAGATCGAGGAAACCACTCTCGATATGATAACTTGCAAGTACGACTTGAAAGACACCTTGCATTGAGTGGGAGATAGTAATAGGACAAGAGAATTGGTGACGCACACTTGTCGAGGACAAGTGGGAGATTGTTGGAATATGTGTCCTCCGACAATAATGCGATCACAACTGTTGATCATGATGATCACATGTTTAAGCCTCATTTTAAAGAATACAATTGGGAAGTTTTTTTTACTGTCAACTGGTCCACACATATCGGTAAAAATTGGCTGACTAGAGTTTGACATTACTGTCGTGCGACGGTGGTGATCAGTTGATCCCCTTAGGTCATACCTAAAGGGTAACACACTTAATTGATCATTTAATTGATCGTATGACGATACGGGTTAATTAAATTACTTAAAATTGACGGACGATTTTGGAAGTAATATTTACGTGTCTCATTGTAATTTGATTAAATAAGATACGGTCTAAGTAATCGAATTGTTTTAATTACTTAGATGAAATTATTGTTTAAGGAAACAATTGCGATTGAATGAATAAATTATTATAAATACAAGATGTTGTGATTTATACTCCCTCCCAGTCGTTATAATGTTCCCCTTTGATATGGGCACGATACTTAAGGAAAATTATTAAAATATTAGTAAAAGAGTTGGGTGGGGTTGGTGGTAGGAGAGAGGGATGAATTATTAGTAGTTAAATAAGAATTGTGGGGCCAAAACATAAAGGAAAGTAATAAAATATGAGTAAAAGAGTTGTGTGGGGTTTGGTGATAGGAGAGAGAAATGAATAAAATAAGAGTAAAAGTTTCTAAAAATAGAAAGGGGAACATTACTTGAATAATCCGTTTTGGGAAAGAGGGAACATTATAGCGACTGGGAGGGAGTAATTGGTAAAATATTTTGGTACAAGTAATTATGAATTACTAAGTCGATTTTTTTATATGACGTATTTTTATTAATGCGTTGATTTTTAATATGTTAAAAATACATAACTATTTTATGTGACATGTGACATGTGACATATGACAAATTGACAAAGATAAAATGGAGTCCATTTTATCCATGTTAACCGAAATAATGGGGTATTAGGAAAATATATTATGTTAATTAAGTGAGTGGTAAGCATAATGATTTACCTAAAAACTAGCCATGCAAACCTAGTGGTCATTGTAAAGAACACTTTGTTCATGCATTGGGCATCAAAACCTCCCCCCTTTCACCCGGTTTTGTGATGAGAAAAACCATGGGTTTTTCTTATTACTTTACCTAATATACACTATCAAATAGTCTAGTGTAAATTCATTCATTCATTCATCTAAAATAAGATTTTTAGAAAGATAAAATCTTCCTTCTCCTCCCTCTCTCTTCACCGAAACATAGAGAGACCAAATAATATTTTGGGTCAATTTTTATACAAAATTAATATTGTTCTAGTAATAATAGTATTAATTTTATTAAGTTGTTATCTTGGGTATAAAACCTTGGGAGGGATTCTCTTCTTGAATCCTTGTTCATCCAATTAAGGAGAGCTCAAGAACAAGAGAGTAGGTGAACTCTCTTGTGCCCATATAAACCGAAATCCTCAATGTAAGAATGAAGATTTCTTCTTTATTTTCTTTATTGTTTGCATGAATAAGATCACCTTTAATTTTATGACTAAATTAAAAATAAAACATATATGAATATGTTAAGTAAAGAGATCTAGATTTCTAACAATGTGCACATTAAGGGACAGGGATATCACTCGTGATGAGAGGGGTTTTAGGTGGGGGCGAGGATTACCTGTTACGATGGGTAATCTGGTAGGGCTACACACTTCGGTGTGTAGTCGATTATTGTGTGAGATTGGGAGATTGGTTGGGAGGATGATCAACTGGTTACATTGTATATTGTTTGTCTTATTTGTTTACACAGTACTGACCCCGTGTTGTTGTTTTGTAAAACCTGCGGTGATCCATTCAGGGATGGTAAGCAGTTGACTTAGCAGGTACAGTGGGTTTGTTGCTGCTGGGTATGGAGGGAATCGAGTCATCACGCTTCTGGTCTAGATATGCAGAGATATGAGTAATGGTGTAGTCTTTATCATTCTTGTAAACGGTTGTGTATATGGTTGTAAAGAGTACTTAAATATATATATTATAAGTGTTCTTTTAATGTCTATTTGATCTACTACCTCGGGTAACCGAGATGGTAACACCTTCATATACTGGAATGGTCCTTGGTAAGGCATCCCGGTGTACGGGGGTGTTACAAGGAGGATGGAGTGCATGGTAGGGACGAAACTGAGAAGGAGGATGGGGAGCTGATTGTGGCTGATGTGGAGGATTCGGTGGTGGGGCGTGGTTCACCGAGGAAGTTGGGAGGTAGTTGGAGGAGGTTAGAGAGGGGTATGATGGCGGTTGAGGGGTGTGGTATTGAAGCTGAGGTGGTTGGGATGAATGGGGTGAAGCGGTTACGTGGGATAGACGTGGTGGAGATGGAATCAGTGGCAAAGCGATCTTCTTTTACTATGGATGTGTGTTCATCTGAGGCAGAGGTTGATGATACTCAGCCCCGCCGGGCCAATAAATCTTTTAAGCCTTAACTGCAAGAGGCTAGGCAACCCCATTGCAGAGGCGGTCCACGGAACCTACTCCGGAGAGAGGCCCCGACTTTAGTTTTCTTGAGTGAAATGAAGCTGAGTAGCGTGGAGATGGCAACGATTATGACACGTTTTGAAGATTATTGTAGCATGTCAGTGGATAGTGTGGGTAGATCTGGTGGTCTTATTTTTCTTTGGGTAAGGAGATAAATGTTGTGTTTCGGTCTGCTTCTGTTCATTTTATGGATTTTGATGTTCTTATTGATAATATGTCTTGGAGATATACTGGTTTTTATGGGTGGCCAGCGGTGCAAGATCATCATCTCTCGTGGCATCTACTCCGATCCCTGGCTACAGAGTCACAAGAGCCTTGACTGTGTATGGGGGATTTTAATGAAATTCTTTTTGCAAATGAAATGAAGGGAGAGCATTGAGCTCAATGGCAGATGAATATTTTTCGAGATGCTGTGGATGTTTGTGGTTTTAGTGATTTGCGTTTTGAGGGCTATGAATTCACTTTTTCATAACGGTCAGGCTGGAGCAGAGAATAGACAGTGTCAATTGGATCGAGCTATAAAGACTGAAGTTTGGAGGGAATTTTACCTTTATGCTAAATTAATTGATATGGAGCGGTAATGGTCTGATCATTCTCCAATTAAAGTTGTTTTGGATGGTCGTGATAATATCTTGGATAATTATAAACGAAATTTCCGCTTTGAACAGATTTGGGTAGGTGAAGAGGGTTGTGAGGATACAATAAAAAAGGTCTGGGAGGAGAACGATTGGAATGTCTTGGATACTATTTTTAGGTGTGCTCGAGAGTTACAGAAATGGAAGGGGTGAGTATAGGGAAAATAATGCGAGATCTTATTCGTAAACAAAAGAGGCTGGCGTGGTTGAATGAGAATGAGCAAACAATTGGTAATGTGCAGGAGAGGAGGAATATTATGAAGGAGATTAATTCCTTGATGCGATAGGAGGAAATATTTTGGCGACAACGTTCCAGGTCTTTATGGTTGAAATATGGGAACTGAAATACAAAGTATTTTCATAGGAAAGCTAGGCAACAGAAACAAAAAAATCGGATTGGCCGCATATGTACTGGTGACGGTGGTAGATGATGAGTGGAGTATTAAGAAGGCGACAATGGAGTTCTTTGGCTCGTTATTTACAACGTCACAGCCAACGGAATTTGAAGATTTATTGGTAGGTGTGCGGAATTGGGTGACGGAAGACATGACTGAGGTGTTTTAGGCAGAGTATAAAAGAGATGAGGTTTTTAATGCGTTGCAGCAGATGTATCAACTGAAGGCACCTGGACCGACGGTATGAATGCTCTTTTTTATCAGACTTATTGGTATATAGTTGGTCCGTATGTCACTCGTATGGTTTTGAGTATTTTACATGGGGGGGTGAATTTCTAGCTATTATAAATAAAACTCATATTGTATTGATTCCAAAGAAGAAGGCGCCTGAAAAATTTACAGAATTTCGGCCGATCAGTTTATGTAACGTTCTGTTTAAATTGATTTCTAAAGTTTTAGCCAATCGGTTGTGCTATTTTTAGGTGATTTGGTTTCGGAGAATCAAAGTGCTTTTACGCCTGGGAGGTTGATTTCTGATAATATTTTTATTGCTTTTGAAATGTTCCATTATATGAAGAACTCGCGTGGAGGGGGAGAGCATATGGCGCTCAAGCTTGATATGGCTAAGGCATACGATAGAGTTGAATGGTTGTTTCTGGAAAGGGTGCTGCAGTCCATGGGGTTTGCATGTCATTGGGTAAATAATGTAATGCGATGTATCAGGTCGGTGTCGTATGCGGTGCTTATTAATGGGTCTCCGTAGGAGACTTTTATTCCTAGTCGCGGTCTCAGGAAAGGTGATCTACTGTCACCATATTTTTTTTATTCTTTGTGATGAGGTGTTTTCTAGCATGATTCGTCGTAAAGTGGAGGCTGGGTCGCTTCATGGAATTCGGATTGCTCCACAAGCTCCTATAGTGTCAAATTTATTTTTTTTGCTGATGATAGCATTATTTTTGTTAAGGCAAATAAAAATCAAGCAAGGTAGGTGCTGGATATTTTATGTAAGTATGAAGCGGCATCAGGACAACTAGTTAATAAAGAGAAGACAACAGTGTCGTTTAGTAGGGGTACAACGCAGTGGAGGAAGGAGCGTGTGCCGTATATTCTGGGAGTTCAGGTTGTGGCGGAGCAGGGTAAATATTTGGGTTTACCGACGACTATTGGACATTCAAAGCAATTTCTTACTAAGATTATTTAGGATAAATTGAGTAATAAAAGGCAAGGCTGGCACGGTAAGTTATTTAGCAGAGCAGGTAGGGAAATTTTGATAAAGGTTGTAGCCCAATCTATTCCTACTTATGCGATGAGTGTATTTAAATTACCGTCAAATTTCTGTGATGAATTGCGTTCAATTGCCTCAAATTTTTGGTGGGGATCCGCTAATGGGAGACGGAAAATTCCATGAATAGCGTGGCGTGAGTTGTGTTGGTCGAAGGCTAAGGGGGGCATGGGTTTTCGTGATTTTAATAAATTTAGTCTATCTCTCTTAGCAAAGCAGGCGTTGAGGCTGGTATTTGATTACGGGAGTTTTATGGTGCGAGTTTTGAAAGGTAAGTATTTCCCGAATTCGGCTTTTATGGATGCACAGATTGTGACACCCCGCGATAAAGCGGAAAATATAACTAATAAACTAAAGCGGAATTTGTGAGATTTTAAACACTTTTAAAATTACAAGCTAAAGATTAACACGCGGGTGTCAAAAACGAAATAAAACAAATACTACAATAGACAATTTTAGGTTATTACAACCCAATTCTAAAAAGCGGGGAAAAGATATCCCACGAATAAACATATAAAGGGTTTCTAAACTAGAAACTAAGGTCCAAGGGTTAGTTCTCGCTAGCCCACACGTCTTCCCCACGTAAGCATATTCACCACCTGTCATTCTTGTAAACATGAACGCCACAGTCAGTGGGGAGTAACTCAAGGTTCTCCCAGCCACAATATGTCGAAATGCAAGTAACAAACACTTAATTAAACATATTAATCATGCATCATATATGAACAATAAAGAACAAGGAGATATAATGAATAATCAAGATGAAACAGGCATAATACTTTCTTAATAGAGTAGGCATGATATATTAGAATAAATATGCAATCAAGGGCATAGAATAATCAAGTCAACCAACTCATATTGACACGACTCTGTAGACACCTCGTTTCTGCACCTCCCGCAAACCACCCGGTGATGATTGGGCCGCATGTTTGGTACACGGAACGATTTGTGACAGTTCGTAAGTTTATCGTCAAGTGATTGCTCAAATATTAATGTCTACCTCTTAGTTGTCATCTACGTCCCGATACGGTCGTTTTGACAGTAATTAGAGAACATTCGGAGTCCGGGCCTAAAACCGTCTTCATTTTCCTAAACCGTCAAATCCCGAGTCAAAGTAATGTGCTTGTCTACCTAAGGTTAGGATGTTATAAGATGTTGAGATTATATCTCATTTTGAGTCTCATGTCACTTCTTTGGGCTAAACTAAAAGTTTACATTACAAAATGTGCATTTCATTTAGTTAAATTGACAACCCGAGCTTTAGGCCCGTTTTACGAGGTCATAACGAGTTTTTTGGGTCGGGCCTATTTCACAGAAAGTTCTAGATCTCTTTCTTAGCTTTCCAACGCCACTGAAATCACCTTATTCCGAGTCTTGTAGAGAAAGTTATGCCTAAAATACGACAGGCTGTCAAACGCGTTTTCTACGCGCAAAGGAACCTACCCGGGAAAGGACGCAGCAGGTGCTGCGCCTCTTCCAAGGGACGCAGCACCTGCTGCGCCTTTTCCCAGGGCTTTCTTTTTGTCCAAGTTTCCGTGTTTTAACCTAAGTCGGTTATTTCCGGATATTTCTTTCCGTGTCCTAGTCTTACCCTAATTCCTTCACGTGATTAGTATAAATAGGAGCCCTCGCTCCTCATATTTCTCACGTGAGTGTCCGCCCTTCTCTTCTCCCTTTGCATTCTAGACTTTGTTCTTACTTTTTGGCGTCTACGTGCTTGAACTTTCGACCACGTAAGCTCGGATCCTTCTGAGTACCAGCCTCCCCGTTTGCATGACCGACCAATTTGACCAACTACACCAATAATCAACTTAATTAATTAATCGTTTTCCTCTTACGAGGGCACTTTCTTTGCATTCGCGTCGAGCATCACTAATCGATATCTTAGTCCTTCTCGTTTCGTCAACATGTAAGTCTGAGGGTGTAAATCTCTCTTTATTTATTGTATTTTATTTATTGTATCATCAATTGTAAGGTTCATGTCGAAAATACCATTTAAAACCGATTTCTAAAACCATGCTTTAAAACCTCTTTTTACGGATTTCCAGTAGATAACCGTCGAGAAAGGACGCAGCAACTGCTGCGCCTCTTCGAAGGAGCGCAGTTCCTGTTGCGCCTCTTCGTGAGGCTGCCGCAGTTCCTGCTTCCTTTCTTCTTCGTTCGTCCTCTGTTATTCGTCAAAATCCTTTTGATTGTTTCGTTTGTTTGTTAATTCTTCATCATGATAGCATCATAATTCACATGTATATTATAATCATCATCATTAACATGCTTTAATCATCAAATCCGACTTAAATCCCTAATAACCGATATTTGCGGGTTTTCGTCATTAAATTCAATTCCGGGTTGTAGAGATTCAATTCATCAATATTGGGTTTCTGGAATTCGTCTTTGATATAGTTTTCATCTGTTTATTCACATGTTCATCGCATATTCGTCATTAATCCATCGTATCTAACTTAATCAATTCAATTAATTTGTTTGACTCATTAATATTTTTCACTTCTGTCATTATTCCATCCCCCTACTACTAAGAGAATAAAAATTCTCAAAAGTTTTCCCTCCAAACTCCACCTACTTATATAAGGAAAGAAATAAAATTTTCCCATTAAACTATAATCTTTTTCTTAAAGCATGATTTTTTTTTATTAAATTCTAAATTATAATTATATAATGTTTTAATCAAAATAAAATAAAAGGAGTATAAAATTATAAAATACAAAATTGTTAATTTTTCTTCGAAAATGACTTAATACATACTTAAACTATATAAAACAATAAAATAATATTATTTGCTATGTGAAAAAAACTCATTAAGATATTTAAGCAAGGTTATAAAATAAAATCATTAACTTTATATTAAAAAAAAATTCATGACATACTACGTTTTGTTTTTCTCATATTAAAATAAATTAGGTGAAATATAAAAATTTGAAGGTATAAAATTTGGAATGAATACTCCTATATACTAAGAGAATAAAACTCTCCAAAGTTTTCCTCCAAAAGGTATCAAGCTAAATAAGAAAACAAAAATACTTCTTTCTTTAAATTATTATCACTTCATCAAAATATAACCTTTTAATCAAATAATAATATTTCTTTGAAAATATAAATTATAATATTTTAATTAAAGAAGATAAATTCACTATAATTTTATAAACTGTAAATTTCTAAATTTTTGTTATGTATTATTATATATGAGAGAATGACTTGACACATTTTGTATAAAACAAAATATTAAACTTGTATAATTAGCTTCATCACAAAAAAAATAAAAAATCATTAACATAATTTGAAAAAATTTATTATTTGTAATCATTAGTTTTATGTTAAAGAAAAAAATCATTAAACATATTTTATAACTTTACTAAATTCTCTTGATTAGTTTATAGTTCATTTTTTTCTCATATCGAAATACGATGAGGTATATGAAAAATATGAAAAATTAATAATGTATCAATTTAAAATATTTAAATAATAACTAAAAATGAAACCTCTATATATCCGCAAATATGCTGGATTTACACTATTAAATACCAATAGTATAAATGTTACATTCTCTAATATCCCTATCTAAAAAACCGCGCATTTGCGCGGGATCTATACTAGTCTTGTAATTAATTCGTTCAAATCCGTCTTATCCATGTTTTACTGTTTTCATGACCTCTTCATATGTTAAATAACATGCTAATCACTTTTATCCGAGTAAATAATTTAATCAATCATTAAATTCACCAATTAACATTAACGGCTTGCAATTACGCTTCTTCACCCTTGAATTGAGCCAAGGAAAGACAGCACGCAGCGGCGTCTGCTGCGCCTATTCCAAAGGACGCTCACGCTGCTTTGTTCGGCCGAGTTCGTCCCTGAACTCCGTTTCTGCCTTGACCTAGTTTAATTAGTCTACGTATTAACTATTATCCGTAATATCACGCTAATTCCTGTTCGTTAATTTATTTAATTTCTTTATTCTTTTATTCTTTTTCTCAAATTATCCGTTTTAAAGGTATTTTCGACATAAATCGCCTAATCCAATGTAATTAATGTAATTTTTGTAATTTATAATTTTTGTATTTCTTTTATTGTTTGTATGTTCTCACATGTAAATGAGCATTAAATCCTACTTCGACCCAATTGTATGCTAATTACGTGTCGACCGACTTAGTATTAATTCTTCACATGCTAGGATTAAAACTTGGATGTTGCATTGCATGCATATAGCCGACAATACATCGAGTACGAATAACTTCCCTAATCATTAGTAGAGGCCGCTATCGAGGCGGGCGGGATTAGGTGTTCGATCAAAAGAGCTTCCTAATACGTATCCTCACCCCTTACTCCAGATATATGTGAACACCCGTGTTCATTGGCATCCACGAGAGTCATTCTAGACATAGAATGCTAAGGGTAACGATTGCTTAGTGTTCATGTCTCTACTTTGTGTCTTGACATGACACGAGGTATTCGAACGGTTCCAATTTCCCATAAAAATTGGTGGCGACTCCATACAAAAATGCAAACGCTTGTTTCCCAAGCGCCCCCGTGGGCCCCCGCTGTCCACGTTTGGCGACTCACTGGGATAATACACTTACGTGTAGCCAAGGGTGAAACTTGAACAAGGTTAGGGAATAATTTGTACAAGACAATTGTCGGTTTTCATAACTCGGTCTTCCTAGACCGTTTTATTCGGCCTTCCTAGGCCCAACCCAACCCATTCGACCAATCGTCCCGTCTAAACGGTCCTAATTCTTATTTGGGCCTAAGGATGGATAGCGATTGACGTCATCCATACCATGATGCTTACTCTTGTTTGTATCAAGGACTTTCACTACTTGAGGAAATGGACTAGGAATCGGCCTTACTCTTGTTTGGTACGAGCCTCTCCACAGACTTCGGGTTTGATTGTTCGGTATGGCAACCCACCCTTTAAACCAAAACCCTTCTAAATGCACTCAGCATCCCGTTATAATGCTTGTATAAATGTTTGTACCTTACGTGATCACCATTTCTAAACGAAACCATGACGATTTTTGTATAAATCAAAACCCATTTTCAAATGAAAATTTCGAAAAGGCCATTGAATAGCGCAAAACCCAGTCAAACTCTGTCCGTTTGTCGAGTCAAAACTTCGGGCCTAAAACCCATTGCAAAACCCGTAAAAAAAAAAAAAAAAAACCAAAAATAAAGAAAACGAAAAAAGAGTCCGAAAAAAAAAGAAAAAAAAAAGAAGAAAAAAAAAGGTTTTAATCAAAATATTTTCAGTCCATGTAAATGCGAATATGTAAATTTGATTGGGCTAAGTTAGAGTCAAAGTTCAAACCGACTATGTCCTAGTCGGAACTTTGTCGAGTCATAAACCCGTTTTCCTTTACATTTTTGGGTCTTCGAGTCAAGTCCTAAGGCGTCACGCCGTCATTTTGGACCCCTTACCCCAATTCAGTTAGGATCTAAACACTCGAGTCACACGTTCCGAGGCTCAACACACGAGTCTCAATGGGCCTCATATTTGAGTCTAAACTACAACAAGTCTTCTTAACACCTATAAGCAAACCTCGAGTCCAGAATCAACACGTGTCATCAATCCCGTCAATAAGGTCAATCATATTAGGGTCACTCCGTCCAAGTCAACACTCGAGTCTAAAGGTCAAGATCAAACACCGTGAGTCCAAACACGAGAGGTCACTCACGACATTTCCTGGATTCACAAATCTAGAGTCTAGTCATCGCGTCTCGCCGCATGTCCTTTGTTTGTTGCCTTAGTATGCGTGATCCCATGTCAAATCAAGTTGTAATGCGCATCATTTTCTTCTCGGTAGGAATTATGCAATTTCCGATGAAAGTGTTCAAGAACGTTTATCTGTCGACCTCAAGGGACTAAGTGCTGTAATCATTAAGCTCCAGGCCACCGTCGAAGACTTGAGCGCTCGTGTCATCAATATGGAAAACAAGATAGATATGATGAAACCTTTACCATCTTCTCATACCCTAAGGCCAGGGCATAACTTCAACACGACTCACCCATCTAAGAAGGCCAATAAAGACAAGGGAGTCAACCTCTTGCAAACTCCACCCAGGAGGCCGGGACGAGCTCATAGGGAATTCCATGACCTTGGAACCACATATGAAGTAGCTCTACAAAGACTGATTTCCCAAGGAAAACTTCATCCAATTGGTCCAACCCCAGACCCTGAAAAGATATTCCCTAGATGGAAGGGCAATTCATATTGTCAGTACCATCAAGGTAGGGGACACGATACGGAGGAATGCTTTTGTCTAAAGCATATTATTCAGGATATGATCGAGGATGGCAAGCTTCCTGTGCCACCTTCCGCCAAGAAATCCAAGAAGACCGACCCTCTTGGGTCTAATATCATTAAACATGACCATGAAGACTCATTCCTAGACTATTCTCACCTCCTCGCTCCTCATGATAGCGAAGAGATCAACGTGCTTGAAGACGACAATATCCAAAATGGAATGCTCATGCTTTCCAGGGCCTTTGACAACAAGTTCTCCAAAATAGAGGAAGCTATTGATAGCCTAAACTCTCGACTTTCCAAAATGGAGAAACAGTTTGTTGAAATGGGTAGGAAGCTTGATGCCCAACCTCTCAAGATGAAAAGTGTCCAAATAAACCCTCAACCTGACAGTCCTACAGAGAAAGCAACAAGTGGACAATCTATTCTTAGTTCTTATCAGCGAGGAACCAAAATCAATAAAGGCATCCTCATGGATCCTTCGTCAAAGAAACCTAACAACCCTCCAAGGTCATTTACAAAGGCTTCCGAAAATAAGGGCACACCTCCTAGGAAATTTACCAACTTTTGTATTAGATACGCCGATGCCTTTCAGAGACTCATAGAACAACGAATGTTGAAGCCTATAGGACCTACACCCGAACCAGAAAGGAAATCCAAGTTCTGGGACGAGAACTCATACTGCGAATACCATAGAGGCAAAGGGCATGATACAGAGAAATGTTACAAATTAAAAAATGTCATTCAGGATATGATCGAAGACGGGAAGTTGTCCCTCTCAAACTTTAGCCCACAAGGTAACTTAGGCAATCCTCATGGATATACCAATTATCAAGAAACTCTTCTTGACTATTATCCTTTCAGTGTTCCCAATGATGAGGACGAGGTGCTCAAATGGGTGAATGCTCAAAGCCGGATGTCGAAGCCAGTTAGAGAAAATGTTCAAGCATGGGCCGATGATTACGAGTCTGGGTCTAAGATTGCGTCAAAGTCCGGATCCGAGTCCGAGTCTTAGGCTTTCCATCTCATATTTGTTCTAGTGTCTTTCTTCGTGTCCATTTTCATTCCTTGTGACAACCTGGGGGCTGTCCCATGAGTCACGTGTCTTGTCATATCTATGTTAAATACATTTATTATCCATTTCAATAAAAGCACAATCTTCAATCCACATATTCTATCATATCTCTTCCTCTACCCTTTTTCCTGTGACAACAAGAATTGGTTTGAGACATTTTTTAAAAAATGACAACAACAACACATGACAGTCAATGTGAGTGCACTTACTTGATGTTCCATTCTAAGTTGTAGAGGACCTGAAACTCCGTGTTCTTTTTTCTTTACCTATTCCATGTCTGGTAATAGAAACCACAATATAACCCTAGTCTAGGACGAGCATATCTCAAGAGATTCTAGGACGAATCCAGACCATCTCCCTTGTTAACCATCCATGACGGAAGGCAAGCCCATTCCCCACAATAAGCAACCGGTGTTACTAAAAGACCAACCCATTTCACACCCAAAGGTGCTAGTCTAACCCGAATCCATGGTAATAAGCAAATCCAAGACGATACGAGCCGTGATCAAAGACAAAGGCTCAATCAAGAGAACCCAAGACCAATATCCAAGGCCGTAGTTATACCCGTAATCCAAGACAAAAGAGTCAAAAGAACAAGGCTCAATCAAGCGAGTCAGTGTCAATATCCAAAGTTAAAGTCATCCTCAAAAACCTGATCAAAAATCTGAGCAGAAATCCAAGATATACCCTAGACCAAGAATCTGAGTCTGAATCAAGAACAAGTCTGAAATCAAATGCTGAACGAAATACTGCTGAAGTCTATATAGAATCAAGACATCAATGAAGATGGTCATCTAGCACCCTCACTTAGCCTTTCACACATCACACACCCTAAGTCCTTCTCGAGACCGTTATAGGGAGATAGTTAGGAATTTTGAGAATCCTCTCAAGCTTGTCAAATATACCCATCCTTTAGGGCCAAGACATGGAAACTTGAACCCACGTCATTTTAACCCACCTTTATGTGCTCAGGCTACATCAAGCCAAGAGACTCCATTTCCAAGCCACATTACAAGCCATAATCCCATTATGCCTTAACTCCACAAAATCAAGCTCCAGAGATTTGCTCATCAAAGCCTCTTATTAGCGAGCTCCACATTCCAAATATCCAATCCAGTTTCACCTTGACCCATACACGGAGTCTTCAAATACTTTGCTACCTAGAATGGGACATACCCATGCCATCCTTAGGGTCCACTTTTGAGTGTGCTCACATGACAAGGAAATTTTTACAAAATTAGTTATACCTCTTTGGTCTATGATCAGAGGGAGTTATCTCAAATCGATTCTTTGAGTCACCAAAGAAAAATACCCTTGTGACCCATGCACTTTAAGGCCCTAACAACTTAGCTTAGGCACACACCTGAACTACGAGCGTGGTTTGATTTCACCTCTTCAGGTGGATACGTAGGCAGTCCTTTCTTACACAAGAAGGATACAACCACAACACCCAAACAAAATTAACCAAACCTCAGAACTACGATCTGGTTTGATTTCACTTCACGTGAATACGTAGGCAGTCCTCAAGGACACAACCATCCCCACTTCCAACCTTCAATCTCAATTATCAACCACCTCAACCATCGACTTTTAACCTCTATTTCAACCTTCCAGCCTCAATTAACATCCCTTCCACAACCAACTCCTCTATACTGGGGGCTCCTTATTGTCGCCCCGCCTCTTTTTTACCAAAGTCCAGAGTCATCTTCTCATCCTAGGGGCTTCTCTTCCAAGATGCCACCCTTCCTTTATTCCTTCCTCTAAGTCTAGCTAGTACTCGGTCCGGACAATGACAAAGATCTTAGATCAATTCTCCAAGTCATCGTGCCTCAAGAGGGCTCTCTTTTACAGCAAGCAACGACGAAGAAGTCCTAGTAGACAGCTGATCCATGGCTCATGCCTTGCCTTTATATGCCTTCATCATTCTTGCAATTCTTATATCTTTGGAACTGATACGCATTGTCACCCATACTTGGCTAGGGGTTGCGCATGCTTAAGCAAAGTCTGTCAAAGTCATCCCTGTGTCGCGTCAAATCTAAGTTAGTGTCGCGTCCGTCCAACCTAAGTCTACATTTCGCGTCACGTCCATATAAGGTCTGTGTCATGTCAAGTCTTATGTCTAAAGGCCATTTGAATATGCATATCACATTACAAACGACAAACTTCTTTAAACAACATTTAAACGACTTTTAAAACGAAACAACTTTTGCAAAACCTATGTGTTTCCTTATTCGAGGTCCATGTGATAATCGCTTACGTGCATATATTAGATTGCATTCTTGTGTGGCTACTAACCATGCAGGTAAGTATCGCGCGATACTTTATCAAGACCTCGCTTGCCACAACGAGCGAATATTCTTTGACAGGTGTTTCGACACACCTCTATTATGTTCCCCCAACGAGAGTACACGATAGACTTTCCCTCTCGAGACATGCAGATCAGTTCCCGATTATGTTCCCCCAGCGAGAGTTAACGGATAGACATTCCCTCTCGAGACAAGGAGATCAACATCAACCCCAAGGCTTATCGAAGTTTGTTTGAAGACGACCCAAGCAGATTTCCCCAGCAGTTCCTGCCTACGTCCTGCTACCCTTAACATCTTGTTTCCTCACGGAGTTCGGCAAAGGTGTCGTCCTCCAGAAGTTCCCAGACCAGAGCCTCCTTCCTTAGGTTCATAAACCCCAAAGTAGGATTCTTACCCCCTAGATTCTTAGATCCCAAAATGGCTCCCTTTAGGTTCGTAAACCTTTAAGCTCCCACACCAACATCCTTAGGTTCATAAACCCATAAATCCTTTTGGAGTTCTCATACCTCAGAAAGCTTAAGCGCACGCGTTTAAAACAAAAATTAGTAACCCAGTAGTTCCTAAACTTAACCTTAGGATCCCAATCCTCTTAGGTTCACAAGCCTTTATGTTCCCATACCAGTCGTCCTTTTAGGTTCATATACCCAGGTTCATACACCCAACTCCTTAGATATCCCTTTCAGGATAATCCTTCCTTCAGCCTTATCCCTTTCAGGATAATCCTTCCTCCAGCCTTATCCCTTCAAGATAATCCTTCATATATTTATCCTTTCAGTAACCTTCAGATAACCCCTTTTCAGTTAAGTCCCCTTTCAGTCCTTCAGAGAACTATCCCTTCAGCCTTCCCTTTAGAGAGAGATATCCTTCAGAGTTAGCCTTCAGAAGTATTAAGAAGTTTTCTCAGAATCCCTGTGACCCCTAATGCCTTCAGACACCAAGTTATCTTCAGACCAAAGAGTTTTGCCGAAGCGTCATCAGTTCCGTTTCACCCAGGGGTATCTCAGGTATGATCTCTTCTTATGGCTGGCGAGCTTCCTTACGTAGTCTAATGGACTTTAAACGTCCCTCCCCGATAGTCGACAGACTCTAAAATGTTCCCGACGACAGGTCCTTGCCTCAGACCCCTTGAGCCGCCTCGCGTCGCCATAGTCGTCGAGTTGTAATCTTCGATTGACTGATGGCTATACTTTGACTTTCGCCTTGTCCAAGCCTCGGTCAAAGTGGGGGCTCAGAGACACCTCGTTTCGCACCTCCCGCAAACCACCCGGTGATGATTGGGCCGCATGTTTGGTACACGGAACGATTTGTGACAGTTCGTAAGTTTATCGTCAAGTGATTGCTCAAATATTAATGTCTACCTCTTAGTTGTCATCTACGTCCCGATACGGTCGTTTTGACAGTAATTAGAGTACATTCGGAGTCCGGGCCTAAAACCGTCTTCATTTTCCTAAACCGTCAAATCCCGAGTCAAAGCAATGTGCTTGTCTACCTAAGGTTAGGATGTCATAATATGTTGAGATTATATCTCATTTTGAGTCTCATGTCACTTCTTTGGGCTAAACTAAAAGTTTACATTACAAAATGTGCATTTCATTTAGTTAAATTGACAACCCGAGCTTTAGGCCCGTTTTACGAGGTCATAACGAGTTTTTTGGGTCGGGCCTATTTCACAGAAAGTTCTATATCTCTTTCTTAGCTTTCCAACGCCACTGAAATCACCTTATTCCGAGTCTTGTAGAGAAAGTTATGCCTAAAATACGACAGGCTGTCAAACGCGTTTTCTACGCGCAGAGGAACCTACCCGGAAAGGACGGCAGTCTTGCGCGATTCTTCCAAGGGACGCAGCACCTGCTGCGCCTTTTCCCAGGGCTTTCTTTTTGTCCAAGTTTCCGTGTTTTAACCTAAGTCGGTTATTTCCGGATCTTTCTTTCCGTGTCCTAGTCTTACCCTAATTCCTTCACGTGATTAGTATAAATAGGAGCCTTCGCTCCTCATATTTCTCACTCGAGTGTCCGCCCTTCTCTTCTCCCTTTGCATTCTAGACTTTGTTCTTACTTTTTGGCGTCTACGTGCTTGAACTTTCGACCACGTAAGCTCGGATCCTTCTGAGTACTAGCCTCCCCGTTTGCATGACCGACCAATTTGACCAACTACACCAATAATCAACTTAATTAATTAATCGTTTTCCTCTTACGACGGCACTTTCTCTGCATTCGCGTCGAGCATCACTAATCGATATCTTAGTCCTTCTCGTTTCGTCAACATGTAAGTCTGAGGGTGTAAATCTCTCTTTATTTATTGTATTTTATTTATTGTATCATCAATTGTAAGGTTCATGTCGAAAATACCATTTAAAACCAATTTCTAAAACCATGCTTTAAAACCTCTTTTTACGGATTTCCAGTAGATAACCGTCGAGAAAGGACGCAGCAACTGCTGCGCCTCTTCGAAGGAGCGCAGTTCCTGTTGCGCCTCTTCGTGAGGCTGCCGCAGTTCCTGCTTCCTTTCTTCTTCGTTCGTCCTCTGTTATTCGTCAAAATCCTTTTGATTGTTTCGTTTGTTTGTTAATTCTTCATCATGATAGCATCATAATTCACATGTATATTATAATCATCATCATTAACATGCTTTAATCATCAAATCCGACTTAAATCCCTAATAACCGATATTTGCGGGTTTTCGTCATTAAATTCAATTCCGGGTTGTAGAGATTCAATTCATCAATATTGGGTTTCTGGAATTCGTCTTTGATATAGTTTTCATCTGTTTATTCACATGTTCATCGCATATTCGTCATTAATCCATCGTATCTAACTTAATCAATTCAATTAATTTGTTTGACTCATTAATATTTTTCACTTCTGTCATTATTCCATCTTGTAATTAATTCGTTCAAATCCGTCTTATCCATGTTTTACTGTTTTCATGACCTCTTCATATGTTAAATAACATGCTAATCACTTTCATCCGAGTAAATAATTTAATCAATCATTAAATTCACCAATTAACATTAACGGCTTGCAATTACGGCTTCACAGCCAGAATTGAGCCAAGGAACAGACGCAGCGTCTGCTGCGCCTATTCCAAAGGACGCAGCGACTCTGCTGCTTTGTTCGGCCGAGTTCGTCCCGAACTCCGTTTCTGCCTTGACCTAGTTTAATTAGTCTACGTATTAACTATTATCCGTAATATCACGCTAATTCCTGTTCGTTAATTTATTTAATTTCTTTATTCTTTAATTCTTTTTCTCAAATTATCCGTTTTAAAGGTATTTTCGACATAAATCGCCTAATCCAATGTAATTAATGTAATTTTTGTAATTTATAATTATTGTATTTCTTTTATTGTTTGTATGTTCTCACATGTAATTGAGCATTAAATCCTACTTCGACCCAATTGTATGCTAATTACGTGTCAACCGACTTAGTATTAATTCTTCACATGCTAGGATTAAAACTTGGATGTTGCATTGCATGCATATAGCCGACGATACATCGAGTACGAATAACTTCCCTAATCATTAGTAGAGGCCGCTATCGAGGCGGGCGGGATTAGGTGTTCGATCAAAAGAGCTTCCTAATACGTACCCTCAACCCTTTACTCCAGATATCTGTGAACACCCGTGTTCATTGGCATCCACGAGAGTCATTCTAGACATAGAATGCTAAGGGTAACGATTGCTTAGTGTTCATGTCTCTACTTTGTGTCTTGACATGACACGAGATATTCGAACGGTTCCAATTTCCCAAAAAAATTGGTGGCGACTCCATACAAAAATGCAAACGCTTGTTTCCCAAGCGCCCCCGTGGGCACCCGCTCTCCACAGACTCAACAAGCGTAAGACATATACTTAGTATGAACTCACAAGACAAACCATCTAGAATCCAACCTCTTGGTAGGACGACGATCATAATACGGTCCTAGTCTAAACCTGGATCCAGACTCTCGGGATGGACGTCACCCGATTCGACAAACGATATACCAATCGTATCCAAGACTCGAAACATGGCACACACTCGTAACCAAAGGTCGAGTAACCTCTAATCGGAAACATGGCACACACTCGTAACCAAAGGTCCGAAGAAAGGCGGAAGGATATCCTAATTCGGAAACATGGCACACACCCGTAACCAAAGGTCCGAAAGAGGAAAGATAACCCAATCCGGAAACATGACACACACTCGTAACCAATGGTCCGAAAGAGGGAAGATAACCCAATCCGGAAACATGGCACACACTCGTAACCAAAGGTCCGAAAGGGGTAAATAAGGAATGTCAAGTAGTCACACAATGTAAAACGTCACACTTGAGTCACAATAAGAGTAAGAATGATTATGCAAACATCATATGACACGGGACCATTAATGTCACATTCATACTCATGGCTTGCATCTCACCATGAGTACGGATGGTAACATCAATCCCGACGATCATATCGCAACTAGAGGGCTTATAGCTCACCCCTAGTATCCGATAGGACCAAGACTCTCACAACCAAACAATTCAAGACATTATCAAAGATATGACTCTCACAAGTACTTATATATAATAAATGTTTCATACTTGTATTTATTATTAAATATTCTATTTCATAATTTAACATGCCGTTTAAATAAAATATAATAAGGTATAATGAATAATTTACGTCATGTGAGAATTACGGAATGCAAACAAGTCCAATACCAGTGACAAAATCAGTCCAATAAACAAATTATGAGAAACCCAATAATTGAATTATATTAAGCCCAACAAACAAGACGTGTCATACCCGACATTTAAATCATATAAAGTTCAACAAATAAATCATATGGAGTCCAACACATGAAATATGACAAGCCCTACGAATTGAACATAACAAGCCCAAGGAAAGAAATATAGTAAGCCCAACAAAATGACTATGTGAAAGAACGATATTAACAAATTATCGTTATATAAAATACGAGACGGTTATTTAATTATATTTTAAATGACCCAAGCCTACACTACGAGCACCCATAGCCACGACTCAAAGAACCACTTTGGGCAGCCCAAAACACGACCCAACCACAGCCACTCGACTACCCGCATCCAACCCTACGCAAGATTACCCAACACACCCAAACAACCGTGAGGTAGCTCTACAACCCGTAGCCAAACATGGTTCAAGCTAGACCTTTAAAGCGATAATATCAGGCATACACATACAACAACCAACATAACCCATTTCGACTTCCGAATATCATCCCACGACAGTCCACCCGCAACTCGACTTCTACAGTCCCAATATTTTCCGTACGTTGCACCAAAATACTCCCCATACACCTGCAAAACTACCTCCAACCAGCACTGAAAGTACATACAGAAACCGTTTCCCAAAAACAGAGTGCAACATGCCCTAATTGACTACATACTCGCGCACAAGCGGTCCGAATTTGGGCAATGTTAAGGAGCACCTGAGACGGGTTCAAAGTGAGAGCTCACAGGTAAGAAGTAACTCAAATCAGTCCTGAAAGACTGCTTTCCCCGTCCCAAAACGAACAAAACAACCCATTTCCACCCAACAATGCGAGCCGAGGTCGAACTCAAGCAACAGAACACAGACCCGAATTTAGACTCGAAACAATTCAACACAACCACCAATATGAGACAAAATTTACCATACAAATGAAAAGAAAAGTAAAGGACCAAACTTTATCAAGTAAGCACGTATAAGACGATACAAAAGACAGAAATTCCGACATTTGTCGAGTAACCTATCACCGTTACCTCATTGCTCTTCAAATCTCCGTGGAAAACGTCAAAAGAGTGTGAGCCTCCCTGCGGGTCTTCGGTTTCTTCAACTAGAAGGAGGAAAACGAAATAAAGGAGCTAAAAATTCGGAACTTTTAGGAGGCGGGTCAAATTGAAATCACCACAAAATCATAGCTTTCTTACCTAGAAAGATGAAGGAGGAAGTAAGGAGGAGAATGGTGGAAGAATTAGAGGAAAAGGTTGAGAAACGAAGTCGGAATCTGGGTTTTTATGTCACGAAAATGGAGTTGTTGGTCTGGGTTTGTTGTTGTTGCAGGGGATTGTTGTTGCTGCTGTTTAACGCAAGGAAAGGAAAGGAAGAAGAAAAGAAATGGGGGTGGGGTACACGGCATCACTCAACAACAAAAATAAATAATAATAATAATAATAATATATAAAAAGAGATATTTAAAGGTGGGTGTAAGAGGGTAGGTGAGCAAGTTGTCGAATCCCGGTTGGTCCGGATTAAAGCAGGCACAAGGTGAAATGTGACGGTCTTACTAGACGGAAACTAAGACGGGAATTATTATTATTATTATTATTATTACTGTCACTATTATTATCCGACCAAAAATACGTATACATATATTATTATGTAAATCATGCCTTAAAGATATAATTTAACCGTACGTATTTTTATATAAACGAGCTTTTATGTAATACGTTTATAAAAATTGTGTTTGACATAAAATTAATTAAATTGAATAATTCAAAAATATGAAATAAAGTAATCGAACAGTTTAATAAATTTAAAATGTCAAAATGGAAAATTCGCGGGTGTTACACAGATAGGGTATAAGCCCGAGCTATACTTGGAGAAGTATTTGTGAGGCTAATGGTTATATGGACTTAGGGTTAAGGAGGAGGATTGGAAATGGTGCAGATACAGAAATTTGGGTGGACAGGTGGATACCGGGTACAGAAACTAGGCGAATTATTTCACCACGAGGATATTTTGATATAAACATGAGAGTAGCCGATTTGATGGTGGCAGGAGAAGCTCGATGGGATAGAGAAAAGATTGAAGCAATGTTCTTGCCTTTTGAAGCAGATCGAATTATGTGTCTTCGTTTGAGTGATAATACGTCATTGGATACGTGGCGCTGGGATACGATGAGGGATGTCGACTACACTGTTAAAGAGGGATACCGTCTTCTAGCCGAGGGGAGTATTTGGGGGGGGGGGGGGTGGGGTGGGAGGAGTCTGATTATACGCATGAGAGTTGGTTTGGTTATGGAAGGTAATTTGGAGTGTTCCGGTTCTCCCTCGGATTAAAGCCTTCATGTGGCAATTGTGCATCAATGCTCTTCTAAGTTCCAACTAAGGCTAATATTGCTAGGCGGATTGGGAATTTTGATGACTCTTGTCCTCGCTGTCACTCAGCTGCGGAGTCTTGTATACATATTGTTCGAGATTGTGGATGGAACGAGGTTATATGCGAGAGGGTTAGGTTAGAGGTAGCTAGTAGAATAGGTGGTGTGCGAGTAAGGGAATGGGTCGAGTATATGGTATAGGCGCTGGGTGAGCGGGAACGAGTGTTATTTATGATGTCATGCTGGGTCATTTGGGAGAGGATAAATAAGTTGGTGTTTGATGATGGAGAATGGTCGGAGGAGGGTTTACAGCGGAGGATTACGGATCTCATATGGGAGATGGAGTCAATAAAACCGGATGGGTCGGGTGTTGACCGTGTTATGGGAACAGATACAACGAATGTTAGGCAGTGGTCTAGTCCGTGTCGAGGAGTGTGGAAGATTAATGTTGACGCGGGTGTTAAGGAGGGTATGGGTGTTGGTCTCGGTGCTGTGTCGTGATGAGGATGAGAGGGTGGTATGGGCTGTGGCGGTACAAGACATTTTATGTCGGGAGGTGGCTATAGTGGAGGCGGAAGCTATCTATCTTGGTCTGAAGGAAGCAAGGCGTACAGGCCTGCAAGATATTATTATTGAAAGCGATTGCTTGTATGTGGTTGAAGATTTGAAGAAGCGGAATACGGGGCGCAGTGATTTATTTCTTATTTATGCTGATATTTTATTGTTATGTAATTTGTTTGATTATGTTTTGTTTTCAGACACTAGAAGGAATTTTAATAAGCTGGCGCACGAGGTAGCTCATGCTATGTCGTGGACCATAGGAATGAGAGTGTGGACGGAAAACTTACCGTTGATGTTTGACGATGTTGCGGCTCGTGATTTAAGTAATATAGTATAAACTGTATTGCTTTTTCAAAAAAAAAAAAAAACTTAATTATTTTGAAGTTACAAGTTCCAAAAAAATTAATGATATAAAAAATAATTTCAAATTACTTATTTAGTACTAATTAGGTTTGTGGCCCGTGAGATTCACGGGTTTATCTGTTTTAATTTTGTTATTTTTATCGTATTGTTTATATTTGTCTGTGGAATTAGTTGATCCATTTAAAAATTATAGTCTTGAAATACATAAAAGTTAGTTGGTTAATGCCTTATTTATTTCACAATTTTGGTTTATTTTCAAAACTATATATTGTATTTTAGTTATTATTTTGATTAATATACTAAAACATGTTGTTTTAAAAAAAGTTACCTTTCAATAAGTCCAGTAATTCATGACAACATGTAAAGAAACTAAATGCTTAAGATTGCTTTTTGATTAGATTTTATATATTTTGTACTAAATTTTCTATGTAAAAGTCTGAACGTCGCTTTGTCTTCCGGAAAATAAAGTTAGTAAGTAAAGACGAAAGGGCAAATTAATGTATAATTTTAAATTATTTCTCTTTCTTTTTTCCTTCCTTTTTTGAGAATAATAAATCTCACGATGTAAGGAGCTTAAACATATAGAATTATAAGGTTTTTTATCTTCTCAATATTTTAATTGTCATAAATCATATAGGACCATAGTTATGAGCTTTAATAAATGCTAGTCTTACTATATCATCTATACCAATTTTTCAAAAATTCTAAATTTTATATTTTTGCATAAATGATAAAATGAGTTAAATAATATCCTACTACATATCTCATTGTAATCTCTTATGTGTTATAAGACATATGCATTAGATAATATGACATGTATGCATAAATATTAGATAATAATTTACATTTAGCCATTATATACGTCGATAGATTTTTTCGTCCAACTTGTTAATAAGATTGAGATCCTCGCAACTCCAATTTCATTCTATGAGAGCTATTTTTCAAAGGAAAAATGATGAATAAAAAAGAAACACATACCCAAATAAAACATACATTTAAAAGTTTCTAAAATACTAAATTTTATTTATGAACCTAAAAACAATTAGTTATTCACATTCATGTAGTCAATTCTGTAGTTAGTTTATAACATAGTATTGAGTCGAATGGAGGGAATATTTGTTTAAGCAAGTCTAGTATTTCTCTTATTTAAATAGTCTTCTTTCTCCAATGAACTATCCCTAAAAAAATCCACCGAGTTATTAATAATAAACAAAATGGTGGAATTTGATTTATGTAATATTAACCTTATCGTTATTAATTTAAGTTTTCCCATAAATAATGTAAGAAATAGGGTATTGAATCATAAAGATGTAAGTATATTTACCTATGAATAGCAATTCCACAAATCTTGATGCCCCTAAATGAGAACAAAACAACATATATGTGACGGTTAAAATGTGAAGATTACTTCATAACCAATGGAACTTTAAAATAAATAAATAAATTATTAATTTAAAACCTTAGTACACTTACCTTGGTGTTGATACAATGATAAGAAAGATTATTGATACATATATGTAATTCTTTTGGCGATGGGTGTAAAAAAATATTCGCTTGAATTTCGGCTCACAAATGTTGCCTTCCATCAAACATTTATAGCCAAATGATGATGCGTTTTATGACTTTTGTTTTTTTTTTCTTTATTATTACCAAATTTAATATATACATAAATATGTATAAATGTTTTATGAATTTTGAGCATTCATTTTCATTATTAGCAAATTTAATATAGACATAAATATAGAGTAATGAGAAATAAAATATAAAAGGTTTACTTATTTTTTTTCTTTATTTTTTTTTTACAAAATCCACATTCATGAGAATTGTTTAGGGAGTTAGCTTACGAACTAAAAAATGGTAGATATTTTATCTTCCCTTTTATTTATAAATTATATTTATAGATTTACATATATATTCAATTTAATGAAATTGAGCAAGTTTATTGCAATAATATTTAAGAAGGAGTTGCACATATAAATAATTTAAAATTAGAGTGATGTAAATTTTTATTTTTCGTTTAACCAATTGTACTTTTAAAAATTAAAGTGTCAATGTTTAATGTTAAGTATGTTATTATTTACCATTAATATTTACAAATTCTTTATTATTTCATAAACGGTGTAAAATTAGAATTATGTGATATTTATTTGTTATTTAAAATATTCTAAGAATAAACTTAGAAATTTAAAATTTAGTATGAATTTTGATTTCTAATTGTTTTTTAACTTATCTAGAAATTAAAAGGCCAAAATTTAATGTTTTTTATGCTAATTATTTTTTATGTAAATATTTTTTAATTTGTGTATCGTTTTAAAATGGATCATTATACGAAGATGAATATTACCCTCTTAATTAAACACGTATTTGAGCACATTTACTCCCCGAATCATTCATCCATAAATTAATTTAATTCACTTATATCTATAATATTAAAAAATATTATCATTATTCTTAAATTAATTTTGTGTATTAAATATATTTGATGTAACTCATATTTGAGCACATTTAGTCCCCGAATTAACCTCGTTCCTATGCTTTATAGTGCATAATTGGGTCATTTACTATCTTTAGTTTCCCATTTGCTTATTCTTTGAGGTTTTATCCCCTTGGTAGGAAAGGAGTGCTAACCTTGCATTTACATGGTGAAATGGAGCTAAATTGATCACATCCAATGACCAAGCATCAAAGAGGAGACAATACTAGAAGGCCTATGTAGATAATAAAGTGAAATGGGCAATGATGAAAGGATCCTTGCATCCCCGAAATGATCCTTGCGAATTGTGAAGGAGGAAAAAGAAGAGAAGCTGTCTGTCCCAGGATCCGAGCGGATTGCCCACAATCCGGGCGTCTCTGAGCAGCACAACCCGAGCGTCCCACAGCAGCTCAGGCCGTGCGTCTCATCTGTGATCCGCTCGGATCACAAGTCAGAACCAACCGTGCAGCAACTCAAGACGCGCGGGACGAGCATATTGACGCGGGACTAGCAAGACGGATATGCTCATTTCCTTCGAGAGGAGCATTTGCTCAAATTTTCTTAAGGACTTAATAGTCATTTAAGCCCTTAGTAACCTTAATCCTTGTACCTAATCTTTAGTATAAATACCCCTTTGTACTACTTAGATTGGAAGGAAGTCTTATCATTCCTTAATGCTCTCTTAATTAAGTTGTAATCCATTCTTAATCTTGTAATCAACTCTTAATCTAGTCTTAATACAAATCTCAATATTAATCTTTCCTTAATTTCTCTATTGTGTTCTTCATTTATTTTGGGTAATTAGAAGATTATTTGGGTTTATTTGGAGGATTGACAACCTTCCATCAATCATCAAGTACTTATATTATTCTTTGCTTTATTATTTGGAATCATCTTCATTGGTATAATTCTCTCTTAACCTTGTTTAATTATTGTTAATTACTTTCATCATGTTTTGCTTTGCTAGTATGATTGACAACCTTGTTAGCATGTTAAACTTGATAATGAGTGAGTAGTTTCCTTAACTAGGGTTAATGGGGAATTAGGGAAAACCAACATGGGGATTGATTCATGCTTAATCTAATATGTTTTCATAATTAATTTGCTTGCTTGTTGTTATTTCAACTTATGCACATGTTATGTTTGATGAAATGCGAGCCTATGAATCCTTGCATTTTTTACCCATCACCTATCTTTTCAATGAGACTTGTAAGACATAAACCAACTCGAGTCTCATTAGACCATGCATATAGTTGAATAGGAAGGACTAAGTCGACTTGTAATTGTTGTACAATCTAATTGATTCGGCTCCGGGACCCAAACCTTCTTAGGGATTGTAAGCTTATACACCAACTCGATCCCATCACAACAATAAGTGCTTGCATCTAGTAGAGAACATGTTTGTGTGATCAACTCCCATGAATCCCCTATGAACCCATGATACCCTAGTGCTTTTAATCAATTGTTTACATCTCCATTTATTTACCTTGCTTTGTTTTTATTATTGATTAGTTTTTAGTTGATCTCCTACCTCAACCCCAAATTGTGACACCCTAAGACACAACCATTTGCAATTGAAAATCCTACATCAATACCTGTCCCTTGGGATCCGACCTTTACTTGCCTCTTTGCTAAGAGTAGTTGCAAAGTTATAAATATTGTTTTGGTTAGGTAGCTTTTGAGGACGAGTTTTATACCGAACCAAAAATGGCGCCGTTGCCGGGGACGGTGTGAACTTGATTTGATTTTCGTTTATTGTTTTTAGTTGTGTCTTTCATTACCTTGGGGAAGTCAATCTCCTTAAGGTTGTTCTAATTGTTTTCAAGTTGTTTGATATTTTACATGTCTAGGAGATCACAAGGTAACTTGTTACCCATTGATCTTGAAATTGAAAGAACCTTAACCAACAATAGAAGACTTGCTAGAGGTACTTTAAGAGGTATTGGAGAAATTGTGGACATTCAACCAAATAACATTGAGTTTACCAACCCTTTTTCAAGAGAAGAATAGGATAACCCAATACAAAACCCACCACAAAATCAACCCACAATGCCTAAATTCTCGTCACATTCCGTACCAACCGAGGAGAACCTACCAAATGGTACTCCTACACCACAATATTTAACCGGTAATTTCATTGCCAAATCCACATTCATATAACTAGTTGAGAGAAGTCAATTTGGGGGGATGCCTAGTGAAGACCCTCACTCACATATGGAGACTTTTTGTAACTATTGTGATGCTATTTCTCAAACCGAAGTTACTCAAGACCAAATCTGATGGGTCTTATTTCCTTTTTCTTTGATTGGTACCGCGAAACAATGGTTGAAAAGCCTAGACAAGGCTACTCTTGGTATTGATTCATGGAAGAAGTTGGCACTTGCTTTCTACAAGAAATTGTATTCTCCGGAGAAGACTAACATGTTGAGAGACCAAATCACCGGGTTCAAACAAAGGGATGAAGAATCATTGTATGAAGCATGGGAGAGATTTAAGGACACTTGTCGTTCTTGTCCACACCATGGACTTAGCGAGTGGTTCCTTGTGCAACAATTTTGGAATGGTCTATATGAAGACTCCCGAAACATTCTCAATATGGGATCCAATGGTATGTTTACCGAAGTTGATGACAATCAAACATGGGCCAAGATTGAAGAAATGGCGGTTCATAACTCGCAATATAGTAGGACTCGGAAGGCTACTAGAGGAGAAAAGCATGAGGTAGATTCCATCACTCAATTGGGTTCTCAACTAAGTGCTCATATTGACACCATCAATTTGAAGTTTGAGAAGGCTATAGCTAAACTTGAAGAGGCCTTCAAATCACCCAAACAACATGTTAATGCTATGGTGGCATCATCCTCAATTCCAAGTGGAGTATGTGAGAGTTGTGGAACTTTGGGACATGACCAAAGTGAATGTAGGGGAACAAGTGAACAAGTGAATGGTTTCCAAGCATACAAGAGTGGCACCCCTTATTCCAACTATTACAATGAGAATACCAAATTCTACCCAAACCTTTCATACAAGAGCCAAAATGTTCAAAACCCTCAACCAACATACACACCACCTCCAATGAGAAATCAAGCTCAAAGACCCTTTTACAACCAAAGCCAAGGTTATCAAAATCAACCTTCATACAATCAATCCAATGATCAAGGCTTTGATGTTCAAAAAGCGGTCCTCTAAATGCAAAAGAACCAACAAGAATTTTTCACTCAAATGCAAAAAGATAGCCAAGCAAAAGATATCACCATCAACAACATACTAGCCCACACCAAAATGTTGGAAACCCAAATGACTCAATTAGCATCTTCTAGCTCTCAAAGACAAAAGGAGCAATTACCACCTCAAAGTAATCCCCCAAGACATGAGTCGGTGAGTGCCATCCATTTGAGGAGTGGTACAAGGTATGAAGGGGTAAAGAAGCCAATTGATGAAGAAGTTGTGGAGGCTAGTGACAAGCAAAGAGTTGAGAACTTTAAGGAAGAAGAAGAACCCACCATTCATGAAGTTTCAAAGAAAAAGAATGAAGAGAAGGCTAAAGAAAAAGAGCCTATTGTGATTAGACTTCCATTCCCAAGTCGTCAAGCTAAGCCTAAGTTTGATGAACAACTTGGAAAGTTCATGGAAATTGTAAAGAACTTAGAAGTCTCAATCCCATTCATGGAATTGATCAATCATGTTCGGACCTATGCAAAGTACATGAAAGATATTCTTACCAAGAAGAAATCTATCCGGAAGCTAGAGACTATTGCATTCACTAAAGTGAGTAGTGCTATTCTTCAAGGAAGTTCACCTCCAAAGCTCAAAGATCTGGGAAGCTTCTCTATTCCTTGCACCATTGGCGACACTACAATCAACAAAGCTTTATGTGACCTTGGGGCAAGTGTGAGTGTCATGCCATACTCGGTGTGAAAAAGGCTAGGAATGGGAGAACTCAAGTGCACTAATATCACACTTCAAATGGCGGATCGGTCAACGAAGACACCTTTAGGTGTGTGGGAGGATGTGCCAGTAAGAATTGGTAAGTTCTTCATCCCGGTGGACTTTGTTATTGTTGACATGGAGGAAGAATCCAACATTCCTATCATTTTAGGAAGAGCTTTCTTGCATACCGCGGGAGCGGTGATAGATGTGAAACATGGAGAGCTCACACTTGAAGTGGGAGATGAGACAATTACTTTTAATCTTGACAAGACAATGAGACCAATTAGTATAAACCATTCGGCCCTCATTGTAAGTTGATCGGTTCTCTTCTTACTTTGTACTTTAATATTATGTATGCATAAGATCTAATTTGCTTATGACTAAACTAAATCAACATAGTTATTAGAAGTGTTTAACAAGAGATTAATGAATCCTACAAGTGGTATCAGAACAAGAGTTGTTGCATGAATAATCGGTTATTGTTTTTCCGAGTTAAAATGTTAACATATAAAACTTCTAATTTGTGATTTATGATGATAAAGGTCACGAAATTTTTGCATGATAAACATTCTGGTCCTAAATTGATTTTAGGTCATTTTGATGATTTATGGTATTTTATTGCTTTTTTAATATGATTTTAGTATTTTTATTACATTTTATTGAGTAAAATGATTTTTAAAATTCTAAAATTGACCATGAAATGTTTACACTACCTCACATGCATATTTTACTTATTGTATGTAAAATTTCGTATAAAAGTGTTTATATTACATGTTTTATGATTTTTACATGATAAAAATGGATTAAATGGAGGTATTTTGGTTAAAATTAGTTAGACTTCGTCTTTGCCCATGAAATTTTATTATGTTGTCACATGTAATATTTACACACTGTATGTAAATGGTTTTATTTTGCATGATTTATGATTTTTAGATGTAAAAATCACATAAATAGTGACTATTTTAGCAAAAATAGCTAAAATAAATTTTATAGCATGAAATTTTTTTCCAATGTTGTATATATGATATAAATATCAGATCTAAAGTTGTATGTCAAATTTCGTTTGATTTGGGTGATTATTGTTTTTTATATTGTAAAATTGATAAATAGCAACTTTAAATAGTCATAATTGTAAATTCGATTTTTGGACCTAAAAATTTGTCTGTTCTAGGTTCTAGAAACTTATATAGAATATTCAAAATTTTAATTTTCATTTATTACATAATTTTATGTTTAATTTGGAATTAAAAGGTTAAAGTTATGTATTATGCGATTTATTTGTTAAATAAGTTGAATATATTCTATGGGCAAATTTTTATTAAAATTTTTGAATATTGGAAATTTTACAGAATATACAAAATTATGATTTTGAAATTTTCGAATTTTTATGACTTATTCGGAATTATTTCTTTTTATTATGAATAAAAGTGTTTAAAGAGCAATAATAAGATATCAAGTTGAATTATTGTCAAATATTTAGTGAAGACTAAATTTTTGAGTCCTAAGAAGTTTGGGGTAATTAACTTGAGCATAGATTTGATTTATGTAATATTGTGTGATTTTAATAAGTTAATTGTCACAATTATCCATAAAACCGGACCGAATATACGATATTAGCTTAAATAGGGCGATTTGGCACATCACATGGCATGTTTTATACATATATTAATGCTGAATTTTTATTATGATTGTCATATTTTAATTTTATATAATTTAGAATTATGTAATTTGTACTTAGTATGGCCTTAGTTTTAATTGGTATTTCCCGAAATGAATGGGGATATCGATTTGGTTATAATTAATGTGATCTCGTATCACTTTTATTTTTGTTTTTCTTTTTCTTTTTATAATGTATAAAGTAGAAAAGCTATGTAATTTATTTATCCCGGAGTTCCTTGAAGACGGTGCCATTCGGAAAGGCGTTCCGACAAAGACGGTGTTGCCACGGAGTGCGTGCCAAATGATGTTCAAGGGACCAAGGAGTTGGTTTCCGAATTTGTAAATAGTTTATTAGTGTGGACAAGGCCCTCGGGAACTGCGTCCGCGGGATCCACAAGCGACAAAACAAATAAAGAACGAACGTTGTAAAACAAACGAAACAAGAAAAAAAATCAAAGGACACGGCCAAGCTTCACGGCCTAAAGCCACGTCCAACCCTAAGTCCTAGGTCCGGTTCATTAGTTAGATCAATTGATTGCGAAACAAGTTCGAAAGCGGGCTAGAAAACAAGTTAGAAACGACGTTGATCGATTGAGATAATGTCACGCCAAGGTGTATTCTACACGGCCTAAAGGGGTCAAATTAGGTCAAGTTCGCTAATTAATTTAACTCATCGAGTGTTAATAAGAAGGTGCTAGTCACGCACTCTTATACTAGCGAGAAATTAGGTGAAAGAGAGAGAGAGATGCATTCAATTAAGTTACAGAATTGTTAGTTGATTTTTAAAGCTACGTCGATGTACCCTAATGTGTCTAATTAGGTTATCAAATTGATCTAATGTCATCTAAATGAGTTATATGTTAACAATCAGAGGTCATACTAACATGTGAATGGTCCTAAGGTGGGTCGAATCACACGAAACAAAGGAGGGGTCAAAAGCGAAGAACGAAGTCAGAAATCGTTTTATTAATGCCCTACCTTGAACACGAGGATATGTAAATGAGACGGGGGTGTACGACCAACTGTTGTAGCGGTTTCTTTCCCATCTCAAGTCAACGCGGGTGTTCATGGTGGTACTTTAACTCATACTCGGACTAAACTAGTTTCATAGTTAATTAAACAAACGATAAACAAAAACGAACTAACAAACAAAAACGAACTATAAAAAACAAACATAAAAAAACGAAATAAAAGGGAGAAAGAGGAGGATTTGATGCACCCTCAACCTACATGTATCGTTGACACCGTCTTGGGTCGTAATCGATCGTAGATTTTATCTCGAGAGGCCGTCGTCGACGAAGAAACAAAGCAAACAACACGTTTTTTGTAAATTTGGACAGCAACTTTCAAACTGCGATTTCTCTCTCGTTTCACGGTGAAAATTCGATTTAAAAGATGTTTTGAAAACTAGAAAGAGAGGATAACAGAGATCTTAAAACAATCCCTGCTCATTTTGAGTTATTGGGCACGAAAAACGAGCACAAACAGAACTGGACAGACCGGAACAAACCGCGAAAACAGAGTGTATAACACTCTGTTTTTCGAGGGAATTCGTGTGCTCTCAAGGGCAATTTGCCTCGTAAATCTTTGTCTAATGTGTATATGGATATCGTATGGTAAATTTGGAACAAGAAACTCGAATTTTGATGGATGTTTGAAGGAGGAACGAATTGTATTTCGAAGAGGACACACAAACTGTTCCAGTTTGCAAGTCGGTTTTGTGGAGGGTTTTTGAGAGGCAATTAGGGTTTGTTTCTGGGGTTTAAAGCTTGTGAGTGATGGTAGGATGTATATAGAACTTAGAGCTCTGAATGTATGGTGAAGGGTGGGTATTTATAAGGAGTTAAAGTAGGTTAAAAGGGAGGAGAGGCAGATGGGCTCGGCTGAGCATAGCTGCTGTCCAGCAGCTTTTGGGGGGTTTTCTAGGGTTCGTATGGGGGGTTTTCTTGGTGATTAAGGTAAGGTAATATGGGTAGGATACTAGGGCATGGGTTAGGGTTAATGGGCACGGGTTTTGGTGGTATTTGGAGCGGGTTTTGGACTCGGGTTTGAGCTGCAAAACACGGGGGCTGCTTCGTGTTTTTGTGCGGGCTGTTGGGGGTGATTTGGAACGGGATTTGGGCCATGGTTATGGGGTTCGAACTGGGGTTGGATTGGTAGTGGTCTAGGTTGGTTAGTGTACTCGAGATTCGTGCCAATTCGTAAAGAAAACGGGCTCAAAAACCGAGCTAAAATCGAGCTCAAAAACACATGTTCAAAACGAGTTCTTCTCGATTTTCAAATCGATTTTTCAAAACAACTAACACATTAAAATAAATGACTTTTCAAATCAAATATACTCATAAAATGATTTTTCAAATCAATTATTTATTTTATTTTCAATAAAATAAATTTGAGAAAATAAATTCTAAAAAGCTTTAATTTAAATATCATTTAAATTAATAAAATGAATTCACTTTAAAAAACATTAATTTAAATATCATTTAAAATAATAAAATACTTCATCGATGACGCCCATTCTACATCGTAAAACGAGCTCCAAATAATGACAATGACAACTAAAGAATACATGTGTCCTATCATCATTGGGTGTTTGTCGGGTTCTCTATAAATTCCAATATCGACGGATACGGGTATCTACAATTAGATTTACTATTTTAGGAAGGCCATACTATGATTTTATTGCTTTGCTTTGCATTTGTTTTATATGTTTGCATGCATAGCCAAATCGCCATAACTACACATGCATATCATATTTTATCGAGTCATCGACCGTGTCAATTATAATTATCATAGTTCACCGCTTTAGTTCACTTAAAAACGTGATAGATAATAAATTGACAAGACCTCTCACTAAATAATAATTGAGAATTAGCCTTCCCAAATAGTAGAACCATGAGTCCCAATTTCATAAGGAAGTAGGCTCGGCTCACCGGGGTGCTAAACTTGTTACGTTGGGTAAGTGGGTAGTAAATTGTTATTACATCGAAATTTGGATTAAGCTCAACGGAAGTATTCGCGACCATAGCCGCATGTGTTCCGGGCTTAAGATAAATATTAAAGTAATTTTATCGACCGAGAGTTCTAGAAGTAGAATCGATTAAAGAGTTAATCCACCGAGTTATATTGATTATGGATGAATCGGCTCACCGTGCCCCAATTGATATGAATTTGGATCTCGGGATCATTTATAATAGTTGGGTAGAGGTCACTATATAAATGCTAAAACATTCTTAAATGTTTTAAATTTAACGATGAATGTTTGATTTTCCCACTATTTCGTTGTTTTATGTTGTTCTTTATTAATCGCTCCTACTCATATATGATATCAATTCGTTTATAACACGAGTCTCCGCTAAACCCCTATTACTTACGACAAATAGAATCTCTTTCTAAAATGAACCGTATCATAGGTTGTGGACTAGATCCATAGGAATCGTTCTATTCCATAGAACTCGATAGGAATCGTCCTATGCAAATATAAGATTAACATCTTAAACTCCTTACATACCTATATTTTCTTATGAAGAAATGTGAATAGAAGTTATGATTAGTCAAAATATGTTTTGATAATTGATGTGACTCATATTTGAGCACATTTAGTCCCCGAATTAACCTCGTTCCTATGCTTTATAGTGCATAATTGGGTCATTTACTATCTTTAGTTTCCCATTTTGCATACTCTTTGAGGATTGTCGCTTTTGGTAGGAAATAAGTGATAGCCTTGCATTTTCATGGCAAAATGGAGCTAAATGGATCGCACCTAATGACCAAGCATCAAGGAGGAGACAATACTAGATGGTCTATGTAGATAACGAAGTAGATTGGGCAATGACGAAAGGATCCCTGCATCCCCGGATTGATCCTCGCGGATTATGACGGAAGAAAAGAAGAAAAGTTGTCTGCCATGGGATCCGAGCGGATCACAGACGATCCGAGCATCTCCCTTCACCACCATCCGAGCGTCCCGTGCTGAAGACGCTCATCCCGAAGCATGAAGATCTGAGCGTCTCCCCTGACAATCCGCTCGGATCAAAGTCCAGAGAGCCCGTGCCTATTCTCAAGACGCTCATCCCGTGCCAAGACTAGCAAAACGGAAATGCTCATTTCCTTGGAGAGGAGCAGTTCCTCAACTTTTCTTATGGGTCTTAATAGTCATTTAAGCCCTTAGTAACCCTAATCCTTGTACCTAATATTTAGTATAAATACCCCATTGTACTACTTAGATTAGTAAGCTCTCTTAATACTTTCTTAATCAAGTTCTAATCATTACTTAATCTTGTAATCAAATTTTAATCTAGTCTTAATACAAATATCAATACTTAATCTTTCCTTAATTTCTCTATTGTTCTTCATTTATTTTGGGTAATTAGAAGATTATTTGGGTTTATTTGGAGGATTTAAACCTTCCATCAATCATCAAGTACTTCTATTATTCTTTGCTTTATTATTTGGAATCATCTTCATAGGTATAATTCTCTCTTAACCTTGTTTAATTATTGTTAATCATTTTCATTTATTCATCATATTTTGCCTTGCTAGTATGATTGAAAACCTTGTTAGCATGTTAAACTTAATAATGAGTGAGTAGTTTTCTTAGCTAGGGTTAATGGGGAATTAGACGAAACCAACATGGGGATTGATTCATGCTTAATCTAATATGTTTTCATAATTAATTTGCTTGCTGGTTGTGATTTCAACTTATGCACATGTTATGTTTGATGAAATGCGAGCCTATGAATCCTTGCATTTTTTACCAATCACCTATCTTTTCAATGAGACTTGTAAGCTTATACACCAACTCGAGTCTTATTAGACCATGCATATAGTTGAATAGTAAGGACTAAGTCGACTTGTAGGTATTTTACAATCTAATCGATTCGGCTCCGGGACCCAAACCTTCCTAGGGATTGTAACCTTATACACCAACTTGATCCCATCACAACAATAATTGCTTGCTTATAACTTGAGAATATGTTTGTATGATCAACTCCCATGAATCCCCTATAAACCCATGACACCCTAGTGCTTTTAATCAATTGTTTACATCTCATTTTAATCACCTTGCTTGTCTTCATTACTTTGCTTTCATATTGTTAATTAGTTTAGTTGATCTCCTATCTCAACCCAAATTGTGACACCCTAAGACACAACCATTTGCATTTGAAAATCCTACATCAATACCCGTCCCTTGGGATCCGACCTTTACTTGCCTCTTTACTAAGAGTAATTTGTAAAGTTATAAATATTGTTTTGGTTAGGAAGCTTTTGACGACGAGTTTAAATCTAACACCAAAAATGGCGCCGTTGCCGGGGACGGTGTTAACTTGATTTGATTTTTATTAATTGTTTTTAGTTGTGTCTTTCCTTACCTTGAGGGAGAGCACTTCCTCAAGGTACTTCTTACCTTTTCTCTTAGTATACTTTGCAAGATGGATATTAGAGATTATTTTGTTGAGGATCACTTGAGTATCCCTTTCTTCAAAGACCCTTTGCAAGCATTGAAAGCCTTAGAAGCAAGTGAGGCCAAAAATAAGCATTGGGAATTGGAAGTAGATCTCCTTGAGGCCGCTTTAGCCAACAAAGAACTTACTTATGAGCAATCCGTATTCATACATGACATTCTTGAGGAAGCATCCCAATCCATTGAAGATGAACAAGCAACCGAAGATCATACCATACAAGCCGAGGAGCTAGATGAATTTGTCATGGAATTTGAGTATGATGAGGTTGATGAACTTGAAGAACAAGTTGAATATGCCATGAGGATGGAATGTATAATGGAAATGGAGCAAATCCTTAATGAACCCTCAATGGAGGAAAATGAGGTACCAACTTCAACTCTAAAACCCCTTCCCCCAAATTTGAAATATTCTTACCTTGATGAATCTAAAACTAAACCTGTGATTGTTAATGATAAACTTGATGAGAACTAATTGGAAAGTTTGCTTGATGTGTTGAAACAACATGAAAAGGCTATAGGTTATAGTCTAGATGATCTTAAGGGGATAAGTCTCGATTTTTGCATGCATAGAATTCATCTAGAAGAAGACCATGGGCCTATAATCCAATCCCAAAAGATATTAAACCCCCACATGCAAGAAGTTGTAAAAGCGGAGGTTATGAAATTACTTGATGCGAGAATCATATATCCTATATCGGATTCTTTGTGGTTTAGCCCCGTTCAAGTGGTACCTAAGAAAGGATGTACCGCGGTGGTAACAAATGATAAAGAATGAGCTAATACCCACAAGGAAGATCACCGGTTGGCGTATGTGTATTGACTATCGTAAATTGAATTCCGCAACAAGAAAGGATCATTTCCCCTACCATTCATTGACCAAATGATTGAGAGGTTAGCCTCTAACAAATTAATTTGTTACCTTGACGGGTATTCGGGATTCTTCTAAATCCCGATACATCCGGATGACCAACATAAGACCACTTTCACATGCCCTTACGGTACTTTTGCATATAGGAGAATGCCTTTCGGGCTATGTAATGCCCCCGCTACTTTCCAAAGATGCATGATGAGTGTTTTCTCCGATTATCTAGAAACCATAATGGAAGTTTTTATGGACGATTTTAGCGTTTATGGAAAAGACTTTGACTCATGCTTGCATACCTTTCTCTTGTATTGCAAAAATGTGAAGATGTTAATCTTGTTTTGAATTGGGAAAAGTGTCACTTCATGGTCAATGAAGGTATTGTTTTGGGTCATTTAATCTCAGAAAAGGGCATTGAAGTCGACAAAGCTAAGGTTGAGGTGATAGAGAACTCCCACCTCTCGTGAATGTTAGAGGGGTGAGAAGCTTTCTCGGTCACGCGAGTTTCTATCGCCGTTTCATAAAAGACTTCTCAAAAATCGCGAAACCCCTCACTCAACTTTTGCTTAAAGATGCCCAATTCCAATTCACTAATGAGTGTGTTGAATCCTTTAATAGAATTAACGAAGCACTACTCTCGGCACCAATCATCCAACCACCAAATTGGGAATTACCATTTGAGATCATGTGTGATGTGAGTAACTACGCCGTTGGAGCGGGTCTTGGCCAACGGGTAGGAAATGCTTTGCATGCTATCTATTACATAAGCAAGACTCTTGATTCCGCACAAGTGAGCTATGACACTACCGAGAAGGAACTCCTTGCCATTGTCTATGCCTTAGATAAATTCCGTTCCTATTTGCTAGGATCAAAAGTGATTGTTTTCTCGGACCATCGTGCTCTTAGACATCTCTTGATAAAGAAAGAAGCAAAGCCAAGATTGTTGAGATGGATTTTGCTACTCCAAGAATTCGATTTAGAGATAAGAGACAAGAAGGGAGCCAAAAATGTGGTAGCGGATCACTTGTCAAGAATTCGATTCCATAGTGATGAGGGAGAGACACCGATCAATGACTCTTTCCCCGATGATATCTTAAAAGCCATCCAATCACAATTTGAGAGGAACACCACACCGTGGTTTGTTGACTATGCTAACTACATTGTGGGAGGAGTCCTTCCTCCAAATTTGAACTACAATTAAAGAAAGAGATTCTTGTTTGAAGTAAAGAGATACTTTTGGGATGATCCCAATCTTTACTAGGAATGTAGTGATGGACTTTACCGAAGATGCATAACCCAATGGGATGTTCAAGGTGTTTTGGAGGGATGTCATTCATCACCTTATGGAGGGCATCATGGAGCACGAAGAACTATTGCTAAAGTCCTTCAATCAGGTTTCTTTTGGCCTACCATGTTTGAAGATGCTAGAGAGTTTATTCTCCATTGTGATCCTTGCCAAAGAACCGGGAACATTTCTTGGAGAAATGAGATGCCACAACGAGAAATATTGGAAGTAGAAATTTTCGATGTATGGGGAATTGACTACCAAGGACCATTTGTATCATCTCAAGGAAACAAATACATTCTCGTAGCCGTTGATTATGTATCAAAATGGGTAGAGGCAATTGCCACTCCAACCGATGACGCCAAAACGGTTACTAAGCTTCTCAAGAAAATAATTTTCCTAAGATTCGGAGTCCCTAGAGCAATCATTGGTGATGGAGGGACACATTTCCAGGAAAAGAAGCTCACATCCCTTTCGGCAAAATATGGTGTTCAACATAGGACTGGCTTGGGATATCATCCTCAAACAAGCGGTCAAGTTGAAGTTTCAAATAGAGAGATCAAACAAATTCTTGAAAGATTGTTAACAAGACTCGTAAGGATTGGAGTATGAAGCTTGATGACACTCTATGGGCTTATAGCACAACCTATAAGACTCCCATAGGAGCCTTCCCTTACAAGCTAGTCTATGGAAAAGCATGTCATTTGGCAATTGAGCTAGAATACAAAGCTTTTTGGGCAATCAAAGCTCTCAACCTTGATCTCAAGCTAAGTGGCCAAAAGAGGATAATGGAAATCCAAGAGTTGGAGGAATTCCGACTACAATCCTTTGAAAATGCCAAGATCTACAAAGAAAGGACAAAGTTGCTTCATGATAAAGAATAAAGCAAAAGGCCTTGCACAAGGGAGACAAAGTCCTTCTATTTAATTCCCGATATCGACTCTTTCCCGGGAAGTTGAATTATAGATGGATGAGTCCCTATGTCATTACCGAGGTAGGAAAATATGGAGACTTTGAGATAAAGTCGGAAGATGGAAACAAATTCAAAGTCAATGGGCAAAGGTTGAAACCATATTATGAGGGAGCATTCATTGGAGAAGTCGAGGCCATTCACCTCGGGCCTCTCCCTCCATGATAAGACCATCAAGGAAAGAAAGTTTGGTGGAGTCCTCTCCAAACCACCATTTGTAAATATACTAACTCTTCTCACTTGTATTTTTAACTTTATTGCATTTTAATAAGAAGCATGATTCTTGACATGAGAGTGGGTGAGGGAGGATCACTAACCCTTTTTGATGAATGAAGGATTTAGATATTCAAGTATAGGGAAGCACTTTTATCAAGTGAGGAAGAAGAAGACCAAAGGAAGAGATTCCCACGGGCAGATCTGAGCCTGTGAGAAAAACAGGCAACTCGAGCGTCCCAGTATCGATCCGAGCGTCTTAGGCATATATCCGAGCGTCCTGGGCGCTATCTGCTCGTGTTGGGGTACCTGGAAGCTGGAGAACCTGCACTGACTATGCATCCGAGCGTCCCAAGAATAAGACGCTCGTCTCAAGCAAAGACGCTCGTCGCAGTAAAAATCCGAGCGTCCTGGCTACTTCAAAATATGGGATTTTACTCTGACTATGGATCCGAGCGTCCCGTGCTCGATCCGCTCGTCTCCTAGAGCTATGATCCGAGCGTCCCGTACTCGATCTGCTTGTCTACCTGCCATCCTGCTCTTCTATTTTCTGGACAATTAAAACCCCTCCCCACCACACATTTCGTGACACCTCATCCTTCCTTCCTGGTTCGACGGTTTAAAACTTGTCGTCAAAAGTTACCCAACCAAAACAATATTTATAACTTCACCAACTACTCTTAGTAAAGAGGCAAGTAAAGGTCGGATCCCAAGGGACGGGTATTGATGTAGGATTTTCAATTGTAAATGGTCGTGTCTTAGGGTGTCACAATTTGGGGTTAGCAAGGTAGATAGAATGAAGATGTAAACAATTGATTAAAGGCACTAGGGTATCATGGGTTCATAAGGGAATACATGGGATTTGATCATACAAACATGTTCTCAAATTATAAGCAAGCAATTATTGTTGTGATGGGATCGAGTTAGTGTATATCTTACAATCCATAAGAAGGTTTGGGTCCCGGAGCCGAATCGATTAGATTGCACAACACCTACAAGTCGACTTAATCCTTCCTATTTAACATTATGCATGGTCTAATGCGGCTCGAGTTGGTTTATGTATGTCTTACAAGCTTCTTTGAAAAGATAAGTGATGGGTAAAAAAATGCAAGGATTCATAGGCTCGCATTTCATCAAACATAACATGTGCATAAGTTGAAATCACAACAAGTAAGCAAATAAATTATGTAAACATATTAGATTAAGAATGAATTATTCCCCATGTTGGTTTCCCCTAATTACCCATTAACCCTAGCTAAGGAAACTACTCACTCATGATCAAGTTTAACATGCTAACATGGTTGTCAATCACATTAACAAGGCAAAACATGATGAATGAATGTAAAAGATTAACAATAATTAAAGCAAGGATTAAGAGAATTATACCTACGGAGATTCCAAAATAATAATGCAAAGAATAATAGAAGTACTTGATGATTGATGGAAGGTTGTCAATCTCCCAATAAACCTTAATGATATTCTAATAAACCAAAATAAATGATGAACAATAGAGAAATTAAGGAAAGATTAAGTATTGATATTTGTATTAAGACTAGATTAAGAGTTGATTATAAGATTAAGGAATGATTACTAATTGATTACAACTTGATTACTAGATGATGCTAATCTAGGTAGTACAATGGGGTATTTATACTAAAGATTAAGTACAAAGATTAGGGTTACTAAGGGCTTAAATGACTATTAAGTCCTTAAGAAAAGTTGAGGAAATGCTCCTCTCCAAGGAGATGAGCATCTCCGTTTTAATAGTCTCGCCATGATCCGAGCGACTTGAAAACAGGCGCGGGCTCTCTGGGGTACGATATGAGCTGATTGTCAAGGGAGACGCTCGGATCTTCTTGCTTCAAGACGAGCGTCTTGGGCACGGGACGCTCGGATGGTGGTGGAGGGAGACGCTCAGATCCTCTGTGATCCGCTCGGATCCCTGGGCAGACAACATTTCTTTTTTTCTTCCTTCATAATTCGCGAGGATCAATCCGGGGATGCAAGGATCCTTTCGTCATTGCCCGTTTCACTTTATTATCTACATAGGCCTTCTAGTATCGCCTTCCCTTTGATGCTTGGTCATTAGATGCGATCAATTTAGCTCCATTTCGCCATGTAAATACAAGGTTTGCACTCCTCTCCTACCAAGGAAACAAAAACTCAAAGAATATGTAAAATGGGAAACTAAAGATAGTAAATGACCCAATTATGCACTATAAAACATAGGAACGAGGCTAATTCGGGGACTAAATGTGCTCAAATATGTGTCACATCAAACATCCCCAAACCGAACCTTTTCTCGTACCGAGTAAAGAGGTGACAAAAACTTGGACCCTTATTCAAAATAACCTACTAATATAGCCGATGTGAGATAATTATCAGGTCTCACTCCACCCCTTCAACTCACAACAAGACAACTATGAGGTAGGATGCCTTCTTGCAAGGCAAGGTGAGGCTTGCCAAAATGTCGATACATCCAATCATTAATGCACACAAATAAAGTAATGAATGCATCTAAAAAAATGAATAGCCACTTTCCTCATCTAAGTGGCGGAAGTTATCTACAAGGGAAGCAATCTAAGGGTACACATTCCATCATAGATACGGTTTCGTCAAACTACTAAGCCTAGAAGGATACCAATAAATCACCTCCAAGTTGTGTCAAGCTAGGGTACCTTTGTCCTCAATCGTTAAATGTTTTCATCAAGAGTATGCTCCCTATGGTGTTAGAAACACTGGAGGATCGCGGAATTCCCCTTCTTGCCTAGACAAGAAGAAGGGTCGTCCCCTCTCTACCATGCACAAAAGTGGATACGACGGAAAAGGGATCAATAGAATTTGAGTTTCATGTGGGAGTTTGCTTTTTGTTGTTGTTTTTCCCTCCAATTTCTTGTGGCATTCGACATTTTGAGAACAATTTCTTTTTGCCATTTCTTTTGATGTTTGACATTTCAGCACTTGACAATTTCAACATTTTCTTGCATTTTCTTTTGAACATTTTCAAAGCTACCCCATTTGTAGTGAGGGTGCTTGTATTTGAAGCATAGGAGTTTTCATTTTTGTTACTCCTCTTTCCTTTTTGATGCAATTGCAAGCCTTTTCTTTTCATTTCAATTCTTGAACTCAAATTTGAACAATTTTTGTGCCCATTCCCTTCTTGATGACAAAAATGTGGTAGAATATGGATGATGGTTGCATGGTTTCAAGGGTCACCTTGGAATAAACGGTAGAGAAGGAGTTATCACACCACAAGGTACTCTTGACTAGGCCTTAATCCATGGGTCAAAGGATACTAGCATATCACATCCTAGGGTGTTTTACAAGTATTCTAACAAGCAAAGTCTCAAGAAGAAAAAGTATCTACAAGGGCCTATATACACTTGTCAAGCTTTTCAAATAGATGCTTTCACAAAATATTTTCCTAAATGCAACTATATGCCATGATGCAACTAACATATATACAACCTAATGCATATGCTGCTACCAACTAGTATGCCAAATAATCTAAATGCAATCCTATAATCACATTGTTTATATCGAATCAGTCAAAATAAAGCCACATTGTCATTAACATAAAGAGGAAAAAGGAGATTGGAAAGATCATACCATGCGGTCTTCAATATCCTCATGTCTCGGATGTGGCGTAGTCGATCAATGTGAAAAAGGATAGACAAACACAATATATACACAAGACTACACTACAAAGGAAATGAACATGTTTTTGCATTTTTCAAAAAATTTCAATTTTTATCACTTTTTTGTTTTATAAAAGTCATGTTAGAATTTCCCATCCTCACACTAGTATGGACATTGTCCTCAAATGCCAATACGATAGGAAATTATGCAAGCTATATGAAAATGCATGATTTCTATACTAAATGAAAATTATATGATATATGAACAAAAGTGAATGCAAACTAAGCTATGCTATATGATGCATGAATTTTTGTTTTTTTGGAGAGCATAATTTAAATTAACTCCCAATACTTATGCTTGAACATCCCCAAACCAAGTGAGAGTGAGGGAGTTCATGCATAAAAGATGCTATGCATGCAACTAAACTTGTCATTTTGGATTTTTCATGGTGGGAACAATAAAAGACACCTCAATGGGATCGAGGTGGGAGTCCTCTAAGGGTTGCTAGGACTCGAACTCATGATCAAGATACAAATTTAAAAATAAGAGAAATGAACAAAGCTAAAGGAGGTGTAGGAGACTCACAATGTATTGTGACATCCTCCAAAGAGCTTGCTAATCCTCAATCATCGCCCATAGCGACATCACTATCATCTCCTTCATCATCACCAACTTCCTCACTAGCATCATCATCATCATCTACCTCCATAGACCCGGAGGCTTCACCACTATCACTTGAGCTTTCTTCTTCTTCCTCACTTCCCTCTTCTTCCTCACCTTCTTCATCTTATTCTCCACCACTCTCAACAACAACCTCCTCATCACCCATGCTAGCTTCCCTAGGAGCATTAGGAAAGAAAACATCCCTATCCGCCCAACTAGGCAAAGGACATGATGGGTCAAGAAGTCCTTGCCTAGCTAGGTGTAATAGGGGCGGATATTGAGCTCTATATGCATTGACTCGATCTTCATGGGCTTGCTTATGCATTTCTTGCATCAAAAGAGTCAAGTAATCATTCCCCACCGTAACATTTTCGAGTCGGAATTCATGGTAGGTGAACGGGTAGGGTGGAGTGACAATAGAGGAGGAGGGCTCGGCAATGGCCTCCCTATGGTGTTGCATTATGGACTCGGCTTCCTCGGAGAGTGGGAGAATATAGTGCGGGCTTCGGACATTTAGTCGGCAAATTTTGTTCGGTAGAATGAAGGACTTGGCATCTTTTGTAAGCCACTCAAATTTGTTGTCAAGGGTGTCATTCTTGACCCAATGGAATTTGTGAACCATAGTGGCTAGATCAATGAGGTGGCCTCCCTTAACCGGCTTATAAGTGTCATCTTTATTGAAATTCCGGTTGAAGTGCTTTGCCAACCATGTTACCAATCCCCCATTTACTATAAAGGCCACGCCTTCCTTGCCATGATCGATATTAAGCCACCTTTCGATTAAAAGTTGAAGGATATTGTATTTCTTGGTGAACTTCTTATCGATATTCAAGGTTGACTCGAGATAGATGAAATCAAGTTCGGTAAAGTGATTTGTCCCCTTCCTAGAAATAAGAGTATTTCCCATAACCTTGTGCCACACCCTTATGCCCGAGTGATGAACATAAAGGGCACGACATTCATGGAAGGACTCGAATTTCCTTCTAGTAATAGCTTTCCACAAAGGGGCGGGATCATATTTTGTTGAAGGTTTCTTCACATAAGTCGAGTCATTATCAAGACCGAAAACTTTGCCAAACTCATTAAAGGACATCTTCCTTTGAATTCAATGTTCGTTCGAGTCTCCACCTTTGTAACTTTTAACGAACTTAGAAATTCCAAGGTGAGGGAGGGGTAGGTCAATTCTTGCATATTAAACAATGTAAGCAACCCCATAGACTCAAAGAAATTCTTGGTTCTTTCAAGGACACCCAATTTGGTCAAGGTATCTTGGCAAATAAACTTGGTGGGTAAAATCGATTTCTTAGCAAGAGACACAAATTTTTTCCTATGAGCATCGGATGTGAAAATTAGCTCCGGATATTCCTGTAGTTGCTCAATAACCGGAATAGAAGTAGTAGTTTCCACCATAAGAGTTTCTTGAATTTTCATTCTTGCTTGTTGAACCACCAAAGCCTTTGAAGCTTGAAGAGCTTGTTACCTCTTTGAAAGATTTGATTTTGTAGGTGCCTTGTTTCCACCTTTAGTCCTAGCCATAGTTCTTCTCCTTTTATATATCAACAACCAATGATTTGCTTGAATTCTTCTATTATCCTCAAGCTTCAATGAATCCAAAATCGATTTAGGATTTTTGAAATTTGCCTTTAACCCTAGAAAATCGATTCAATTTTTGAGGATTTGGATGTTTGAATGGCTTTTTTTTATAGAGGAGTGAATTGTTTGAGTTTTGAGGAAGTAAGATTTGGGTGAATTTGGTTGAGGAAATTGATTTTTGTGGATGGAGGAATTGAGGGTTTTGAGGTTTTGAGGTTTTGAATGTGTGTTTATGTTTTGAATGAAGGAAATAAAATGGGGAAAGGGGGTTTTAATCCCGTGTTTTTGAATTGCAGCAGAGGGAGACGAGCGTCTGCAGCACGGGACTCTCGGATTGTTACCCAGTCAGTTTTATAAAATGTAACCCATGCTGAGACGAGCGTCTTCAGGAGGAGACGAGCGTATTGCTGGATGGAGACGAGCGGATTCCTTTGAGGATGCTCGTATTCAAGGTCAGGGTGAAATCCCAGATTCTGATATAACCAAGAAGAGCGGATCTTTACTGAGACGAGCGTCTTTTGGTTGAGATGAGCGGATTCCTAAGGAGACGCTCAGATTCTTACCCTGTGCAAATTCTTCCTTTTCAGCTCTGCCAGGACGAGCGTATTTTTCTCATGACGCTCGGATTTTTATCCAAGACGAGCGGCTTCTTCTTGAGACGCTCGGATTGCTCCTGTACCTCACGGGTTCAGTTCCACCCGTGGGTATTTTCATAACCCAAGTCATTTCCTCTTTATTCCTTTGGTCTTCATTGTGGGGGCACTACGAAGGCTTGGATAGCCTAGGAAATTACTATCCCCACACTAATCAAAACACTACGCATCAAGAAACATATAAGTCCCTCCCTCACATTCTCTCAAAATGATAATCTTGATCAATGTAAAATGGTAAATCCAAAAATTGACAAAAAGGCTATAAGTAAAATGCAAGTTAAGGGGTTAGAATATTTACAAATGGTGGTTTAGGGAGGGCTCCACCAAACTCTCATTCATGTATGAGATATCAAGGAGGCATAGCCAAGGTGTTGTTGATGTTCCTCAACACCTTGAAGAAGTAGTCGAAGGCTTGTTCATTGTCATTATAAAGATCTTCAATAGACCTTTGCATATGTTGTTTTTCATTATGATGATTTGAGTTAACATGATCACCAAAGCCTTGGTCCATAGCATTGTCAATATAAGGATTGACTAATCCTTCGAATTCATCATCCCATAGACCACATACTTCATTAGCTTGCTTCCCAATAGTATCATGAGTTGATGAGAACAACTCCTCTTCCTTCTTGTCATTATGGCGAATGAGGCCTTCTTCTTCTCTTGTCATGAGTGGTGGTGAGCTATTCAAGCTCTCATTCTTGTTGAAACTTTCTTTCACTTTGGATGGAGCATCTTAAAGATTATCCACTTTCTTCTTCCATATGGGTGGTGATTCTTTACCCATAGCTTGTTCTTTGCGTTGAGATGCCAACTTCTTCCTGTCACTTTCTCAGCTATAATGATCAATCATGAAACATGGCTCATGTAAGCGGGGAGCTCTCATTATCTTGTCAAGGTTAAAAGTGATTGTTTCATCTCCCACTTCAAGTGTGAGCTCTCCATGTTTCACATCAATCACAACTCCCGTGGTGTGTAAGAATGGTCTTCCTAAAATAATAGGAATGTTGGATTCTTCCTCCATGTCAACAATAACAAAGTCCACCGGGATGAAGAACTTGCCAATTCTTACCGGCACATCCTCCCACACGCCTAAAGGTGTCTTCGTTGACCGATCCGCCATTTGAAGTGTGATATTAGTGCACTTGAGTTCTCCCATTCCTAGCCTTTTGCACACCGAGTATGGCATGACACTCACACTTGCCCCAAGGTCACATAAAGCTTTGTTGATTGTAATGTCTCCAATGGTCCATGGAATAGAGAAACTTCCCAGATCCTTGAGTTTTGAAGGTGAACTTCCTTGTAGAATGGCACTACTCACCTTAGTGAACGCAATAGTCTCTAGCTTCCGGATGGATTTATTCTTTGTAAGAATATCTTTCATGTATTTCGCATAGGCCGGAACATGATTGATTAGTTCCATGAATGGAATTGAGACTTCCAAGTTCTTCACAATCTCCATGAACTTTCCAAGTTGTTCATCGAACTTAGGCTTAGCTTGACGACTTTGAAATGGAAGTCTAATCACAATAGGCTCTTTCTCCTTAGCCTTCTCTTCATTCTTCTTCTTTGAAACTTCTTGAATGGTGGTGGGTTCTTCTTCTTTCTTAGAGTTTTCAACTCTTTCCTTGTCACTAGCATTCACAACATCTTCATCAATGGGCCTCTTCGGCCCTTCATACCTTGTACCACTCCTCAAATCGATGGCACTCAGCGACTCATGTCTTGGGGGATTACCTTGAGGTGGTAATTGCCCCTTTTGTCTTTGAGAACCAGAAGATGCTAATTGAGACATTTGGGTTTCCAACATCTTTGTGTGAGCTAGTATGTTGTTGATGGTGATGTCTTTTACTTGGCTATCCTTTTGAATTTGAGTGAAAAATTCTTGTTGGTTCTTTTGCATTAGGAGGACCGCTTTTTGAACATCAAAACCTTGGTCATTTGTTTGATTGTATGGAGGTTGATTTTGATAACTTTGGTTTCTATTTTAAAAGGGTCTTTGAGCTTGGTTTCTCATTGGAGGTGGGGTGTATGCTTGAGGGTTTTGAACATTTTGACTTTTGTATGAAAGATTGGGGTATAATTTGGTGTTCTCATTGTAATATTTTGAATAAGGGGTGCCACTTTTGTATGCTTGGAAAGCATTCACTTGTTTACTTGTTCCCCTACATTCACTTTGGTCATGTCCCAAAGTTCCACAACTCTCACATACTCCACTTGGAATTGATGATGATGCCACCATAGCATTAACATGTTGCTTGGGTGATTTGGAGGCCTCTTCAAGTTTAGCCATGGCCTTCTCAAACTTCAAATTAATGGTATCAATATGAGCACTAAGTTGAGCACCCAATTGAGTAATTGAGTCCACCTCATGCTTTCCTCCTCTAGTAGCCTTCCGAGGTCTACTATATTGTGAGTTATGGACCGCCATTTCCTCAATTTTGTTCCATGTTTGATTGTCATCAACTTCGGTGAACATACCATTTGATCCCATATTGAGAATGTTTCGGGAGTCTTCATATAGACCATTCCAAAATTGTTTTACAAGGAACCACTCGCTAAGTCCATGGTGCGGACAAGATCGACAAGTGTCCTTGAATCTCTCCCATGCTTCATACAAATATTCCTCATCCCTTTGTTTGAACCCGGTGATTTGGGCTCTCAACATGTTAGTCTTCTCCGGAGGATAGAACTTCTTGTAGAAAGCAAGTGCCAATTTCTTCCAAGAATCAATACCAAGAGTTGCCTTATCTAGGCTCTTCAACCATTGTTTCGCGAAACCAATCAAAGAAAAAGGAAATAAGACCCATCGGATTTGGTCTTGAGTAACTCCAGTTTGAGAAATTGCATCACAATAGTCATAAAAAGTCTCCACATGAGAATGAGGGTCTTCACTAAGCATCCCCCCAAATTGACTTCTCTCAACTAATTGTATAAATGCGGATTTGGCAATGAAATTAATGGTTAAATGTTGTGGTGTAGTAGTACCATTTGGTAGGTTCTCCTCGGTTGGTACGGAATGTGATGAAAATTTAGGCATTGTGGGTTGATTTTGTGGTGGGTTTTATATTGGGTTATCCTCTCCTTCTCTTGCAAAAGGGTTGATGAACTCAATGTTATTTGGTTGAATGTCCACAATCTCACCAATACCTCTCAAAATATTCCTAACAAGTCTTCTATTGTTGGTCGAAGTTCTTTCGATTTCAAGATCAATGGGTAACAAGTTACCTTGTGATCTCCTAGACATGCAAAATTTCAAACAACTCGAAAACAATTAGAACAACCTTGAGGAGGTTGACTTCCCCATGGTAAAGAAAGACACAACTAAAAACAATTAAAGAAAAATCAAATCAAGTTAACACCGTCCCCGGCAACGACGCCATTTTTTTGGTTTGAAGGTTTAAAACTTGTCGTCAATAGTTACCCATCCAAAACAATATTTATAACTTTACCAACTACTCTTATTAAAGAGGCAAGTAAAGGTCGGATCCCAAGGGACGGGTATTGATGTAGGATTTTCAATTGTAAATGGTCGTGTCTTAGGGTGTCACAATTTGGGGTTGAGATAGGAGATCAATTAAAACTAATCAACAATAAAAAAAAAGCAAGGTAGATAGAATGAAGGTGTAAACAAATGATTAAAGGCACTAGGGTATCATGGGTTCATAGGGGAATACATGGGAGTTGATCATACAAACATGTTCTCAAATTATAAGCAAGCAATTATTGTTGTGATGGGAACAAGGTAGTGTATATCTTACAATCCCTAAGAAGGTTTGGGTCCCGGAGCCGAATCGATTAGATTGTACAACACCTAAAAGTCGACTTAATCCTTCCTATTTAACATTATGCATGGTCTAATTAGGCTCGAGTTGGGTTATGTCTTACAAGCTTCATTGAAAAGATAAGTGATGGGTAAAAAATGCAAGGATTCATAATCTCGCATTTCATCAAACATAACATGTGCATAAGTTGAAATCACAAAAAGCAAGCAAATAAATTATGTAAACATATTAGATTAAGCATGAATTATTCCCCATGTTGGTTTCCCCTAATTACCCATTAACCCTAGCTAAGGAAACTACTCACTCATGATCAAGTTTAACATGCTAACAAGGTTGTCAATCACATTAACAAGGCAGAACATGATGAATGAATGAAAATGATTAACAATAATTAAAGCAAGGATTAAGATAATTATACCTATGGAGATTCCAAAATAATAATGCAAAGAATAATAGAAGTACTTGATGATTGATGGAAGGTTGTCAATCTCCCAATAAACCCAAATGATCTTCTAATTAACCAAAATAAATGATGAATAATAGAGAAATTAAGGAAAGATTAAGTATTGAGATTTGTATTAAGACTAGATTAAGAGTTGATTACAAGATTAAGGAATGATTACGAAATGATTACAACTTGATTACTAGATGATGCTAATCTAGGTAGTACAATGGGGTATTTATACTAAAGATTAAGTACAAAGATTAGGGTTACTAAGGGCTTAAATGACTATTAAGTCCTTAAGAAAAGTTGAGGAAATGCTCCTCTCCAAGGAGATGAGCATCTCCGTTTTGCTAGTCTTGCCATGATTCGAGCGACTTGAAAACAGGCACGGGCTCTCTGGGGTACGATCCGAGCGGATTGTCAAGGGAGACGCTCGAATCTTCTTGCTTCAGGACGAGCGTCTTGGGCACGGGACGCTCGGATGGTGGTGGAGGGAGACGCTTGGATCCTCTGTGATCTGCTCGGATCCCTTGGTAGACAACATTCTTCTTTTCTTCCTTCATAATCCACGAGGATCAATCCGGGGATGCAAGGATCCTTTCGTCATTGCCCGTTTCACTTTATTATCTACATAGGCCTTCTAGTATCGCCTTCCCTTTAATGCTTGGTCATTAGATGCGATCAATTTAGCTCCATTATGCCATGTAAATGCAAGGTTTGCACTCCTCTCATTCCAAGGAAACAAAACCTCAAAGAATATGGAAAATGGGAAACTAAAGATAGTAAATGACCCAATTATGCACTATAAAGCATAGGAACGAGGCTAATTCGGGGACTAAATGTGCTCAAATATGAGTCACATCACTTCCTCTATAAAACATAAAATTCCCTCCCATATAACTCACAACACATCAAAAGCATCCACTTATCTTTCTAATTCCAAAACCCCCAAAACCTAGGGTTTTCAAAAAGGACCCCAAATTGCAAAGAATATCCACATCAACAAATCAAATTCAAGATCTATTTCAAGATGAGACCAACAAGGTCCTTACCTAGAGAAAGGAGGAGAGCTAGAGTGATTGGAAGTTCCTCAACTTCCCACCTCAACACTCTAAGAAGGGAAAATGAAGAAGTTGTTGTAGATCTCTCAAGACTCATTGAATTCTCAAATATTGAATTTGTTAATGATGTCTAAAGGCTTGTCTTTCATCATTTACTCGGTAAGAACATTCTTCCCACTAAATTTGTTTGCCACGACACCTTGAGAAAACTCGGCATCTACCACAAACCGAGGCACTATTTGAGCTATTTGGTCTTTCTTCTATGTTCAATATGCATGAGCTCACCTACAAGCCTTTGGTTCTTGAGTTTTTGAGCTTCCTAAAGATCTCCACCATAAACAATACAATTTGTGTGCAATTTCGTCTTGAGAATGAAACCCGGATGATGACATTTGTGGAATTTGTGAGTGTGCTAGGTCTCGATGTTTCGCCTACCCGAACATCTAGACCCCGAAACTACTCTATAGCACATCTTTGGCGAGCTTTAACCGGTCGCGACTTTACTTTCATTAAAGAATGCTCGGCCTCTTATATTCAAAACCCAATCATTCGGTGCACCTATCGATTCCTCACCGATACTCTTCTAGCCCGCCGCGACCCCACGGTCGTCAATGAACTCGACCTTGTTTTCATGGAATCTTACCTCAAAATACAAGGGCGGAGAGGTTACAACTTTAATGCACCCCTAGTACTTCTCGAGAAACGGGCCAAGTTTAGAAATGGGGATGATGATGGCATGATACATATTGTTAATGGCGGGTTAGTAACCAAGCTTGCAAAACAATTTAACCCCAACTTCAATCACAACAATGCCTACACCCCTCTTCCCGAAAAAACAAGGATCGATGAAATGTTACTTCTACAACAACATCATTGGATAGCCCTTGAGGGCTTTGAAAAAAGGATAAAATGGATCATCAAAGGGAGAACCCCTATATACCTTCCCATGGAAGGATTGACAAGGATTTCACCTAGAAGAGGCCCCCTCTCTCAAGTCCCATCTTACCTCATCCCGACAAATGCAAACCGGGCTAACCAAACCCAACCTCCTACTCCACCCCCACAACAAGAAACACAAGCAAATGACAATGAGAAAGTTGTGATCCCACCATACCCCTTCCAATACTACCCTTACAACCACTCGAACCCCTTCATCCTCCCTAAGGATGATTTTATCACGGGTATCCTTCAAGACATGCACCTACGACAATATGAGGCCAATGTGGACAACTACTATGCTTTGTATCCACAATTCCACCGATTGGCCTGGCAAGGACACATTAGTGAGGATGGAATGCTTCCCACTTGGGCCCAAACGAATTTCCTCTTACCGAATTAGGAAAACGCCAATGGTGGAACGCATGGTCAAGAAGAAGAAGAGGGTGAAAAATCGAGTGGTGATGACACGGTGGAGTTAAATAGGGAGGGGGATGAGTTCATGGACTTTCATGAGAGTGATGCATTAAGAGAACCTTGGGATAGCGACTTCGGAGGGGATGATGATGACCTTTGAGGAATACTTCATAAGCTAGGTGGAGCGGGCACGAGGCACCCATCAAGGCCAAAGTGAAGTTTCTCTTATTCCCCCTCATTTCTTTTCATGACAAGAATTTCATGATTTGTTAACTTGTTTTTTTGATTGATTGTTTCATTTTCTTGGGTGTCCTCGTAAAAAAAAGGACTATTATTCCACCTAGGTAACATTTGGGTGATGTTAAATTAATTGTTCCCACATGTAAAATCCAAAATGACAAATTTATTTTCAGGCATAGCATTCTTGTGCATGAACTCCCCCATTTTTTTTGACATTAGCAATAGTGTCTCATTTGGTTAGGGGAAGTTCAAGCATAAGCATTGAGAGTTAATTCAAATTATGCTCTCCAACCAAACAAAAATTCATGCATCATATAGTATAGTTTAGAATGCATTCACTTGTTTATATGTCATATAGTTTGCATTTAGTATAGAAATCATGCATTATCATATAGCTTGCATAATTTCCTATCGTATTGGCCATTGAGGACAATACCCATACTAGTGTGGGGATGGGAAATTCTAACATGACTTTTAAAACAAAACATGTCTTTTTATTCCATAAAGCATAAAAATCATAAAAATTTGAAAAATTGAAAAACCCCAAAACATGTTCATTTCCTTTATAGTGTAGTCTTGTATACATATTGTGTTTGTATATATTGTGTTTGTCTACCCTTTTTCATATTGGTCGACTATGCCACATCCGAGACATGAGGATATTGAAGACCGCATGATATGATATTTCCAATCTCCTTTTTCCTCTTTATGTTAATGACTATATGGCTTTATTTTGATTCATGCGGTATAAACAATGTGATTATAGGATTGCATTTAGATTATTTGGCATACTAGTTGGTAGAAGCATATGCATTAGGTTGGATAAATGATAGTTGCATCATGGCATATAGTTGCATTTAGGAAAATTTTTGTGAAAACATCTATGTGGGAAGCTTGACAAGTGTATATAAGGCCCTTGTAGATACTTTATCTTCTTAAAACTTTGCTTGTTAGAATACTTGTAAAACACTCTAGGATGTGTCATGCTAGTATCCTTTGACCCATGGATTAAGGCCTAGTCAAGAGTACCTTGTGGTGTGATAACTCCTTGGCTACCATTTATTCCAAGGTGACCCTTGAAGCCATGCAACCATCTTCTATATTCTACCACATTTTGTCATCAAGGGAATGGGCACAAAAATTGTTCAATTTTGAGTTCAAGCATTGAAATGAAAATGAAAAAGTTTGAAATTGCATCAAAAGAAAAGAGGAGTAACAAAAATGAAAACTCCTATGCTTCAAATATAAGCACCCTCACTACAAATGGGGTGACTTTGAAAATGTTCAAAATAAAATGCAAGAAAAGTTGAAATTGTCAAGTATTGAAATGCCAAACATCAAAAGAAATGGCAAAGAAAATGTTCTCAAAATGTCAAATGCCGCAAGAAATTGGGGGAAAAACAACAACAAAAGCAAACTCCCATATGAAACTCAAAATACAAATGATCCCTCTATCCATCGAATCCACTTTTATGCATAGTAGAGAGGGGACGACCCTTCTTCTTGCCTAGGCAAGAAGGGGAATTCCACGATCCTCCAGTGTGTCTAACACCATAGGGAGTCTACTCTTGATGAAAGCATTTAACAATTGAGGACAAAGGTACCCTAGCTTGACATAACTTGGAGGTGATTTATTGGTATCCTTCTAGGCTTAGTAGTTTGAAGAAACCATATCTATGAAGGAGTGTGTACTCTTAGATTGCTTCCCTTGTAGATAATTTCCGCCACTTAGATGAGGAAAGTGGCTATTCTTTTTGTAGATGCATCCATTACTTATTTTGTGTGCTTTAATGCTTGGATGTGTCGCCATTTTGGCAAGCCCCACCTTGCCTTGCAAGAAGGCATCCTACCTCATGGTTGTCTTGTTGTGAGTTGAAGGGGCGGAGTGAGACCCGCTAATTGTCTCATATCGGTTATATTAGTAGGTTAGTCTAAATAAAGGTCTAGTTTTTGTCACCTCTTTACTCGGGACGAGTAAAGGTTCGGTTTGGGGATATTTGATGTGACCATTATTTGCGCACATTTAGTCCCCTAATTGAGCCTATTTAGCATACTATTATAACATTCTATGGCCATTTTATCCGTCAAAACCTTTCTATTTGCTTTTCTATCGCATTCTATATGTTTTGTAGGAAAGAAGCTAATAGTCTCACATCGGCTATATTAGTAGGATAGTTTAAATAAGGGTCCTAGGTTTTGTCACCTCTTTAGTCGGGACGATCAAAGGTTCGGTTTGGGGATGTTTGATGTGACTCATATTTGAGCACATTTAGTCCCCGAATTAACCTCGTTCCTATGCTTTATAGTGCATAATTGGGTCATTTACTATCTTTAGTTTCCCATTTTGCATACTCTTTGAGGATTGTCGCTTTTGGTAGGAAAGAAGTGATAGCCTTGCATTTTAATGGCAAAATGGACCTAAATGGATCGCACCTAATGACCAAGCATCAAGGAGGAGACAATACTAGATGGTCTATGTAGATAATGAAGTAGATTGGGCAATGACGAAAGGATCCCTACATCCCCGGATTGATCCTCGCGGATTATGAAGGAAGAAAAGAAGAAAAGTTGTCTGCCATGGGATCCGAGCGTCTCCCTTCACCACCATCCGAGCTTCCCGTTCTGAAGACGCTCGTCCTAAAGCAAGAAGATCCGAGCGTCTCCCCTGACAATCCACTCGGATCAAAGTCCAGAGAGCCCATGCCGATTCTCAAGACGCTCGTCCCGTGCCAAGAGTAACAAAATGGAAATGCTCATTTCCTTGGAGAGGAGCATTTCCTCAACTTTTCTTAAGGGTCTTAATAGTCATTTAAGCCCTTAGTAACCCTAATCTTTGTACCTAATCTTTAGTATAAATATCCCATTGTACTACTTAGATTAGTAAGCTCTCTTAATCCTTTCTTAATCAAGTTCTAATCATTCATTAATCTTGTAATCAACTTTTAATCTAGTCTTAATACAAATCTCAATACTTAATCATTCCTTAATTTCTCTATTGTTCTTCATTTATTTTGGGTAATTAGAAGATTATTTGGGTTTATTTGGAGGATTGACAACCTTCCATCAATCATCAAGTACTTCTATTATTCTTTGCTTTATTATTTGGAATCATCTTCATATGTATAATTCTCTCTTAACCTTGTTTAATTATTGTTAATCATTTTCATTTATTCATCATGTTTTGTCTTGCTAGTATGATTGACAACCTTGTTAGCATGTTAAACTTGATAATGAGTGATTAGTTTCCTTAGCTAGGGTTAATGGGGAATTAGAGGAAACCAACATGGGGATTGATTCATGTTTAATTTAATATCTTTTCATAATTAATTTGCTTGCTTGTTGTGATTTCAACTTATGCACATGTTATGTTTGATGAAATGCAAGCTTATGAATCCTTGCATTTTTTACCCATCACCTATCTTTTCAATGAGACTTGTAAGCTTATACACCAACTCGAGTCTCATTAGACCATGCATATAGTTGAATAGGAAGGACTAAGTCGACGTGTAGGTGTTGTATAATCTAATCGATTCGGCTCCGGGACCTAAACCTTCCTAGGGATTGTAAGCTTATACACCAACTCGATCCCATCACAACAATAATTGCTTGCTTATAACTTGAGAATATGTTTGTATGATCAACTCCCATGAATCCCCTATGAACCCATGACACCCTAGCGCTTTTAATCAATTGTTTACATCTCATTTTAATCACCTTGCTTGTCTTTATTACTTTGCTTTTATATTGTTAATTAGTTTAGTTGATCTCCTATCTTAACCCAAATTGTGACACCCTAAGACACAACCATTTGCAATTGAAAATCCTACATCAATACCCGTTCCTTGGGATCCGACCTTTACTTGCCTCTTTACTAAGAGTAGTTTGTAAAGTTATAAATATTGTTTTGGTTAGGAAGCTTTTGACGACGAGTTTAAATCCAACACCAAAAATGTCTTCTATGCATCCACGGTTCAAAAATCTTATTGCTCAAACTAAACACTTGTCATCAAAGAACTTAAGTTGTTAAGTACATGACAATGTAAGATTGGTAAATTAATTTGTTAGAAATTTTGATTGACCAAATACCATTATAAAGTTCATCCTTGTGAAGGATTAACTAGGAATTTATATGAAGATGAGTCTTCATCAAGTAGAAATTCTTGAAGTCAGAGGGAGCAATAAGAAGTAAAGTATCTATCTTAATTATTAAGGATAGAACTTGGCCCGAAAGAGAAATAGAGACAAATTCCTAATAAGTAAAGATCAAGGAAGTTGGCTGTGTGACACCAAGATATTCCTTCTTGTATATGTATGACATTGAAATATGCTTCTTGCGAATTATCACATCATGAGTATTTGATACAAATTTGTGAACAATGTTAGAAAATCCCACATTTCATAATTATGAAATATGGCAAAAGGTTGTCATAACCACCTTTCTAAATGGGTATTTAGAGGAGGATGTGTTCATAACACAATCCGAGGGTTTTTTAAATCCTTAGAATCCTAACATTGAATAATCGTACGACGACTAGTAAGAATAAATTCAGAAATTTACATGAATGGAACTAGGGTAGTTGCCATTTCATCCATAGACATATAAGTGTTATAGTGTACTCATTGTATAAGACTCAAATTGGTGATCCCAATTATTTCTCGATTCTCAATTGAAATTGCATTTAGAGCCATCTGATTGGGAATCTCTTGGTATGTGTGCGAATCTTGTATTCAAAGCAAGATTAATTGATGACTTCTTTCTAGAAAAGAATTATAAATAAAACAATATATTCGTCCTATTTACACTTTGAAGTGTATGGTCGAATACAATTTCAATAAAAAAGGGTCATTACTTCTTCATCTCTTTTACCAACGAACTAGGTAGATACTTGGTATCCACTTAATGAGGTAAAAAGAGAAATTCTTTGAATAAGTTCAAATGAATAATGTCTAAAAGTATCAAAACCTAGAGATTAAAACCAAAGTATTGGTACTTTGTTAAAATTGAGAACAATAAAGTGAAGGCTTTTATGCACCAAAAGGAGTGTGATATGGTATCACATGTTCACCTTCATAATATTAGAAAGTGACAAAGAATCCTATACGATATGATTGAATCTTTACTATAAAGTTAGAAGTAGTTTCTATCACAATTTGTCTAGTATTTATTTATTCCACTAACTCAAAACATAATTAAAGCAATTATCTACATTTCATATGAGATATGGTTAGGCATGGTACCTAAATTGTAGCTTTTTTGATAGTGAACATGTGGTCACTCTTCCTACATGATCACGAGAACAAAGGATTTGTGGCTCGTGATGCTGTCTATTAGAGAAAAGAGGATTATTTCTTATAGACAGTGTGGGAGAAAATGTTCAAGAGCCACAAACTGAGAATAAGACGTGGGAAGACGTTCCTTCCTGGTCAAAATCAGTAAATATTTCTTCGAAAGCTAAGTAGACAGGAGTCATGTTATTTTTTAAAAGTAGCAACCTGTAACTTATTAAGATGCTTTATCTAGTTTCAACTCCACAAAAGTCCGAATTAGCTTGGTTGGTTGGTGGCAAGGGTTTTGCATGCAACAACAATGCTTCATTGTATTCGGATATGATTTGATATAATTGGATTTTAAAATCATCTTGCATGAGTTTTGTAAATCGCAGCTATCCTAAAGTAGGATGCGAACTTAAGAGGAAGTCTTAAGTAGATGTCAAAGAGTTTAATTGTATGATTTGATCATGTGTTAAATATTTCTCGAATTGTCGAGTAGTTCTTTTTATACATGGAGTTTAGTGGGAGTAATGTGGTGTTATTAGTCTTATATGTATGGGACATATTGATCATTGTGAATGATGGAAGACTTAGGAGAAGAATAATACATCTCTAAGATATCCAGACCTATAAAGATAGTGCTGAGAGGATATTGGCGTTAAATGAATATTCTTATATTGATAAGAGTCTAGTCATGTTCAAAGGTATTAAACATGTAGAAACTGAATCCACTTGCTTCCGCTGCGGGATTAATTCATTACGCTTAGATGTATCACCATTCTTATACATCGTATACTTGGAGTATGACGAGATGTTACAAATCGAATTTTTGAAGAGAAGTCTCTATATAGCCATATAGTTCATTGGTTAGTTCTCTTGGTTCACTAAAGAAATGATGCTAAGTGATTAGAATTGATATGGATTTATGTGAAAGGAGTTACACGATAACCATATTCTAAACACACTAGGATGGTTAGAGAACCATCTTGGCTGTATTATTTAAGGAGGCTATCTGCTAGATATGCTCTAGGCAGTAGAACAATGAGAGATTTACAACGAAAAATTGAGTACACTTGCAATTATGAAAAATGCAAGTAGGAAGGGATGTTATTAGGATTCGGTTTTATGAATTGGAGGAACCATGGTAGTTCGTTCCAACAACCGAAGGTCCTATCCCTACACACTGTGAGGACAGTGGGAGTGATTCCAAGGCTAAGGAACCTATCTCTATATTGGATCTGGACATGTACTGAAAAGGTTGTTATAATAAAGATTATACAAAGGGAAATGGTATAAGGTTAGGGAAAGTGCAAAGTGTTGCTAAAACTTGCTAACCAAGGCCTTTTCATAGGCTAAGCATGATAAGTCTTGGCATTTCAATTGAGCTGAGATGTATAGTAATATACAATATTAAGTATGGGTTATAGATTATGTAGTAATTTATATGGTATCAATTTTACATATATGATAATGGATTCATCGTTTGAGTTTTATTAAAAACTCTTCTATTACTTTGTTACATCCAAATGGGTTGTTGAGACAATATTGAACCCCATTAAAGTGAACTGGATTGACATACTATTTGCCCCTAGTTGCTTATATGAGGTGACATCTCGAAGTGACTGGAGTATGATGCGATTGATGGCAAGTTCAAGTGCCATAAAGTCATGAGAGATGACTAGTCGATCACATAGGCAGACTGTATGGGACACTCTGTCGGGCTAATGATCGCTTATAGAGTTCTGGAAATTTTTATAGCCTGGTCGTGGCGAGAGCTACTATAGTATTCTTATGAGTCGATTCTTTGACTAAAGACTGTTCGTTTAAGATGGCACAGTTTCAGAGTGACTTTGATTTATGTTCTACGACCTTAGTAATTGGGGTCAAATGGGCAGATTTTGGGTTATAATGAGCTGTGGCTATTCGAAGGGAGGAGTGCAATAGGAATTGTCCATCCCTGTCAGGATTATCTTATATCTCAAGGCCACTCGAGGAGTAATGAACTGGAAATGCGTGGCCACGCTCGGAAGGCATCTACGGTAGATAATTCCGGTCAGACAGTTATTCTCCAGATCGAGGAAACCACTCATGATATGATCAAATGCAAGTACGACCTGCAAGACACCTTGCATTAAGTGGGAGATAGTAATAGGACAAGAGAATTGGTGACGCACACTTGTCGCGGACAAGTGAGAGATTGTTGGAGTATGTGTCTTCGACAATAATGCGATCACATGTTTAAATCTCATATTAAGAATGCTGAGGGAAAATAATATTTTATTGTCAACTGATCCACATTAATCGGTAATGATTGGCTGACTAGAGTTTGACATTACTGTAGTATGACGGTGGTGATTAGTTGATCCCTTAAGGTCATACCTCTAGGGTAACACTCTTAATTGTTTAATTAATTAATTGTATGTTGATACAAGTTAATTAATTCCTTAAATTGAACAAAATTTATTTATAAGAGAGAGTTTTATATCTTATTATAATTTGATTAAATAAGATTCAATTTAGTAATTAATTTGTTATATTACTAAAATTGATTAATGTTTGTGAAACATTTGAGATAAGAGTAATTAGTTAATTATAATTACAAGATGTTGTAGATTATATTAACTAGACTTAATGTGACCCATTTTATTTACATGTAATTGTGAATTACTTGTTAATTTGTTAAATTTAATTTATTTAAATATATAATGATATTTAATTTGTTATATGCATTATTATGCCTAATGACATATTACTTGTCATATGTCACACAAATTACAAATGGCAAATTACAAAAGATAAAATGGAGTCCATTTTACATATGGGTGCCGGTTTTAAGTAGGTTGTTTATGGTTTATTGTTTTTTAATTAAGAAACACCATCATGAATGCCTTAAACTAGACCTACACCTAGCCTTTCTTGTGAAGACAAAAAGCAAATTGAGAAGAACAATTTTGCCTCCCAATAAGAGCCAAAACCGGCTCCCTCTTCTCCACATGAGAACATTTGGTTCTCATTTTTCTAGTGTAGAAAACTTATGCTTATCTCTCTTATATTCCATCATCCTCTCTCACATAAAATGGGTTTATGAATAATTTGTTCAAAATCTCTAATATTATTCCACCATTACTAAAGGTAGTAAACAATAATATTAGTTATTATTTTTAACGGTATATATATACTAATATCTAGTATCTAAATTAGTATATGTATTAAGAGTGATTACCTTGGTACAATCCTTGAGGAGTAGATTCTACTATTGAATCTAAGGGTTTTGTTGGAGCACTTGGTTTTTCTTAAGAAGACTAATTTGGTAGGAGATCAATTAGTATATACAATTCGGCCCTCATTGTAAGTTGATCGGTTCTCTTCCTACTTTGTACTTTAATGTTATGCATGCATAAGATCTAATTAGTCTATGACTAAACTAAATCAACATAGTTATTAGAAGTGTCTAACAAGAGATTTATGAATCTTACAGTGTGCTGTCGGTCATTTGCAGGGTCATACTAGTACATTTAAGCTTAGTCATGTTAAGTTGTTTGTATATTTTATATGGCATGACGCTAACACTTGCTCCTAAGTCACATAAGGCATTATCAATAGCTAAAGGGCCAATATTACAAGGAATAGAAAAACTCCCTAGATCCTTAAGCTTAGGTGGAGAGCGAGATTGTAGCACAACACTGCATTCTTTAGTAAATGCAGTCGTCTCCACTTCATTGAAAGGCCTCTTCTTTGTTAATATATCTTTCAGGAACTTTGCATAGGCCGATACTTGAGTGAAAAATTAAGTAAATGGTACAATTACTTGTATATTCTTCACTACCTCCATAAACCTCTCAAACTGATGATCTAGCTTGGTTTTGTACTGTCTTTGTGGAAAAGATAGTGCAATTTTAATGGGCTCAACCTCTTTCTTCTTTTTCTCAACGTTAGAATTAATGTCATCAGGTACAGTGGACACTCGATCGAGTGTTGTGGAACTCAATCGAGTGTTTTTCTGACATCGTTCAATTTGCTCTCAGGTTTGGATTTCAGCCTCTACTTTAGTGATCACTCGATCGAGTTTCAGCTTTACTCGATCTAGTGACTTATTAACAGGAACATAATTCTCATGAACAGTAGCATAATCATCATCAGGTATGGACACTCGATCGAGTGTTGTGGAACTCGTTCGAGTGTTTTGCGGTTTAGCTACTGTTTCGTTTTTCTTCATACCGCGGAACTCATACTCATTGACACCATTGTTCTCATTACCTTCATCAACGGGCATCATCGGTTCTTTATAAGAAGTACCGCTCCTCAATGAAATAACGTTAACCTGTTCATGTGCTTGTTTACCTAGAGGAGGAAGAACGCCGGGTTGCCTACTCGAATTTTGGCTTGAAAGTTGAGCAATTTGAGTATCCAAAATTTTGTTGTGAGCAAATAACTGAGTAATTAGAGCTTCTTGATTCTGTGAAACCATCATCTGATTTTGGAGCATTGCCTTAATTTCAAACATATCATTACTCAGAGCTTGAGGAGGAGGCTACATTTGTTGGAAATTTTGACCTCATTGGCTCCATCTAACAAAGTTGCCCGGCTGATTTCCTCTATTATGAGGAATTACATATGCATTGTTCTTGTTCTGGCTTCTTTCAGGGAAGAAATTAGAATAAGGAGTACCAAGCATGAAAGACTGAAAGGCATAAACTTACTTTATTGTACTCATACATCTTGCTGCACTATGACCATCGATTCCACATCTTTCACATGGCACTTCCTGCGGGATCATGGCATGAACCGTCTGCTGCTTATACAAGGACTGAGATGTCTTCAATTCCGCTATTTGGGAAGTCAAGGCCTCTAACAGAGCTGCAACAGCTCCATCTGATCCACCCCCTCTTGTATTGCCCCTAGGATTACTATACTTAAAAGTATGGGTAGCTATGTGATCGATCAACTTCCATGAATTATCGTCATTGGTATTATCTTGGAATCTTCCATTGGCCGAAGAATCAGGTAGATCACAATGATCATCATACAACCCGTTGTAAAACTGGTTGCAAAGAAACCATTATGAAAACCATGATGGAGGACTGAACGGACTAGTCTCTTGAAGCGAACCCATACCTCATTAATCTTCAATGGGACTTTGTTTGAAGCTGATGATTTGATTTCTTAACGTATTGGTCTTCTGCGGCGGAAAAGATCTCTTGTAGAATGCAAGAGATAAAGTATTCCAATCAGTAACCCTATGATCCTCCATATCTAAGTCACGGAGCCATTCGGCCGCCTCGTCTCGCAAGGAAAAAGGAAAGAGAACCTGCTTCACTTGATCTTGAGTTACTCCGGCAGTTAGTGGAATAGAGCAACAATAATCACTAAATTTCTCCATATGCTTGGCAGGATCCTCATTAGCTCCTCCTCCAAACAAGTTTCGCTCCACCAAGTTGATGTAGGATGGGCACATCTCAACAGTGCCTTTATCTGTAGTAGGAAGCTTGAATCCCTTGGGGATAGAAGCCAAAGTGGGCTCAGAGTGATTGGCAAGAGTAGGCATTTTTATTGGGTCTGTGGTAGAAATTGGATTGTCCTCTTCTAAGGACTGATCTTCTGCAAATGTAAAAAGCTCGTAATAGGCGTCAAGTGTACTCAAGTCTTCTACCTAGCTAATTTATCTTTGAAAGTTCCGTCTGTACAAAAAAGTCCTCTTTGGTTCGGGATCAAAAGGTATAATTTCCGACCTGTTAGACCTGGGCATACACAAAACTAACAAAAAAAAAAATATCAAACGGTCTCAAGGAACCGAGGTTCCCTGAGACAAAAAGACAAACTAAGCAAAAACAAACAGAAAATTGTTGCCTACCCAGCAACGACGCCAAATTTGACAAGGGTAAAGTTGTGTCACCTTAATCAAAATAATCCTAACTCGGTACTAACTAATAGTCAGCGATAAGTAGGGGCAGGGAGGCGGTAATAGTCTAGTTTGCTAAATCTTTAGTTCGTATTAAAGTAACAATTTTCTTGAAGGTTGGTTGGTTGATTGATTTCTATAACTAATCTATATAATAATATAAAAAGGCTAGATTGAGCATAATATTGTGACAAGTGGCAACGCTAGATCATTAGAACCATTTGTGTGATGTACAATTAAAAAAGGCAAATGTGTTATGATGTATAATTAAGAGAGAGATATTATTACAAAGTTTAATTGCTAGCTTAAATCAAAGATAACCAATAGTTGGGAAACTAAGACATCAACCATTTTTCTTATATAAATTCATACCATTTTCCATTAGAAGTCTAATTAATGTAATTAATTATAATACCCCGTAATTTGATAAGTATTTATAAGAATAAATTATATAATTCAAAAAATTAATTAAAAGGTATTTATATTAATAATTGCAAATAAGACAATAATTAATAATGAAATAATGAATAAGTCGGGAAAGGGAGTTGGGCCGTGTATTGGACCATGTGTAGTAGCTCATGAAACATATGATTATAATAGTAGTATAATAATAGGAATAGTAATAATAATAATAATAATAACAACAACAACAACAACAACAACAACAACAACAACAACAACAACAACAACAACAACAACAACAACAACAACAACAACAACAACAACAACAACAACAACAACAACAACAACAACAACAACAACAACAACAACAATAATAATAATAATAATTTAGGGCTTTGCACAGGCAATTAAGGCATTGCACACGACATCACCCCGCCGTCGGCCATCTTTGTTAGGATTCATTAATCTCATTAGTATTCATATTCATAGTATGATAGTTTAATTTAGTCATAAAATTAAAACAAGATCTTATGCATGCAAACATAAGACAAAGTAGAGAAGAAATCGTCACTTCTAACATTGGTGTTTCGGATTTATTGGGCACCAACAAGATCTCCTACTTGTTAGTTCTTGAGCTTTCCAACAATGGATGAACTAAGATGCAAATTAGAATCTCTCTCAAAAGTTTATACCCAAGGAACACCCTTAATAACTAATATTATTATGAACTAGTAATAATACTAATCTTACTTAAAATTTGGACACAAAAATTGATTTTGTTCTCTCTTATTTCGGTCAAGAGAGGAGTATTGTGTGAGATTTTATTTCTCTAAGTTTTTCACAAAAGGTAGAGAAGAGAAGATTTTTCTTACACTAGAAAAATAGTAGAGTAAAGAATGAATTATGGAGGAATCCATTTTTGTTTCTCTTGATAGAAAACCAGTGGGGGGGGGGGGGGTCTATTGGGGAGCCAATACATGGTCTTGTTCTTCTCAAGATGAGACTAGGCATGCAAGGCTAGATATTAGGCTTTAATCATTATATTTCCAATTAAAAATAAAAGCACAATATAAACCTTAATCCCCTCCAATATTTCGGTACACTTGAATAAAATGGGTAGTCCATTTTATTTTGTCATTTGTCAATTTTGTCACATGTTACATGTTACAAGACCTGTCACAATGCAATGTATTTTTAACATATTAATAAAATATGTCACATACAAAATTAACTAGTAATTCTTAATTACTTGTACCAAAATGGTTTATCAAATTATAAATTTACAACAACTTGTATTTATAATAAATTATTCATTCCTGTTTCAATTGTTTCGTAAACAATAATTTATTCTAAGTAATAAAACAATTCGATTACTTAGACCATATCTAATTTAATCGAATTATAATGAGACACATTAATTTCACTCACAAATCATCCGTCAATTTTAAGCAATTTAATTAACTCGTATCGGCATACGATTAATTAAATAATCAATTAAGAATGTTTTCCTATAGGTATGACCTAAGGGGATCAACTGATCACCACCGTCGCACGACAGTAATGTCAAACTCTAGTCAGCCAATCATTACTGATATATGTGGACCAGATGACTGTAAAAATATTACTTCCCTCATGTATTATTAAATATGAGATTTAAACATGTGATCATAATGATCGACAGTTGTGATCGCATTATTGTCGGAGGACACTTATTCCAACAATCTCCCACTTGTCCTCGACAAGTGTGCGTCACCAATTCTCTTGTCCTATTACTATCTCCCACTCAATGCAAGGTGTCTTTCGAGTCGTACTTGCAAGTGATCGTATCGAGAGTGGTTTCCTCGATCTAGAGAATAACTGATTGACCGGAATTATCTACCATAGATACTTTCCGAGCGTGGCCACGCATTTCTAGTTCATTACTCCTCGAGTGGCCCTGAGATATTGTTTTAACCCTGACAAGGGGTGGACAATTCCTATCGCACTATTCCCTTCGACTAGCCACAGCCATCATAACCCAAAATATGCCCATTTGACCCCATTTACGAAGGTCGTAGTAACATAAATCAAAGTTAATCTGAAACTGTGCCACCTTAGGCGAACAATCTTTAGTCAAAAGAATCAACTCATTAGAATACTATAGTAGCTCTCGCCACGACCAGGCTATATAAATTTGCCAGAACTCTATAAGCAGTCATTAGCCCGACAAAGTGTTCCTAACAGTCTGCCTATGTGATCGACTAGTCATTCTCATATGACTCTATGGCACTTGAACTTGCGATCAATTGCATCACACTCTAGTCACTTCGAGACGTCACCTCATACATGTGACTATGGGCAAATACCATGTTAATCCGGGTTCACTTTAACGGGGTTCAATATTGTCTCCACAACCCGTTTGGATGTAACAAAGTATAAAAGAGTTTTTAGATAAAAACTCGAACGACAAATGTGATTATCACATATGAATAGTCAATACCTGATTACTACTTCATATACTTATAATCCAATTTGATCATGTATGTAGTTGTTCATCTCAATCCAATTGAAATGACATGACTCATCATGTTAAGCCTATGAGAAGGCTTTGGTTAGTAGGTTTTATCAACTTCTTGTACCTTACTCAACCTTACTACATACTCGTTTTCCTTTATAATGTATACATTTGCATTACAAAACATTCTGAGTACGTGTCTAGATCCAATCTAGACATAAGCTCTCTAGCCTTAGAATAGCTCCCACTGTTTTTACAGTGTGCGGGATCCATCCTCTTGCACATCTCATGATTGCAAGTGTACTCAATTTCCGTTGTAAGCATCTCTCATTGTTCTTTATTGCCTAGAACGATTCTAACAAATCCATTTCTTAAATAACATAGCCACAATGGTTCCTTAACCATCTTTAGGTGTTTTGAATACGGTTTTTGTCCGAAACCTTATACAATGTCAACAGTCATTAGTGTAAGCCCTTACACAAATTAGTGAATTGCATCAAAAACACTTAACTTTACATCCTTAATGCTTCCTCAAGCACTTAAGGATAATCTATATGGCTACTAGGTAACTATTACTTAAAGTCGATTTGAAACAATTCATCATACTCAAAGTATATGAAGCGTTATACATCATAACTCATTTAATCGATCCGGCAGCGGAAGCAAATGGAATCAATCAAATATGTTCAACTCGATTGAACTAATCATGAATCTTATCAACATAAGACTTCTTATTTGACTCTAATATCATGTGGATTTATCTACATAAATCTGGATATTAAAGATGTATAATATTACTCCAAAAGTCTTAAATCATTCCCAATGATCAATATGTCATCCACATATTAGACTAATTAAAATTACTGTAACTCCCACTAAACTCCATGTATAAACACAACTTCTCGACTTATCGAGAAAAGTTTTATAACATGATCAAAAACATTGATTCCAACTCATTGATATCCTACTTAAGACCCTCTCTTAAGTTTCACATTATCTTAGGATTGCAAGAATCTACAAAACTCATGACATGTATTGAATACATTCCTTCTAATTGAAGAAGTGGGTTTTAGATTCACTCGTTATATGTATATCATCATAATGAAACACAATCACTAAGAAGATCCAAATAGACTTAAGCATTTCAACTAGTGCAAAACCCTTTGCCACCAATCAAGCTTTGATATCTAACAATTCACTTGGAATTTTTTTCGGATTTTCATGGCTCTAAGCCTTGTATTGAGTTGTGACTTAAACACTCTCATGTAAGTCATATATTCATTACTTTCCAGAAGTAACTTGAATCAAACAATTTCTTTGTAAGTTGCAAGCTCTTTACTTTCTAAAAGTAACACGAATTCATCATCTTCAACAAGTGATGAGTTCAACCTCCTAGGTTTCTTTTGATGAGTTCAACCTCCTAGGTTTCGAAGAAACAACGTCATGTAGCCAAGAAAGACCAGTTTCTTGAGACATACAATTTTTGACACAGTTCTTTTGTGGCTCTTGAATATTTTCTCCCACTCTGTCTTCTAGAAATAAACTTGTATTCTAGAAAGACAGCTTTACGAGCCACAATCCTGTTGTACACGTGATTATTGTAAGGAAAAATGAGCATTTGTTTCTTGTGTAAACTTACAAACATGGTACCCTACCATTTCATATCTCACATGATTCGTTTTAGATTTCGTGGAAAAATAATTTAGACAAAATGATAAAATCCCCAAAAGGATCAAGTAACTCAAAGTAACTTGATTGAAGTCCACACCTTATCGAATAGCGTTTGATTTCTTTATCCAACCACACATTATCCCATAATGCGTGCTAAGAGAAATTAAATTGTGATACTATATCACATTTCCTTTGGCTTATATCAAAGTCTTCACTTTGATAATCCCATCACGACTAAATCGTGATTCTTTGAACTCTTTGAACTTCTTCAAAAATTTCTCTTTTTACCTTATGAAGTGAACACATTTGTGTCAACTTAAATCGTTGGTAAAAGAAAATGATCAACCTATTTTGGATCAATGGTTTACATCCTCGATCTCCTTTTCAACCAAAAAGCACGAGACATTTTGCTTTGAATACAAGATACACATACACCATAAGATTAACAATCTAATGGTTCCACGAGTACTCGATAACTCTTTGCGTTCATCATTCCAGAATTTAAGGTTTAATCATGGGTTACCAATTTAAGTCTTGCATCATCTATATGATATATCATTCTAGTTTGGTTTAGAATATAATCACCTTGATAATGGGCTAGCCATACATAAAATAGTGGTGTATAGGGTCACAAAAGTGAAACCTCTTTTGTATCTTAACAAGATTATATTCTTATTCAGAGTTTATGCACTTAATAGTCATAATTAAGTGCAACTTTAAACCCAAAAACTAGATTGAGTACCCAATGACTCTATCTCTCAACATCATTTGTTGCTAGTCGTTATATTCTAATCATCCTATGTATCAAATACAATGAGGAAAACCACCATTGGTTTCTAATAATGACGAAGTAGTACTAGAAAAGTTTATGTCAATCAAATAAACATTTAGAGAAGAAAGTCTCATTAGATGTCCCACAACTAATTTGCTTATTCTTTCAATAATTTGGGGTAGTTTCCTTTCTAGTGTCCAACAATTCCAAAATGGAAACTTTATCGGTCGGGATTGATAGGTTTAGTATCATTATTCTCAATAACTTAACTTTTACCATTACCTTGTATCAATTCCATTCTAATTTTACTTCTTTGAACCTTGTCCTTATCTTAACGGTTAAGAGAATGCTCCTAATCATTTCAATGAGTCTTTGCTTAGAGAAGCAAAATTGAATTTTATGAAGACTACTCTTCAATTCATTCGTTTAGTCTTAAAACTTTCATTGAAGTGGTTGCGGTATTTTGGTCAATTTTGATTTCCAACAAATCTAGTTACCAAAATGATGTAACGTTTCAAAGTACTTGACTCAATTAAGCACATGAGAAACAATTCATTGTAAGTAGATATGTTAGTCAAGAATCAAAAACCCTTTTGATCACGAATAACTTTTATCTATACTCTTCACAAGAGATCCTTTCAATGGATAATACGAGGTTTTTAGAAGAAAATTCAAATTTTGTCTTTCGTTACGATGTTTTAATGGAGATTTGAACTAAAATCGAAATGATATCGTATAATTTGAGGTAAAGAAATAGAACAATACGATAACGGAATAATGAAAACAAAACATTTATCGTTATAATAATACTTGTAAATAATTTAACAAGTAGAGCATTTACATAGTGACCTCTACCCAACTATGATAAATGATCCCAAGACCCAAATTCATATTAACTTGGGCACGCTTTGGCGATATAACCCTCATCAATATAACTCGGTGGATTAACCCTTTAATCGATTCTACTTTTGGAACTCTTGGTCGATAAAATTACATTAATTTTTATCTTTATAGCCCAAAACACATCCGGCTATGGTCGAGAATACTTTTGTTGAGTACAACCCAAATTTCGAATAAATGTGTCCATGATCCAAATTCACATTAACTTGGGCACGCTTTGGCGATACAACCCTCATCAACATGAATTAAGTGGATAGACATTTATCACCCACTTCCCCTACGTAACAAGGTTTGTACCCCGGTTTGGCCGAGCGCACTCCCTCACGAAATAGGTTTTCATGGTTTCTAATTTTTGGTAAGGCTAAGTCTCAATTGTTTATTTAGCGAGAGGTCATGTCAATTTATTATCTATCACATTTTAAGTGAACTAAAGCGGTGAACTACAATAATTGTAATTGACATGGTCGATAAACTTGATTTAAAATGCATTAGTTATGGCGATTTAGCGATGCATGCAACATATAAATAAAATGCAAAGCATAAAAATAAAATCCTAGTATGGCCTTCCTAAAATAGTAAATCTAATAAACTATTACAAATGTGGAAACCAACTCCTTTGGCCCCTTGAACTTCGGTCTTGGCACGCATCTCGTGGTAACACCGTCTTCATGGAAACTCCGGGAAATTACAAATAATAAATAAAAATTACATAATTTCCTATTATAAATTTGTAATAAAAAATAAATCTATTAAATTACAAAAGGGTGATACGAGATCACAATAATTACAACCGAATCGATATTCCCATGCATTTCGGGTAATATCAATTTAAAACTAAGGCCATACTAAGTAAAATTACATAATTCAAAAATTATATAAAATTAAAATATGACAATCATAAATAAAATGCAGCATTATAATATGTATGAACATGCTAAATTTTATGCTAAATCGCCTTTTAAGAGCCAATATCGTATATTTTATCGGTTTTTATGGATTTGCGTGATTTAACTTATTAAAATCACAATAATTACATAAATTCATATTTATGTACAAGTTAATTACCCTAACCATCTTAGGACTCAAAACTTAGTCTTCACTAACCTTATGACAATAATTCAACTTGATTTCTTAATATTGTTCATCATTGGACCAAAATAAAAATTATGCTATAAACTTCAAATTAAATTATAAAAATTTCAAATATTTCCAAAATTTGAAATTTAAACTCATGAACATTCTGGAAAAATACCATGACACTCATAATGTTCAAAACTTAGGTTAAAAATTTTGAAAAATTATCGAGAAAAATAATGTTGCGGTTTATCGGTTTTAACAAATATGACCATTAAAACATGAGAAAATTTATTTTCATCAACTTTTCACTTTTAAATCTGAAATATATGATAAAATGCAACATGTGATGTTTTTCTTTAGTCATGAAATATGATTTAGCATTATATACTAAATAAAGTCACTATTTATAGAATTTTTACTCAAAAATTCATAAATCATGCTAAAGGAGTCCAATACCTCTAACATTTTTACACACACTGAGTAAAAATGCATGTGACAACATATTAAATTTCCATGACCAGATTCGAAATATAACTCATATTAACCTAATAAACCCTTTAAATTTGATTTAAGCTTATAAAATCCATATTTCATGCAAAAAAACTTAATTTATCACGAGATTTAACATGCCATTAGTAGATAATATATGTGAAAACATATCCAAAAACCACTGAAAAATTCGAAGTTTAGCTATTTTTCGTCCAAAAATGACATTTTTCTCATAAAAATCAAATTTTAATGCCTATAATATATAAAATGAACAATAAAATCCATAAATAAACCAAAATATCCCAAATAGATTTTAGGACCAGAAACGTTAACATCCAAAGTAATTTCGTGATATATCATAATAAACACAAAATTACAAGTTTATTTGTTAATAAGATTAACTCGGAAAAAAATAAACCGATTTGCATGCAAACAACCTAAGGCTCTGATACCACTTGTTAGGATTCATTAATCTCATTAGTATACATGTTCATAATATGATAGTTTAATTTAGTCATAAAATTAAAACAAGATCTTATGCATGCAAACATAAGACAAAGTAGAGAAGAAATCGTCAGTTCTTACATTGGTGTTTCGGATTTATTGGGCACTAACAAGATCTCCTACTTGTTAGTTCTTGAGCTTTCCAACAATGGATGAACTAAGATTCAAATTAGAATCTCTCCCAAAAGTTTATACCCAAGGAACACCCTTAATAACTAATATTATTATGAACTAGTAATAATACTAATCTTACATAAAATTTGGACATAAAAATTGATTTTGTTCTCTCTTATTTCGGTGAAGAGAGGAGTATTGTGTGAGATTTTATTTTTCTAAGTTTTTCACTAAAGGTAGAGAAGAGAAGATTTTTCTTACACTAGAAAAATAGTAGAGTAAAGAATGAATTATGGAGGAATCCATTTTTGTTTCTCTTGATGGAAAACCGGTGGGGGGGTCTATTGGGGAGCCAATGCATGGTCTTGTTCTTGTCAAGATGAGACCATGCATGCAAGGCTAGATATTAGGCTTTAATCATTATGTTTCCAATTAAAAATAAAAACACAATATAAACCTTAATCCCCTCCAATATTTCGGTACACTTGAATACAATGGGTAGTCCATTTTATTTTGTCATTTGTCAACTTTGTCACATGTTACATGTTACAAGACATGTCACAATGCAATGTATTTTTAACATATTAAAAATCAACATATTAATAAAATATGTCACATACAAAATTAACTAGTAATTCTTAATTACTTGTACCAAAATGGTTTATCAAATTATAAATTTACCACAACTTGTATTTATAATAAATTATTCATTCCTGTTTCAATTGTTTCGTAAACAATAATTTATACTAAGTAATAAAACAATTAGATTACTTTGACCGTATCTAATTTAATCGAATTATAATGAGACACATTAATTTCACTCACAAATCATCCGTCAATTTTAAGCAATTTAATTAACTCGTATCGGCATACGATTAATTAAATAATCAATTTAGAATGTTTCCCTGTAGGTATAACCTAAGGGGATCAACTGATCACCACTGTCGCATGACAGTAATGTCAAACTCTAGTCAGCCAATCATTACCGATATGTGTGGACCAGTTGACTGTAAAAATATTACTTCCCTCATATATTCTTAAATATGAGATTTAAACATGTGATCATCATGATCGACAGTTGTGATCGCATTATTGTCGGAGGACACTTATTCCAACAATCTCACGTCGCCGACGTCATCACTGCTCACCACCGGCAACCTCACGTTGCCTTCGTTCCATGCGTGGGTGGTGTTATTTTTTTTGCCGATTGGTTTTAGGGTTCGGTCTCTTTTTTTTTCGAATTTTCTCTTGCGGCTTCTGATCACGACCGTTTATTGTCGGCCGCCGCTGCTCGTCACTGTTGCATTTCTGTCCTTTCCTCATCGGCCACCTATTTTTGTCGGCGGTTTTGGGCACTTCCATTGTCGACAGTTTCGGGTTTTCGGTTTACGGGTTTTCGAGATCGTTGTTTGGTTTGTGGTTGTGTGCTATCGGTCACCTGGCTTTCCTGCTTCGTCAATTCTTAGGCAACGATGACGACGCTGTCTCAAGTGGTTGTGTTCTCGCTGTTTTCCCTGTTTTTTTATTTTATTTTTTATTTCCTTCCTGTTTTTGTCGTTTTTTTTTGGGCTGGCTGCCGCTGGGTCTGGCAGGCTCTTTTGCCAATGTGATTACCCAGGGAGGGTTATCTGCTAGTGGTTGTGAGTTGCTCGGTCACTGTCGCTGGCTTTAGCCGCTGCCTAGTCACGGTTCTTGCTGTTTACCGCTGGTACAATAGGTTTAGGACTGCCACCGTGGTTAGGTTATTGTGGCTTGTTGTGGCTTTGGCGGGTTGCTGGCTTACAGCCTTGGGTCCTTTTATTACTGTTGGTTGTCGGCTTGTGGCCACGGGTCTCCTACTGGTTGTCCGGCCACTGCTATCAGCCACCGTGGGTCGTGGTTGTTGTCTGTAGTGGGTGTTGCGGGCTGCTTGTGTTGTGGAGATAGTGTAGCTCGGGTTGCCTTTGGTCACGGGTCAGTTTTTGTGACCTTTTACCGTGGAGATAGAGTCATGCCTCTAGCTGCTTGTGCGGTTGCCTGTGTGGTGGTTTTCGTTCGGGTGGTTGTTTTGTTGGCTACATCGGTTTTTATGAAGGTAAGGTGTGGGGTTTTGCTTCTTCCTTCATGCCCAAGCTTGTGCGATACCATTATCCTTTTTCGGGTTTTCACGCATGTCGGGATGGTTTTGGTAAGGGCCTTACTAAGGCCGCTTGGCAGAAGCATTTTCAGGACCGACATTGTCATGATGGTGCGTTGGGACTTACGCGTCAGACTCTTACTGATAGTTTGAATGTTTACTCCAATGCCGAAAGTACTTTGAGACAGATGGGGCTCTGGTTGTGTGGGGTGTGCTTTAAAACCCATACCATTCGCGCTAGATGTCGTCATAGTCGGGGTGATATTGTAGCGCCTCCGGAGTGTGTTGACGGCCTCTATAGTTTTGTCATTCAGGGTATACCTCGACCTCCGGCTTCGTCTCCATCAGTTTTTTCGTCTGATGCTGGGGTTGAGCTTGTTCAGTGGTCCTTATCTTCGCTTGATTGTTTGTTATCTTTGGGCCTTCGCACCGTGAAATCTATACCTCCTAAGTGTCGGCTTGGGTTTGCTCGGGCTTTGAGGGGGCTTTGAATGACGTGGCTAATTCTCCTGGTGACGTCTCCTGCTGGATTCGTTTGCTTGTATTGCCTCTTTGTCTGCTTAGGACCTTCTCTCCTCGGAGTAATCTTGAGTGTATGACTGATATTCGGCGCCACCGTCAGGAGGAGAGTATTACCAAGGCTATCCTGGCTTGGGGGGGGGGTGCCTGGGGGTGGTTTGCAGCTGTTACGGGAGTGTTTGGATGAGGGTCCTTCTTCGTTTCATATGGAGGAGGATCTTGATTTGAGTGAGCTTAACCTCCGTCAATGTCGGCGGAAGATTTGTGACGATAACGATACTGTTGCTGTTCGGGTGCTTTCTTTCTCTGGGGTCACCCCTTACTCCGATGCCACTCTTGTGGCCTTGCGTGAGAAGCATCCTGTCTCCCCTCCTCCTTCTTTGCCTCCTTTGTTTGGGGATCATCATCCTCTGGTTGCCTCTTCGACAGTTGTTTTGGATATGATTCAGAGCTTCCCACGTCGTACTTATTGTGGGAGGGATGGTTTTCTTGCCCATCACCTTATGGACTGTTTGAGTGGTGCTGTTGTGGCTATCTCTGATGATTTGATCACTTCTATCACTAGGGTGGTTAATCTTTTTCTTGAGGGCCGGTGTCCTCTTGCTTTGGGTGAGTACATTGCTAGCGCCCCCCCTCACGCCCCTTATTAAACCGGGTGGTGGTGTTCGTCCTATTGCTGTTGGTACTGTCTGGAGACGGCTTGTCTCTAAGGTTGGTGCTTTTATTGTTGGTCCTTCTTTATCTTCTTATTTTGCTGGTGTTCAGTTTGGGGTGGGTGTGTCCGGTGGAGGAGAGGCTATCTTGCATGCCTTGAATCAGCTCATTGAGGCTCGGGGTGCTGAGGTGGGACTTTCTATGTTGTTGGTTGATTTCCAGAATGCTTTCAACCTTGTTGATCGTGCGACCATGCTTCAGGAATTCCGCCGTCGTTGCCCGGTTCTTTTCCGTTGGGTGCAGTTTTGTTATTCCAGCCCTGCCCGTCTTTTTTATGGGGAGCATTGCTTGTGGTCTTCTCAGGGTGTCTAGCAGGGTGATCCTTTGGGCCCTTTGCTTTTCACTTTGGTTTTGCATCCTTTGGTGTGCAAGATCGAGGACTCTTTTGACCTCACTATGCAGGCGTGGTACTTGGATGATGGAACCATCGTTGGGGATACATTGGAGGTGGGGAAGGTTTTGGACTTGATTATGGCGGATGGCCCTCGTTTTGGACTGCATCTTAATGTCTCCAAGGCTGAGGTCTTTTGGCCTGTTGAGGATCCTCGTAGTCGGCTCCCTGGGGTTTTCCCCCCTTCTATTGCTCGGTCCTTGCGTGGTGTCTCTATTTTAGGTGGACCTGTCAGTACTTGTCCTATGTTTGGCAGTGAGATTGTGGCGAAGAGAGTGACCAAGACCATTGAGCTTATGAACTTGGTTGCGAGGATTGAGGACCCGCAATGTGAGTTGCTTCTACTTAGAGCTTGTACTGGTATTTCAAAGCTCTATTTCTCTCTTCGTACTTGCTCCCCCAGTGTTTTTGGGTCGGTCCATCTCCCTTTCGATGCTGCTCTTCGTTCCAGCCTGGGGCGTATTGTCACTGCATCTGGTCCTGGTTTTGGGGATTGGAAGTGGCGCCTTGCTACTTTCCCTTTTAACCTGGGTGGCCTTGGTGTTTATACGGCGGGAGATGTTTTACATTATGCTTTTCTTACTTCCCGTTTGCAGTCTGCTGGTTTGCAGGCTCAGCTCTTACGGCCTTCTGGTATTGTAGATGTTGGCCCTGCTTTTGACGATGCTGCACGTGTGTTCTCTGAGACTACATGTTATGCTATCTTACGTAACCTTAGTGAAATTGCTGCCCCCAAACTTATGAAGAAATTGGCAGATATTAATTTCGTGACGGTTGTTGCTGCTTCTGAGTCTGTTTTCTATTTGACACCGCGTCAGCTTGCTTTGTGGAAGTCTCAGCAGGGTGCCCACTCCTCCGATTGGTTACGTGCGGTTCCTATCTCTGGGTTGGGTCAGACTATGAACGGGAGGACTTACCGTAGTGTGCTGGGGTATCGACTGGGTGTTCCGTTATTCACGGTTTCGAGGCCTTGTCCTGCTTGCACTCGGGTTTTTGCTGATGATGTATATGGGGACCACACCGTTTCTTGTATTGGCACTGTGGGTGTTAAGCATCGGCACAACCTCGTTCGGGACACCTTATTCGACATCTGTTATCGGTCAGGTATTTCTACGGGTAAGGAGGTTGATATCGGTTTGGTTGATGGGCATGGTGGCTCCCTTCGTCCTGCGGATTTGCTGCTTTATTCCTGGGACAGAGGGCGTGATGTGTGCATCGATTTGACAGGGTCTTCTCATTTGACTCAGACTGGGATGACGGATTTTGTGCCCTGCCGGGTTGTCGCTGATGCTGCTTAGCGTAAGTGTGCTAAGTATGGGGAGTTATGCGCGGCAGCTGGTTATGGTTTCCTTCCCTTCTCTTTCTCTTCACTTGGGGAGCTGGGGTCAGATGTTGTTGCCTTGCTCAAGCGGATCCAGAAATTCTCGGTATCTCAGGATGCGGGGGCTCGGGTGGCTGCTTATATTTTCACTAGACTTAGCTTTGTTGTTGCTAAAGGTGTGGGGGCCCAGATTGTTTCTCGGCTCCCCACCAATTTCATGTAAACTTTTTTTTTTTTTTTTTAATGAAAGCTGCACGCATTCTTTAAAAAAAAAAGAAAAAAGAATAATAATAATAATAATAATAATAAATATATAATAGGAATTAGGAAATTTCCTAGTACCTTCCTTATTCCTACCTTCTACTAGTATAAATACAAGATTAGACCTATTCATAAATCACTTTACACTTTTATAAATATCACACATAAGTTAGAGAGGCAGAGGGAGAATAAGAAGGAAGAAAAAAAGGGAAAAGGGATATTGGAAATCAATTTGAGGATTTTGCATCTACTTTTATTGGATTCAATCTTTTATTTCGTAAGTTCATCTTTAATCTTTCAAAGTTTTAATCTTTAATCATTATAAGCATGTTTTACGTTTTAGTTCATCACCTAATCATGTCTAGATTAAATATAATCATCTATAGTTAAAGTTGTGACGATTTTGTTAAAGAATAAAGTTACATCAATTCTTTAAATCTGTAAGTTGTCTTAAACAATTATCAGACTGTCTTAAATTCGTTATCTTCGAAAACGTAAAGAATAGACTTAGATTATTTTCAAGTCTAGTTGATGCCTGTAAAATTTCATAGCAATTGGCCGTGTAGATTTTCCAGAATAAATTCGTTATGAACATGTCGACTGAGAATCCGCGAATGCACTAGTAGTCTAAATTTTATTTCGTAAACCTAATTTATAAATTGAAATTGAGGTGGGACTTTTCATACAATAAATTTGAAGAGTCTAAATGATTCTAGGAAAAATAGTTTCTCAAAAATCATATGTTAAAGTTGTTTTATGAATCGATACTTTTTATGCGACGGGATTCGTCCGTAATTATAAATCTTTCAAGAAAACCTTGATAAGTTTAGAATTTAAGGAAAGTCTATTTCACAAGAACTGTAGATATGAGTCTTAGGATTTCAACCCCATTGGTCATGCGTCGTTTTGATTTTTATTCAATTAATTATGAATTTTATAGTGAGATTGAATTGTGCTGTAAAACGGTAGAATTAGATATTTAGCTTCAAAGTTGTGAAAAGGATTAGGACGTGATGGGCATAGGATAAGTGCATGATTAGTTGGTTGTTTATGTAGTAATTGTACATAATTATGTTATGTAGTTTATGGATTTGTAAAGGATCAAATTTGATTGCTTTGCTTTGCTTGGATTACTACGTATTTGGATTGCATTTACTGGAGTATTGCTGATCAGGTAGTGTAGATACCCAATATCTGCACCTTCCAAAAACCACCCGATGACGTGTTTTTGATATGCGCGCGTGGATTGGCTATACATGAGACGGTTTAATTCACTACTCGGATATGAAAAATGATTTCAAAAGTTTTCTAACTTCATTTGCATTAAAATAACACTATTTAGAGTTAAAACCGTCTTCGGACCTAAAACCGACTCAGAAATCCGCAACTCGAGTCAACCCGAGTCAACCCAAATCTCGAATGTCAAAAATAATGCCATGAATGTCTTCATCATGTCATTTCCTTTAAAATGACCCTATTTAGAGTCTAAACCGACACCGGGCCAAAAACCGACTCGAAATTCAAATCCCGACTCACACGGGTCAAAACCGAGTCAAGCACACAAATTACCTAACCCAAATATCACCCAAGAGGAAGCTTACACGGCTAAGCAAACCTCAAATACCACAAATGACAACCAACAAAACATTGGTTAGAACAAATGCAAAATCCAAATTTGCGAAAGGGACAATACACCCACTTGTATCTCAAGGTAGCTTGCGCCTCTTTAGGCCATCTGCTTAGCCTCTAACCAAAATCAACCGACCTACCACCCCGCATTTCTCTATAAATACCAACCATCATACAACACAATCCTTACGCGAGCATCCGCCCTCTCATATCTCCCTTAAACTTCTACACTCGATTTCCTAAGTCACAAAATCGACACAGGTTTACGACCTACCAATCGTAAACACAAGCCTTACACATTTTGTTTGGTACCGTCGCCGTGCATTCGACCGACCCATTCGACCAAATCAATTCATCAATCAACATGTTTTAATTAACATATTTTCAACTCATTTTCAAAACAAAATCCTTTTTTAAGGCACTCTTTTAAACTTCTTTTAAAATCCTTGGTTCTTTATGCCATGACGGTTTATTCCGTGACCCGATGATATTATTGGTTAAATTACATTTTAATGGGTATTTTAACACGCTTTTCTTTTATTTACCATTTTTCTCATTTATTTAAATTTGCAAAATATTAGTCATGATTCATAATCATCCTTGGTTCTTTATACCATGTCGGTTTAATCCGAGTACGGTGACAAATATCGACTAATTACAAATAATTGAACTTAACATAATTAGTTCAAATCAAACATTTTCCTTTTACACATTTTATTATGCTTTTCAAACTTGGAAATCCGACAACGAGTATTACTAACATAATAGTAATTATTCCGAGGCATGCAAACAATACTTGCAAATCATTCATTACAAAATACGGTTTTTCATAACCTTTTTAACAACCAGAAGACGCCCCTTGGGTCGACTCATGGCTCGCGCCCCAAGAGATCGTTTGTTTTCATCTTTTACAAACCTGGACAGACCCCTTTACCTCGCCAATAGGCTCGCGCCTTAACAGGTGTAACACCCGACCCAAACCGGGTCGGGAGCGGTTACTTATGGTAGCTCACCAGGCTGTGTACATGGCCCACAAATCAACACGGGTCCTTTATAGTGCATTTTGTCCTCACTCATGCGCATCCCGGGAACCTTCCCAGGAGGCACCTATCCTAAGACTACTCTGAGCCAAGAACGCTTAACTGTGGAGTTCTTTTGCATGGATGGCCATAAAAGAAAGTGCACTTTGTTGATATGAGTAGTACTTTCAATCCCTTTAAGCACTAGTCATTTAAGCCTATCAATAGACCTCTTCAATTACCGTAGGGTGTTACAACAGGGCTGCCTGGCACTGTTCTGTCCAATTTTGGTACTTGTCTAGGACGATCCCGATTACGGTTTATCCGAATACGTGACGGATCAGATTGACGAGTTTGCATTTTATACTTTGTATTTTAAACAAATTTTTTTGAATAACGGATCGTGTTAAGCATCATAACCCGAATTTGGTAAATGGATGTTTAATTTCCGTTCTCACATGCAAATCAATCTAAATCCAACTTGACATTTTATACTTGATACTTTGATTAAATCAACCGACATAGAAAGCTCTCACATGTTAGGTTAAACTTTTGGATGTGCATTCATGCATTTACACCGTTTTATCAACTTTTGCACTTAAACAACCACGATCGATCAGTAGAAATCGCTAACGCAGGCGGGATTGGGTGTCCGATTAAAGGGCTTCCCAATACGTACCCTCACCCCTTACTCAGAACCTTTGGATAGTGGATGGCTTTATCCAGGGCGCACGAGAGTCATTTTAGGCATAGAATGCTAAAAGGGGGACGAGTCCTTATCTTTAGTACCTATGTCAAACACCGCTTTTTGCCTTGGTTGACCTTGGTATAAAGTGGATACGAACGAGTTCCAAGCATCCCACAAATGCTTGGTGGTGACTCCGAACATCTGTAATTGTTTCGAGACCCTTACCGAGACGAAACCGACCGATCTAAAGCGATCCGGTCGAAAGCATTTTTACGCCGCCGAGCGTGGCTTTCAAAAGACCGCTGCATGTCCACAGATTGGCTTGGCGTACAGGTGGCCCGTGACCGCAGATCGGTAGGTGGCCCAAATCCACAGACCGACCTGTGGCCCATGTCCACAGATTGGCGACTCCGCTGGGGAAAACTAGGACACTTGTGTCTTTGTAATCCTTAGAGGTGAAACTCGAACGAGGTCGTGGTTAAAGTGCATTAATTGATATTACGGTCATAAGTCGGGTTCTTTGTCCGGGCCCACAACCTAACATTTATCGACCAATTGGCTCGTCCCGTCGGCGTGGGTTTTCTCATCCCCGCGTTTCGAATCTCGATTGAGTCAAGCATACCGTTGACGTTACACATTTATGTTTCGTCAAAGGGCTTTCATTTCCTTCGAGCACGAGGCTAGGGCACCCTCCTTACACATTTTGTTTGGATTGGTATCCTTCTCGCAAATCGGGGTTTGATTGCTTGGTGTGTAACCACCCTTATTAAGCCAAAACCCGTGTCAGCATTATGCATAATATAATGAACTGCGAGTGCTTATGTGTTATGTGATCATAAGTCCTTCCGTGTCATTTTTAAAACTTTCGAGAACACCTTTTTGCGCCGTTATAATGGCCGTTTCAAACCTCGGTCTTTCGCCGATCGTTGCACGCCTTTCTAGGCCGTCATAATGACGATTTTCAAACCCGGTTTTTATAATCATTCAAAACACCTTTTTGCGCCCTTATAATGGCCATTTTAAAACTTGGTCTTTCGCCGACCGTTGCACGCTTTTTTAGGCTATCGTAAGGACGATATTCAAACCCGGTTTTTCATAACCATTTCAAACCTCGGTCTTACGCCGACCGTTTCACACCTTTTTAGGCTGTCGTAATAACGATTTTCAAAACCGGTTTTCTACAACCGTTTCAAAAACACATTTCGCGCCGTTATAATGGCCGTTTCAAAACCTCGGTCTTTTGCCGACCGTTGCAAATCTATTTTAGGCCGTCGTAATGACGATTTTCAAACCCGGTTTTTTATAACCATTTTAACACGCCTTTCTCGGCCGTCATAATGGCGATTTTTAACCCATTTTTTTATAACCGTTTCAAAGCGCCATTTTATGCCGTTATAATGGCTCTGTCAAAACCCGGTTTTTATAACCATTTCAAATGCACCTTTTCATGCCGTTGTAATGACGATTTCAAATCTTGGTTTTTCACAACCGTTTCAAATCACCTTTTATGCCGTCGTAATGACGAATTCTACCCTCAAAGTTTCAAAATTCGAAATCAGTTTTCAAACCGTCGTAATGACGATTTCAACCCGTGTAACTTCCTAAATTTCAAATCTCGTTTTTGAAATCAAATTTGGCTTTTCTAAGCCGTCACAATGACGATTTCAATTCTCACACTTTTCGATTTGCACACCTCTCTCAAAGTTTAAAACGGTTTTCTAACCCGTCGTAATGACGAATTCAATCCTCATAATTTCCAATTTCTAATCTTTGAAAACAAATTTAACTGTTTTCAGATTTCAATTCCAATTTCAAATCTTTGAAAACAAATTTGACCGTTTTCAAATTTCAATTCAAAATCAAATCATTTGAAAACAAATTTATCCGTTTTCAAATTTCAAATTCAAATTTCAAATCTTTGAAAACAAATTTGACCGTTTTCAAATTTCAAATCAAATTTCAAATCATTGAAACAAATTTGACCGTTTTCAAATTTCAAATCCAATTTCAAATCATGTGAAAACAAATGTAACCATTTTCAAATTTCAAATTCAAAATCAAATCTTTGAAAACAAATTTAACCATTTTCAAATTTTCAACCCAATTTTAAATTCTTTGAAAACAAATCTAACCGTTTTCATGGCCATTGTTCTGACGTTTCCAAATTCTTCGATTCTCGATTTTCAAATCCGTGATTCGGAATTTCAAAAACCGTCTTCGGAAACAACACATTGTTTTCAGAGCCGCCGCAATGTTAAACCGGCTTTTGAAAACAAACCTAAGACAACCCTTTCAACTGGCCGACCTTTTGAAGATCCATAATCTTTGGAAGCCGTCCATAAAACGATAAATGAATCTTTTTAAAAATTTCTATTTTTCGAAAACTTCAGTCTACCTTTCTGATTCAGCCTCGAGTCAATTAGAGTCCATTCGATTTCAAGTCAAGTCGTCTAGATAACGTTGGGTCTCCGCCGAAGTTAGTACCTACCCTCTGGTCTAGGTCGTGTCGCCTAATTGTCGATACATATGTTAGAAAACTATATCTCACTACTTAACATATTTATATATGTGATGATTTAATTTAGTCATAAATTAAATATTGATCTTATGCATGCAAACAATAAAAAGGATAAAAAAAGAAATCATCATTCTTACATTGGTATTTCGGATCAAAAAGGGCACAAGAGAGTTTACCTACTCACTTGTTCTTGAGCTCTCCTAAAATGGATGAACAAAGGATTCAAATATAGAATCCCTCCCAAGGAATAATACCCAAGATATTCTCTTAACAAAATTAATATTATTATTACTAGAACAATATTAATTTCAATAAAATTGACCCAAAATCTTTATTTTTGTTCTCTTATTTCGGTTAAGAGAGGAGAAGAAGGAAGAAAATTTTATCACTCTAAAACTCTTATTTTAGATGGTTGAATGAATAAAAATCATACACTCTTCATGTAGTATATTAGGTTTAATTATAGAGAAAACTCCTTTGGTCTTTTCTATAATGAAACCGGGTAGGGGGAAGGTAAAGGGGACAATGCATGAACACGGTTGTCTTCACAAGAGCAAGTAGGTTTGCATGGCTAGTTTTTAGGTAATATAATTGTGTTTTCCACTTAATAAATCAACACAATATTAATCCTAAAACACCCACTAATTTCGGTCATATTAAGATAAAATGGATTCCATTTTATCTTTGTCAATTTGTCAATTTGTCACATGTCACATGTCATGTAAAATTGTTATGTATTTTTAACATATTAAAAATCAACGCATTAATAAAAATACGTCATATACACAATTGATTTAGTAATTCATAATTACTTGTACCAAAATATTTTACAAATTATAAATCACATCTTGTATTTATAATAAATTATTCATTCAGTTCAATTGTTTCTATAAACAACAATTTCATCTAAGTAATAAAACAATTCGATCACTTAGACCGTATCTTATTTAATCAAATTATAATGAGATACATAAATATTACTTCCAAAATCGTCCGTCAATTTTAAGTAATTTAATTAACCCGTATCGTCATACGATCAATTAAATGATCAATTAAGAGTGTTATCCTTTAGGTATGACCTAAGGGGATCAACTGATCACCACCGTCGCACGACAGTAATGTCAAACTCTAGTCAGCCAATCATTACCGATATGTGTGGACCAGTTGACAGTAAAAATTACTTCCCAAATGTACTCTTTAAAATGAGATTTAAACATGTGATCATCATGATCGACAGTTGTGATCGCATTATTGTCGGAGGACACATATTCCAACAATCTCCCACTTGTCCTCGACAAGTGTGCGTCACCCATTCTCTTGTCCTATTACTATCTCCCACTCAATGCAAGGTGTCTTTCAGGTCGTACTTGCAAGTGATCATATCGAAAGTGGTTTCCTCGATCTGGAGAATAGCTGATTGACCGGATTTATCTACCATAGATATCTTCTGAGCATGGCCACGCATTTCCAGTTCATTACTCCTCGAGTGGCCCTGAGATATTGTTATAACCCTGACTAGGGGTGGACAATTCCTATCGCACTCATTCCCTTCGACTAGCCACAGCCATCATAACCCAAAATATGCCCATTTTACCCCATTTACGAAGGTCGTAGTAACACAAATCAAAGTTAATCTGAAACTGTGCCATCTTAGGCGAATAGTCTTTAGTCAAAAGAATCGACTCATTAGAATACTATAGTAGCTCTCGCCACGACCAGGCTATATAAATTTGCCAGAACTCTATAAGCGGTCATAAGGCCCGACAAAGTGTTCCTAACAGTCTGCCTATGTGATCTACTAGTCATCTCACATGACTCTATGGCACTTGAACTTGCCATCAATCGCATCACACTCTAGTCACTTCGAGACGTCACCTCATACAAGTGACTATGGGCGAATACTATGTTAATTCGTGTTCACTTTAACGGGGTTCAATTGTCACTACAACCCGTTTGGATGTAACAATGTATTAATAAAAGATAAAAGACAAATGTGATTATGAACATGAACAAAAACAACACTTTTATTTCATTTCAAAATCTAACAGAAACTTGGTACAGGTTTAAGTCCCATGGATGCAACATGTCCATCATGCTTGGCTTGCGATAAAGGCTTGGTGAGCGGATCGGCTATGTTGTCATCCGTCCCAACTTTACATATCGCAATTTCCTTTCTTTCAATGAAATCTCTAATTACATGATATTTTCTAAGTACATGTCTAGATCTATTACTACACTTAGGCTCTTTAGCTTGGAAGATCATCCCACTATTATCACAATAGAGAGTGATGGGATCATTGGCGGTAGGTACTACTCTTAGACCTTCAGTGAATTGCCTGATCCATACAGATTCCTTGGCGCTTCGATCCGCAATGTACTCACCTCCGTTGTTGAATCCGCATGATCCACGACTTCCTTGAAGCTTCTCCAGCTTACGACACCACCATTGAGCATGAAAACGAAACCAGCTTGTGATTTCATGTCATCTCTATCCGTTTGGAAACTTGAGTCCGTGTAACCATTAACACGGAGCTCGGTGACTCCTCCAAACACTAAGATAGAATCCTTAGTCCTTCTCAAGTACTGAAGGATATTCTTGATGGCTATCCAGTGACTCTCACTTGGATTTCCTTGATATCTACTCGTCATGCTCAAGGCATACGAGACATCAGGACATGTGCATATCATGGCGTACATGATTGATCTAACAGCGGAAGCATAAGGGATCATCTTCATGCGTTCAACATCTTGGGGTTCGGAGGGAGATTGAGACTTGCTCAATATTGTCCCAGTTACCATAGGTACCAATCCCCTTTTAGATTTGTGCATGCTGAACCGTCGAAGAATCTTATCAACATAAGACTCTTGATTTAGTGCCAATATCCTCTTGGATCTATCTCTATGGATCCGGATACCTAATATGCGTTGTGCTTCTCCTAAATCCTTCATTTGGAAGTGGTTACCTAACCACTTCTTAACAGAAGACAACATTGGAATATCATTTCCAATGAGTAGTATGTCATCGACATACAAGATTAGGAACACAACATTGCTCCCACTGAATTTCATGTATAAACATGGTTCCTCAACACTCCGAGTGAAACCATTCTCTTTTATCACATGATCAAATCGATGATTCCAACTTCTAGATGCTTGCTTAAGACCATAAATGGATCTCTTAAGCTTGCACACTTTGTTAGGATTTTTAGAATCAACAAAACCTTCGGGTTGTATCATGTACACCTCCTCTTCTAAATGCCCATTTAGAAACGCGGTTTTGATATCCATTTGCCATATTTCATAATCATGAAATGCGGCTATCGCTAACAAAATCCGTATGGATCTTAGCATGGCTACGGGGGCGAAGGTCTCATCATAATGGAGACCTTGGACTTGGGTAAATCCTTTTGCCACTAGCCTAGCTTTGTAGACATTATCATGTCCTTCTATGCCATTCTTGACTTTGAAAATCCATTTGCATTGAAGAGGTCTTACCCCTTTAGGCAAATCTACCAAGTTCCAGACTTGGTTTTCATGCATAGAATCCATTTCGGACTTCATGGCTTCAAGCCATAAGGAGGAATTTGGACTAGAGATTGCGGCCTTGTAGGTGGCGGGCTCGTCACTTTCTATAAGCAACACATCGAGTGTTCCATATTCTTCGATAAGTCCCACATATCGATCGGGATGGCGAATAACTCGGCCCGTTCTTCTAGGAGGAGGTGGGACAACCGCGCTAGATGACGAAGGAACATCTTCTTGCGTCTCTATCTCGGTTTGTGGCTCTTGAACTTCATCAAGTTCAAAATTTCTCCCACTCTTTCTCTTAGAAATAAACCGACTTTCTAAGAAGACAGCCTCGCAAGACACAAACACTTTGTTCTCTTGAGGTTTGTAGAAGTAGTATCCTCGAGAGGTCCAAAGATGCATTTTTCGGACTTTGGGGCAAGCTTGTTGTCGGTCTTAGCCTTGACGTAAGCATCACATCCCCAAATTTTCATATAGGATAGATTAGGAACTCTTCCTTTCCACATTTCAAATGGAGTCTTTTCGGTTGCCTTTGTGGGACTATTATTCAAAGATATAATTGTCGTTTGGATTGTAAATCCTCAAAACGAGTTCGGAAACTCGGTTTGGCTCATCATGGATCGAACCATATCAAGTAGGGTTCGATTTCTCCTTTCGGCAACACCATTAAGTTGTGGTGTTCCGGGTGGAGAAAGTTGTGATATAATACCACAACCCTTCAAGTGTGAATCGAATTCAAGGCTAAGATATTCTCCACCACGATCGGATCGTAGTGCCTTAATCCTTTTCTTCAATTGGTTCTCTACATCGTTTTGAAACTCCTTGAATTTCTCAAAATCTTCACTTTTATGCTTCATTAAATAGATATACCCATATCTACTCAAGTCATCGGTGAAGGTTATGAAGTAGTCATAATTTCCACGAGCGGTGATACTCATTGGTCCACACACATCGGTGTGTATGAGTCCCAATAGTTCACTAGCTCGTGTCCCTTTACCACTAAAAGGATTACGAGTCATTTTGCCAAGAAGGCAATATTCCCATGTACCATATGATTGATAATCAAATGGTGTAATCACATTACTTGAAATTAATCTTTTGATGCGATTCTCGTTTATGTGACCTAATCGACAATGCCAAATGAACGATTCATTTGGGTCACTTGATTTGAGTTTCTTTGATTGAATGTTATAGATATAATTAGTCGGATTCGAGGTTTCTAAAATGTAAATGCCATTAATGGAAGAAGCTTGGCCTATAACCAAGTCGTTCCTAAAAATAGTACAGCGATTGTTCTTAATGACAAAACAAAAACCGTCCATGTCTAACATAGCGATTGAAATAATGTTTTTAGAGAGTGTAGGCACATAAAAAAAATTATGTAAATACAACTCAAATCCATTAGGCAAAGCTAATACATAAGTTCCTTTGGATTCGGCCGCTACTCGAGCTCCATTTCCAAGGCGTAGATCCACATCTCCTTTGCTAAGCCTCTTCACGTCTCTTAAACCCTGTAAATGATTACAAAGGTGAGAACCACAACCGGTATCCAGTACCCATGTCGTAGTGGAAGTATAATTTATATCAATAACATAAATTTCCTTAGGATTTTTACCTTTTGGAACGATGATTCCTTCCCTTATATTTCGCAAATATATGGGACAATTCCTAACCCAATGTCCCATGCCATAGCAATAATGGCACTCATCATCAACTTGCTTGATGTTTTTCACTTTCTTTCCCTTCTTCTTGAACTTTTTGCCCTTTGAAGCAAGAACTTGATTGCTTGAGCTCCCACTAGTTTTGGCATCTTTATCTTCTAGAGACATAGATCCTATAGATTGTATGAGGCGGTCTTCCTAAGACCGGCTCACACGAGATCTAGTAGTAGTAGGTGGTCTAGTAGAAGTGATGAAGTTAAGGTTTCCATCAGAACCTATCCCAAAATGAAGTTCTCTAGTAGTGTCGAAATCATTGTTGGAGCAAACGTCGTCAAAAACACTGTGGCAAGACTCAATAGTTATCGGTGCGGTACGGTTTGATGGATTCATTGTAATGAACTACAAGTATGGAGGAAAAGGAAATATTAACATTCGTCTTTTTAAATCATACTTGTAAATAATTTAACAAGATATGAGCATTTATATAGTGACCTCTACCCAACTATTATAAATGATTTCGAGATCCAAATTCATATTAACTTGGGCACGAGGTAGCCGATGAAACCCTTATCAATATAACTTACTGGATTAACCTTTTAATCGATTCTACTTCTAGAACTCTCGGTCGATAAAATTACATTAACATTTATCTTAAGCCCAAAACACATCCGACAAGGGCACGGGGTGGCCGATGAAACCCTTATCAACACTTTTGTTGAGTTCAACCCAAATTTCGAATAAATGTGTCCATGATCCAAATTCACATTAACTTGGGCACAGGGTAGCCGATGAAACCCTCATCAACATGAATTCAGTGGTTAGACATTTATCACCCACTTCCCCTACGTAACAAGGTTTGTACCCCGGGGTGGCCGAGTGCACTCCCTCGCGAAATAGGTTTTCATGGTTTCTACTTTTTGGTAAGGCTATGTCTCAATTGATTATTTTAGCGAGAGGTCATGTCAATTTATTATCTATCATGTTTTAAGTGAACTAAAGTGGTGAACTACGATAATTCTAATTGACACGGTCGATAAACTCGATTAAAAAGATAATGCATGTTTTAGTTATGGCGATTTAGCGATGCATGCAACATATAAATAAAATGCAAAGCATAAATTAAATCCTAGTAGGGCCTTCCTAAAATAGAAAATCTAATTAACTATTACATATTCGGAAACCAACTCCATTGGTCCCTTGAATTTCGGTTATAGCACGCATCTCGAGGTAACACCGTCTTTATGTATCGCCTTCTTGAGTGACACCGTCTTCATGGAACTCCGGAATAAATAAATTACATAACAAATTACATAATTTCCTATTATACATTTGTAATTAAAATAAAATAAATCTATTAAATTACAAAACGGTGATACTAGATCACAATAAATTACAACCGAATCGATATTCCCATACATTTCGGGTAATACCAATTAAAAAGTAAGGCCATACTAAGTAAAAATTACATAAAATAAAATTATGACAATCATAAATAAAATGCAGCATTATAATATGTATGAACATGGCCAATTTTATGCTAAATCGCCTTTAAGGAGCCAATATCGTATATTAAACGGTTTTTACGGATTTGCGTGATTCAACCTTTTAAAATCACAATGAATTACATAAAATCATATTTATGCAAGTTAATTACCCTAACCAACTTAGGACTCAAAATTAGTCTCCACTAACTATTTGACTATAATTAACTTATATTTCTTAAAATTGTTCATTAGTGGACTCAAAATTGCAATAAAATGCTATAAACTTCAAATAAATCATAAAAATTTCAAATAAATTCAAAATTTGAAATTTAAACTCATGAACATTCTGGAACAATACCATGACACTCATAATATTCAAAAAATTAGGTTAAAAATTTCAAAATTTATCGGGAAAAACAATGTTGCGGTTTATCGAATTTATCAAATATAATCATAAAAACATGAGAAAAGTTATTTTTATCAAATTTTCAATTTTAGATCTGAAAAAAAATAATAAAATGCAACATGTGACGTTTTTCCTTAGTCATGAAGTATGTTTTAGCAATTATTCACTAATTAAGTCACTATTTATGCTATTTTTCATCAAAAATTCATAAATCATGCATAAACACTTCAATAAAGCCTATTATTTTACACACATCTTGTAAAATTTCATGTGACAACATACTAAATTTATATGACCAGATTCGAAATATTTCTCATATTAACCGATTTATCATTTAAATTCGATTTTTATCATGAAAAATCCATATTTCGAGCATAATAACTCCAAAAATTATGAAAATTTACAGGTCATCTAAAAATAAAATATGTGAAAACATATCCAAAAACCACTGAAAAATTCAAAGTTTATCTAATTTTAGTCCGAAAATGACATTTTAATCATAAAATCATATTTTTAATGCCATTATTATATAAGATGAACAATAAAAATCCATAAATTAACCAAAATATCCTAAATACATTTTAGGACCAGAAACTTTAACATGCATAATTTATTTCGTGATATATCATACTAACACAAATTTACAAGTTTCATATGTTAATCGTATAACTCGGAAAAACTATAACCGATTTGCATGCAAACAACCAAAAGCTCTTGATACCGCTTGTTAGAAAACTATATCTCACTACTTAACATATTCATATATGTGATGATTTAATTTAGTCATAAATTAAATATTGATCTTATGCATGCAAACAATAAAAAGGATAAGGAAGAAATCATCATTCTTACATTGATATTTCGGATAAAAAAGGGCACAAGAGAGTTCTCCTACTCACTTGTTTTTGAGCTCTCCTAAAATGGATGAACAAAGGATTCAAGTATAGAATCCCTCCCAAGGAATAATACCCAAGATATTCTCTTAACAAAATTAATATTATTATTACTAGAACAATATTAATTTAAATAAAATTGACCCAAAATCTTTATTTTTGTTCTCTTATTTCGGTTTAGAGAGGAGAAGAAGGAAGAAAATTTTATCACTCTAAAACTCTTATTTTAGATGGTTGAATGAATAAAAATCATACACTCTTCATGTAGTATATTAGGTTTAATTATAGAGAAAACTCCTTTGGTCTTTTCTATCATGAAACCGGGTAGGGGGAGGGTAAAGGGGCCAATGCATGAACAAGGTTGTCTTCACAAGAGCAAGTAGGTTTTCATGGCTAATTTTTAGGTAATATAATTGTGTTTTTCACTTAATAAATCAACACAATATTTATCCTAAAACACCCACTAATTTCGGTCATATTAAGATAAAATGGATTCCATTTTATCTTTGTCAATTTGTCACATGTCACATGTCATGTAAAATTGTTATGTATTTTTAACATATTAAAAATCAACGCATTAATAAAAATACGTCATATACAAAATTGACTTAGTAATTCATAATTACTTGTACCAAAATAATTTACCAATTATAAATCCCAACATCTTGTATTTATAATAAATTATTCATTCAGTTCAATTGTTTCTGTAAACAACAATTTCATCTAAGTAATAAAACAATTCGATCACTTAGACCGTATCTTATTTAATCAAATTATAATGAGATACGTAAATATTACTTCCAAAATCGTCCGTCAATTTTAAGTAATTTAATTAACCCGTATCGTCATACGCTCAATTAAATGATCAATTAAGAGTGTTATCCTTTAGGTATGACCTAAGGAGATCAACTGATCACCACCGTCGCACGACAGTAATGTCAAACTCTAGTCAGCCAATCATTACCGATATGTCTGGACCAGTTGACAGTAAAAATTACTTCCCAAATGTATTCTTTAAAATGAGATTTAAACATGTGATCATCATGATCGACAGTTGTGATCGCATTATTGTCGGAGGACACATATTCCAACAACATCTTCAATCGCATTAGCAGAGTCAAAACCTCTTGGGTATTAAACCCGTCTTTCCCCTACATTACGGGTCAAAGGTCAAGTTGTGTACATGTCTTATCCAACGGCGTCACGCCACCAAAAAACCTCCAAATATCGTCAGAAGTTGTCTTTCTAGGCATCACTATGCCAAAGTCGACACTCGAGTTTAAGTTCAACGTCCTACACCCGTAGTTCAAACACAAGAGGTCATTCACGATCTGTAATGAACTCATAACCTAGTCACACTATCGCGTCTTCACGACAAAACTGCCTTTTATATATATGTGTCGCACTTGCCTTTGTTTGTGCAATTCCTTGCCAAGACAAGTTATAACGCCTATCGTTATGTCAAATAGGAATCTCTTGGGTGCCATCGATTGCCAACCAGAAACTCAAGAAGCCGATCAATCTGCATCCGCCATGACTTCTGCTGAAACCAACAACATGGTCCTTCGACTCGTAGCTACCATGGAAAACTTAAGCACTCGTCTCTCCCAGGTTGAGGAAAAAATGATAACCGGGAATTTTCCCTCTTCTGATAATGAGCAAAGGGTTAAGCTTCTTGAAAGCCGACTACATGCCAACGACAAAACCAACCCTAGTTGGAGGGCTACCAAAACCAGTGAAGCCAATTCCTTAGGTGCTCCACCAACCAAAATCAGACGACCTCATAGGTCCTTCCCTGATTTGGGTATGCCTTATACCACAACCTTGGAAAGGCTAATCTCCAAAGGAAAGCTCAGTCCGATTGGTCCAACTGTAGACCCTTCACCACACAAGCGAGGACGTAGATGGGATGGAAAACTGTTTTGTCAATATCACCAGGGTCGCGGACATGACACCGAGATGTGTCTCCCCCTGAAAGGTGTCATCCATGATATGATTGAAAAGGGCGAGTTACCATTATAGCAAACAACAAAAAAAACCCTCCAGAAAACCCTATTGAACGCAGTCAGGAATCTTCCCTAGACTGCTCTCACCTTATCTCTCCTGACGATGAGGAAATTCATGCAATTGACGAAGATGGCATACAAAGCGCTATAATGATGCTCTCCGTCTCCATCAACAACATATTCTCAAAGCTGCAAGTTGCTATCGATGACTTGAACACCCGGGTAGCTAATTTGGAGAAAAGGTTTGGCAGTACCGAAAATGAACCTGACCATCAAGGAGAAAACTAACCCTCCGTTCACCAACCAATAGCTGTTGAAAATCAGGAGTCATTCGATGGTTCCCACATCCATGAACCCACCAACAAAGAACATGAAATTGCTTCGCCAAATACCCTTTCAAAATACCAAGCAACAGCCCAAAAACTTCCCATTGACAACGACCAAATCCTTTTTCCGCTCAGGGTTGACAAAAACAAAAATCACAAAAACATCCCAAAAAACACCAATGTTGGAACCATGGGAAAATATCAAAGGGTTTTCACAGATCTGGGAATAACATATGGCACTGCTCTGGGGATACTTGCTTCAGAAGGAATACTGCAACCCATTGGTCCCACTTCAGACCCACCTGAACACAAAAGAGCCTGTTCATGGAACGAAAATGTCTATTGCCAATACCATCAAGGCAAGGGCCATGACCCCGAAGCCTGTTCCAAACTCAAGCGTGCCATTCAAGATATGATTGAAGCTGGCAAAATCATAATTGCACCTCTCAGTCAAGAACATCCTACTGAATTTCTCAAATCAAACAGCAAGGTTGAGCGTTCTCAAAGGACATTCACTAAACTCGACACAACCTATGCCGCAGCTCTTCAAAAGCTCATGACTGAAGGGAAGCTACAACCAATCGGCCCACTCCGGACCCATCTGAAAGCAGGAAAACCCGTTTCTGGGACGGCAATGCCTATTGCCAATATCATCAAGGAAAAGGTCATGATACTGAAACATGCTTCAAACTGAAACATGTTATTCAAAATATGATCGATAACCATGAACTGATAGCTTTATCCTTATGCCAACCAAGTGATGAAAACAACCTTAATGAACATCTCATTCTGCAAGGAGATGAAAGCCTCATGGACTATTGTCCTCATATCATTCCCAACAACGAGAGTGAAGTGCTCAAGTGGGTCAATGCTCAAAACCAGACATTCAAGCCGCTGGATGCTGCGAAAGAGACCTTCGAGGAGGAACATGATGATTAGGAGTCCGTATCTACGATTGAGTCTGAGTCCGAATCCGAGTATTAGGCTTTCTCATATCTATCCTAGCGCCTGTCCTTTTATTCCTAAATGAAAACTGGGGGCTGTCCCCATGAGTCGCATGTATCCATCGAGTCTGTGCTAACCTCTTATTTATCTATATAAAAGCACAATTTCCAGCCATCATATATTCTCCCCTTTACCATTTCCAGTTGACAACGAGAATTAATTTGAGAATTGATTTAAAACGAACAACTTGTTCCAATTTAATGTGAGTACACTCGAGTGATGTTTCACTAAAAGTAACCAAAGGACCCGAAACTCTGTGTCCATTCACTTTACTTATTCCATGTCTGGCATTAGAAACCTTTTAATAACACCTAATTTAGAATGAGCTTCTATAAAAGGGATTCTACGACGAACCTAGATAACAAACCAGGACATCTCCTTGTTCATGATCAATGACGGAAGGCAAGCTCATTCCCCACAAAAACATCCCATCACCAAATATCAACCTCTCACCAACGGGTACATCCCCATCTGCATCTCTACCTTCCTCGAATGTAGGACGGCAAAAAAGCAATATATCCAAAGCAAAACCAAAGCGTAAGGCCAAAATCAAAGGCCCAAGCTAATATCCATTCACCCAAAAGTCAAAGCGAAAGGCCAAAATCAAAGGCCCAAGCCAATAGCCATTCACCAAAAGCCAAAGCGAAAGGCCAAAATCAAAGGCCCAAGCCAATCTCCATTCACCCAAAGTCAAAGCGAAAGGCCAAAATCAAAGGCCCAAGCCAATAGCCATTCAAGGCCAAAGCCAAAGCCAAAACAAAGGCGAGAACTAAAGCCAAAGCAAAATCCAAGGCTAAAGCAAAAACAAAAACAAAATAGTGGAATTCAAATTCGCTATTTTCATAAATTTCAATGACGAAATCAAAAACCGTCATTTTCAAATCAGAAATACAAAATAGTGAAAATGAAATTCACTATTTTCACAAATTCCACACGACGAAATTACAACTGTCCTTTTCAAACAAAAATGAAATAGCGAAATTCAAATTCGTTATTTTCCCACAATTCCAAATGACGGATTTAAAAACCGTCATTTTCAAACAAAAAAGAAATAGCGAAATTCAAACTCGCTATTTTCCCACAATTCCAAACGACGAATTTAAAAACCGTCACTTTTAAAAAAATGAAATAACGGAATTCAAAATTCGTTATTTTTTCCACAATTTCAAATGACGAATTTAAAAACCGTCCTTTTCAAACAAAAACGAAATAGCGAAATTCAAATTCGTTATTTTCTCACAATTCCACACGACGGAATTATAACCGTCCTTTTCAAACTTCGGACCAACGAGTCCAACACTAAAATACCAAGTCCAGGACCAACAAGTCCAAAGACCAGGACCCATGAGTCCAACATACAAAATCAAGGACCCATGAGTCCAAAACACCAAGTCCAGGACAAATAAGTCCAAAGCCCAAGACCCATGAGTCCAACATACAAAATCCAGGACCCATGAGGCCAAAACACCAAGTCCAGGACCAACAAGTCTAAAGCCCAGGAACCATGACGTCCAAAACATTAAGTCCAGGACCAACAAGTCCAAAGCCCAGGACCCATGAGTCCAAAACACCAAGTCCAGGACCAACAAGTCAAAAGCCCAGGACTCATGAGTCCAACACACAAAATGCCGGACCGACAAGTCCAAAACACCAAACACTAAAATCCCAACCAACATCGCTTCATCCCTAAGTCCTTCAACAGACTGTTACAGGGAGACTCATCTACGATCCTGGGGATTCCCCTCAAGATCATAACCAACACTACTTGACCGTTAAGTCCTTCTAGAGACTATTACAAGGAGATCTATCTAGGCTTCTGAGGATTCCCCTCAAGCTCGTAATATAACACCTTAACCTTTAAGGTCCAGACATGGGAATCTGATCCCACATTATTTACCAACCATTTTGTGCTCAGGCCACATCAAGCTGGAGAGACCATTCCTGTAACACCCCCATACTCCAAGTGCCTTACCAAGACCACTCAGGTATGAAGACATTACCATCTCGGTCGCCCGAGGTATGATAATCAAATAGACAAAACAGAAACAACGTTTAATATAAATAGTTTAATGAATAAGTACAATCCTCAAACCAAACCAAAGTACGATACATTATTCCAAACTATCTGTTATCAACTGAAATGTAAATAAATGCTAAACTACAGCGGAAGACTCTATCGTCATGTCGTGGCCATCCCAGCTATCCCAGTACTCATCTCTATACCTGTTCAATATCTGCTCACCATCCCCGAATGGATCACCGCAGGTTTACAAAACAACACCGGGGTCAGTACTAATCACATAATCAATATAGATAACAATAATAAGATACACAGACAGCTGAACTGTCACACACACACACACACACACCAACTCCCATCATCTCAATACTGACTGTCCTTTGGACCAGCCACCGCGATGGGGGACCGCAGCCGTTCCCACCTAAGCCCCGCTCATCGTACGAGCGATAACCCTGTCCATTAATGTGCACATCCCCTTCCGTGGCGGGTTCCACGAAGGGCGAAACTAGGGCGTGAAGTCACTCCCGCAAGTGACCTCACTCAGCCGAGAACGCATCTCGAGAGCCATAGACAACCAAACACAATCACAATCACAAACACAATCATCATACCAAACAACTAACTACAACACATCACCAATATCCCATTATGGGACTAATACTGAGTAGGAAATCCTACCTGGAAAGCACAACACGCAGACGGTATCTACAGCTGTATCAAAACGGCTCCTCTACGAATTCTCCTCCCTCGACGCAAGGAATCCAACGACACGAAAAACAACAAGAACCGACCGTCTGAACTCCGGGAATTGTTAAGGATGCGATTAGGAAGAAGAACTGACTGCTTTCTCTCTTAAACAGGTTTTAGGTTTTGGTAAAAGTGTTTTAAAACAAAGACGATTATGTTTAAATACCTTAATCGCATAATTAACAAAACCCGCGAAAAACACTCCGTAAACCGGACACTCGATCGAGTACCCAAGGTACTCGATCGAGTACCCCCTTACTCGATCGAGTACCCCAGCTACTCGATCGAGTACCCAACAGGTCAGAAACTATTTTATTTCGCAACTTGCCCATACTCGACAGAGTAAGGGCTACTCGATAGAGTACCCCAAGACATATAAATACGGAGTATTACAGTCTTCCCTCCTTAAAAGGAACTTCGTCCCCGAAGTTCAAACCACCACTAAACAAAGGTACTCCCATAAGCCTCCCGACTCGAAGGTCAAACAAAACACAACGTAAAACATGATACTAACCCTAACCTATCCCGACAACATACCGACACAACATATAAAAGGTGTATATAGAACTCTTAAAAAAACTCTCGCGATCATCTCCTACCCCCCTAAAAGAAACAAGGTTACGTCCCCGTAACCATACGTACCTGATCAAAAAGGAAAGGGTAACGCTCTTTCATGATATCCTCTGCCTCCCATGTAGCTTCCTCAGTCTCGTGGTTAGACCAAAGGATCTTAAGCAAAACTGTCTCACCACTCCTGGTCTTTCTAACCTTTCGGTCTAGGATCTGCTTAGGCACCTCAAGATATGATAAAGACTCATCTAGCTCTAAACTCTCTGCCTCCAACACATGTGACGGGTCACTCACATACTTCCGCAGCTGCGATACATGAAACACATTATGCACTCTCTCTAATGCAGCCGGTAAAGCCAAACGATAAGCAACTTCCCCAACTCGCTCTAAGATCTCATAAGGCCCTATAAACTTCTGACTTAGCTTGCCTTTCTTCCCAAATCTCATAACTCCACGCATCGGAGACACTTTCAGAAGAACCTTGTCCCCAACTTGAAACTCTATGTCCCGACGATGTAGATCTGCATAACTCTTTTGTCGATCCCGGGTCGCTCTCATCCATTCCCCGATCATCTTAACTGTTCCACCATCTCATGCACCATCTCTCGGTCCTAAAACCACCGCCTCAAAGACTATCGTCCCAACAGATTGGACTCCTACACCTCCTCCCATACAAAGCCTCAAACGGTGCCATACCTATACTGGTGTGATAGCTGTTGTTGTAAGAAAACTCTATCAAGTCCAACCTCTGCTCCCAGCTACCCCCAAAATCCATCACACAAGCTCGCAACATATCCTCAAGAGTCTTGATTGTTCTCTCAGTCTGCCCATCTGTCGCAGGATGAAATGCTGTACTCATCTTCAAAGCTGTTCCCAACGATTCCTGCAACTCCTTCCAAAACCTCGATATAAACCTCGCATCTCTGTCAGACACTATGTCCTTAGGGACTCCATGTAACTTAAGCACGTTCTTTCGATAGGCCATAGCCAGTTGTGCCTTAGTCCATGTATCTTTCATTAGAACAAAGTGAGCTGACTTGGTCAGACGATCCACTATCACCCAGATCATGTTGTTACCTTGTTGACTCTTCGGCAAACCCACAATGAAATCCATGGAAATGGATTCCCACTTCCACTCAGGCACCTCTAAAGACTGAATCTTACCTTGTGGTCTTCTCTGTTCCCCTTTAACTCTTTGGCATGTCAAATAACGGGACACGAACTCAGCTGTCTCTTTCTTCATCCCAGGCCACCAAAACGTTTTCTTCAAATCCTTGTATAACTTGTCTCCACCTGGATGAACTGAATATGGTGTGCAATGCGCCTCTGTCATGATTGTCTTTTTCAACTCCTCGTCATTCGGAACACACCACCTACCATCAAACCTCAAACTACCATCTGTATGAATAGAAAAGCGGGACTCTGTCCCTTTCTCTACTCCAGCTCTCCACTCCACTATCTTAGGATCCAAAGCCTGCTTATCCTGAATGTCATCATAAAACTCCATATGTACTGTCATATCACCCACGGCATCTCCTTTCTGCATCATATGTATCCCAAAGCTCGCTACCTCATCCCTCAGTCTCATCAAAGATAGAGCTGTACACAAGGAATGTACACTCTTTCTACTCAAAGCATCAGCTACAACGTTGGCCTTCCCTTCATGGTAGATGATTTCCATGTCGTAATCACCAATCAGCTCCATCCACCTCCTCTGTCTCATGTTCAACTCTTTCTGCGTGAAGATGTACTTAAGACTCTTGTGATCAGAAAATACCTTAAAGATTGCTCCATAAAGGTAATGTCTCCAAATCTTGAGAGCAAACACCACTGCACCCAACTCCAGATCATGAGTAGGGTAGTTCTCCTCATACGGCTTCAATTGCCTAGAAGCATAAGCAATCACCTTACCGTTCTGCATCAACACACATCCCAACCCATTCTTCGAGGCATCTGTATAAACCTCGAAATTCTCGCTCCCTTCAGGCAATGCTAGGACAGGAGCTGTGGTCAAACGCTCCTTTAATGTTTGGAACGCCGTCTCACAACCCTCATCCCAACGAAACCTGTTCTCTTTCCTCATCAACGCTGTCATCGGTCTAGCTATCTTGGAGAAATCTTTCACGAACCGTCTGTAGTATCCAGCTAAACCCAAGAAACTTCTCACCTCAGCAACATTCTTCGGTGCTTCCCACCTTGTCACTGCCTCAATCTTCGCCGGATCCACAGCTACCCCATCTTTAGAGATTACATGCCCCAGAAAGGCAACTTTCTCTAACCACAACTCACACTTGGACAGCTTAGCATACAACTCATGATCCCTCAAAGTCTGCAACACGATCCTCAGATGCTCCTCATGCTCCTCCTTAGTCTTAGAGTAGACTAAGATGTCATCGATAAACACTACTACAAACTGATCCAAGAACTGTCTGAAGATTCTATTCATCAAATCCATAAACACTGCCGGCGCATTAGACAACCCAAACGGCATCACCACATACTCATAATGGCCATACCTCGACGTGAAAGCTGTCGTCGGTATGTCCACATCTCTAATCTTCACCTGATAGTACCCCGACCTCAAATCAATCATAGAAAAGACTGTTGCGCCGCTCAACTGATCAAACAGGTCATCTATCCTTGGCAAAGGATACTTTTTCTTTATCGTCACACGGTTCAGCTCCCTGTAATCTATGCACAGCCTCAAGCTCCCATCTTTCTTCTTCACGAAAAGAACTGGTGCTCCCCAAGGCGATACACTTGGTCTAATGTATCCCTTCTCTATCAAATCATCCAACTGCTTCCTAAGCTCCTCCATCTCCTTAGGACCCATACGGTACGATGCCTTAGAGATTGGCCCCGTCCCTGGCTTCAACTCAACGGTGAAATCTATCTCCCTCTTCGGTGGCAACCCCGGAATCTCCTCTGGAAAAACATCTGCAAACTCTCCCACCACCGGTATCTCGTCAACTGCCGGGCTCTCTATCCGGTCATCTCTCACATGGCACAAAATCAACCGACATCCCTTCCTCAGATACGACTTCAAGGTAACAGCTGCAATCAACTTAACTTTGGGTTTGACTAGAAACCCCCGATAAGACACACTAACACCCTTAGGACCTCTTAGGGACACTTTCTTTAGATGACAGTCTATCTTAGCCTTATACTTTCCTAACCAATCCATCCCAACTATCATCTCAAAACCATTAAAAGGATACTCTAACAAGTCTACAGGGAAATCGACTTGCCCAACTATCAAAGATACATCTCTAAACAACCTCCCACACGATACAGACTCACCCGAAGCTATGACAACTTGCTCCCTAACAGACTCATATACTCTCAAACCCAACTGTTTTACATGACTCGAAGACACAAACGACTGAGAAGCCCCCGAATCAAACAAAACAAAGGTAGGAACACCATTAACAAGAAATGTACCGGTGATAACATGCGCATCTTCCTCAGCTGCTTTCTTCTCCATCATGAATAACTTGTCACTGGTCTTCTGCCCACCTCCCTGGACAGTACTGGCTGATGCGGTCGGCTTAGCACCCGACCCTTGATTGTTGTTGTTGTTCGTCGGTGTCTTCTGATAAGAATTACCGCCGTTGCGGTTGCCTCCACTCTGGTAGCTCTGACTTCCCCGGTTTGGCCATGATCCCGCCGGTCTGTTGCTCGCGAAGCTGCGCAGTCTCTCGGAAAGATCCCGGTGCACTTGTGCACTCATGTCTCTTGTGGCCTACGCCACCAAAACCAAAGCAGGTCACTCCCCAACTATTGCTCGCACTCCCACGGCCACGCCCAAAGGAAGCCCCAGAACTAAACCCAGACCCAGAAGAAAACCCCTTACATTGATTGTGGTTGCCTTTCTTGAAATTAGATTGGCCACCACCCTCGCTCTCAGACTTCCTCTTCTCTCCACCTGACCTCTCCCGAGCCATCTCGACTAGTCTCTCAGCTCTCCCCTCTCATATGCTTCCTTTACATCGCAAGGACTCCCACGGGTAACTTATCCATAATTTTCGTGGTTAGCCCTCTCTCAAACCTCAAAGCCAGATTCTCCTCACTCAAACCCATATCCTCAAAGATATCTAGATTTCTCATTGAACCGATCGTAGTACTCAGCCCACGACATCTTAGCAGTCATCTTAAACTTGTCGAACTCCTCTCTCAACTTACTCCTCACATGTTTGCGTACGAACTCCTTCCTCACGACCCCTACGAAACTCCTCCCAAGGTATAGCGGGTAACCCTTGGTTGGTATATATCTCCTTGGCACTCACTTTCACCTAATCCCACCACTTGCCATTTTGCCTCCCTCGGATAGAATGCGGCTGATCCACTCTCATCAGACAAAGCGAACTAAATCTAGTATGTTCTCCATCTCCCTCACCAACTATCAAGAAGGTTAGGCTCCTCAACTCCCTTGTACTCCTTCGGGTTAAACCTCGCAATATAGAGGCTGACTTTAGCATGGTCAACCTCCTTCTCCTTACTCTTATCCTTGTCCCTATTCACTCTCTTCAGGGTCTCAGTAAGAGCATCCTGGTGCTCTAACATCTTGACGATGTCATCCGTGGTCATAAGCTCAGCTCTCGCGTACAAAGCAGTTCTCTTGGGCGGCATCTTGAAACTATACATATATAAGAAAAGGGGTAGATATGAACATACGTACTAAACTTCAAAACACGAAAACACACTGCCCAGAACCTACTCGATCGAGTATCCAAACCCACTCGATCGAGTAACGGGCTACTCGATCGAGTGCCCCCATGTACTCGATCGAGTACCCAAACTCCGAACCAAAAGACTTTCGATCTCTTACACACTCGATCGAGTATCTAGGCTACTCGATCGAGTGATTTTCTACTCGATCGAGTACCCCTAGTTACTCGATCGAGTGCCCCAAAACTCGATTCTGGACTCAAAATCGCCAAAAACCCACCCGATCGAGTCAGTCTCACTCGATCGAGTAGCACTAATACGTAAGAGCTACCCGCATGTTACGTCATATACTAACATGCTAAACTTCATAAAACCACATGATATCATAATAAATATGCTACACATCTATTCTACTATCAACAAGATCAATTCATCATGCTATTAAAGCCACATTGTAAACATCCAACATGTTATTCCAACTTCAAGTCTACACATACATTACTTTTTCTTTCACATTCTCAACTTCTCCTTCAACATCCAACAATCACACACTTCATCACATTGTTAACAAGTTAACCAGGCACACATATACTCGACAAACACCTTCCCCCCGTGACCGGTTCAAAGTTGTAAGGCGACCCCCGCGACTTTAGGACGTCTCCCAAGCCTTTGCACTAGCTCCTACAACTTTTACCCCGGGTTCATTTTAATTGACTCCCTATGTTCATTAAGTTCATTGGTTACAGGTTTCAGGATCGTCGCTCTGATACCATTTGTAACACCCCCATACTCCAAGTGCCTTACCAGGACCACTCAGGTATGAAGACATTACCATCTCGGTCGCCCGAGGTATGATAATCAAATAGACAAAACAGAAACAACGTTTAATATAAATAGTTTAATGAATAAGTACAATCCTCAAACCAAACCAAAGTACGATACATTATTCCAAACTATCTCGTTATCAATCGAAATGTAAATAAATGCTAAACTACAGGAAGACTCTATCGTCATGTCGTGGCCATCCCAGCCTATCCCAGTACTCATCTCTATACTGTTCAATATCCGCTCACCATCCCCGAATGGATCACCGCAGGTTTACAAAACAACACCGGGTCAGTACTAATCACACAATCAATATAGATAACAATAATAAGATACACAGACAAATTTTGAACCGTCACACACACACACACACACACACCAACTCCCATCATCTCAATCGACCGTCCACCTTTGGACCAGCCACGCGATGGGGGACCGCAGCCGTTCCCACCTAAGCCCCGCTCATCGTACGAGCGATAACCCCGTCCATTAATGTGCACATCCCCTTCCGTGGCGGGTTCCACGAAGGGCGAAACTAGGGCGTGAAGTCACTCCCGCAAGTGACCCCACTCAGCCGAGAACGCATCTCGAGAGCCATAGACAACCAAACACAATCACAATCACAAACACAATCATCATACCAAACAACTAACTACAAAGACATCACCAATATCCCATTATGGGACTAATACCGAGTAGGAAATCCTACCTGGAAAGCACAACACGCAGACGGTATCTACAATTTGTATCAAAACGGCTCCTCTACGAATTCTCCTCCTCGACGCAAGGAATCCAACGACACGAAAAACAACAAGAACCGACCGTCTGAACTCCAGGAATTGTTAAGGATGCGATTAGGAAGAAGAACTGACTGCTTTCTCTCTTAAACAGGTTTTAGATTTTGGTAAAAGTGTTTTAAAACAAAGACGATTATGTTTAAATACCTTAATCGCATAATTAACAAAACCCGCGAAAAACACCCCGTAAACCGGACACTCGATCGAGTACCCAAGGTACTCGATCGAGTACCCCTTACTCGATCGAGTACCCCTTACTCGATCGAGTACCCAACAGGTCAGAAACTATTTTATTTCGCAACTTGCCCATACTCGACAGAGTATGGGCTACTCGATAGAGTACCCCAAGACATATAAATACGGAGTATTACAATTCCGCACCACATTACAAGCCGTAATACATCAGCCAAAACACCACAAAATACAAACTTCAGATTTTTATCTGTCAAACAAACCTTTTATTACAAGGTTCCACATTTCATAATGTCGAAGCCATTTCCACCTTGACCCAGATACGGAGTCTTCAAAAAACATTATTCTCTGGAACGGGACATGCACATTTCATTCTTAGAGACCACTTTTTAGTGTGCTCACGTAACAAGAAACCTTTTCACAAATTAAGCCTCTTCGATTCATGATCAAGAGGGATTTCTATCCAATCAACCTTCAAGTCACCAAACCGAATTCACCGTTGTGACCCTCAACTCCAGATTTTTATCTGTCAAACGAACTTGTTATTACCAAGCTCCACATTCTATAATGTCGAAGCCATTTTCACCCCGACCCAGATACGGAGTCCTCGAATGATTTGCTACCGAGAACGGGACATACCCAATCTACCCTTAGGGTCCACTTCTTAGTGTGCTCACATGATAGGGAACATTTTCACAAATTACACCTCTTCGATTCATGATCAAGGAGGAATTATCTCAAATCAATTTCTCGAGTCACCAAATGAAGTTTACCGTCATGACCCTCACACTTTAAGGTCCTAACAACTCACTTAGGCACACATTCAGACGAGTCACCAAACGGAATTTACCGTCGTGACCTTCACACTTTAAGGTCCTAAAAACTCTCTTAGGCACACACATTCAGAACTACAATTTGGTTTGATTTCACTTTACGTGAATACGTAGGCAGCCCTTCAAGGACACAACCATATACCTCAAAATCACTTCAAGGTCCTAACAGTTAGCTTAGGCATACAAACACATGCAGAACTACGATCTGGTTTGATTTCGCAAACACGTGAATACGTAGACAGTCCTATTATAAGGGCACAACCACATCCCCACACACATTAAATTTTCAAACCTTCAATTTGCAACCCATTGCACACACACTCAGAACTACGATCTGGTTTGATTTCGCAAACACGCGAATACGTTGGCAGTCCCCCAACAAGGACACAACCGCACATCCCTATTAAAACAATTCCAATTTTCAACCCTAAAAAAAAACAGTTCAGAACTACGATCTGGTTTGATTTCGCACACACGCGAATACGTAGGCAGTCCTATTACAAGGGCACAACCGCATACCCCTTTCACAACAATTCCAATTTTCAATCCTCAACACACAGCTCAGAACTACGATCTGGTTTGATTTCGCACACACGCGAATACGTAGGCAGTCCCCCAACAAGGACACAACCGCACACCCATTTCAATCTCAGCCATCAACATCAATCCTCAAAAGTAGCCCACCCAGCTGCAAAAACTAAACCACTTTACTGGGGGCTGTTTCCTTAAGACGTCACCCATTCCTTATTTTGTCAACTTCCCACCTTCACACTCTGGGGGCTTCTCTTTCGAGACGCCACCCGTCCTTTATCCTCAAACATCTTTTGAGTCGCAACTTCAGTCCAAAATAAAATCGCCCATAGCCTAGTGCTCGGTTCGGATAATGACAAGGTCTTGGTTCCGCTCTCCGAATCATCAAAACTCGAGAAGGGATCTTAAAACAAGCAAACAACGGCAAAGATGTCTGGAGAAGATAATCAATTCGTGTTACCCAGCGGAGCGGACCTTCTACCTCAGGGATTTGATATGCATTGTCACCCTTTCTTGGCTAGGAGTTGCACTTACATGTGCAAAGTCTGTCAGAGTCACCCCCGTGTCGTGTCGATACTGAGTTGGCATCACGTTCGCGACTGCCCATTTGTCGACCGCGTCGGTGTGCGTCTCGTGTGAGCCAAGATATCCCAACGGTCACGTGCCTCCGATCTGTCGAATCACGGATCTACGAGAAACAAATTCCAACTCTTAACAGCTTTTAAACTTCACAACATTCAAAACTCCTATCTCCCCTCATGCGAGATAGTATATGCTAAGTCGCTTATATGCTAATTGCTCACATGCTTATAAGCTTATGTGCCTATGTGCTTGCGTGCTACATGCTTGTATATGCGACTGCGGATTTGTGTGGTCACTAACCATGCAGGTAATCTTGAGAAGACAAACTCACTCCAACTGGGTACTGGGTTCTTCCTAACAAACGGCGACCCATCAAGTCTAAACGCTTTAACCCCGCCGATTGCATGGCATACGCTACCTTCCAACGAGCAGCAACTCATATCCCCAACGAGTCTTGAGAAGTTTCTAACACCCCAGCGAGTGCCGATTTTTTAAATGGATGTCACACATGCTATTTTCCACAGTCGGCCATTCGACCATAGATGGCTGGCGAGCCTTACCACACATATGGCTGGCGAGCCTTTATCCGCAAACAAGATACAACTCAAGGACGTATCCTGAAGATGCCTCAGGCATGACTCCTTTTCACAAGCTGGCGAGGCTTTGTCCGCAAATAAGGTACAACTCAAGGACGTATCCAGAAGATGCCTCAGGTGTGACTCCTTGTCACAGCTGGCGAGCCTTTGCACGCACACAAGATACGACTCAAGGATATATCCCGAAGATGCCTCAGGTATGACTCCTTCCTATGGCTGGCGAGCCTCAAAACGCACCGCCTTTGACACCGGCTGGCGAGCCTTTGCGCGCAAAAGATTCAAGGACGTATCCCGAAGATGCCTTAGGTATGACTCCTTCTTATGGCTGGCGAGCCTTTATACGTAGTCTAATGGACTTTAAACGATCCGCATCGGAAGTCGACAGACTCTAAAATGTTCCTGAAGGCAGGTCCTTGACTCGAATCCCTGAGTCGCCTCGACGTCGCCCTTCCCGACGGCAGGTCCTTGACTCAAACCCTTTTGAGTCGCCTCGACGTCGCAATGGTCTTCAGGTTATAATCTTCGATTGACCTGGAGATCATACTTTTACTTTCGCCCTGTCCAACCCTCAGTCAAAGCGGGGGCTCTGTAGATACCCAGTATCTGTACCTTCCAAAAACCACCCGATGATGATCGGACTATAACGTGTTTTTGATATGCATGCGTGGATTGGCTATACATGAGACGATTTAATACACTACTCGGATATGAAAAATGATTTCAAAAGTTTTCTAACTTCATTTTCATTAAAATAACACTATTTAGAGTTAAAACCGTCTTCGGACCCAAAACCGACTCAGACACCTGCAACTCGAGTCAACCTGAGTCAACCCAAGTCAACCCAAATCCCGAATTTCAAAAATAATGCCATGAATGTCTTCATCATGTCATTTCCTTTAAAATGACCCTATTTAGAGTCTAAACAAACACCAGGCCAAAAACCGACTCGAAATTCAAATCCTGACTCACACGGGTCGAACCCGAGTCAAGCACACAAATTACCTACCCCAAATATCACCCAAGAGGAAGCTTACACGGCTAAGCAAATCTCAAAGACTACAAATCACAACCAACAAAACATTGGTTAGAATAAATGCAAAATCAAAATTTGCGAAAGGGACAATACATCCACTTGTATCTCAAGGTAGCTCGCGCCTCTTTAGGCCATCTGCTTAGCCTCTAAGCAAAATCAACCGACCTACCACCCCACATTTCTCTATAAATACCAACCATCATACAACACAATCCTTACACGAGCGTCCGCCCCCTCATATCTCCCTTAAAATTCTATACTCGACTTCCTAAGTCACAAAATCGACACGTGTTTACGACCTACCGATTGTAAACACAAGCCTTATACATTTTGTTTGGTACCGTGGCCGTGCATTCGACCGACCCTTTCGACCAACTCAATTCATCAATCAACATGTTTTAATTAATATATTTTAAACTCATTTTCAAAACAAAATCCTTTTTTAAGGCACTCTTTTAAACTTCTTTGATCGCTCACAACGAGAAAACCGTCTCTAAAGTCGTCTACTTCACAAACATCAATACACGTAAGTTTGAGGGTGTAAATATCTCATTTACTTCATGTCTTTACTGTTTTTATGAGTTTATAAGCATGAACAATGAATAACACGATTCAAATATAGGTTAGATGAGCCAAAACCGGGTTTTGGCCTGAGACAGGAGTTATTTGCTATGCAAAGAGGCTCGCGCCTCTTGTGGCTCCTCGGGTCAGACTCAAACGTATTTGAGTTCATCTTTCTTCAACACTTTCTTTTATTTTTACTTCTTTTCCATTTCGGTTTTTACCATTTTAATTCATTTTTATGACAAATATTTTGACCATTACCAAAATCATCCTTGGTTCTTTATGCCATGATGGTTTATTCTATGACCCGATGATATTATTGGTTAAATTACATTTTAATGGGTATTTTAACACGCTTTTCATTTATTTACCATTTTTCTCATTTATTTACATTTGCAAACATATTAGTCATGATTCATGATCATCCTTGGTTCTTTATACCATGTCGGTTTAATCCGAGTACGGTGACAAATATCGACTAATTACAATTAATTGAACTTAACATAATTAGTTCAAACCAAACATTTTCCTTTTACACATTTTATTATGCTTTTCAAACTTGCAAATCCGAAAACGAATATTACTAACATAATAGTAATTATTCCGAGGCATGCAAACAATACTTGCAAATCATTCATTACAAAATACGGTTTTTCAAAACCTTTTTAACAACCAGAAGACGCCCCTTGGGCCGACTCATGGCTCGAGCCCCAAGAGGTCGTCTGTTTTCATCTTTTACAAACCCGGGCAGACCCCTTTACCTCGCTAATACGCTCGCACCTTAACAGGGCTGCCTGGCACTGTTCTGTCCCATTTTGGTACTTGTCTAGGACGATCCCGATTACGGTTTATCAGAATACGTGACGGATTAGATTGACAAGTTTGCATTTTATACTTTGTCTTTTAAACACATTTTTTTGAATAACGGATCGTGTTAAGCATAATAACCCGAATTTGGTAAATGGATGTTTAATTTCCGTTCTCACATGCAAATCAATCTAAATCCAACTTGACATCTTATACTTGATACTTGGATTAAATCAACCGACATAGCAAGCTCTCAAATGTTAGGTTAAACTTTTGGATGTGCATTCATGCATTTACACCGTTTTATCAACTTTTTCACTTAAACAACCACGATCGATCAGTAGAAACCGCTAACGCGGGCGGGATTAGGTGTCCAATTAAAGGGCTTCCCAATACGTACCCTCACCCCTTACTCAAAACCTTTGGTTAGTGGATGGCCTAATCCAGGGCGCACGAGAGTCATTTTAGGCATAGAATGCTAAAAGGGGGGCGAGTCCTTATCTTTAGTACTTATGTCAAACACCGCTTTTTGCCTTGGTTGACCTTGGTATAAAGTGGATACGAACGGGTTCCATGCATCCCACAAATGCTTGGTGGCGACTCCGAACATCTCTAATCGTTTCGAGACCCTTACCGAGACGAAACCGACCGATCTAAAGCGATCCGGTCGAAAGCATTTTTACGCCGCTGAGCATGGCTTTCCAAAGACCGCTGCATGTCCACAGATTGGGTTGGCGTGCAGGGGGCCCGTGACCGCAGATCGGTAGGTGGCCCAAATCCACATACCGGCCTGTGGCCCATGTCCACAGGTAGGAAACTACTCAATTGAATTATATTCTTGATGTTTATTAATTATTGGGTATGTGAGAAAAGAATGGAATTAGTAATGGCTTGATGGAGTTTATCTTATTGGCTCATGTTATTGTGGAATCATTACTATTGACGGTTGGATTTATTATTATTGATGGTTGGATTTATTATTATTGATTATTGGATTTTGTTATTACTGGAATTGGTTGATGAGTTTTGTGTAGACCAGGCACGGGGATGTGGAAGGGCCGTGGACCTGAGGAGGGACTGTTTGTCCTTAAGACTGTGTGTCTTGGTGTGGACTGTGTGTCCAGAAGTATACAGACTGTGTGTCTGAGGAGGGACTGTGTGTCCGTTTGACTGTGGTGTGAACTGTGTGTCCAGGAGTGGCTGTATGCGTTTGTTTGTGATTTATATATTGTGTAACATTATTATTGCTGGTTGCATAATTGTTTTTATTTATTGTTTAGTTCCTACTCAATCTCGTGGTTGACTGTGTATTCGTGAACACCTGTGATGAACCATAAATGGGGAGCAGACTTGCAGGTGCTTGAGACTAGCTAGCTAGGAGCTTATGGGGATACGTGAAGACTCGGCCAGTCTACCTAGAAGTCTAGATCATATAGTTTATTAATCCATTTAATTATTTTCGCTGCGAGTAGTAATTAAATTTATATTGAGTTTTTAGTTGCAAAGAACATGTAATCGCTAAATTTTATCTAAAGTACTTTAGTTTTTTGTACTTTATTATTTACTACCTCGGGAAATCCAGATGGTAACAGTTCTCTTTATTTGGGAATGTCTTGCTAAAGGCTCCTAAATAAATGGGGGTGTTACATTAATATTTACATTGTTAATAGAGGAGACGAAGAGTTGCTAGACGTGCTACTACAAGATTAGCCTTTCTTATCTTCTATAAAGACCCATATCAAGATTTTAGTTTTGGATCTTCATCGATAAATATGGTATGTCTATTTTCCGCTAATCTCATATAGTTTATACTTTTTATTATTTCAATTTTGACCAGTTTCTCAATCTTCATAACAAATTGATTTCTAAATCTAAATAAGTAATTTAGCTCTTGATTGGACTTTAATTTTTGTACGCAAACCTGTGAAGTTTTTCATTTGACTAATTAATTTGATTCTTTTACTGATGAATTCAGAAGCAAAGATTAGCAGGATGTTATCAAGAAGATTGTGATTACATTTTGTAAAATAGTGGTTACTAACTACAAAGAAAACTTGGTTTTATATATGTTATTGTTTCCCTTTCTATTTAGTTGTAAATTAACTAGGTTAGACCTCGTGCATTAGATGCACGTCTTATATAGTTATTTTTATTTCTATTAAATTACATATATAATGGTGGTATCTCATTAGTTGTTCATTTTTCTCGTCAATGCATTTTGTTTTGAGAAATAAAAAGTTGAAACTGAAAATTAATTAAGAGAATTGAGTAGCTTATATGTTGAAATGTATTTTTGAAAAAGAATATTTTTTTATACCGCAAAACTAATAATTCCAATTTATAAATTTTCTCAATTTTTTGCTTCGAAAGTAATTAAAATGATTTATACTTTTGTATTCTACCTAGTATGTGTCAAATTTTTATCAAATAATAGTATCATAGTTAAATATTTAATAGTTCATAGTTTGATGCAATTTTTTTAATATTTAAATTAAAAATTATAGATTAGAGTTAGTCAAAAAAATATAATTTGATGAAAAGATTAATTTTAGTGAAAAGATAATAATTTAATGAATAAATTATTATAATTATTAGCTTCCTTACTTAGTTAATGTATACATAATTGTTATTAGCTACCTTATTTAGAAAGATACTTTTTGGAGCGAAAATTTGTCATAGTGCCTATTCACTTAGTAGATATGGAATTCCAATATTATATATTTATAGCCCAGATTATCTCATTTTAATTGGTATTTATATAGGTTAATTAATCAATTGAAATGTAAGCATTATCTTCATTCAGTTATCCTCTATTCTTTGTTATACATATTAACTAATCAATAAATAAATTACCTCATTATAATTTATAAATATAGTTGTACAAGGTGATGAGACGTAATTATATACTCCCTCCGATCCAGACAGATGGAAACACTTACCTAAAATGGATGAACCACACCAATGGTAACATACCATATTTGGCATGAAAAATAACTAAATTACCCTTACATCCACTGTCTATTTACAACTTTACCACCCACTCACTCACTCACCCACTCACTAACTACTTATTTAATCCACCTAAACTCATGTGGTCCCAATCAATATTTCCTACTTTACCCCTCATTTTCCCACCTTTTCTTAAATAACCACTTTTTGCTTATGTTTACATCTGTCTCGATAAGAGGGAGTACATATTTATGCCTACCCTAAAATGCTTTTGATACGATTTCATGCTAGTTGATATCATTTACATACCTTTTATGTTTGAATGTCGATACTTCCGCTTTTTGATGTTTTATGCAGGAATGATGCATTTGAGGAGCAAAAGAATGAAATGGGCATCGCGGAGTAGGCATGGAAGAATACACGAAGTATGGCACGGGAATCCGTAAGAATGAAGGTAGAGAAGTTAAGAAGAAAACACGAAGAAAGGAGCTAAAAAGGGTTGGTGCCTCGATCAACTATGACCGGGCTCGATCGAGGAACTAGGTGAATCGATCGAGTATAATGGGGGTCAATCGAGGAACCTACAATTTCTATAATTTCCGTAATTTTCCTTAAGACGGTTACGTTTTACTATAAATACCTAAACTCGTACTCTAGGTTATTTACGCTTTATTTTCCGTAGGTTTAGTATAGCTACTCTAAAAACTCTCTTAGATACTTAGTTTAGATTAGATTATTATTCTTCCTTCAAGATCTAAACATTGCTACTTTACGGTATTGTTCTAATCTTTATTCAATAATTATTATTTCAATTACTTGTTCTTCATTCATGCTTTTAATCATGCTTTCTTATATTGTTATTGTTGTTATTATAATTAGTATGAGTAGCTAAGTTTATTATCTAGGGTGAAAGGGGGTCTAGGTTGTTAGAAAAGGGGTTATTATGAATTGATTGTTAAATTGCTTTCTATGGTTGTTCAATTATTGTTCTACTTCTAATTAGTTGATTACTGATCAAAATTGATTAATTAGTATCGCATAAACTAGGATTATCACCGACAGGGTTAAGACTAGTATAGGCCACGATAACTGAATTAGACCGACTTAATAATAGCGATTGTATGTTAAGTTAGATCTAAAAAAGACATACTAGAATCGACCGATCATATGACCTTCAATAATATAAAATGCTCAATCAATGAATTAAATCCTACCCTTGGGTGACAACCTAGCGAATCCGAAGCCTTAGACTCTTTAATATTATTGTTATCCATCCTTTATTTACTTTGCAATTAGCTGCTAGAAACCAAATCAACAAACCCCGAAAACTGGTTACTTTAAGACAAATCTAAATGTAAACAAATTAGATAAATTAACTAGCCCCCTGTGGATTCGACCATGACTTACCGCTAGCTATCTTTTTAGTAGTAGTATAGGTTTACTTTGATTAAGGCGATACGACTTTATCCTTTCTCACAAGGCCCGTGGGTTTTCACGGGTTTGAAAACTAGTTGCAAAGTAAATAAAAGTGAATTTAATAAAATTAAAAGGTCTAGGGATTGGGTTCACTAGGTTTGTTATCCTGAGGTGTGATTTAACTAATTAGCAGAGCAATTATGTTGTTTAAGGTTATATGTCCGGTCGGTACTATATACCCTTTAGATCTAAACTTAACATGTGATCGTTGTAATTAAGCTAGTCTATTCAATTGTCGTAGCCTATATTAGTCTTAATCCGGTCGGTAATAATCCTAATATGCAAGAGTAATTAACTAATCATGGCCAATAATTAATTAACTAGATTTAAGACAACAATTGAACAACAACAAAAAGCAATTTAACTTATTAATTCATTAACTAAACCCCCTTTTAACAACGTAGATCACCTTTCACCCTAGATGAATAAATAATCTACTCATACTAATAACAATAACAACAATAAGATAGATGGAAAACATAATTGAAAACATGCAAAAGATGAATAACAAAACAATGACGAAACTAGAACTTTAATTAATGAAGAAAAATTAATAATACCGTAAATAGCAAGGTAGATCTCAAACAATGCATAAAATAAAGTATTCTAAGAGTTCTTGGCGGAATAAAAGGGTCACCTAATAATAATCTACGAACTTTCTATTTATATTACAAATAACCCAACTTAAGGAAGTTTCGTGGAAAGCAGGAAATAAGGAAACACTCGATCGAGTATAGCAACACTCGATCGAGTGTTTAACCATCACGACTCGATCGAGTATAGCAACACTCCATCGAGTGACTTTAGTTTCAGCTCTTCTTTGTGTCTTCTCTTCTCATTTTCTTCTCGATTCTCATGCTATTCTTTTCGTGCTCCATCTTGCCGACTCCACGGTGCTCCATATTGTCCAATTGCTCCACAAATGCATCTAACCTGCATTAAAACACCAAAAGGCGGAAGTATCGACATTTTAATGTAAACGACATATAAAAAACATATTATAGCATAAAACCGTCTCAAAAGTAACCAAGGGGAGGCATATAAATGTATATAAATATGACTCATGACAAGACAATAGTAAAGCGGAAGTAAAGGGTCGAACCCAAGGGAAGGACCTTAAGCTAAAGACTCGATTTTTAACTAATAGACAACCACTAATTAAAATACTAATGACAATTAAGACTCAACAATTAAGACTAATCACAAGCAATGAATATTCACAATGGATAACATGTAGAAAACATAAAAGGAGAAATCTTTGGTGGAAACAACATGAAAAAGAGTAAAAATGGTAACTTTGCTAAAGGGACCATTCAACAAACACTTACTAGGCACAAATCAATAATGAGAAAGAACTTGGTGTAATTCTCCCTAATGACAAACTCAACAAGCAAGTATGAATCCTTTATTTCTTTCCTTCCTTCACTTATTACACAACATGAGAGATAATAATCTACTAGTTTAAGCCAATTAGCAGATCCTTTATAAAAGAGTCTAACTTGCTAAGCGACAAGACAAACTAAATTGTGAGCAATATAGCAATTCCAAACAAGTTGTGCTAAGATATGTCTCAAATAATCTAAGTCAATTATTCAAGAGCACACAAGTAAACTCCTACTCATAAAGACTTGATCTCTAAGCAAAGATTAAATCTTTAGAAGTTTGCTTCCAAGAAATCCCAATTTACTATGCCATAAAGAAGAACTATGCATTAATTAGATGAATATCATGTAAGAATGCCCAAAACTAACATACATTCAACTAACATAACATTCAAATGAAGGAAATTACTTTAAAGGAAATGGAAAGAGTAAAGAATCCTTACAATACTCAAGGAATTGTCACTAGATCAAGTTATGTGGACATGGACCACATGCCGGTCTGTGGATTCGGGCCACCCACCGATCTGCGGTCACGGGCCACCTGCACGCCAAGCCAATCTGTGGACATGCAGCGGTCTTTTGAAAGCCACTCTCGGCGGCGTAAAAATGCTTTCGACCGGATCATTTTAGATCGGTCGGTTTCGTCTCGGTAAAGGTCTCGAAACGATTAGAGATGTTCGGAGTCACCACCAAGCATTTATGGGATGCTTGGAACCCGTTCGAAATCCACTTTATGCCTAGGTCAATCAAGGCAAAAAGCGGTGTTTGACATAGATACTAAAGATAAGGACTCGTCCTCCTTTTAGCATTCTATGCCTAAATTGACTCTCATACGCCCCGGATAAGGCCATCCACTATCCAAAGGTTCTGAGTAAGGGGTGAGGGTACGTATTGGGAATCCCTTTAATCGGACAACCAATCCTCCCGCGTTAGCGGCCTCTACTAATTGATCGTGGTTGTTTAAGTGCAAGAGTTGATAAAACGGTGTAAATGCATGAATGCACATCCAAAGGTTTTAACCTAACATGTAAGAATTTTCTAAGCCGGTTGTTTATGCATGTACCAAGAAATTGGTGTCAAAGTTGGATTTAGATTGGTTTGCATGTGAAAACGGAAATTAAACATCCATTTACCAAATTCGGATTATGATGCTTAACACGATCCATTATTTGAAAAAGAGTGTCAAATGACAAAGTGTAAAAACATAAGTTTGTCAATATGATCCGTCACGTATTCGGATTAACCGTAATCGGGATCGTCCTAGATAAGTGCTAAAACGAGACAGAATAATGCCAGGCAGCCCCGTTGGGGCGCGAGCCTATTGGCGAGGGAAGGGGCTCTACCCGGTTTTTAAAATATGAAAACAGGAGCTGCCTTGGAGCGCGAGCCATGAGCCGACCCAAGGAGCGTCTCCTGGTTGTTAAAAAGGTTGTTTAAAACCGTTTTTTGTGATTAATGATTTGCAAATATGGTTTTCATGACTCGGAATAATTACTATTATGTTAGTAATATTCGTTATCGGATTTCCAAGTTTGGAAAGCATAGTAAAATGTGTAAGGAAAATGTTTGATTTGAACTAATTATGTTAAGTTTAATTATTTGTAATTAGTCAAGTTTGTCATCGTACTCGGATTAAACCGACATTGTATGTAGAACCAAGGATGATTATGAATTATGACTAATATATTTACAAATGTAAACAAATGAGAAAAATGGTAAATAAAAGAAAAGGGTGTTAAAATACCCATTAAAATGTAATTAACCAATAATATCATCGACTCACGGAATAAAACGTCATGGTATAAAGAACCAAGGATGATTTTTGTAATGGTCAAAATATGTTTATCATAAAAATGAATTAAAATGGTAAATAAAAGAAAAGAATTTCCTTTAAAATGTAATTAACCAATTAATATCACCGAGTCACGGATTAAACCGTCATGGTATATGGAACCAAGGGTGATTATAATTTATGGCTAAAATGTTTGTCATAAAAATGATTTGAAACATTTGAAATGGTAAAAACCGATTACAAATAAGAAATGAAATAAAGAGGAAAGACGAGGACAAACACGGTTGAGTCTGATCTGGACACCCCATTGAGGCGCGAGCCTCTGTGCATAGCAAGGGGCTTCTGTCTCAGGCCAACACTCGGTTTTGGCTCGTCTAACCTATGTTTGAATCGTGTTATGCTTCATTCATGCTTATAAAGTTCTGAAAACAGTAAAGTCATGAAATAAATGAGTTGTTTACACCCTCAAACTTACGTGTATTGATTTTTGCGTGGTAGACGACTTTAGAGATGGTTTTCTCGTAATGGCTACTCGCGATCAAATAAGTTTAAAAAGGTGCCTTAAAAAAGGATTTTGTTTTGAAAATATGTTGAAAATATGTTAATTAAAACATGTTGATTAATGTTGAGTTGGTCGAATGGGTCGGTCGAATGCACGGCGACGGTACCAAACAAAATGTGTAAGGCTTGTGTTTACGATCGGTAGGTCGTAAATACGTGTCGATTTTGTGACTTAGGAAGTCGGGTCTAGAAGTTTAAGGGAGAAGGAGGGGGCGGACTCTCGCGTAAGGATTATAGTGTGTGATGGTGGGTATTTTTAGAGAAATGTGGGGAGGTAGGTCGGTTATGTTTTCTTAGAGGCTAAGCAGACACCCTAAAGAGGCGCGAGCTACCTTGAGATACAAGTGGGTGTATTGTCCCTTTCAATTTGGACGTGGCCTTTGCTCTATCCATTATTTGGTTGGTTTTATTTGTGGTATTGAAATGAGATGTCGTGTAACAATATGGGTATCTAATAAGATGATTTTGGGTGTTACATGAGGTTGGTGTTTTGTGTGCTTGACTCGGGTTTGACCAGTGTAAGTTGGGATTTGAGTTTGGAGTCGGTTTTTGGCTCGGTGTCGGTTTTGGCTCTAATTAGGGTCATTTTAATGGAAATGTCATGATAAAGACATTCATGGCATTATTTTCGACATTCGAGATTTGGTTTGACTCAGGTTGACTCGAGTTGCGGGTTTCTGAGTCGGTTTTGGGTTCGAAGACGGTTTTAACTCTAAATAGTGTTATTTTAATGCAAATGAAGTTAGAAAACTTTTGAAATCATTTTTCATATTCGAGTAGTGCATTAGACCGTCTCAAGTATAGCCAATCCACGCACGCATATTAAAAACACGTTACAGTCCGATCATCATCGGGTGGTTTCGGGAGGTGCAGATACTGGGTATCTACAGAGCCCCCACTTTGACTGAGGCTTGGACAGGGCGTAAGTCAAAGTATGGCCTCCAGGTCAATCGAAGATTACAACCTGAAGACCATTGCGACGTCGAGGCGACTTAAAAGGGTTTGAGCCAAGGACTTGTCGTCGGGAAGGGCGAAGTCGAGGCGACTCGGGGATTCGAGTCAAGGACCTGCCTGTTGGAAATCTATATCTCATTATTTAACATATTCATATATGTTTCAAATTAATTTAGTCATAAAATTAATTACAAATCTTATGCATGCAAACTAAAACAAAAGAGATAAGAAAATCAATTTCTCACCAAATAAATTTCGGTCAAATGGGCACCAACAAGATCTCCTTCTTGTTAGTTCTTGAGCTTTCCAATATTGGATGAACATTCATGACTATAAAATAGAAGCCCTCCAATTAGTAGCACCCAAGACTATCCCTTAATCCCACAAACTAACATGTACTAGATGTTTGTAATGTAGTTTACCTTAAAATCGATTACTAATACTCATATACTACTTCTAGTATTATTAGTGTTTGATTTATACAAATTTGATTCACAAAAATAAATTTTATGAAGAACAAGAGAGAGAAGTTTATGTTTTCTTAGAACATGAGAGAATGATGAAAAATTGAGGAAAAATCCTCTCTAATTGCCTACCAAAAACTGGTGGCCATGCATGGTCTTATGACCATTTTTCTTTTTTCTTTTTGTCTTCACAAGACAAATGTGTAAGTCTTTTGCATAGACAAGTCACTATCAATTGTCATAGACAAATGAACAAGACAAATGAATAAGACAAAACTACTAGAAGAGCCACCCAATTTTCGGTTTCAATAGTGTAATATGGAGTCCATTTTATTTTTGTCAATTGTACAATTGTATGTCATGTGACATGTGACATGTCTTATGTCATGTTTTAATTTAAAATGCATATTTAACAAATTAAATATCATTTACAAATTAAATAAATCATATTTAACAAATTGACTAGTAATTTAAAATTACTTTCTCATAAAAATGGTCATTTAATTACTAGTTAGTATAATTCACAATATCTTGTAATTATAACTAACTTATCATTCTCATCTCGCGTGTTTCGCAAACACCGATTAATTTTAGTAATATAACTTCTTAAATTACTAAATAAAATCTCATTTAATCACATTATAATAAGATGTCATTTTCTCTCTGATGATAATAATTTGTTCAATTTTAAGGAATCAATTAATCCGTATCGGCATACAATTAATTAACCTTTTCAATTAAGGGAATCGTCCTTTAGGTGTGACCTCAAGGGATCAACTGATCACCACTGTCGCACGACAGTAATGTAAAACTCTAGCCAGCCAATCATTACCGATAAGTGTGGACCAGTTGACTATATATGTAATGTATCATCCCTTTCGTATTCTTGGTATGAGATTTAATAATGATATTTAAATCATGTGATCGCACTATTATTGAGGACACATTTCCCAACAATCTCCCACTTGTCCTCGACAAGTGTGCGTCACCAGTTCTCTTGTCCTATTACTATCTCCCACTCAATGCAAGGTGTCTTTCGGGTCGTACTTGCAAATGATCATATCGAGAGTGGTTTCCTCGATCTGGAGAATAACTGATTGACCGGATTTATCTATCATAGATACCTTCCGAGCGTGGCCACGCATTTCCAGTTCATTACTCCTCGAGTGGCCCTGAGATATTGTTTTAACCCCGACAAGGGGTGGACAATTCCTATCGCACTTATTCCCTTCGACTAGCCACAGCCATCATAACCCAAAATATGCCCATTTGACCCCATTTACGAAGGTCGTAGTAACACAAATCAAAGTTAATCTGAAACTATGCCACCTTAGGCGAACAGTCTTTAGTCAAAAGAATCGACTCATTAGAATACTATAGTAGCTCTCGCCACAACCAGGCTATATAAATTTGCCAGAACTCTATAAGCGGTCACTGCCCGACAAAGTGTTCCTAACAGTCTGCCTATGTGATCGACTAGTCATCTCACATGACTCTATGGCACTTGAACTTGCCATCAATCGCATCACACTCTAGTCACTTCGAGACGTCACCTCATACAAGTGACTATGGGCGAATACAATGCTAATCCGTGTTCACTTTAACGGGGTTCAATTGTCTCTACAACCCGTTTGGATGTAACAAAGTATAATAAAAGAGTTTTTAAAGTAAAACTCGAACGACAAATGTGATTATCACATATGAATAGTCAATGCCTGATTACTATTTCATGTTCTATAATCTAATTTGATCTTGTATGTAGTTGTTCATTTCAATTTAATTGAAATGACATGACTCATCACGTTAAGCCTAAGAAAAGGCTTTGGTTAATAGGTTTTATCAACTTCTTGTACCTTACTCAACCTTACTACATACTCGTTTTCCTTTGTAATGTATACATTTGCATCACCAAACTTTCTGAGTATGTGTCGAGATCCAATCAAGACATAGGTCCCCTAGCCTTAGAATAGCTCCCACTGTTTTCACAGGTGTGCAGGACTCATTCTTCTTGCACATCTCATGATTGCAAGTGTACTCAATTTCCGTTGTAAATATTTCTCATTGTTCTTTATTGCCTAGAACGATTCTAGAAAATCTATTTCTTAAATAACATAGCCACAATGGTATCTTAACCATCCTAATGTGTTTTGATTATGGTTTTGTCGGAAACCATGCGCAATCTCAATTGTCAATTGTCACTTGTGTAACACCCTTACACAAAATTGCATCATAAACACTTTGCTTTACTTCCTTAATGCTTCTGCAAGCACTTAAGGGTAATCTTTATGGCTTACTTGGTAAAGATTACTTAAATTCGATTTTGAAACAATTCATCATACTCAAAGTATATAAAGTGTTGTACATCATTACTTATTTAATTGATCCGGCAGCGGAAGCAAATGGAATCAATCAAATATGTTCAATTTAATTGAACTAGTCATGAATCTTATCAACATAAGACTTCTTATTGACGCTAATATCATGTGGATTTATCTTCATAAATCTGGATATTTAAAGATGTATTATAATACTCCAAAAGTCTTAAATCATTCCCAATGATCAATATGTCATTCACATATAAGACTAATTAACATTTTTGTAACTCCCACTAAACTCCATGTATAAACACAACTTCTCGACTTATCGAGAAAAGTTTTATAACATGATCAAAACATTGATTCGAACTCATTGATGTCCTACTTAATACCCTCTCTTAAGTTTCACATTATCTTAGGATTACAAGAATCTACAAAACTCATGACATGTATTGAATACATTCCTTCTAATTGAAGAAGTCGGTTTTAGATTCACTCGCTATGTATTTCGTAATAATGAAACACAATCCCTAAGAAGATCCAAATAGACTTAAGCATTTCAACCAGTGCAAAAATATTTGCCACCAATCTTGCTTTGAAATCTCTCTTTATTAGTGCAAAAACCCTTTGTCACTAATCAAGCCTTTTATTTCGGATTTCCATGGCTCTAAGCCTTGTATTGAGTTGTGACTTAAACACTCTTATGTAAGTCATTTGTTGATTACTTTCCAGAAGTAATCAACTTGAATCAAACAATTTCTTTTGTAAGTTATAAGCTCTTTACTTTCTTAAAAGTAGCATGAATTCATCATCTTTAACAAGTGACGAATTTAACCTCCTAGGTTTTAAAGAAACAACATTTTACACAAAACGTCTCATGTAGCCAAGAAAGATCAGTTTCTTGCGACATAACATTCTTTGTGGCTCTTGAATAATTTTTCCCACTCTGTCTACTAGAAATAAACTTTTATTTTAGTAAGACAGTTTCACGAGCCACAAACCCGTCGTACTCGTGATAATTGAAAGGGAAAAAATGAGCATTTGTTTCTTGTAAAAACATACAAACATGGTACCTTACCATATCATATCTCATATGATTCGTTTTAGTTTTAGCGGAAAAATAATTTAGACAAAATGATAAAAATCCCCAAAAGGATCAAGTAACTCAAAGTAACTTGATTGAAGTTCAAACCATATCAAATAGCGTTTGAATTCTTATCCAATCACACATTATTCCATAAGCGTGCTAAGAGAGATTAATTTGTGATACTATATCACATTTCCTTTGGCTTTTATCAAAGTCTTTACTTTGATAATCCCATCATGATTAAATCGTGGTTCCTTGAACTCTTTGAACTTCTTCAAAGATTTTTCTATTTACCTTATTAACTGAACACATTAATGTCAACTTAAATCGTTGGTAAAAGAAAATGATCAACCTCTTATGGATCAATGATTTACAACCTCGATCTCCTTTTCAACCAAAAGGCACGAGACATCTTGATTTGAATACAAGATACGCATATACCATTAACAATCTAATGGTTTCAAGAGTACTCGATAACTCTTTGCGTTCATCATTCCAAAATTTAAGGTTTAATCTTGGGTTACCAATTTGAGTCTTACATCATCTACATGATATATCATTCTAGTTTGGTCTAGAATATAATCACCTTGATAATGGGCTAGCCATACATCAAATCGTGGTGTATAGGGTCACAAAAGTGAAAACCTCTTTTGTATCTTAACAAGTTTATATTCTTATTTAGAGTTTATACACTTAATAGTCACAAGTAAGTACAACTTTAAATCCAAAAACTAGATTGAGTACACAATTACTCTATATCTCGACATTATTGTTGCTAGTCGTCATATTCTAAATATCCTATGTATCGCATACAATGATGAAAACCACCATCGGTTTCTAATATTGACGAAATGGTACTAGCAAAATTTATGTCAATCATATAAACATTTAAAGAAAAAATCCTATTAGATGTCCCACAACTAATTTGTTGATTCTTCAATAATTTGGGGTAGTTTCCTTTCTAGTGTCCAACATTTAAGACAATGGAAACTTTATCGGTCGGGATTGATAGGTTTAGTATCGCCATTCTCAACAACTTTACCTTTAACATTACCTCGTATCAATTCCATTCTAATTTTTACTTCTTGAACCTCGTCCTCATCTTAACGGTTTAAGAGAATGCTCCCACTCATTTCAACGAGTCTTTGCTTTGATAAGCAAAATTGAATTCATGAAGATTACTCTTCATTTGTTCGTTTTAGTCTTAAAAACTTTCATTGAAGTGGTTGCGTTATTTTGGTCAATTACGAATTCTGACAAATGTAATTACCAAAACAATTTATCATTTCAAGGTACTTAATTCAATTAAGTATATGAAAAACAATTCATTGTAAGTAGATGTGTTAGTCAAAAATCAAAAACCTGTTTGATAATGAATAACTATTATCTATACTCTTTACAAGAGATCCTTAGCAATGGTTCATTTGAGGTTTTAGAAGCAAATTCATATTTGTCTTTAGTTACGATATTATAATGGAGATTTGAATCAAAAACGAAATGATATCGTATATGAATTGTGGTAAAGAAATAGAATAATATGATAACGGAATAATGGAAAAACAAAACATTCATCATTATAATAATACTTGTAAATAACAAGTAAAACATTTACATAGTGACCTCTACCCAACTATGATAAATGATTCCAAGATCCAAATTCATATTAACTTGGGCACGGTGTGGCCGATAAAACCCTTATCAATATAACTCGGTGGATTAACGCTTTAATCGATTCTACTTTTAGAACTCTTGGTCGATAATATTACATTAACATGTATCTTTAGCCCAAAACACATTCAACAAGGGCACGGTGTGGCCGATAAAGCCCTTATCGAAAAACTTTTATTGAGTTCAATCCAAATTTCGAATAAATGTGTCCATGATCCAAACCCACATTAACTTGGGCACGGTGTAGCCGATGAAAGCCTCATCAACATGAATTCGGTGGATAGACATTTATCACCCACTTCCCCTACGTAACAAGGTTTGTACCCCGGTGTGGCCGAGTGCACTCCCTCACGAAATAGGTTTTCATGGTTTCTACTATTTGGTAAGGCTAAGTCTCAATTGTTTATTTTAGCGAGAGGTCATGTCAATTTATTATCTATCACGTTTTAAGTGAACTAAAGCGGTGAACTACGATAATTATAATTGACACGGTCGATATACTCGATTAAAAGATAATGCATGTTTAGTTATGGCGATTTAGCGATGAATGCAACATATAAATAAAATGCAAAACATAAAAATAAATCCTAGTATGGCCTTCCTAAAATAGAAAATCTAATTAACTATTACATATTCGGAAACCAACTCCATTGGTCCCTTGAGCTTCGGTTGTGGCACGCATCTCGAGGCAACACCGTGTTTATGTATCGTCTTCCTTGAGTGACACCGTCTTCAAGGAACTCCGAAATAAATAAATTACAAAACAAATTACATAATTTTCTATTATACATTTGTAATTAAAATAAAAATAAATCTATTAAATTACAAAAAGGTGATACGAGATCACAATAAATTACAACCGAATCGATATTCCCATACATTTCGGGTAATACCAATTAAAAACTAAGGTCATACTAAGTAAAAATTACATAATTCAAAAATTACATAAAATAAAATTATGACAATCATAAATAAAATGCAGCATTATAATATGTATGAACATGCCCAATTTTATGCTAAATCGCCTTTAAGGAGCCAATATCGTATATTAAACGGTTTTTACGGATTTGCGTGATTCAACGTTTTATAATCACAAAAATTACATAAATTCATATTTATGCACAAGTTAATTACCCTAAATTCTTAGGACTCAAAATTAGTCTTCACTAACTATTTGACTATAATTAATTTATATTACTTAAAATTGTTCATTAATGGACTCAAAATTACAATAAAAAGCTATAAACTCCAAATAAATCACAAAAATTTCAAATAAATTCAAAATTCAAAATTTAAACTCATGAACATTCTGGAAAAATACCATGACACTCATAATATTAAAAAACTTAGGTTAACAATTTCGAAAGTTACCGGGAAAAACAATGTTGCGGTTTATCGTATTTATCAATAAAAATCATAAAAACATGAGAAAAATTATATTCATCAACTTTTCAATTTTAGATCTGAAAAAGATAATAAAATGCAGCATGTGACATTTTTCCTTAGTCATGAAGTATGTTTTAGCAATTATTCACTAATTAAGTCACTATTTATGCTATTTTTCATCAAAAATCCATAAATCATGCATGAAGACTTCATTATAGCTTATTATTTTACACACATCTTGTAAAATTGCATGTGACAACATACTAAATTTTTATGACCAGATTCGAAATATTTCTCATATTAACCTATTTTTCATTTAAATTCGATTTTTATCATGAAAAATCCATTTTTCGAGCATAAGAACTCCAAAAATTATGAAAATTTCCAGATCAACTAAAAATAATATATGTGAAAACATATAAAAAAACCACCTGAAAATTCGAAGTGTAGCTAATTTTCGCCCAAAAATGACATTTTTATCATAAAAATCACATTTTAATGCCAATATTATATAAAATGAACAATAAAATCCATAAATTAACCAAAATATCCTAAATACATTTTAGGATCAGAAACTTTAACATGCATAAATTATTTTCTTGATATATCATAATAACACAAATTTACAAGTTTTATATGTTAATCGTATAACTCGGAAAAACTATAACCGATTTGCATGCAAACAACCAAGGCTCATGATACCGCTTGTTGGAAATCTATATCTCATTATTTAACATATTCATATATGTTTCAAATTAATTTAGTCATAAAATTAATTACAAATCTTATGCATGCAAACTAAAACAAAAGAGATAAGAAAATCAATTTCTCACCAAATAAATTTCGGTCAAATGGGCACCAACAAGATCTCCTTCTTGTTAGTTCTCGAGCTTTCCAATATTGGATGAACATTCATGACTTCAAAATAGAAGCTCTCCAATTAGTAGCACCGACGACTATCCCTTAATCCCACAAACTAACATGTACTAGATGTTTGTAATGTAGTTTACCTTAAAATCGATTACTAATACTCATATACTACTTCTAGTATTATTAGTGTTTGATTTATACAAATTTGATTCACAAAAATAAATTTTATGAAGAACAAGAGAGAGAAGTTTATGTTTTCTTAGAACATGAGAGAATGACGAAAAATTGAGGAAAAATCCTCTCTAATTGCCTACCAAAAACCGGTGTCCATGCATGGTCTTATGACCATTTTTCTTTTTTCTTTTTGTCTTCGCAAGACAAATGTGTAAGTCTTTTGCATAGTCAAGTCACTATCAATTGTCATAGACAAATGAACAAGACAAATGAATAAGACAAAACTACTAAAAGAGCCACCCAATTTTCGGTTTCAATAGTGTATTATGGAGTCCATTTTATTTTTGTCAATTGTACAATTGTATGTCATGTGACATGTGACATGTCTTATGTCATGTTTTAATTTAAAATGCATATTTAACAAATTAAATATCATTTACAAATTAAATAAATCTTATTTAACAAATTGACTAGTAATTTAAAATTACTTTCTCATAAAAATGGTCATTTAATTACTAGTTAGTATAATTCACAATATCTTGTAATTATAACTAACTTATCATTCTCATCTTGCGTGTTTCGCAAACACCGATTAATTTTAGTAATATAACTTCTTAAATTACTAAATAAAATCTCATTTAATCACATTATAATAAGATGTCATTTTCTCTCTGATGATAATAATTTGTTCAATTTTAAGGAATCAATTAATCCATATCGGCATACAATTAATTAACCTTTTCAATTAAGGGAATCGTCCTTTAGGTGTGACCTCAAGGGATCAACTGATCACCACCGTCGCACGACAGTAATGTCAAACTCTAGCCAGCCAATCATTACCGATATGTGTGGACCAGTTGACTATATATGTAATGTATCATCCCTTTCGTATTATTGGTATGAGATTTAATAATGATATTTAAATCATGTGATCGCACTATTGTTGAGGACACATTTCCCAACACTGCCGTCAAGAACATTTTAGAGTCTGTCGACTTTGATGCGGGTCGTTTAAAGTCCGTTAGAATACGTATAAAGGCTCGCCAGCCATAAGAAGGGGTCATACCTGAGGCATCTTCGGGATATGTTCTTGAATTTTTTGCGCGCAAAGGCTCACCAGCCATGTTGAAGGTGCGTTTTGAGGCTCGCCAACTATAGGAAGGAGTCATACCTGAGGCATCTTCGGGATATGTCCTTGAGTTATATCTTGTGTGCGTGCAAAGACTCGCCAGCTTTGATAAGGAGTCGTACCCGAGGCATCTTCGGCATACGTCCTTGAGTTGTACCTTATTTGTGGACAAAGGTTCGCAAGCTTGTGAAAAGGAGTCGTACCCGAGGCATCTTCGGGATACGTCCTTGAGTTGCTTCTTGTGTGCGTGCAAAGGCTCGCCAACTATATTGAAGGTGCGTTTTAAGGCTCGCGAGCCATGTTGAAGGTACGTTTTGAGGCTCGCCAGCCATCGAAACTGCGCATAAGCTCGCCAGTCATCGAAGGTGCGTATAGGCTCGCCAGCCATGGATGGTCGAATAATCGACTTCCAGAAATAGCCTGGAACATCGGGCTTATTTCAAGATATTATCTGGAAATGACTTCCAACCAGGTTGACGTTGATAGGTTCGGCTAGGGAGCAACGAACTCCAACTTGATGGGTGCCCTAAACGAGCTCTGTGGGGATGAATCATGTAAGAAAGGATCTCTGGAAAACCATTTAGGGAGAGCGCTGTGTCAGGATCATAAATGATGTTGTGAGGATCTTTGAATGATCTGTGTGACTTCCATTTGAAAATCGGCACTCGCTGGGGAGTTATAAACTTCTCAGGACTCGCCGGGGATATGAGTTTTCGATCGTTGGGATGTAGCATATGCAATGTACTTGACGCGGTTAAAGCCCTTGGACTTGATGGGTCGCTGTTTTTTGGGAAGAACCCAGTACTCAGTTAGAGTGAGATTGTATTCTCAATATTAACTGCACGGTTAGTGACCACACAAATCCGCAGTCTCATACACAAACACGTTGAATGCAATCATATAAGCACGTAAGTACATAAGCATGTGAGTAGTTAGCATATAAGCAACTAGCATGTAATATCTCACACGAGGGGAGATAGAAGTTTTGAAAGTTGTGAAGTTTAAAGGTGAGTCTTGTTACTCGTAGATCTGTGATTTGATAGATTGAAGACACGTGACCGTTGCGACATTGACTCATAGGGATGCATACTGACAGACTGACAAATGGGCAGTCGTGAACGTGATGCCAACTCAGTATTGACACGACACGGGGGTGACTCTGACAGACTTTGTACATGTAAGTGCAACTCCTAGCCAAGAAAGGGTTACAACACGTATCAAATCCCTGGAGTAGAAGGCTCACTCCGCTAGGGAACATGAATTGATTAACTTTTCCAGACATCTTTGCCTTTGTTTGCTTGTTTGAGATCCCTTCTCAAGGTATGATGATTCGGAGAGCGGAACCAAGACCTTGTCATCGTCCGAACCGAGCACTAGGCTATGGGCGTTGTTTTTGGACTGTAGTTGAGACTCGAAAGATGTTTGAGGGTAAAGTATGGGTGGCGTCTTGAAAGAGAAGCCCCCAGAGTGAGAAGGTGGGAATTTGACAAAACAAGGAATTGGCAACATCTTAAGGAAGAAGCCCCCTGTAAAGAGGTATAAGATTAATTTTCTGCAGCTGGGTGGGCTGGTTTTGAGGATTGATGTTGATGGTTGAGATTGAAAAGGGTATACGGTTGTGTCCTTGTTGAGGGACTGCCTACGTATTCGCGTGTTTGCGAAATCAAAGCAGATCGTAGTTCTGTTGGGTGTGAAATGGGTTGCAAATTGAAGGTTTGAAAATTGAATGTGTGTGGGGGTGTGGTTGTGCCCTTGTAATAGGACTCCCTACGTATTCGCGTGTTTGCGAAATTAAACCAGATCGTAGTTCTGAGTGTGTTTTGATAATTGATTTTGAAGTGTATGGTTGTGTCCTTGAAGGACTGCCTACGTATTCACGTGAAGTGAAATCAAACCAGATCATAGTTCTGAATGTGTGTGTGTCTAAGCGAGTTGTTAGGACCTTAAAGTGTGAGGGTCACGACGGTAAAAGTCGTTTGGTGACTCGTCTAAATGTGTGCCTAAGCGAGTTGTTAGGAACTTAAAGTGTGAGGGTCACGACGGTAAACTCCGTTTGGTGACTCGAGAAATTGATTTGAGATAATTCCTCCTTGATCATGAATCGAAGAGGTGTAATTTGTGAAAATGTTCCTTATCATGTGAGCACACTAAAAAGTGGACCCTAAGGGAAGATTGGGTATGTCTCGTTGTCGGTAGCAAAGCATTCGAGGACTCCGTATCTGGGTCAGGGTGAAAAAGGCTTCAACATTATGGAATGTGGAGCTTGGTAATAAAAGGTTTGTTTAACAGATAAAAATATGGAGTTAAGGGTCATGACAGTAAATTCCGTTTGGTGACTCGAAAGTTGATTGGAGAGAATTTCCTCTTGATCATGAATCGAAGAGGCATAGTTTGTGAAAATGTTTCTTGTTGTGTGAGCACACTAAAAAGTGGACTCTAAGAAAGCAATGGGCATGCTCCATTCCCGGGAGAAATTTTTTTTGAAGACTCTGTATCTGAGTCAGGGTGAAAATGGCTTCGACAATATGGAATGTGGAGCTTGGTAATAAGAGTTTGTTTGACAGATAAAAATATGGAATTTGTATTTTGTGGTGTTTAGGCCGGTGGGTTACGGCTTGTAATGTGGTGCGGAATAGGGTCTCCGGCTTGATGTGGCCTGAGCACGAAATGGTTGGTAAATAATGTGGGATCAGATTCCCATGTCTGGACCTTAAAGGTTAAGGTGTGATATTACGAGCTTGAGGGGAATCCTCAGAAGCCTGGATAGTTCTCCCTATAACAGTCTCTAGAAGGACTTAAGGGTGAAGCGATGTTGATTATGATCTTGAGGGGAATTCCCAGGATCCTAGATAGGTCTCCGTGTAACAGTCTCTAGAAGGACTTAGGGGTGAAGTAGTTTTGGTTGAGGTTTTAGTGTTTGGTGTTTTGGACTTGTCGGTCCGGGATTTGGTGTGTTGGACATGTTGGTCCTGGGCTTTGGACTTGTTGGTCCTGGACTTGGTGTCTTGGACTGACTTGTTTGGTGTTTTGGACTTGTCGGCCCAGGATTTGGTGTGTTGGACTTGTTGGTCCTGGGCTTTGGACTTGTTGGTCCTGGACTTGGTATTTTGGACTTACTTGTATAAGATTTTGTTTGTTGGATGCTTTCTTTGGGATTTTCTCCTTTTTGAGAAAAGGGTTTTAATCTTGTTTTGTTTTGATTTTGGCTTGGGTCTTGGCCTCGACGTTAGGTGAGTAGCCTTTGGCTTTGGCTTTTGCTTTGAGTGAATTGACTTTGGTTTTTGCTTTGACTTTGACTTTAGGTTTTGCCTTGAGTGAATGGCTATTGGATTGGGCCTTTGATTTTGGCCTTTTGCTTTGTCTTTGGGTGAATGACTATTGACTTGGGCCTTGATTTTGGCCTTTCGCTTTGGCTTTGGGTGAATGGAGATTGGCTTGGGCCTTTGATTTTGGACTTTCGCTTTGGCTTCAGGTGAATAGATATTAGCTTGGGCCTTTGATTTTGGCCTTTCACTTTGGCTTTGGGTGAATGGATATATTGGTTTTTTGCCGTCCTTCGTTCGAGAAAGGTAGAGGTGTAGACGGGGATGTACACGTTGGTGAGAGGTTGATATTTGCTGATGGGATGTTTTTGTGGGGAATGGGCTTGCCTTCCGTCATTGACCATGAACAAGGAAATGTTCTGGTTTGTTATCTAGGTTCGTCATAGGATCCCCTTGATTGAGAGCTCGTTGTAGATTGGATGCTAATGAAAGGTTTATATTGCCAGACATGTAATAGGTAAAGAGAATGGACACGGAGTTTTGAGTCCTATGCTTACTCGGTACGGAACGTCACTCGAGTGTACTCACATTAAATTGGAACATTGGTCGGTCGAAACTATATTCTATTTTTCGAAACAATTGTCGTTGGAAGCACCTAGACCAAAACACAATTTATAACTTCACAAACAACTCTACAATTAGTAAAGAGGCAAGTAAAGGTCGGATCCCAAGGGACGGGAATTGAGATGAGATTTCTATTGCAACTAGTGGTGTCTTAGGGGTGTCACAATTTGGGTTGATGTAGAAGGTCACTAAACTAAATAGCAATGAAAATAAACAAGCAAGATGAATAAAAAGGGTTGAAAACAATTGATAAAAAGCACTAGGGTGTCATGGGGTCATAGGGGAATCATGGGAATTGATCATACAAACATGTTCTCAAATTATAAGCAAGCAATTATTGTTGTGATGGATTGAGTTGGGTTATATCTTACAATCCTAGGAAAGTTTGGGTCCCGGAGCCGAATCGATTAGATTGTACAACACCTACAAGTCGACTTAATCTTCCCTACTCAACAACATGCATGGTCTAATGAGACTCGAGTTGCTTTATGTCTTACAAGTCTCATTGAAAAGATAGGTGATGGGTAAAAAATGCAAGGATTCATAGGCTCGCATTTCATAAAACATAACATGTGCATGAGTTGAGATCAAAACAAGCAAGCAAATAAACCATGAAAGCATATTAATTTAAGCATGAATCATTCCCCATGTTGGTTTTCCCTAATTACCCATTAACCCTAGCTAGGTGACTACTCACTCATTATCATGTTGATCATGCTAGCAAGGTTGTCAATCATACTAACCAAGTGAAACATGATGAATAAATGAAAGTAATTAACAATAATTAAAAAGGGATTAAGAGAATTATACCTACTAATGATTCCAATAATAAAGCAAGAATAAAAGAAGTACTTGATGCTTGATTGAGAGGTTGTCAATCTCCCAATAATAACCCAAATAATCTTCAATTACCCAAAATAAAGGATGAACAAAAGAGAGATTAAGGAAATAAAACTTGTATTAAAACTTGATTAATTGTTGATTTCAAAACTAAAGAGAGATTTGATTGATATTAACTACACTAAAGATTGCTAAGAAGAACATGCTCTTCCAATTAGACTAATGGGGTATTTATAGTGGAAATTAGGTGGATGCATTAGGGTTAACTAAGGGCTTAAATGACGATTAAGTCCCTACTTAAGGAAACGCCGGTATTTTTAGAAGGATGGGCATCTTTCTTGAAGCTTGAAGAAACGAATTTGTGCTGCCTTGGAATCCGTGCGTCTTAGGCACGGGACGTGCGGATTCAGGGGTCTCTGCCCGGGCGTCTTTGGGAGAAGACGGGCGTCTTCTGGTAGCTGCTGCCCGGGCGTCTTTGGGAGAAGATGCACGGATTGTGAAGGTGGAGGACGGGCGTCTTCAGCACAATCCGCACGGATTGCTGCTCAGTCTTGTTTCTTCTTTTTTTCTTCCCTTCTCTTCATAAAATCCTTGGGGATTTCCTTGGGGATGCAAAGATCTTTCCTCATCATTGCCCATCTACTATAGTATGTACAAAGGCTTTCTAATCTTGTCTCTCCTTGATGCCTTGTCATTGAATTCAATCAATTTAGTCTCATTTTGCCATGAAAATGCAAGGTTTGCACTCCTTTCCTACCAAGGACACAAAACCTCAAAGAATATGCAAAACAAAGAACTAAAGACAATAAATGACCCAAATATGCACTAAAAAGCATGGGAACAAGGCTAATTCGGGGACTAAATATGCTCTAATTATGGTCACATCAAATATCCCCAAACCGAACCTTTGCTCGTCCCGAGTAAAGAGGTGACAAAGACTAGGACCATTATTTAAACTAACCTAATAACATAGACGATATGAGACAATTAGCGGGTCTCACTCCGCCCTTTCAACTCACAACAAGACAACCATTAGGTAGGATGCCTTCTTGCAAGGCAAGGTGGGTCTTGCCAAAATGGCGACACATCCAAACATTAAGCACACAAAATCAAATAATGGATGCATCTACAAAAGGAATAGCCACTTCCTCATCAAGTGGCGGAGTCAACTAAAAGGGAACAAATTTAAGAGCATATATTCCGTCACAAATACTAGTTCAACAAATCACTAAGGCTAAGAGGATGGCACTAAATCACCTCCAAATGGTGTTAAACTAGACTACTTTCGTCCTCAATTTCCAAATACTTTCGTCAGGAGCGATCGGATGGCGTGGAATGATGATCCCTATGATGCTAGTAGCATATGATATGACAAGTCTCGAGTTCTCTACAAAAGTAAAGGTCATGGATCGTCCCAAGCTCGACAAAGTGGCTTGACAAAAAGGCTTTTTTGGAATGAAATGCTCAAATCGTTGTAAACAAGGGTGGATATGACTAGCATTCAAAAATTGACCTCATTAAACTTTCACATTTCAAAAATTAGAGATGGGGTATGTCCCTTCCGTGCTAATGTCCTTTGCTTTCGCCAATCGCTTATTAGGCAACCCGTTAACCTCTAGACAATAGCTTTTCGGGGTGATAGTCACTCTGTCTCTGGGCGGTTGAATTCACAACCGTGTGGGGGCCCAATTCAATGGATCCCTCTCCAAACCACATCGAAGTGGTACGCCTCCATCAAAACGACTAAAATTCTCAACATTTCAACATTTCATAACATTTGAGGTTTCCTTAGCAATAAAATGTTTCCACTTAACAAAATCTTCGAAATGAACACTTCAAACTTATTGATAGAAAGTATTTTTGGGTTGCCATACCACAAGGTCAATCAAGGTCACCTAGACAAGTTAACCAAGTCCACTTCGCTTCACGGGGTTGGATAGGTGACTCACATGCAAACCCTTGACTAGGCTTTGGGTCATGGGTCGAAAGACACTAGTATGACACAATATAGGGTGTTTTACATCCATTCTAGTAGGCGAAGTCTTAAGTTGAAAAAGTATTTGTAATGGCTTAGTTTCTCTTGTCAAAGTTCCCAATTAGGCACTTTTCAAAACTTTTCATCTAAATGCAACTATATGCCATGATGCAACTATTATATACATCCTAATGCAAGTGATTCTACCAACTAATATGACATATAAACTAAATGCAAGTCCTAAGTTTACATTGTTATACCGCATCAATCAAAATAGAGCCACATAGTCATTAACATAAAGAGGAAAAAGGAGATTGGAAAGATCATACCATGCGGTCTTCAATATCCTCATGTTTCAGATGTGTCATAGTCGATCAATGTGAACAAGGATAGAACAAACACAATATATACAACAATATATACAAGACTACACTACAAAGGAAATGAACTTGTTTTTGGCTTTTCAAATTTTCAAATTTTTATGGTTTTTCGAAATTTTTCAATTTTTTTTGGATTTTTGAATAAGAGTTAAGTTAGAATTCCCCATCCCCACACTAATATGGGCATTGTCCTCAATGGCCAAAATGATGGGAAATTATGCAAACATGATGCATGATTTCTACACTAAATGCAAGCTACACTAATCTACACTACATGATGCATGGTTTTTTTTGTTTATGACGGAGAGGATAATTTAGATTACCTCCCGTTGTGTATGCATTTACTTCCCCAAACCGAGTTAGACATTATTGCTAATGTCCTAAGGTTGGGTGTAGTTCATGCACACATGATGCAATGCATGAAACTAATTTGTCATTTTGGATTTTCAAAAGGTGGGAAAAATAAAATGAGAACACCTCAATGGGGCCGAGGTGTTAGTCCTCTATGGTGCTAGGACTACTCCAACAATGATCAAGAAAAATAATTAAAACAAAGAAAGAAGTAGAACAAACCTCGAGAGGGTAGGAGCCTCCATGGCTTGCTAATCTTCCATCATATCATCACTATCATCATCTTCCTCACTAGAAGTGGACTCATCACCACTTCCCTCTTCACTTTCTTGTTCACCTTGCTCATCATCCTCTTCTCCTTCTTCACTAGCCTCTTCATCAATGTAATCATCAACATCTTCATTACCAACAACCTCATTGTCACCCGGAAGCTCACCCCTAGATGCACTCGGAAAGAAGACTTCCCTATCCGCCCAACTAGGCAAAGGACATGAAGGGTCAAGTAGTCCTTGCCTAGCTAAGTGAAGGAGGGGTGGATATTGAGCTAAGTAAGCATCTTCCCGGTCCTTGAAGGCTTGCTTGTGCATCTCTTGCATAAGAAGAGTTACATAATCCTTGCTTGCTTCGACTCCTTCGGGTTTGAACTCTTGGTACTTGAAAGGATAGGGTGGTGTGACAATGGAAGAGGAGGGCATTTCAATTTCACCCTTTTGTTGTCGGATAATATACTCGGCCTCTTTTGAAAGGGGAAGGAGATAGTTGGCCCGGTGGACACTTAAACGACAAATCTTTGAAGGCAAAGTAAAAGATCTAGCCTCACTTGTGAGCCATCCATACTTGGTGTCAAGAGGGTTATGAGAGACCCACTTGTATTTGTTTATCATAGTATCAATATCAATGAGATGACCACCCTTCTTCGCCTCATACTTGTTATCCTTGTTGAAGTTCGGATCAAAGTATTTAGCCAAAAGAGTGACTAGACCTCCATTCACAATAACGGTAGTGCCTTGCTTCCCACAATCAATGTTTAGCCATATATCCACCAAAAGCCTTAGAGAGTTGAAAGGCTTGGTGAATTCCCTTCCAATGTTCAAGGCCGACTCAAGAAGAACAAAATCGAGTTTGGTGAAATGGTTGGTGTCTTTTCTTGTAATGATGGTGTTCCCTATGACCTTGTGCCACACTCTAATGCCCGGATGGAGGACTAATAGAGCGCGACTAGCATGAAAGTTCTCAAATTTCCTTCCGGAAATCGCCTCCCAAAGAGGAGCGGGTTCATATTTGCCAACATTCTTGAAATAACTCGGTGAATTACTAAGACCCAAAGCTTTACCCATTTCCTCAAAGGAGATGCGCCTACTCACATTAGCTAGGCGAAACTCGATGCTTTCCATAGTCTCAACCTTGTTAACTTTTAAAGAACTCAAAAATTCTAAGGCAAGGGAGGGGTATGTCAATTCTTTTGATTTAAACAATTTTTCCAACCCCATGGCTTTAAAGAAGGCTCTAGTTTGCTCAAGGACACCCAAATTATCTAAGACATCTTCACAAATAAACTTGGTGGATAAAAATGCTTTTCTAGCATACTTGGCAAAAGTGTCCCTATGGGATTTGGAAATGAAAATTACCTCCGGATAGTTCGAAAGTTGACCAATTTCCGGAGTAGTAGATGTTGTTGCTTCCATGGGAGGTTGTTGTTGTTGCACTTCCAAGTTTGGGCTAGCTACCACCATAGCCAATGCTTTCTTTGCTTGAAGACTCTTTTGTCTCGATGAGAGTGCCTTTGCCTTTGGTGCCTTTGCCTTTGATGATTACACCAAGAAAAGAGTGAAAATCTTCAATTTCTAGTGTACCCAAATTGATTTAAAGATGAAAGGCTTTGCCTTTATGAATTCAAAAATTGACTCAAAGGTTGAAGATTTCGTGCTTGGTTTTGATTTTTGTTGAAAGAGGAGTGATTGATTTGTTGTTAAAAGGATGTTTTGATTTGATTTTGGTGAATGTTGTTAAGGAAATCTTGTTTTTGTGATGGATAGGATGAGGGTTTTGGAGTTATGGGGTTTATGGGTAGTGTTTTGAATGAGGAAATGAAGAAATGAATATGGGAGGGGGTTTATAATAAACCCAAAATATTTGAAATGCAGGGGGAAGACGGGCGGCTTTCCTTCGGGACGGCCGGATTCTGCCTGTTCTGGGTTAGGAAATTCTCGCTTAAAGACGGGCTTCTTTCAGCAAAGACGCTTGGATTTGTAAATGCGGGACAGGCGTCTTTCAGTGAAGACGGGCGGATTCCTTTCCAGGGATTTTTCTTGTTTTTGTCAGCAAAAAAGACGGGCGTCTTTCCCTTCAAGACGGGCGTCTTTCTGAAGACGGGCGGCTTCTACTACAGGACGCCCGAATTTGCTAACAGTCCAAAAATTTCAAAAATTCAGCTCATGAAGGACGGGCGTCTTCTGCTCAATATGCCCGGATTGCCTGAAGAGGGCGGATTCTCTTGAAACCGCTCGGATTCTACCCCTTTTACCCGGATTCAGTTCCATCCTTGTAATTTGCATATCCCTTGTCATTTTTCCATTCTTCAAAATCTCGTGTTCTTCATTGTGGGGGCACTACTAAGGCATGAATAGCCTAGGCAATTGTTATCCCCACACTAAGCTAAAGCACTACACATTAATTGATATCATTAGTCCCTCCCTCACTTCTCTCAAACATGACAATTATCTTGATCAAAGTATAAAAATCCAAAAATAACAAAAATGCAATACAAGAATTAAAATGCGAGTTAGGGAGTTAGAAATATTTACAAATGGTGGTTTAGGGAGGACTCCACCAAACTCTCTTCCTTAGAGAGATGTCAAGGGGGCATGTCCAAGGTGTTATTGATGTTGCTCAACACCTTGAAGAAGTAATCAAAAGTTTGTTCATTATCAGGATAAAGATCTTCAATAGATATTTGCCCTTGTTGTCGGTCTTGATCGATAGCATTTCCAATGTAGGGATTAAAAATCCCTTCAAACTCGTCGTCCCAAAGACCATAAACTTCATCCACTTGATCACTAAAGATCTCTTGAGTTGATAGAGACAACTCTCCCAATTTCTTGTCTTGGCCAATGAGGCCATCCTCTTCTTCTTTGCTTGACTTTGATGAGCTTTGCAAGCTCTCTTTGTTACAATTCACTTGCTCTTTGAATGGAGCATCTTCAATTTTCTTCTTCCATTGGAGTTCCGACTTCGTCTTATCATCCTTCCGGCTATAATGATCAATCATAAAACATGGTTCATGCAAACGTGGAGCTCTCATAGTCTTATCAAGATTAAAAGTTATACACTCATCTCCCACTTCTAGAGTGAGCTCTCCATGTTTCACATCAATCACCGCACCCGCGGTGTGTAAGAAAGGTCTTCCTAGGATGATTGGAATGTTGGAGTCTTCTTCCATGTCAACAATGACAAAGTCCACCAGGATGAAAAATTTCCCAACTCGTACGGGAACATCTTCCCATATCCCTAATGGTGTCTTCGTCGATCTATCGGCCATTTGGAGTGTGATATTGGTGCATTTAAGCTCTCCCATCCCCAACCTTTTACTCATCGAGTACGGCATAACACTCACACTAGCCCCTAGATCATATAAGGCTTTGTTGATCGTGGTGTCGCCAATGGTACACGGTATTGAGAAGCTTCCCGGATCCTTGAGTTTTGGAGGTGAACTCCCTTGAAGTATTGCACTACTAACCTTAGTGAAGGCGATAGTCTCAAGCTTCCGGATCGACTTCTTCTTTGTGAGGATGTCTTTCATGTATTTTGCATAGGCCGACACGTGATTGATTAATTCCGTGAAAGGAATTGAGACTTCCAAATTCTTCACAATTTCCATAAACTTTCCAAGTTGGTCATCAAATTTGGGCTTGGCTTGACGACTTGGAAAAGGAAGTCTAATCACAATGGGCTCCTTCTCCTTGACCTTGTCTTCATTTTTCCTTGAAATTTCTTCTTTTGATAGTTCTCCATCCTTGGAGTTTTGCACAATTTCTTCCTTGTCACTAGCTTCCACAACTTCATCCTCAACTTGCTTCTTCGGTGCTTCATACCTTGTACCACTTCTCAAGTGAATGGCACTAACCGTTTCATGTCTTGGGGGATTACGTTGAGGTGGTAATTGCCCCTTTTGTCTTCGTGAGCTTGAAGATGCTAGTTGAGTCAATTGGGTTTCCAACATTTTGGTGTGAGCTAGGATGTTGTTGATGGTGATTTCGTTTGCTTGACTATCTTTTTGCATTTGAGTGAAAAACTCTTGTTGATTCTTTTGCATTTGGAGGACCGCTTTTTGAACATTAAGACCTTGGTCATTTTGTTGATTGTATGGAGTTTGATTTTGGTATCCTTGGTTTTGGTTGTAAAAGGGTCTTTGATTTTGGTTTCTCATGGGAGGTGGGGTGTATGTTGTTTGAGGATTTTGAACATTTTGGCTTTTGTATGAGAGATTTGGATGGAATTTGGTGTTTTCATTGTAATAGTTGGAATAAGGGGTAACACTCTTGTATGCTTGGAAAACATTCACTTGTTCATTTGTTCCCCTACATTCACTTTGGTCATGTCCCAAAGTTCCACAATTCTCACATATCCCACTTGGGATTGATGAAGATGCCGTCATGGCATTAACATGATGCTTTGGTGATTTTGAGGCTTCTTCAAGTCTAGCCATAGCTTTTTCAAACTTCAAATTGATTGTGTCAATGTGAGCACTAAGTTGAGCACCCAATTGAGTAATGGAGTCCACTTCATGCTTTCCTCCTCTAGTAGCCCTGCGAGGTCTACTATATTGTGAGTTATGGACCGCCATTTCCTCAATCTTGTTCCAAGTTTGATTGTCATCGACTTCGGTGAACATTCCATTTGATCCCATGTTGAGAATGTTACTTGAATCTTCATATAGACCGTTCCAAAATTGTTGTACCAAGAACCACTCGCTAAGTCCATGGTGAGGACATGAGCGACAAATTCCCTTGAACCGCTCCCAAGCTTCATTCAAAGATTCTTCATCCCTTTGCTTAAAACCCGTAATTTGAGCTCTTAGAATGTTAGTCTTTTCCGGTGGATAGAACTTTTTGTAGAAAGCTAGAGCCAACTTCTTCCAAGAATCAATTCCGAGAGTAGCCTTATCAAGGCCTTTCAACTATTGTTTCGCGGTGCCAATTAGAGAAAAAGGAAATAAGACCCATCGAATTTGGTCTTGAGTTACACCGGTTTGAGAAATCGCATCATAATAGTCGCAAAAGGTTTCCATATGAGAATGCGGGTCTTCACTAGGCATCCCCCCAAATTGGCTTCTTTCGACTAATTGGATAAATGCGGATTTGGCAATAAAATTTCCGGTTATATGTTGTGGTGTAGGAGTACCATTGGGTAGGTTCTCCTCGGTAGGTACGGAATGTGATGAAAACTTAGGCATTGTGGGTTGATTTTGTGTTGTATTTTGTGTTGGGTTCTCCTCACCTTCTCTTGCAAAAGGGTTGATGAACTCAATAGTTGGTTGAATATCTAGAACCTCACCAATACCTCTTAAATTTCTCCTAGCAAGTCTTCTATTGGTTGTCAAAGTTCTTTCAATTTCACGATCAAAAGGTAACAAATCACCTTGTGACCTTCTAGACATGCAAAATATCAAACAACTCGAAATCAATTAGAATAAACCTTAAGGAGTTTTACTTCCCCAAGGCAAAGAAAGACACAACTAATAACAATATAAGGAAATATAAATCAAGTTAACACCGTCCCCGGCAACGGCGCCATTTTTGGTCGGTCGGAACTATATTCTATTTTTCGGAACAATTGTCGTTGGAAGCACCTAGACCAAAACACAATTTATAACTTCACAAACAACTCTACAATTAGTAAAGAGGCAAGTAAAGGTCGGATCCCAAGGGACGGGAATTGAGATGAGATTTCTATTGCAACTAGTGGTGTCTTAGGGGTTTCACAATTTGGGTTGATGTAGAAGGTCACTAAACTAAATAGCAATGAAAATAAACAAGCAAGATGAATAAAAAGGGTTGAAAACAATTGATAAAAAGCACTAGGGTGTCATGGGGTCATAGGGGAATCATGGGAATTGATCATACAAACATGTTCTCAAATTATAAGCAAGCAATTATTGTTGTGATGGATTGAGTTGGGTTATATCTTACAATCCTAGAAAAGTTTGGGTCCCGGAGCCAAATCGATTAGATTGTACAACACCTACAAGTCGACTTAATCTTCCCTACTCAACAACATGCATGGTCTAATGAGACTTGAGTTGGTTTATGTCTTACAAGTCTCATTGAAAAGATAGGTGATGGGTAAAAAATGCAAGGATTCATAGGCTCGCATTTCATAAAACATAACATGTGCATGAGTTGAGATCAAAACAAGCAAGCAAATAAACCATGAAAGCATATTAATTTAAGCATGAATCATTCCCCATGTTGGTTTCCCCTAATTACCCATTAACCCTAGCTAGGTGACTACTCACTCATTATCATGTTGATCATGCTAGCAAGGTTTTCAATCATACTAACAAAGTGAAACATGATGAATAAATAAAAGTAATTAACAATAATTAAAAAGGGATTAAGGGGTCGTTTGGTTCAAACATTAGGTATGGAATGGAATGGATTCTAACTCCAAGGAGGTATGGAGTTAGAACCCCATACATGTTTAAAGTTGTTTGGTTCAATCTGGGAATGAAAATAATAACGTGTTAGGTGGAATGGAGTTGGAAACTTGGGGGGAGATGTGGGTATGGGATTCCAAGGGGTTGGAATGGAGTTAGAATCCATCAGATATCTAACTCCATTCCAAAATGCTCCAACCAAACATTGGAATGGACTGAATCCATTCCAATCCATTCCAAAAGGTCCAACCAAACACCCCCTAAGAGAATTATACCTACTAATGATTCCAATAATAAAGCAAGAATAAAAGAAGTACTTGATGCTTGATTGAGAGGTTGTCAATCGCCCAATAATAACCCAAATAATCTTCAATTACCCAAAATAAAGGATGAACAAAAGAGAGATTAAGGAAATAAAACTTGTATTAAAACTTTATTAACTGTTGATTACAAAACTAAAGAGAGATTTGATTGATATTAACTACACTAAAGATTGCTAAGAAGAACATGCTCTTCCAATTAGACTAATGGGGTATTTATAGTGGAAATTAGGTGGATGCATTAGGGTTAACTAAGGGCTTAAATGACGATTAAGTCCCTACTTAAGGAAACGCCGGTATTTTTAGAAGGATGGGCATCTTTATTGAAGCTTGAAGAAACAAATTTGTGCTGCCTTGGAATCTGTGCGTCTTCGGCACGGGACGTGTGGATTCAGGGGTCTCTGCCCGGGCGTCTTTGGGAGAAGACGGGCGTCTTCTGGTAGCTGCTGCCCGGGCGTCTTTGGGAGAAGACGCACGGATTGTGAAGGTGGAGGGCGGGCGTCTTCAGCACAATCCGCACGGATTGCTGCTCAGTCTTGTTTCTTCTTCTTTTCTTCCCTTCTCTTCATAAAATCCTTGGGGATTTCCTTGGGGATGCAAGGATCTTTCCTCATCATTGCCCATCTACTATAGTATGTACAAAGGCCTTCTAATCTTGTCTCTCCTTGATGTTTGGTCATTGAATTCAATCAATTTAGTCTTATTTTGCCATGGAAATGCAAGGTTTGCACTCCTTTCCTACCAAGGATACAAAACCTCAAAGAATATGCAAAACAAAGAACTAAAGACAATAAATGACCCAAATATGCACTAAAAAGCATGGGAACAAGGCTAATTCGGGGACTAAATATGCTCTAATTATGGTCACATCAAACATATTGTTTATTTTAAATCAATTCTCAAATCAATTCTCGTTGTCGACGGGAACTGGTAAAGGGGAGAATCTATGATAGTTGGAAATTGTGCTTTTATTTAGATAAATAAGATGTCAGCACAGACTCGATGAATACATGTGAATCATGGGGGCAGCCCCCAGTTTGTCACTTAGGAATAAAAGGACAGACGCTAGGATAGATATGAGAAAGCCTAAGACCCGGACTCAGACTCAGACTCAATCGTAGATACGAACTCCTAATCATCATGTTCCTCCTCGAAGGTCTCTTTCGCAGCATCCAGCGGCTTGAATGTCTGGTCTTGAGCATTGACTCACTTGAGCACTTCACTCTCGTTGTTGGGAATGATATGAGGATAATAGTCCATGAGGCTCTCATCTCCTTGCAGGAAGAGATGTTCATTAGGGTTGTTTTCATTACTTGGTTGGCCTAGGGATGAAGCTACTAGTTCATGGTTGTCGACCAAATTTTGAATAGTATGTTTCAGTTTGAAGCATGTTTCAGTGTCATGACCTTTTCCTTGATGATATTAGCAATATGCACTGCCGTCCCAGAAACGGGTTTTCCTATGTTCAGATGGGTCCGGAGTGGGCTCGATTGGTTGTAGTTTCCCTTCAGTCATGAGCCTTTGAAGGGCTGCGACATAGGTTACGTTGAGTTTGGTGAATGTCCTTTGAGAACGTTCAACCTTGCTATTTGACTTGAGATATTCAGGAGGATTGTCTTGACTCAGATGGGCGACTATGATTTTGCCAGCTTCGATCATATCTTGAATGGCATTCTTGAGTTTGAAGCAGAATTCGGTGTCATGACCCTTGCCTTGATGGTATTGGCAACAAGCATTACCATCCCAGAATCGGTTTTTCCTGTGTTCTGGTGGGTCCGGAGTCCGGACCAATGGGTTGCAGCGTTCCTTCTGACGCAAGTATCTCCAGAGCGGTGCCATATGTTATTCCCAGATCTGTGAATACCCTTTGATGTTTTCCCATGGTTCCAACATTGGTGTTTTTCGGGATGTTTTTGTGAGTTTTGTTTTTGTTTTTGTCAATCCTTGGGCGGAAGCAGGATTGGGTTGTTGTCAATGGGAAGTTTTTGGGATGTTGCTTTGTTTTTTGAAGGGGTATTTGGCGAGGCAATTTCATGTTCTTTGTTGGTGGTTTCATGGGTGTCTGAACCATTAGATGATTCCTCATTTTCAACAGCTGTTGGTTGCTGAACCAAGAGTTGGTTTTCTTCTTGATCGCCAGTTTCATTTTCGGTAGTACCGACCCTTTTCTCCAAATTAGCCATCCGGGAGTCCAAGTCATCGATAGCAACTTGCAACTTTTAGAATTTGTTGTTGATGGAGACGGAGAGCATCATTATAGCGCTTTGTATGCCATCCTCATCAATTGCATGAATTTTCTCATCGTCAGGAGAGATGAGATGAGAGCAGTCTAGGGAAGATTCCTGAATGTGTCCAACAAGGTTTTCTGGAGGGTTGTTTTCGTTGTTTGTTGTGGGAGGTAATGGTAACTCGCCCTTTTTGATCATATCAAGGATGGCGCCTTTTAAGGGGAGACATATTTCAGTGTCGTGTCCGCAACCTTGGTGATATTGGCAAGAGAGGTTTCCATCCCATCTTCGACCTCGCTTGTTTGGTAGAGGGTCTGGAGTTTGGGCCAATCGGTTTGAGCTTTCCTTGGGAGATTAGCCTTTCCAAGGCTATGGCATAAGGCATACCCAAATCAGCGAAGGACCGATGAGGTCGTCTGGTTTTGGTTTGGTCGTTGGCCAGTAGCCGGCTTTCAAGGAGCTTAACCCTTTGCTCAAAATCGGAAGAGGAAAAATTCCCGGTTATCATTTTGTCCTCAAATTGGGAGAGACGAGTGCTCAAGTTTTCCATGGTAGCTAGGAGTCGAAGGACTATGTTGTTGGTTTCAGCTAAAGTCATGGCGGATGAAGGTTGATCAGCTTCTTGAGTTTCCGGTTGGCGATCGATGGCAACCAAGGGATTCCTATTTGATATAACGATAAGTGTTATAACTTGTCTTGGCAAGGGATTGCACAAACAAAGGCAAGTACGACACACATGTATAAAAGGCAGTTATGTTGTGGAGACGCGACGGTGTGACTAGGTTATGAGTTCATTAAGTGTCGTGAACGACCTCTTGTGTTTGAGCTCTTGGTGCATGACGTTGAACTTAGACTCGAGTGTCAACTTTGGCATATTGATGCCTAGACAGACGAATTTTGACTTAGTTTGTATGTGCGTTGTTGGCATGACACCGTTAGACAAGACATGTACACAAACTTGACCTTTGACCCGTAATGTAGGGGAAAGATGTTATTAATACCCGAGAGGTTTTGACTCGGCTAACGCTATTGAAGATGTCTCGACAATTAGGCGACACGACCTAGACCAGAAGGTAGGTACTAACTTTGGCGGAGACTCGACATTATCTAGACGACTTGACTTGAAATCGACTGGACTCCAATCGACTCGAGGCTGAATCAGAAAGGTGGACTGAAGTTTTCGAAAATAGAGATTTTCAAAAAGATTCATTTGTCGTTTTATGAACGGCTTCCGAAGAGTATGGATCTTCAAAAGGCCGACCAGTTGAAAGGGTTGTCTTAGGTTTGGTTTCAAAAGACGGCTTGAGTTGAAATTACGACGGCTCTGAAAACAATGTGTTGTTTCCGAAGACGGTTTTTGAAATTCCGAATCATGGATTTGGAAATCGATAATTGAAGATTTTGGAATCGTCAACACAATGGCCATGAAAACGGTTAAATTTGATTTCAAACAGTTTTAAATTGGGTTGAAAATTTGAAAACGGTTAAATTTGTTTTCAAAGATTGAGTTTTGATTTGAAATCTGAAAACGGTTAAATTGGTTTTCAAAGATTTGATTCTGAACTGAAATTTGAAAACAGTTAAAGTTGTTTTCAAATGATTTGAAATTGGATTTGAAGTTTGAAAACGGTTAAATATGTTTTCAAAGATTTGAAATTTGAAAACGGTTAAATTTGTTTTCAAAGATTTGAAATTGGATTTGAAATCTGAAACGATTAGATTTGTTTTCAAGTAATTTGATTTTGAATTGAAATTTGAAAACGGTTAAATTTGTTTGCAAATGATTTGATTTTGAATTTGAAATTTAAAATTGGTTAGATTTTTTTTTTCAAAGGTTTGATTTGAAATTTAAAAACGGTTAAATTTGTTTTCAAAGAGTTTGAAGTTGTATTTGAAATTTAAAAACGGTTAGATTTGTTTTCAAAGATTTGATTTTGAATTTGAAATTTGAAAACGGTTAAATTTGTCTACAAAGGGTTTAAAGTTGAATTTGAAATTTGAAAACGGTTAGATTTGTTTTCAAAGAATTGAAATTATATTTGAAATTTGAAAATGGTTAAATTTGTTTTCAAAGATTTGATTTGAAATTTGAAAACGGTTAAATTTGTTTTGAAAGGGTTTGAAGTTGGATTTGAAATTTGAAAACGGTTAGATTTGTTTTCAAATATTTGAAATTTGATTTGAAATCTGAAAACGGTTAAATTTGTTTTCAAAGATTTGATTTTAAATTGAAATTTGAAAACGGTTAAATTCGTATTCAAACGATTTGAATTTGGAAAGTATGACGATTGACTTCGTCATTAGGACTGGTTAGAAACCATTTTAACCTTTGAAAGACGGTATGTAAATCAAAAATTGTGGGAATTGAAATCGTCATTACGACGGCTTAGAAAAGCCAAATTTGATTTCGAAAACGTGATTTGAAATTTGGAAAGTTACACGGGTTGAAATCATCATTACGACAGTTTGAAAAATATTCTTGTTTGAAAATTGATTTCGAATTTCGAAAATTCGAGGGTAGAATTCGTCATTATGACGGCGTAAAAGGGCGCTTTGAGAATGCAACGATCGGTGACAGACCGAGGTTTGAAATGACCATTATAACAACGTAAAAGGGTATTTTGAAATGGTTTGTGAAAACCGGGTTTGAAAATCGTCACTACGATGGCGTGAGAAATGTGCATTTGAAATGGTTATAACAACCGGGTTTGAAATGGCCATTATAACGGCATAAAAAGGGGTATTCGAAATTGGTTATAAAAACCGGGTTTTGAAATGGCCATCATAACGGCATAAAAAGTTGCGCAACGGTGGGCAAAAGACCGAGGTCTGAAACGGTTATAAAAAACCGGTTTTGAAAATCGTCATTACGACGGCCTAAAAAGGTGTGCAACGGTCGGCGAAAGATCGAGGTTTGAAACGGCCATTATAACGGCACGAAATGGTGTTTTTAAAACGGTTGTAGAAAACCGGTTTTAAAAGTCGTCATTACGACGGCATAAAAAAGGGTTTGCAACGGTCGGTGAAAGACCGAGGTTTAAAGTGGCCATTATAACGGCGCAAAAGGGTGTTTTTAAAGTTTGAAAAAACACTGAAGGACTTATGATCACATAAGACATAAGCACTCACAGTTCATTATATTATGCATAATGCTGACACGGGTTTTGGCTTAAAGGGGTGGGTTACACACCAATCAATCAAACCCCGATTTTCGAGAGGGATACCAATCAAAACAAAATGTGTAAGGAGGGTTCCCTAGCCTCGTGCTCGAAGGTGATGAAAGCTCTTTGGCGAAACAGAAATGTGTAACGTCAACGGTATGCTTGACTCAATCGGGATTCAAAACGCGGGGATGGGAAAACTCACGCCGACGGGACGAGCCAATTGGTCAATAAAGGTTAGGTTGTGGGCCTGGACAAGGAACCCGACTTATGACCGTAATATCAATTAATGCACTTTAACCACGACCTCGTTCGAGTTTCACCTCTAAGGATCACAAAGACACAAGTGTCCTAATTTTCCCCAGCGTAGTCGCCAAATCTATGGACATGGGCCACAGGCCGGTCTGCGGATTTGGGCCACCTACCGATCTACGGTCACGGGCCACCTACACGCCAAGCCAATCTATGGACATGCAGTGGTGTTTTGAAAGCCACGTTCGGCGGCGTAAAAATGCTTTCGACCGGATCGCTTTAGATCGGTCGATTTCGTCTCGGTAAAGGTCTCGAAACGATTAGAGATGTTCGGAGTCGCCACCAAGCATTTATGGATGCCCGGAACCCGTTTGAAATCCACTTTATACCTAGGTCAATCAAGGCAAAAAGCGGTGTTTGACATAGGTACTAAAGATAAGGACTCGTCCACCTTTTAGCATTCTATGCCTAAAATGACTCTCGTACGCCCTAGATAAGGCCACCCACTATCCAAAGGTTCTGAGTAAGGGGTGAGGTTACGTATTGGGAAGCCCTTTAATCGGACACCCAATCCCACCCGCGTTAGCGGCCTCTACTGATCGATCGTGGTTGTTTAAGTGCAAGAGTTGATAAAACGGTGTAAATGCATGAATGCACATCCAAAAGTTTTAACCTAACATGTGAGAATTTCCTAAGTCGGTTGTTTATGCATGTACCAAGAAATTGGTGTCAAAGTTGGATTTAGATTGGTTTGCATGTGAAAACGGAAATTAAACATCCATTTACCAAATTCGGATTATGATGCTTAGCACGATCCATTATTTGAAAAAGAGTGTCAAATGACAAAGTGTAAAAACATAAGCTTGTCAATCTGATCCGTCACGTATTCGGATTAACCGTAATCGAGATTGTCCTAGACAAGTGCTAAAACGAGACAGAACAGTGCCAGGCAGCCCCATTGGGGCGCGAGCCTATTGGCGAGGGAAGGGGCTCTGCCCGGTTTTTAAAACATGAAAACATGAGCTGCCTTGGGGCACGAGCCATGAGCCGACCCAAGGAGCGTCTCCTGGTTGTCAAAAAGGTTGTTTAAAACTGTTTTTTGTGATTAATGATTTGCAAGTATGGTTTGCATGAATCGGAATAATTACTATTATGTTAGTAATATTCTTTGTCGGATTTTCAAGTTTGGAAAGCATAGTAAAATGTGTAAAAGGAAAATGTTTGATTTGAACTAATTATGTTAAGTTCAATTATTTGTAATTAGTCAAGTTTGTCATCGTACTCGGATTAAACCGACATGGTATGTAGAACCAAGGATGATTATGAATTATGACTAATATATTTACAAATGTAAACAAATGAGAAAAATGGTAAATAAAAGAAACGGGTGTTAAAATACCTATTAAAATGTAACTAACCAATAAGATCATCGAGTCACGGAATAAACCGTCATGGTATAAAGAACCAAGGATGATTTTTGTAATGGTCAAAATATGTTTATCATAAAAATGAATTAAAATGGTAAATAAAAGAAAAGAATTTCCTTTAAAATGTAATTAACCAATTAATATCACCGAGTCACGGATTAAACCGTCATGGTATATGGAACCAAGGGTGATTATAATTTATGGCTAAAATGTTTGACATAAAAATGATTTGAAACATTTAAAATGTTAAAAACCGATTACAAATAAGAAATGAAATAAAGAGGAAAGACGAGAACAAACAAGGTTGAGTCTGACCTGGACACCCCATTGAGGCGCGAGCCTCTGTGCATAGCAAAGGGCTTCTGTCTCAGGCCAAAACTCGGTTTTGGCTCGTCTAACCTATGTTTGAATCGTGTTATGCATCATTCATGCTTATAAAGTTATGAAAACAGTAAAGACATGAAATAAATTAGTTGTTTACACCCTCAAACATAAGTGTATTGATGTTTGCGTGGTAGACAATTTTAGAGACGGTTTTCTCGTTGTGACTACTCGCGATCAAAGAAGTTTAAAAAGGTGCCTTAAAAAAGGATTTTGTTTTGAAAATATGTTGAAAATATGTTAATTAAAACATGTTGATTAATGTTGAGTTGGTCGAATGGGTCGGTCGAATGCACGGCGACTGTACCAAACAAAATGTGTAAGGCTTGTGTTTACGATCGGTAGGTCGTAAACATGTGTCGATTTTGTGACTTAGGAAGTCGGGTCTAAAAGTTTAAGGGAGAAGGAGGGGGTGGACTCTCGTGTAAGGATTGTAGTATGTGATGGTGGGTATTTATAGACAAATGTGGGGAGGTAGGTCGGTTGTGTTTGCTTAGAGGCTAAGCAGACACCCTAAAGAGGCGCGAGCTACCTTGAGATACAAGTGGGTGTAAAGTCCCTTTCAATTTGGACGTGGCCTTTGCTCTATCCATTGTTTGGTTAGTTTGATTTGTGGTATTGAAATGAGATGTCGTGTAACAATATGGGCATCTAATAAGATGATTTTGGGCGTTACTTGAGGTAGGTGTTTTGTGTGCTTGACTCGGGTTTGACCCGTGTGAGTCGGGATTTGAATTTGGAGTCGATTTTTGGCTCGGTGTTGGTTTTGACTCTAATTAGGGTCATTTTAATGGAAATGACATGATAAAGACATTCATGGCATTATTTTCGACATTCGAGATTTGGTTTGACTCGGTTTGACTCAGGTTGACTCGAATTGCGGGTTTCTAAGTCGGTTTTGGGTCCGAAGACGGTTTTAACTCTAAATAGTGTTATTTTAATGCAAATGAAGTTAGAATACTTTTGAAATCATTTTTGATATTCGAGTAATGCATTAAACCGTCTCATGTATAGCCAATCCACGCACGCATATCAAAAACACGTTATAGTGCGATCATCATCGGGTGGTTTTCGGGAGGTGTAGATACTGGCTATCTACAAGTTACACCAAGTAAGGAAAAGATATCCTCATAATTGTCTTACAACCAAAATATTGATGAAAGATTAACATAAAAACAATGAAAGATTTAGTCTTTGATAGCTAAAAGATTAACCTAGAACAATACTAAATTTGTGAAAGATATCCTCCTTCCCAACTAAAAATACTCTAGCTATATATATGGCTGCACGACCTTCTAGGTTAAAACGTCATTAAGGCTTCCAAAAAAAAGTTTAAGACGGAAAAATGGGCTCGAGAGCGGAGGAAACTGCAAGCTGCATTGTTAGACGCAAGGTGCGTCGTTAGACGCAGGCTGCGTTTCTGATTGGTCTCTGCTTTTTGTCTCCGTCTTGTCTTGAACTCCCTTGGCTACTTCATTATCTCCCTAGCTCACCACGTGATGTCAGCCTTATTCCTAGCTTACTTGGTCATAGACCCCAACTCAATTGTTCACTTACTCCGGGATAATGGTTAAGATGTGCGGATTGAAAACCCAAACTTCTTTATTACCATAAAACTTCATGTAGACCTTGCAAGTAATTAAAAAATACAACCCAACTTAGGAAGGCGTGCCTTATAAAAATTAACTAACAAAGGACCCTTATTAAGATTCAACACGGTGCTAAAAATATCCTAATAACTCGTCACAAAGTGACACTACCAAACTTTCCCACACTTAGACTTTTGCTCGTCCCGAGTAAAACACCAAGATAAGTGAATCAAGAAAGTCTGCACGTGAGTATGGGGTAGTTTTTCGCACTCTTCCCTCACCACATCCTTCTTATATCTCCCTCTTTTGACAAGCACCAATAAAAGGAAAATCTAGACTCAAAGTTTTCACACACTCTTATCTCACTCCCGCTCCTTATATCATCCCTCAATACAAGACACGACACGACACAACTCCAACTCCATCTCAATCCACTCAACCCCCATCCTTATCACTCCATTCAATAGATGGCCACTCTCACCTTATCCCAAGGTAATAGCAAAGTGCCATACACTACCTCTTATCTCATCACATATCCTACTTATAACACCTCCTTATCACTCCATGCCAATTCAAGTCATGACCACTAAGTTGGACAACACCACAGAATTCAAAACTTAGTAGCCCGAGAGAAAACCACCGCTTTGGAACAAATTTTTGTGACGTAAAAAAAAATTAAATCCTAGTCTAACCTCCTTCTAAGACCCTCCTTATAGCTCCCTTCTTATCCCTCCATCTTTTTAGTATTTGTTTTTAATTTTTTTCTTTCTTTTTCTATTTTTCAAATTTTTTTTTCGAAAATCTTTCATTTTGCCTTAGGTGCCCTTTCGGGTTTTCACCTTAGCTTGTCCTTTCCTCTCTTGGTGGCCCGCTTCTCTATTTTTCATTTTGCCCGGAATTCCCTTTTGGGTTTTCATCCTGTCCTCGGCCACCTTCCCATTTTTGCCTAGGCGCCCACCCTTCTGCTTTTCACCAAGGCGGGATTTTCATTTTTCATTTCATATTTTCCCTTTTTTTTTCCTCAATGAAATTACAAATATATTACTCTCTCTACATCTTATTTTTATACCCATTTACCTTTTTGGAGGTCAAAGTATTGAAACTTTGACCATAAATTGATCATAAAATATAATAATTTATAACACGATATTTACATAGTTACATTGGCTATACAAAAATCTTTCATAAAAAATTATTTTTAACCGAAACAAATACTGTATAAGTGGTTAAAATGTCGGTCAAAAAGTCGCCTAGGAGACCGTGTATAAAGTATATGGGTAGAACAATAAGATGTGGAGGGAGTACAATTTAATTCCCTCCTCCACACTTGGACCACGCATTGTCCTCAATGTGGAGAGGGCACCATCAGTTCTTGTTCATGGAAAGAAATTGGAGCCCGATGCTCCTCCTTGATCGCCTTGGTTTTTGTATTGGTTCATCCGATTGAACCGTTCTTCTCTTGTTTGCCGTGATTGTGAAAAGTATTGCTCATAGTCACTTATAGGGGTATGAGGTGGGATGTGTGGGTTGACCGATATGGTCATCCCGAAAAGGGAGTTGACCAACACAAGAGTGCCCTAATGTATTTGAGCATCTTGATAGAAGTTATTAAGGTACATTTGTTGAAAGCGTTTTTTCTCTTCTTGACTATTAAGCTCCTCTTCTCTCCAAGCGTTTTGAATTTTCCACATTTCTTGTTATTCCACCAAATGTGCATCTTGTGGCTTTTGCCATTGGGTGTCCTCCACTTACTTCTTTCGGATATCTTGTATCATTTGAAAATGGCCTCTATTGGCCTCCTCTCTCAACATTTATCTTTCATTCATCATCTTTGCCATTGCTCCATGTTTTGGAGTTCGGGGTTTGTTCTTGTTGCCACTTGAAGGAGCCATCCATCTTACCACTTATTAGCTCAAGAGGAGTTTTTATTTCATTGAAGTAGGAGGCCGTTTGTTGTTGCCATGGTGCCATTGGGGGGTTTTCATAGCCCCCGGCCTCATACATTGGAGTGTGCTCTTGAGCAAAAGCAGTATGTGTGACGGATAGTTGACTTGGAGCATCTTTAATGTAAATAATTTCTCGCTCCTCCTCCCTTCCACTCATCTTTGCTTTCACTCTTCTCCCATCGTCCATTCTTGAAACACTCCTTATACTACCTTGGCCCCTCCTTTGATCATCATTTCTCTCCTCCTTTTCGATGTTAGGATCCTTAGGACAATAGAAATCACGTGCTCTATGTCCTCTAGCAAGAGGTGCAAGTAGGGGTAACCGGAGGTAAGGTAGAGTGTTACTTCCCAACCAATATTCCGAGAGCTTCACCGTGGGTAAGATTCGAAACATGTTGCATTCTTGGAGGGCATGCTCATTGTAGTAGCAAATTCCCTTTGATTCATTTACGGTTTGGCCTTTGGGTATTTGGCCTTCAAAGTGTCGGACAAACAAGGTAATGAGCCCACCATTGTTTATGTTTCCTCCCGTCTTCTTCAATTTGTGATGCAAGCAAGCATCCATGAACATTTTTGCCCAATCGGTGTGATACTACAAATGTTTTGAGTTATTATTGTGACATCTTGTGATAAGATTGGTGTAGTTGATAATCGTAAATGGATAATTGTGTTATCATAAGTTGGATGGTGCCCATTTGTGTGGATGTTTATAAATGTTGTTGTAGTAGTGATGGGCGAATTTCGGGCTGAAGTTCATTTTAAGGGGGGGGGGAAGACTGTAATACCCATAATTTAAGAATAATTTATGAGAATAATTTATGTAATTTAAATAATTAATTAATGGTATTTCTAATAATAATTACAAATAAGGCGTTAATTAAATAATAAAGTAAGTAAGCAAGTCGGAGATTAAACTTAAAGCCAATTAAGCCTTAGGCCATGTGATATAGATTAATGGGCTGATTATATTAGGCCTAATATGAGTAGTGGTCGGGATTTGAAGCGGGATTTAATAATATTATAATAAGTATAATAATAATATGGTAATTCCTAATAATAATCGGAATAAGGCAATAGTTTCCTAATTGGCCTCATATACTATTTAAGCTTAAACTATAAATACTATGATATCTGAAAAATAAATCACAAAGAAAGAAGAAGGAGATTTAAGAGACGGAAGGAGCAATTAAAGGTAAGACCGTCTTATAATTTAATGTATCGATTTTATAACTTATATAACTCGTAATTTAGACCGCCTCTAAACTAGCTAGGACCGTGACCTTGACCGTGGGACACCAGGGGGTGACCGGACCCACGTTGGACCATCGTAGACCGTCAGAGAGGGGGTGCTTGACCGGCGTTTTGTGGTGGTGTTTGTTAGGGTAAATAATACATAGGACTCGGTTTTGACCCTTGTTTCATGTGACCCAGACCTGACCAGGACATTGGTTGAGATCAGGGTGAGAGTCAACTATGGGGGAGGTGTTGTTGTGGTTGCAGGTGGTGTTTTGTGGTGGTGGCAGTCGAAAAACGCGAAAATAGGGGAGGGGCTATAGTGGTTGTTGGTGTCGGTTTTAGTGGTTGTGGGTTACCGTGAGGGGTCGTGGCCAGTGGTGGGACCACCGTGGGTCAAGGGAGACCCCTGTGGTGGCCACTGGTGGTCATGGGGTGGTGCAAGGTGATGAGTGGGTGTGTTGAGGTGTTTGTGTCGGGTTTTTGAGGGGTTGTTTAGGGCGTGGTTTTATGGCCTGGTTAGGGCAGTTCAGGGGGTGGTTGGTGGTCGTCGGGATGCGCCGTGGTGCGGGCTTGTAACACCCCCATTAGTCGGGACCCTTTCCTTTAGGCCTTCCCAACACATGGAGGCATCACAAGACTTGGTTTCCCAAGTTTTGTAATGCGAACAAGCGAGTAAATAAGTTCCCAACTCAACATCATGCAATAGATAAGTTATAGTTAAACGTTTACAAGTTGTGGGATGCAAATACCATCCCAATAGTTATACAACCATATCGAAAAGGAGGAGTTTAATAGTCAAAAACTAAGATAGACCCAAGTGATGACGACAAGTGAAGACCGCTCCTAAGCCCTTGAATGAATCATGCTAACCTGTCAACACTGCTCCCCATATGGGCGGATATCACCATATGGTTCACCACAAATCATTAAAACCCAAGTGTTAGCTTAATGATAAAAATGTTCAATGCATGCTAACTAAGCTTACCTACATATGACAAATGCAACGTGGAACCAACAAGGCACAATGAGAGATAAGAAATCACCCTCCAACACATACCCACACAACCGGTGACCGGGACACGCCTATGACGTCACTAACACACACAAGGTACTCGGAACACGTCCGTGTTACCGGGCCCGAGTACGACTCGAGTCCCCTGCTAGACGCCGTGCCTCACCACACGAGTCAATCCGTTACCCAAGTACTAAATGTGCACATCCCCCTTGGAGTGGGAAGCTCCAAGGGTGACTTGAGCGGAAGACGGTTTCCCAACCGCCTTCCGTTTCCAATATCAGAGCCAAAGATCCTCCAACATCCTACAATTTCCAACAACCAAGAATAAGCCAACAAGTCCAAACAACACAATTATGTAACCACATTATCCAAAACAAGTATAATCATGCTCAACTCTTCACTAATTCATTTCTCATCATTTAATTGCTCTTTAACATGTTATCATGCAATGAAATCATTTTTGTGACAATTTACCATCTTCATCTTAACCAAAATATCATGAAATCATCTTATGTGATAAACCCTAATTACCAAAACATGTTATAATGCAACTATCATGAGACAAATGCAGTTAATGACAATAAATGCACAATTAAACACTAATATCATCATAGCTAAGTAGGGAAAACCCTACCTCAAGCTTTTCTTCACCAATCCACAAGCTACTCACTAGAAATGCTCCTCAATGAAGCTCCCTACACATATTAATTGCTATAATCAATACTACAACCCATTACAATAACCATACTAATTAATTCCCCCTTAAATATCCCTTTTAATTCATACAACCTAACAAGTATAGAGAAATCTACTAACTAAATAAGATTGTTTAGACAAGAATAAAGGGAAGAAGAGGTATAGATCAACTTACAACCAATTAGAAGAACAAGGGAGGCAAGAATCTCCTCTAGAGAAATTAGGGTTTTGAGAAAGTTTGTTGGTGAGGAATTTACAGAGATAATGGGGGAGTATATAGAGTGGTGTAAATAGTGTTGGAGAAGGGTTTTGTGTGGGAAATCTGAGATGATAAGGTTCCGAAAGCGACATTTAACCAACAATCTCTCGTATAAATCGCACTCGACCGACACTCGGTCTAGTGGCCGGTCCACTCGATCGAGTTGTAGCTCCACTCGGTTGAGTGGATGGTCACTCGGTCGAGTGACCAACTTTACAAGCTTCCAGAATACTGTCTAGTGCTACTCGGTCCTTCACTCGGTCGAGTGGGGCTCCACTCGGCCGAGTGAATCATCTACTTGGTCGAGTCTAGTCTATATAAATGCGGGTGTCGTGGTAGGCGGGTTTTGGTGAGGTGTTGATCACGGTTTTAAAACCGTGAATGTAGTATGGGTGTGTGGTTGTTCACGTGTTTTTGGGGTTTGGGTGATTGGGTTGACTTGTTTGTTTTAAGATGGGTTTTGCTAGGCTGACTAGGGATTGTATTCGAATCGGGTTTTAATATCGTAGACCTTTAATAATAATAATAATTAATTAATTAATTTGAATAATGAATATACTTTAAAATTATTAAATAATAAAAGAAGGTAATAATTTATAATTGATGGTATTATTAGAATAAAGTAAATATTTAAGTAATTTTAAATATATTATTTATTTATAGGTGACGGACTTGTGGAACGGGTTGTTGAAGAATATTTTAGTAGATTGCATTAATTTGAATTACTTGCCAGGTAAGGATAAATCCTACTCAACTCTTGTTTGTTAATGTTTGGTATAATGGATGATTTATATTAAAGTGGAATTGATCATATGTGAATTGTTCATACGTTGATATTATCGTATTTGTTGGAAGGGAGAATTATAATGTATTGTGTTGGTTGATATTATCGTATTTGTTGGAAGGGATAATTATATTGCATTGTGTTGGTTGATATTAATAATTGTGATGAGGTGAATTAATTATTTTATTTTTGGTTAAATGTGAGTGATTATATAAATAATAAAAAAACCCGGACCAACATTATACACATCTACTGGTACAAGGACCAGTTACTCTACTCTCGCTATCTAAAACTATCTAAGACAACAAGCCGGATAGTTCTAGATATCATCGAAACAACAACTTAACAGCAAACAATCAAGCTCATCTCACTTCATCATTCTCTCCCACCAAACATTATCTTTAGCATCTAAAGGGAGATTGACTTTCCTACCAATCCGATGGCATACCGTCTCTTTGATTTGTTGAAACAATCGCTCAGGTGAATTAATTGTTATCGTTGATTATGAATGTGGAAATTGTGATAAGCTGTGCTACAGTCAGATGTACGTTGTTGAGGGAGTTTGTACTCTGGGGTGATTGTAATATGTACGTTGTGAGGGAGGGGTACTATTACATAATGGTGGTACGTTGTTAAGGGAGGGGTACCAAAGTAATGTGATCACGTTGTTAAGGGATGTGTGCTAAGTTATGGAAAGGAGCACGTTGTTCAGGGAGTTGTGCAATGTGAATTGAATTGGATTGTCTATCGTATGTTCTTGTTGTTAGTGTTTATTCCTACTCAACCTCGTGGTTGATCGTGTATTCGTGAACACCTGTGATGAACCATAATGGGGAACATATTTGACGAGTACTAACGATTAGCTGACTTGGGAGCTTATGGGAATGCGTGAGGACTTGGCCAGTCTACCTAGATGTCTAGAACACATAGATTGTTTAATCACTTTATGTATTTCCGCTGCGAGTTGTATCTTATTTTATATTAAGTTTTAGTTGGTAAATTTGTAATAAACATGTATTCACTAAAGTTTTATTTAATGTACTTTGGTGAGTTGGACTTTGTAATTTACTACCTCGGAAAACCGAAATGATAATGCTCTCATTTACTTGGGATGTCTACCTAAAGCTGTAATACTCCGTATTTATGAGTCTTTGGGTACTCTATCGAGTAGGCCTTACTCTGTCGAGTAAGGGTGAGTTGCGTTTTAAAATAGTTTCTGACCTGTTGGGTACTCGATCGAGTAACTAGGATACTCGATCGAGTAAGGGGGCACTCGATCGAGTACCTTAGCTACTCGATCGAGTAGCTCGGTTAGCGGGTGATAATTCGACGGGTTTTGTTAATAACACGGATTAATATATAAATCTTTCCGTCACTTTCATAATACACTTTTACAAACCTAATAACATTAAAAGGGAGATTCAAGTTACGTTCTTCGCATTCATTCGTGTTGTTGACAAATCCCGGAGCTTGAGAGGTCGGATTCCATCGTTCTTTATACCTTTGTGATCCTTGCGTCGAGGGTAAGATCTACATACCAATTTTATAGTATTTCGTCAAGTTTCGTTAAACCCTAATTTTAGGATTGGGGGTTTTGTGTTAGTTTTGTGATTGTTAGTAATTATGTGATTATATGTTAGGAGGAGGATTCGTAGAAAAGGATTTGTGATACAAATTTGTTGAGACCGTCGATTGTGTTCTTTGTTCAGTGTAGGATTTCCTACTCAGTATTAGTCCCATAATGGGATATTGGTTGATGTGTTGTGATTGGTTGTTTGATATAGTAATTATTTTGTGTTTGTGGTTGTGATCGTTGTCTGTGGTTCGCGAGGCGTGTCCTCGGCTGAGTGGGGTCACTTGCGGGAGTGGCTTCACGCCCTAGTTTCGCCTTCTGTGGAACCCGCCACTGAAGGGATGTGCACATTAATGGACAGGGTTATCGCTCATTATGAGGAGCGGGGATTTGGTGGGTGCGGCTGCGGTCCCCCACTGGTAGGGCTGGTCCAGTGGACAGTCGGTGATTGAGATTGTTGGAATTGGTGTGGTTGTGTATGACGGTTAAACTGTCTGTTTATCTTATTGTTGATATATATTGAGTTGTGTGATTAGTACTGACCCCGTTTAAATGTTTTAAAAACTGTGGTGATCCATTCGGGGGTGGTGAGCAGTATTCGAGCAGGTATGATATGACGCGTATGGGATAGCTGGGATGAGTCATCACGTGGCAGTTAGAAGTCTTCCGCTGTGTCAGACGATATTTTATAGCTTTGATAGTTTTAGCAGTAGACCGTCTGAGGATCTTGTATTTCTTTTTATCAGTTGGTATTGCTATGTAATCACTTTAAACTTTATTTACTTTTAAAGTTGTTTCGTTATTGTCTTATGAATATCATGCCTCGGGTAACCGAGATGGTGGCATCCTTATACCTGAGTGGTCCTGGTAAGGCACTTGGAGTATGGGGGTGTTACAAATGGTATCAGAGCGACGATCCTGTAACCTGTAACCAATGAATCTAATGAATCTAGGGAGTCAATTAAAATGAACCCGGGGTAAAGGTTGTAGGAGCTAATGCAAAGCCTTGGGAGACGTCCTAAAATCGCGAACTTGCCCTACAATTTTGAACCGGTCACATGGGGGGTGTGTGGCAAGGTCGTATGCGTTGTTTGATAGCTTGTGTGTGGATGTGATGAAGTATGTGTAATTGTTGGATGTTTGGAGTAGAAAGTTGAGAATGTGAAAGAAAGATTGATGAGATATATAGAACTGTGGTTGGAATGAGAAACATGATGGATGATTCATAATGTGACATAATAATAACATGTGAATAGAAATGTTGTGTTGTATACGTATATTTTGTTTGCATAGAGTTGTATGATAAGTTTATGTACTTGTCCACGATTGTTCATGGGTATATGTTGTAAGAAGTGTGTAGCTGTAATGGATGAATTAGTTGGAAGAGATTAAGTAAGTAATTGCATAAGAATATGAAATTCATGTGTGGAGCATGTTTATGTGGGTAATGGATTGTATAATATTGCGATGTTAGTAACATGTGAATAGGGGATTTTATGTCGTATATTATACTATTGTGTACGTAAGGTTATAAAATAAAAGCATGTGGGTAAATCATGATTGACAAGTTAAATAACCTATGTGCATGATGAATGTTGTTGCTTGGCTTTTGAAAATAGTAACATATGATTATGAATACTGGTTTTATGAGTTTCGGACTGGTTTTGTTTGCTTGGTTGTTGTTTAAGTTGTTTGGAAGTAAAATCAAGTAGTTGTGTTTTTCGATTATAAAGAGGTTGTCTTTAAACTGTTATAACTTGAGATTCATAAATGATTTTGATGTGATTCCAATTGGAGGTGATAGCTTGTCCTTTTACGATTCTAACGATAGGTCACACGCCCAAAACGACCAAGAAATGAGTGAGTTATGACTGTTTTACGAAAACTGGACAAAGGTCTTGAGAATTGGGGTACTCGATCGAGTATCCTTGGTACTCGATCGAGTAAGGGGGAACTCGATCGAGTACGTTAGTTACTCGATCGAGTAGCCCTGGTGATTTGTTTTACGTGCTTCTGATCTTGACCTACTCGATCGAGTAAGTCCCTTACTTGATCGAGTGGCCTGTACTCGATCTAGTGACCCCTGTTTTGGGTCATATGCTTATCTTTTGACTTCGTTGCATATTATGTTTAATTCAAAGTGGTTATTTTGCTTCTTTATGCATTGTTTTACATGTATGTTGGTCTTGATACGTAAGTTACCCCATCCTATGGGGTGGTGAGTGGCACCTTTTGGTGAGTATGAGTTTGGTGGGAGGAGATGAGCTATATGTGGTTGTGATAGATAGTGGAAAAAGAAAAGAAAGATCGTTATGGCTTAATTGAGACATAGAGAATGTTTTGTGAGATGAGATGAGCGATATGTTTGTATGTTGAGTAATGTAAAAGTAAAGAAATGTGGGCAAGGGATGATGTGAGTTTATGGAACGTGAGAATGAAAAGATTGAAATGAGGGACGCAAATTATGGCAGCTTGAGATGTGTAAAGAATTATGGAGGGAGATGGTTAGGAGTCGTGTAGGTTATGGATATGTAGTGAAAGAAAGTTCGTTTTAAAGGGGTTGAGAAGAGTGGTAAACAGTGAACTTTATGGAGACATGTCGCGAGGTAGATATGTACACAGTGAGTGAGATTGGGAGATTTGGTTTATTAAGAGATAAAACTACTGTGGGATTTCCTTGGGCATTTAACGGTATGAAATGAATTCTGATTTCTAAAGAGGTACAAAAGAGATACAATTGTTTAAACAGTGAACGTTGATTTTATAGATAGATTAGTGGCAAATGTGAGTGATAGCATAATAAGAGAAGATCCATGGTAAGAAAGAGTGAGATGATATCGATATAAAATAATGGGATTTGAGTTTTGGAGCGATGAGAAGGTAATTGGTGCACTAAAGGGTTAGATAGAAGTAATAAGGAGTTGAGCTATTAAAAGGTATTGTTGAGTATAAAGAGAAAAGAAGGATAAAAGTAAGCTGAGAAAAATGTTCACCGGAGTTATGTAACATAAAAGTAAGGAATCGTCGAGACGTATGATACTATCAGGAGTAAGTAAGTTAATGGTTATACAGAAGTTTCAGGACAACATGATTAATCATGAGTTTCGACGAATTAAGGGAGTAAGAAGTTGGTAGAATATCTGCATGATATGAGATTTTGATGGAGAGTTAGATGATGACATAATTAAGAATAGTATTGGGAAGAATGTTGAGGTAATTTTGTTGATGGATTCGATGTTCGTTATTTGGGATGTTAACCAAAGATAGGAAAGAAATCGTGATGTTTAGAGATGAGTGTAAGAGGTTTGATGTCCGGACAGTGGTAGTGTTATGGTTTGTGACTAGTGGTTAAGGGTGACGGTATATTAGAAAAGCAGCAAATCTAAAGTGGTTGATTTTGTAGGGACCAGATTGATAAGTATGGTTATGAAAGAGTATAAGATGTGGTTATATGAGGCGGTTGTTAATAGTTGAGCATTAATGGAGTGGCTACATTTGGCAGAGGGCGATGGATATGCGAATGGGAGAATATTTTATGAGATGTATACGAGTTAAGATCGGGTGAGAGGTAACTTTTATCAGCTGGTAACTTACGTGATTAGGATTGACTGGTTGGATGTGATTACGGGTCTGTGATATATAAATGTTTCTGTGACGTTTTGACCTCACAAGACGTGGTATGGTGTGATTATCATAAAGTTGTTATTTGAATGTTCTGTAATGCATGTTGAGTACGCTAATCTAATTGAATGATATTAAAAAAGGTAATAAATTGAGTGATCTGGCATGACTGGCTATACTTGTATGTATTCATGATACATGTCAATCTGTGATATGGTAAGGGGATGATATTCACGAGGTTATTATCTGTTTAATTCATAAAATATGTTGTGTTATGATTTAGTAAAGTGGATTTGAGTAAGTTCTTCTTGTCGAGAAGTTATTCGAGTCGGTATTTATGGGAGTTGTATGCGGTTGTGATGAATATCGATGTGGTTGTGGTGCCTCGGGTGGTGATCCGGACACGATATTTAGTGTTGTGATGCGGGTATTTTCGCATTACGGTGTGGCTGTTGGTGACGGTGTTGTGATGCCGTCACCGGTTGTGGTTGAGTAGGCGGGATGATTATGATTCGAGTTTCGAAAGTTCATACCAATCATACATAGATTGTTGTTTTGTTTGATGTTGCTTCGTGTGAGTTTCGGTTTTGTACGAGATAGACGAGTTGTTTTGTTATCGATGTTTCTTACCCGTTAAATTTTGGAATGAGGGTAGAGTATGATATGAAAGAGAGTTGTACATGTTTTCGTTATGGTCATGGTATAGTGACATTCTGTTGATGGGACACAGTTGTGAGAAGTTGTTCTGATAATTTTGATATTGTTTTAAGTTGAGGCATCAGTAGTCATAGTCATGATCTGATATATGCAGGTGGTTCATAATCCTTTGTTGGGACAGTGAGTGTAGGGTGTTGAGTAATTAGTGTCGTGCTAAGTTATGTATGAGTCTTGCGGTAATGAAAGAAAGGAACTTGAGGATCTAGTGTGAGTGTACGTAACAAGTGTGGATCGTGAGTTATGCTTTTGACGATAAGAGTTTTATGTAGTTTATATAGAGAGGTGTGTCATGTTGCGGTAATAGGGAACAAGTGAAGTTTTGGATTAAGTTAAGGATTTTGTGGTATAGGTTAGGTGGTGTGACGAGTGAAGTGAAGTATGAGAGTTGTTTAAGTAAGAGAGCCTTGGATATGTGCATGGCGAGTGTTTAGGTTCTAGGTGGTTATCTTTGACATGCGGTGGTGATGAGGATAATGAAAAGATATATCTAGGATTTAGTATTAGTGAGTTACGAGGACGTAACATTTATCTTAAGAGGAGTAGGATGCGATAAAAGAGATTTTGATGGTCGTACATATGGTAGTATATTTGGAAGTAGAGTGTTGGTGTAGCATAAGGTATGGATTTGTATTTGTTGTGGTTGATAGTGTTAAAAGGTCATGGACGTGCTTGTAGTAGTTTAATGTTAGGAATGCGAGAATACTTGATAGTGTTGTGAGTTGGATGATGAGGTTATGAGTGTGAGTAAACTTCGAGGACGAAGTTCCTTTTAAGGGTGGTAGAATGTAACATTCCGTTTGATGTTTATGTAGTTGGTTATGTATGGAGTTAGTGTCGAGAGAGTTTATGATGTAGTTGATACGACATCGTGAGCGAGGTGTGGAGGTAGGAATAGTTGGTAGAGTTGGTGTTAAGAGTTCATGGTTTCATGTTCTGTAAGTTGGGGTTTTGTTTTGAGTTCTTAGTAGCTTTGTTACGTCTTGACCGAGTTAGTATGTTTGTTTTTTATGTATGGGTTGAACTTCGGGGACGAAGTTCTTTTTAAGGAGGGAAGACTGTAATACTCCGTATTTATGAGTCTTTGGGTACTCTATCGAGTAGGCCTTACTCTGTCGAGTAAGGGTGAGTTGCGTTTTAAAATAGTTTCTGACCTGTTGGGTACTCGATCGAGTAACTAGGATACTCGATCGAGTAAGGGGGCACTAGATCGAGTACCTTAGCTACTCGATCGAGTAGCTCGGTTAGCGGGTGATAATTCGACGGGTTTTGTTAATAACACGGATTAATATATAAATCTTTCCGTCACTTTCATAATACACTTTTACAAACCTAATAACATTAAAAGGGAGATTCAAGTTACGTTCTTCGCATTCATTCGTGTTGTTGACAAATCCCGGAGCTTGAGAGGTCGGATTCCATCGTTCTTTATACCTTTGTGATCCTTGCGTCGAGGGTAAGATCTACATACCAATTTTATAGTATTTCGTCAAGTTTCGTTAAACCCTAATTTTAGGATTGGGGGTTTTGTGTTAGTTTTGTGATTGTTAGTAATTATGTGATTATATGTTAGGAGGAGGATTCGTAGAAAAGGATTTATGATACAGCTGTTGAGACCGTCTGATTGTGTTGTTGTTCCAGGTAGGATTTCCTACTCAGTATTAGTCCCATAATGGGATATTGGTTGATGTGTTGTGATTGGTTGTTTGATATAGTAATTGTATTGTGTTTGTGGTTGTGATCGTTGTCTATGGTTCGCGAGGCGTGTCCTCGACTGAGTGGGGTCACTTGCGGGAGTGGCTTCACGCCCTAGTTTCGCCTTCTGTGGAACCCGCCACAGAAGGGATGTGCACATTAATGGACAGGGTTATCGCTCATTATGAGGAGCGGGGATTTGGTGGGTGCGGTGCGGTCCCCCATCGGGGGTAGTCGGTGGGACGATCGGTGATTGAGATTGTTGGAATTGGTGTGGTTAAGTGTGACGGTTAAACTGTTTGTTTATCTTATTGTTGATATATATTGAGTTGTGTGATTAGTACTGACCCCGTTTAAATGTTTTAAAAACTGTGGTGATCTATTCGGGGGTGGTGAGCAAAGATTCGAAAGCGGTATGATATGACGCGTATGGGATAGCTGGGATGAGTCATCACGTGGCGTTAGAAGTCTTCATTGTGTCGTCGACGATGTTTTATAGCTTTGATAGTTTTAGCAGTAGACCGTCTGAGGATCTTGTATTTCTTTTTCTCAGTTGGTATTGCTATGTAATCACTTTAAACTTTATTTACTTTTAAAGTTGTTTCGTTATTGTCTTATGAATATAATGCCTCGGGTAACCGAGATGGTGGCATCCTTATACCTGAGTGGTCCTGGTAAGGCACTTGGAGTATGGGGGTGTTACAAAAGCCTCCTGAATAAATAGGGGTGTTACAATAGGGGATCCCAACTCCTTCCGGGACCATGGTCCACATATAAAGCTTGACCGCATCATTAACTTTAGTGGGTTCCTCAATTTCTAAGATGAGGCTTATGATGAAACGAGCTATTACACGGATGGGAGAGCTTGTGATTGAGGAAATTTTGTCATCTTTGGTGGTGGTATTTTTAACCGTGAGTCCATCCCACACATCTTCGGTAGTGATTTTTCGTGAAAGGATGGGTTCGGGATTCTTGGTGATTTTCAAACTTTCCCACACTTGCGAGAGAGTGCATTGAAGCCATTCCTTATTGATGCGGAATGTTTAGGCACGGTCGACATTATGAGGTACATGAAGCTCGGTCAATGTGGTGAGAAATTCATATGTATAGGACCTATAGGTGTTATCCCATGTGTTCTTGTGAAGGTAGGCTTTCAGTCCAACTTTGGCAAGGAGTTGGAAGGCAATGTCGTACATCCCAAGTTTTTTTAATGTGGCAGGACAAAGGAATTTGGTGGTGACAACATTTTGGGCTTCTGGTTCAAAAAATTTGTTCCAAATTTTCAATCTGGCAGCATTCAACCCCTCATGCCCCAAGAACACCTCTTCGACATCCGAACTAGTGTCCTTCGCTACCCTTTTCTTCCCCTTTCCCTTGCTACCAAACAACTTTCACAACTTGGGGTCATCCTACACTTTCTTAACTCACAAATAACACAAGTATACCACTCAAAAAAGTTTTTGACTCTTTGAGGCAAATCAACAAATACTTGGTGTGCACTACTCAAAAACAACCTTTTTTCTTGTGTTTGTTGATTTACTCAACCTCACCCAGAAAAATATTTTCCCTAACAACAATAAGAGACTACAACAACACGATTAAATGAAACAACAAACCTAAAAGACCTAGAATGTCGAAATAATTGAGTATGGAAATTGTAAGATGGGTTAATATGATTATACCTTCCCGATTTCACACAAGATCTGATGCTAGTTGTTGTAGATGGCGCCCAAAACCTGTCTTGTAGCCTTTGAACCTTCCTTGATGCTTGAATTGCATTTTTCTACAAGTTAGGGTTCTTGCTCAAATTGAGGTAAATTCTGATTTGAGGTGTTGTTGTGTGGTATTTGTGTTGAGTATTACAAATTTGATGAGTTATTGATTAAAGGCATTGATTTTGGTGATGGTGTGTGAAGATTTGAGGGTGATTTGGTGTTGATGGAGACGGGGATTTAGTGTTTGAATGTGAAGGAGTTTTGAATAATAAGGATATGGGTCGTAGTCTGTGGGTTTAGTCGAGTAAAAGGAAGGTGTGGCAGCCAAAAATGCAGGCTGCGTCTGCCAACACAGGTTGCGTCTGCCAACACAGGCTGCGTCTGCCAACACAGGCTGCGGTCCCAGACGCAAACCTCATTCTGGGCTGCAGGCTGCGTTTTCCACAGCGTGGTTTTTCTACATTAGCCTCAAAGGGTTCATCCTTTCCACTCCCACACTTGAAATTTCTCCTCAATGACGAGTTTTGCTGTCTCACCGTTCCTCCATCTCAATGTGAATTCGTTGCCTACTAAATCTTCACAAGCATATTAGTAACTTCATTGTAAATAGGAGTTTTGTTTGAACAATTTATAAAGCAATAAAGTACGAGAATATAAATTCTAACTAGGGAAAGCGGTAAATTCTACACTAAAAATTTAGATATTTACCGTATATTTAACGTCGATGGCTCAACAAAATGCGTTGGAGAGCTTAATTGCTATATATTGGATGATCCACAAGGAGATCTTCTTCACCATTCATGTTGACTCCCTTGTAATAGTGCTTGAACCTTTGTCCATTGACCTTGATTGTTTTCCCGGACTCGGGATTTTCAACTTCTATTGCTCTGTGAGAAAACACCTTCCTTATCTTGTAAGGTCAAAACCATCTTAATCTCAATTTGCCAGTAAAGTTCTTGAATCGACTTTGATAAACCAACCTTCTTGCCCTTCTTCAAACACCCTTCGGTTTATCATCTTGTCGTGCCATTTGCGGGTTTTGTCCCTGTAAAGTGTCGCATTCTCATATGATTCATTCCTTCTCACTTCTAATTCTTGGATTTGAATTTTTCGATGCATCCCTGCCTCATCGATGTTGCAATTGAAGGATTTGATTTCCCAATAAGCTTTGTGTTCTACCTCCACGGGGAGGTGACATGCTTTCCCGTAGATGAGCCTATATGGGGACATACCTATTGGAGTTTTATAGGTCGTCCTATAGGCCCATAAAGCATCATCTAGCCGTTTGCTCCAACTTTTACGGTCAGGGTTTACCGTCTTCTCAAAAATTGTTTTAATTTCCCGGTTGGAAAATCCGCTTGGCCATTTGTTTATGGGTGATAGATCGTGGAAACTGTATGGATGACTCCATACTTATTAAGCAACATCTCAATCACTTTGTTTCAAAACTGGGTTCCTCTATCGCTTATGATGGCTTTGGGGAACCCAAACCTTGAGAAAATATTACTTTGGACAAAAGTGCTCACCGTTTTGGCATCATCATTTCTTGTTGGAATTTCTTCCACCCGTTTTGACACGTAGTCAACGGCGAGAAGAATGTATAAATAACCATGGGAGTTGGGAAATGGTCCCATGATGTCCATACCCTATACATCAAATACCTCACAAAAAGGTATAGGTTGTTGAGGCATCTCACTCTTGCTTGATATATTGCCACACCTTTGGCATCGATCACAAGTCTTGACGAATGCGTGGGCATCACTAAATAGACTTGGCCAATAAAAATCGCATTCTAATACTTTTTGTGCCATCCTTTGTGGGCTAAAATGACCCCCACATGCATACTCGTGGCAAAACCGGAGGATGGATGGTATTTCTTGATCGGAAACACATCTTCAAATCACTTGGTCTTGCCAACATTTCCATAAGTATGGATCATCTCACAAATAATTCTTTGAAATTGCCTTGATCTTACTCCTTTGGCTAGATGATAGGGTGGAAGGAAACTTCTTGGTCACCATGTAGTTGACCAAGTTAGCATACCAAGGTTCAACCGTCTTGAGAGTATATAGAGACTTATGTGGTAGGCTCCCATCTACCACACCCATTCTTCTAGCTTGATTTTCATTGATGTGTATTCTACTAAGGTGGTCGGCCACCACATTGGCCACCCCTTGCTTGTCCCTCACTTCTATGTCAAATTCACTAAGAAGGAGAACCTATCGCATCAATCTTTGTTTCGTGTCCTTTTTTCCCACTAGTTGCCTTGTGATCGGTGTAGATAATCACTTTGACACCCAAAAGATAAGAACGAAATGTATCTAGAGCATAAAACACCGCCAAAAATTCTTTTTCAGTGGTTGAGTAATTATTTTGGGCATTATTAAGAAAAGAGAAAGCATATTGAATAACATGAGAATATTTCCCTTCTTTTTGGCCTAGAACGGCCCCAATGGCATAGTCACTAGCATCCGCCATTATCTCAAAGGAAAGCTCCCAATTTGGAGCTTAAATGATGGGGGTGGTGACTAGCTTCTCCTTTAAGGTGTCAAATGCCATCTTGCACTCTTCATCGAATATAAATTTCGCATCCTTATGAAGCAACCTACACATGGGGTTAGCAATCTTCAAAAAATCTTTTATAAAACGACAGTAAAAGCTCGTATGACTAAGGAACGACCTCATATCTCGAGTATTATTGGGGTAGGGTAAGGTTTGGATGACCTCTACTTTTACCCTATCCAGCTCAATCCCTCTTTTGGATACCACATGTCCCAACACGATGCCACTCTCAACCCATCAAATGGTATTTTTCGGAGTTCAAAATTAAATGTGAGTTAATGCATCTTGTAAAAATCATGGTGAGGTGGTCCAAGCATGAGTCAAAAGAGTCTCCATGGACGGTTGATGTGACTCATATTTGAGCACATTTAATCCCCGAATTAACCTTGTTCCTTATAGTCCATAATTGGGTCATTTACTATCTTTAGTTTCCCATTTTGCATATTCTTTGAGGTTTTGTCTCCTTGGTAGGAAAGGAGTGCTAACCTTGCATTTACATGGCGAATTGGAGCTAAATTGATCGCATCTAATGACCAAGCATCAAAGAGAAGACGATACTTGAAGGCCAATGTAGATAATAAAATGAAATGGGCAATGACGAAAGGATCCTTGCATCCCCGAAATGATCCTCGCGGATTATGAAGGAAGAAAAGAAGAGAAGCAGTCTGTCGTGGGATCCGAGCTGATCACACCCAATCCGGGCGTCTTCCTTCACCACCATCCGAGCGTCTGTGACACCCCCATATACCAAGGAGCCTTAACAAGACTTTCCGTAGCATATAAGGGCATCACCATCTCGGTTGCCCGAGGTAGGTAATCATCAAAAGTCGATAAAAGAACATTAAGGTTAATTTTACAAGTGATACAACCAAACTACTAAAACAAAGATACAACTCGTCAAAGCTATATAACTACTTTTGACATTACTCGTGAAGACTCATCCCTGCCAGAACTCCAGCTACCATCCAAGACAACACCTGCTAAGACTGACTGCTCACCATAAAGGATCACGACAGACACAACAAATTAAACAAGACAAACCACACAAGGTCAGTAACTGAGGCAAGACACAACAATAAACTATAAACACATTACAAACACAATCAAACACGCACAACAGTCACAACCACTCCAACCAATCTCCATCACCGACTGTCCACTGGACCAGCTTTGCCAGTGGGGGACCGCAGCCGTACCCACCAAATCCTCGCTCATCATACCGAGCGATAAACCCTGTCCCATTAATGTGCACATCCCCTCCCGTGGCGGGTTCCACGGAGGGCAAAACTAGGGCGTGAAGCCACTCCTGCAAGTGACTGCACTCAGCCGAGGACGCACCTCGAGAACCAAAGACAATCAATCACAAACAGTTGCAACACAACAACAACAACCAACAACACAGCATACACCAACTGATTACCACATATACTCAGTCATACGGTCACAACAACAATACAACAACCGACACACTAGACCACCAACAGAAACTTAGTAGGCAAACCTGCCTTTAACCAAAAGCAGCGATTCCTCGATCAACATTAAGACATCAACCAAGCAAGCAATTCCTATACAAACAGCATACAAACCTATTACTACCAATACAACCCTACAAGGAACAACCAAGACAAAGATGATGACGATGACATACCTACGCATCCTAGATTGGCGTTAAGACCGCTACCTGACTCAAGCAACGCATCCTCAAGGCACTAACATCCTCAAAAGCTCCCATGGAAGAAGTTATGGTGGAGGGAAAAAAAAGGCGACATATAGATCTGAAGGAAGGAGGCGGAAATGGTTTGCGGTTTTAACAAAACACGATTATAAACCCTCGCTGAAAAGACGCTACTCGATCGAGTAACCCACTTACTCGATCGAGTGGCCTCTACTCGATCGAGTACCCAAGCTAGTCGATCGAGTAGCCTCTACTCTATCGAGTACCACACACTCTTAAGGTTAAACAAGACACAAGGCACTCTTGCACGCATTCCTAAAGGTTATCACCTGCCCCAAAGGTCGGTCAAAGTTGGTCAACGAGACCCTAAATGGATGGGTATTACAGTCTTCCCCCCTTAAAAAGAACTTCGTCCCCGAAGTTCGACTCACCCTCTCCCGAACCACAAGACATGACCGTTCTCCCGACACAGGTCCACCACTCTGTAAAGGCATTATCCACTATGTCATCATCATCAACTGTCCAACACACACACATACACAAGCCTCTGCAAACCACTACTCGAATTACCAAACTCACAACATGCACCAACACGACCCACTCGACTAACGATTATACTACTACGCCGAACTTCTCAGGCACACATTAACGCAGTTACGAAACAATACTTTCACTGGCCAACAACTACCACACAGACATGTCACACAACGATCCTATTACAGATTCACACAATGTATGATTCATAATCGCACAACTCCACTACTGTTCTTGACATCCTTATCACTTTGTGACTATCTTCTTACTATAACACAACAAATTTCTTCCACAAACATTATAAGCTCAACTAATTTTCTCAAACATTAGAAACTCAACAAATTTTCACTTAACGCAACAAATTTCTTCCCTAAATATTATAAAACGCATATATTATAAAACGCATTAGAAATATAGTAAACTATTCTACAAAATTTTTAGGAATAATTATAAACTCGTACATGAAATATAACAAGAACGTTATAAAACATTACAAACATATGGCAACAATTGTTATAATGTCGGCTTTTTTTTTTTACATTACTCTTCCCCTCTAAAAAGGAACTTCGTCCCCGAAGTTCACCATCAAACGACCTTCCAGCCACCTAACCAGACACATATCGTAACTTATTGACATTACTCACTAATTGATCGGTCCGTTTCGTGTTCTTAATTAAAGGTGTGGTCGTTGGGTCACGTCCGAATCAAAACACAATTTATAACTTCACAAACAACTCTACAATTAGTAAAGAGGCAAGTAAAGGTCGGATCCCAAGGGACGGGAATTGAAATGAGATTTCTATTGAAACTAGTGGTGTCTAGGGGGTGTCACAATTTGGGTTGATGTAGAAGGTCACTAACTAAAATAGCAATGAAAATAAACTAGCAAGATGAATTAAAAGGGGTGTAAACAATTGATTAAAAAGCACTAGGGTGTCATGGGATCATAGGGGAATCATGGAAATTGATAATACAAACATGTTCTCAAATCATAAGCAAGCAATTCTTGTTGTGATGGATTGAGTTGGGTTATATCTTACAATCCTAGGAAAGTTTGGGTCCCGGTGCCGAATCGATTAGATTGTACAACACCTACAAGTCGACTTAGTCTTCCCTACTCAACAACATGCATGGTCTAATGAGACTCGAGTTGGTTTATGTCTTACAAGTCTCATTGAAAAGATAGGTGATGGTGGTAAATGCAAGGATTCATAGGCTTAGCATTTCATCAAACATAACATGTGCATGAGTTGAGATCAAAACAAGCAAGCAAATAAAACATGAAAGCATATTAAATTAAGCATGAATCATTCCCCATGTTGGTTTCCCCTAATCACCCATTAACCCTAGCTAAGAAACTGAAGGAAATGTAGATTCATATACATTCTAACATACTCATATATGTCGAAATTAATTTGTCATAAAATTAAATGCGGATTTTATGCATGCAAACAATATGAAAAATAGAGGAGAAATCATGTCCTTACATTGGTGATTTCGGTTTAATGGGCACAAGAGAGATCACCTTTCTCTCTTGTTCTTGAGCTTTCCCTTATGGAAGAACAAAGATCCAAGTATAGGATCTCTCCTTAGGATTAATACCCAAAGCTTTCTCTTAATTTAATTAATATTACAAGAACTAGTATAATATTAATTAGTAGAAAATTGAACCAAAATAAATATAAAACACTTAATTATTTCGGTTTTTAGAGAGAAGAAGAGGAGGATTTTTATTCTCTCTAGAACACTAATTTTGGATGAGTGAATGAATGAATATATTTTACAACATTTTGTATATTATTAGGTAAAGATTATAGAAAAACCATCATGGGTTTTGTCTTCTCAAAACCGTGTAAGAGGAGGGATTTTGGGGAGCCAATGCATGGAAAAATTGTTCTTCACAATAAAACAATAGGCTTGCATGGCTAGTGACTAGGGTAATCATCATGCCCTCCACTAATTACAATCAACATATAATTAGCTTAAAACCCTCTAATTTTAGGCCCACTTGATAATATGGATTCCATATTATTTTTGTCAATTGTCAATATGTCACATGTCATATGTGACATAAATTTGTTATGTAATTTTTAACATATTAAAAATCAACGTATTATCAAAAATACGTCACATACAAAAATCGACTTAGTAATATCATAATTACTTGTGCCAAAATATTTTACCATTTATAAATCACAACAGATTGTATTTATAATAATTCATTCAATTTCGATTGTTTCTTTAAACATTAATTTCATCCGAGTAATGATACAATTCAATTACTCAGACCGTACCTCATTTAATCACATTTCAATATGATACGTAAATTTTACTTCCAAAAATCGTCCGTCAATTTTCAAGTAATTTAATTAACTCGTAACATTATACGATTAATTAAATAATCAATTAAGAGTGTTGCCCTATAGGTATGACCTAGGGGGTCAACTGATCACCACCGTCGACGACAAAGAATGTCAAACTCTAGTCACCAATCATTACCGATATATGTTGACCGGTTGATGAGAACAAAATTACTTCCCAATTGTATTCTTTATAATGAGATTTAAACATGTGATCATCATGATCAACAGTCGTGATCGCATTATTGTCGGAGGACACATATTCCAACAGAAACTACTCACTCATTATCATGTTGATCATGTTAGCAAGGTTGTCAATCATACCAACAAAATGAAACATAATGAATAAATGAAAGTAATTAACAATAATTAAAAAGGGATTAAGAGAATTATACCTACTAATGATTCCAATAATAAAGCAAAGATAAAAGAAGTACTTGATGCTTGATTGAGAGGTTGTCAATCTCCCAATAATAACCCAAATAATCTTCAATTACCCAAAATAAAGGATGAACAAAAGAGAGATTAAGGAAATAAAACTTGTATTAGAACTTGATTAATTGTTGATTACAAAACTAAAGAGAGATTTGATTGATATTAACTACTCTAATTATTGATAAGAAGAACATGCTCTTCTAATTAGACTAATGGGGTATTTATAGTGGAAATTAGGGGGGATGCATTAGGGTTAACTAAGGGCTAAACTAGTAATTACACTTTTTAGATTGAGCAGGGAGGAGCCGGTATTTTCCGAAGGAAGGGCTTCTTTCTTTGTAGCTTGGAGAAGACGAAATTGGCTGTGAAGGAATCCGTGCGTATTGGGGTCGGGACGGGCGGATTCTGGTGGTGGAAGACGAGCGGATTCGAGGGAATCCGGGCGGATTGTGGCGGTGCAATCCGAGCGTTTTTGGAGGAAACCGCTCGGATTGTGCTGTGAGGAGACGGGCGGATTGGGGACAATCCGCTCGGATTGTAGCTCAGCACAAATTCTTCTTCTTTTCTTCCCTTTTCTTTATGAAATCCTTGGGGATTTCCTCGGGGACTCAAGGATCCTTTCCCAACATTGCTCATCTACTATCATATGTACAACGGCCTTATAATCTTGTCTCACCTTGATGCTTGGTCATTGGATTCGATCAATTTAGTCTCGTTTTGCCATGAAAATGCAAGATTCTTACTCCTTTCCTACTAAGGGATCAAAATCTCAAAGAATATGCAAAACAAAGAACTAAAGATAATAAATGACTCAAATATGCTCTAAAAAGCATGGGAACAAGGCTAATTCGGGGACTAAATGTGCGCTAATTATGGTCACATAAAATATCCCCAAACCGAACCTTTGCTCGTCCCGAGTAAACAGGTGACAAAGACTAGCACCAATACTAACCTATCCTAATAATATAGCCGATATGAGACAATTAGCGGGTCTCACTCCGCCCCTTCAACTCACAACAAGACAACCATGAGGTAGGATGCCTTCTTGCAAGGCAAGGTGGGTCTTGCCAAAATGGCGACACATCCAAACATTAAGCACATAAAATCACATAATGGATGCATCTACAAAAGAATAGCCACTTCCTCATCAAGCGGCGGAGGCATTAAAAAGGAACAAATTTAAGAGCATGTAATCCTTCACAAATACTAGTTCAACAAATTACTAAGGCTAAGAGGATGGCACTAAATCACCTCCAAATGGTGTTAAACTAGACTACTTTCGTCCTCAATTTCCAAATGCTTTCGTCAAGAGCGATCGGATGGTGGTGGAATGATGATCCCTATGATGCTAGTAGCATATGACATGACAAGCCTCGAATTCTCTACAAAAGTAAAGGTCATGGATCGTCCCAAGCTCGACAAAGTGGCTTGACAAAAGGACTTTTTGGGAATGAAGTGCTCAAATCTTTATTCACAACGGGTGGATATGACTAGTATTCAAAATTGTCCTCATTTCAACTTTCACATTTCAAAAATATAAGATGGGGTTTGTCCCTTCCGGGCTAGTGTCCTTTGCTTTCGCCAATCGCTTATTAGGCAACCGGTTAACCTCTAGACAATAGCTTTTCGGGGTGATAGTCACTCTGTCTCTGGGCGGCCGAATTCACAACCGTGTGGGGGCCCAATTCAATGGATCCCGCACCAAAGCACATCGAAGTGGTACGCCTCCATCAAAACAAATTAAAATTTCTCAACATTCAACAATTCATAACATTTGAGGTTTCCTTGGCATTAAATTACTTCCACATGACAAAATTCCTTGAAATGAGCACTTCAAACTTATTGATAGAAAAGTATTTTTGGGTTGCCTTACCACAAGGTCAATCAAGGTCACCTAGACAAGTTAACCAAGTCCACATCGCATCACGGGGTTGGATAGGTGACTCACATGCAAACCCTTGACTAGGCCTTGGGTCATGGGTCAAAAGATACTAGTATGACACTATCTAGGGTGTTTTACAACCATTCTAGTAGGTAAAGTCTTAAGTTGAACAAGTATTTGTAATGGCTTAGTTGCTCTTGTAAAAATTCCTAATTAGGCATTTGTCAAAACATTTCTAACATGCAACTACATGCCATGATGCAACTAATATAAACATCCTAATGCAAGTGATTCTATCAACTAATATGACATATAAACTAAATGCAAGTCCTAAGTTCACATTGTTATACCGCATCAAACAAAATAAAGCCACATAGTCATTAACATAAAGAGGAAAAAGGAGATTGGAAATATCATACCATGCGGTCTTCAATATCCTCATGTCTCGGATGTGGCGTAGTCAATCAATGTGAACAAGAATAGAACAAACACAATATATACAAAACAATTTATACAAAAGGAAATAAACATGTTTTTGGGTTTTCAATTTTTCAAATTTTTATGATTTTCGAAATTTTTCAATTTTTTTTAGATTTTTGAATAAGAGTTAAATGTTAGAATTCCCATCCCCACACTAATATGGGCATTGTCCTCAATGGCCAAAATGATGGAAATTATGCAAAGATTATGCATGATTTCTATACTAAATGCAATCTACACTAAGCTACACTACATGATGCATGGTTTTTTTGTTATGACGGAGAGGATAATTTAGATTACCTCCCGTTGTGTATGCATTAACTTCCCCAAACTGAGTGAGACACTATTGCTAATGTCCAAGGATGGGTGTAGTTCATGAACACACTTATGCAATGCATGAAACTAGTTTGTCATTTTGGATTTTGAAAATGGGAACAATAAAATGAGAACACCTCAATGGTACCGAGGTGTGAGTCCTCTATGGTGCTAGGACTACTCCAACAATGATCAAGAAAAATAATTAAAAACAAAGAGAGATATAGACAAACCATGAGAGGGTAGGAGTCTCCAAGGGTTGCTAATCTTCCATCATATCATCATCATCATCACTTTCCTCATTAGAAGTGGTCTCATTGCCACTTCCCTCTTCATTTGCATGATCACTTTCTTTTTCATCTGGTTCACCATCTTTCTCATCATCTTCTTCACCATCCTCTCCTCCTTCTTCACTTGCTTCTTCACCAATGTTATCATCAACTTCTTCATTACCAACAACCTCATTGTCACCCGAAACGACCCTAGATGCACCCGGAAATAGGACTTCTCTATCCGCCCAACTAGGCAAAGGACATGATGGATCAAGTAGTCCTTGCCTAGCTAAGTGTAGGAGGGGTGGATATCAAGCCAAGTAAGCATTTTTCTGATCCTCAAAGGCTTGCTTGTGCATTGCTTGCATGAGAAGAGTCAAATAATCATTTCTAGCTTCAACTCCTTCCGGCTTGAACTCTTGATACTCAAAGGGGTAAGGTGGTATAACAATGGAAGAGGAGGGCATTTCAAGTTCACCCTTTTGTTGTTGGATAATATACTCGGCCTCTTTGGAAAGGGGAAGTAGATAAATGGTCCGGTGGACGCTTAGACGACAAATCTTCGAAGGCAAAGTGAATGATTTAGCTTCACTAGGGAGCCATCCATACTTAGTGTCAAGAGGGTTATGGGCAACCCACTTGTACTTGTGTATCATAGTATGCAAATCAACAAGATGACCACCCTCCTTTGCTTTGTACTTGTTATCCTTGTTGAAGTTAGGATCAAAGTACTTAGCTAGGATAGTGACTAGGCCGCTATTGACAATAACGGTAGTGCCCTTCTTCCCACAATCAATGTTGAGCCATCTATCTACCAAGAGCCTCAAAGAATTGTAAGGCTTGGTCTGTACTCTTCCAATGTTCAAAGCCGATTCAAGAAGAATAAAATCAAGTTTGGTGAAATGGTTGGTATCTTTCCTTGCAATAATGGTGTTTCCCATGACCTTGTGCCATACTCTTATGCCCGGATGGTGGACTAAAAGAGCATGACTCGCATGAAAGTCCTCAAATTTCCTTCCGGAAATTGCCTCCCAAAGAGGGTCGGGGTCATACTTTCCATAATTCTTAAAATAACTCGGTTCATCACTAAGACCCAAAATTTCACCCAATTCTCTAAATGAAATGCGTCTACTAACATTAGCTAGACGAAACTCGAGATTCTCCCTAGTCTCAACTTTGGTGACTTTCAAAGAACTCAAAAATTCCAAGGTAAGGGAGGGGTATGTCAATTCTTTTGATTCAAATAATTTCTCTAACTCCATGGCTTTGAAAAACGCTCTAGTTTGCTCAAGGACACCCAGCTTTCCCAAGGTGTCTTCACAAATAAATTTGGTGGATTGAAATGATTTCCTAGCAAACTTGGCAAAAGTATTTCTATGGGTTTCGGAAATAAAAGTTACCTCCGGATAATGCAAAAGTTGATCGATTTCCGGAGTAGAAGATGTTGTTGCTCCCATAGAAGGTTGTTGTTGTTGTTGCACTTCCAAGTTTGGTGTTGCTACCACCATAGCCAATGCTTTCTTTGCTTGAAGAGCTTTTTGCCTTTGTGAAAGTGTCTTTGGTGCCTTTGTTGCCTTTGTTGCTCCCTTAGTCCTTGCCATTGATGAATTAACCAAGAAAAGAATGAAAAATCTTCAATTTGTAGTGTACCCAAATCGATTTATAGGTGAAAGGCTTTGCCTTTATGAATTCAAAAATCGACTCAAAGGTTGAAGATTTGTGCTTGGTTTTGATTTTTATTGAAAAAGGAGTGATTAATTTGTTGTTGAAAGGGTGATTTGATTTGATTTTGGTGAATGTAGTTGAGGAATTTCGTTTTTGTGATGGAGAGGATGAGGGTTTTGATGTTTTGAAGTGGTGTTATGAATGAATGAATGAATGAATGAAGGTAGGAGGGGTTTTATAAAGACCGAACTTTTCGAACTGCAGGGGCAATCCATGCGGATTCTGCCCAATACGGGCGGATTCTGCACTTTCTGGGTTTGATGAAACTCGCCTAAAGACGGGCGTATTCAAGAGAAGACGCTCGGATTTACTTGATACGGGACGGGCGGATTCTTCAGAAGACGGACGGATTTCAGTCCAAGAATTTTTTCCTGTTTTCCTTAGCAGAGAAGACGGGCGTCTACTTTCCAAGACTGACGGATTTTCGGAGACGGGCGGATTGCTGCTCAGGACGCCCGGATTCTCTTACAGTAAAAAATCTTTCAAAAAAAACAGCTTATAGGGACGTGCGTCTTCAACCCAGTACCCTCGGATTGCGGGAAAACGGGCGGATTCTCTTGAATCCGCTCGAGTTGTACCCTCTTGTACCCGGATTCAGTTCCATCCGTGTACAATGCATTTCCCTTACCATTCTTCTATTCTTCTTCATGTCTCGTGTTCGTCATTGTGGGGGCACTACTAGGCATGGATAGCCTAGGCAATTGTCATCCCCACACTAAGGTAAAGCACTACACGTCAATTGAAATTGTTAGTCCCTCCCTCACTTCTCTCAAACATGACAATTATCTTGATCAAAGTAAATAAAGTAAATCCAAATATGACAAAAAGGTAATACAAGAATTGAAATGCGAGTTAGGGAGTTAGAAATATTTACAAATGGTGTTTTAGGGAGGACTCCACCAAACTCTCATTCTTGATGAGATGTCAAGGGGGAATGTTCAAGGTGTTGTTGATGTTGCTTAACAGCTTGAAGAAATAATCAAAAGCTTGTTCATTATCGTTGTAAAGCTCTTCAATAGACCTTTGCTCTTGTTGTTGATCTTGATCGATGGCATTACCAATGTAGGGATTAAAAATCCCTTCAAATTCATCGTCCCAAAGACCACAAACTTCATTAAGTTGATCATTGAAAATTTCTTGATTTGATGGGGACAACTCTCCCAATTTCTTCTCTTGGCCAATGAGGCCATCCTCTTCTTCTTTGATTGATTTTGATGAGCTTTGCAAGCTCTCCTTGTCACAATTCACTTGCTCTTTGAATGGGGCATCTTCAACTTTCTTCTTCCATTGGAGTTCCGATTTCTTCCTCTCATCTTTTCGGCTATAATGATCAATCATGAAACACGGTTCATGCAAACGAGGAGCTCTCATAGTCTTGTCAAGATTAAAGGTTATGCTTTCATCTCCCACTTCTAGAGTGAGCTCACCATGTTTCACATCAATCACCGCAGCCGCGGTGTGTAGGAAAGGTCTTCCTAGAATGATTGGAATGTTGGAATCTTCCTCCATATCAACAATGACAAAGTCCACCGGGATGAAAAACTTCCCAATTCGTACGGGGACATCTTCCCATATCCCTAATGGTGTCTTCGTCGATCTATCGGCCATTTGGAGTGTGATGTTGGTGCATTTAAGCTCTCCCATCCCCAAACTTTTACTTACCGAGTACGGCATGACACTCACACTAGCCCCTAGATCACATAAGGCTTTGTTGATCGTTGTGTCGCCAATGGTACACGGTATTGAGAAGCTTCCCGGATCCTTTAGTTTTGGAGGTGAACTCTCTTGAAGTATTGCACTACTCACCTTAGTGAAGGCGATAGTCTCAAGTTTCCGGATTGACTTCTTCTTTGTGAGAATATCTTTCATGTATTTCGCATAGGCCGGCACGTGATTGATTAATTCCGTGAAAGGAATCGAGACTTCCAAATTCTTGACAATTTCCATGAAGTTTCCAAGTTGATCATCAAATTTGGGCTTGGCTTGACGACTTGGAAAAGGAAGTCTAATCACAATGGGCTCCTTCTCCTTGACCTTGTCTTCATTTTTCTTTGAACTTTCTTCTTTTGATGATTCTCCATCCTTGGAGTTTTGCCCAATTTCCTCCTTATCACTATCTTCCACAACTTCATCCTCAACTTGCTTCTTCGGTGCTTCATACCTAGTACCACTTCTCAAGTGAATGGCACTAACCGTTTCATGTCTTGGGGGATTACTTTGAGGTGGTAATTGCCCCTTTTGTCTTTGTGAGCTTGAAGATACTAGTTGAGTCACTTGGGTTTCCAACATCTTGGTGTGAGCTAGGATGTTATTGATGGTGGTTTCCTTTGCTTGACTATCTTTTTGCATTTGAGTGAAAAACTCTTGTTTATTCTTTTGCATTTGGAGGACCGCTTTTTGGACATCAAAACCTTGGTCATTTAGGTGATTGTGTGGATTTTGATTTTGGTAACCTTGGTTTTGATTGTAAAAGGGTCTTTGATTTTGGTTTCTCATGGGTGGTGGAGTGTATGTTGTTTGAGGGTTTTGAACATTTTGGCTTTTGTATGAGAGATTTGGATGGAATTTGGTGTTTTCATTGTAATAGTTGGAATAAGGGGTACCACTCTTGTATGCTTGGAAAGCATTCACTTGTTCATTTGTTCCCCTACATTCACCTTGGTCATGTCCCAAAGTTCAACAATTCTCACATATCCCACTTGGTATTGATGAAGATGCTGTCATGGCATTAACATGATGCTTTGGTGATTTTGAGACTTCTTCAAGTCTAGCCATAGCTTTTTCAAACTTCAAATTGATTGTATCAATGTGGGCACTAAGTTGAGCACCCAATTGAGTAACGGAGTCCACTTCATGCTTTCCTCCTCTAGTAGCCTTGCGAGGTCTACTATATTGTGAATTATGGACCGCCATTTCCTCAATCTTGTTCCATATTTGATTGTCATCAACTTCGGTGAACATTCCATTTGATCCCATGTTGAGAATGTTCCTTGAATCTTCATATAAACCATTCCAAAATTGTTGTACCAAGAACCATTCGCTAAGTCCATGGTGAGGACATGAGCGACAAATTCCCTTGAACCGCTCCCAAGCTTCATACAAAGATTCTTCATCCCTTTGCTTAAAACCCGTAATTTGAGCTCTTAGCATGTTAGTCTTTTCCGGTGGGTAGAACTTTTTGTAGAAAGCTAGAGCCAACTTCTTCCAAGAATCAATTCCGAGAGTGGCCTTTTTAAGGCCCTTCAACCATTGCTTCGCGGTGCCGATTAGAGAAAAAGGAAATAAGACCCATCGAATTTGGTCTTGAGTCACACCGGTTTGAGAAATCGCATCACAATAGTCGCAAAAGGTTTCCATATGAGAACGAGGGTCTTCACTAGGCATCCCCCCAAATTGGCTCCTTTCAACTAATTTGATGAAGGCGGATTTGGCAATAAAATTTCCGGTTAGATGTTGTGGTGTAGGAGTACCATTGGGTAGGTTCTCCTCGGTGGGTACGGAGTGTGACGAGAATTTAGGCATTGTAGGTTGATTTTGTGGTGTATTGTGTAATGGGTTCTCCTCTCCTTCTATTGCGAAAGGGTTGATGAACTCAATAGTTGGTTGAACAACTTCACTAATACCTCTTAAATTCCTCCTAACAAGTCTCCTATTGTTCGTCAAGGTTCTTTCAATTTCACGGTCAAAAGGTAGCAAATCACCTTGTGACCTTCTAGACATGCAAAATATCAAACAACTCGAAAACAATTAGAACAAACCTTGAGGAGTTTTACTTCTCTAAGGCGAAAAAAGACACAACTAATAACAATAAAAAGAAATCTAAATCAAACAAACACCGTCCCCGGCAACGGCGCCATTTTTGATCGGTCCGTTTCGTGTTCACAATTAAAGGTGTGGTCGTTGGGTCACGTCCGAATCAAAACACAATTTATAACTTCACAAACAACTCTACAATTAGTAAAGATGGAAGTAAAGGCCGGATCCCAAGGGACGGGAATTGAAATGAGATTTCTATTGAAACTAGTGGTGTCTAGGGGGTGTCACAATTTGGGTTGATGTAGAAGGTCACTAACTAAAATAGCAATGAAAATAAACTAGCAAGATGAATTAAAAGGGGTGTAAACAATTGATTAAAAAGCACTAGGGTGTCATGGGATCATAGGGGAATCATGGGAATTGATCATACAAACATGTTCTCAAATCATAAGCAAGCAATTATTGTTGTGATGGATTGAGTTGGGTTATATCTTACAATCCTAGGAAAGTTTGGGTCCCGGAGCCGAATCGATTAGATTGTACAACACCTACAAGTCGACTTAGTCTTCCCTACTCAACAACATGCATGGTCTAATGAGACTCGAGTTGGTTTATGTCTTACAAGTCTCATTGAAAAGATAGGTGATGGTGGTAAATGCAAGGATTCATAGGCTTAGCATTTCATCAAAAATAACATGTGCATGAGTTGAGATCAAAACAAGCAAGCAAATAAAACATGAAAGCATATTAAATTAAGCATGAATCATTCCCCATGTTGGTTTCCCCTAATCACCCATTAACCCTAGCTAAGAAACTACTCACTCATTATCATGTTGATCATGTTAGCAAGGTTGTCAATCATACCAACAAAATGAAACATAATGAATAAATGAAAGTAATTAACAATAATTAAAAAGGGATTAAGAGAATTATACCTACTAATGATTCCAATAATAAAGCAAAGATAAAAGAAGTACTTGATGCTTGATTGAGAGGTTGTCAATCCCCCAATAATAACCCAAATAATCTTCAATTACCCAAAATAAAGGATGAACAAAAGAGAGATTAAGGAAATAAAACTTGTATTAGAACTTGATTAATTGTTGATTACAAAACTAAAGAGAGATTTGATTGATATTAACTACTCTAATTATTGATAAGAAGAACATGCTCTTCTAATTAGACTAATGGGGTATTTATAGTGGAAATTAGGGGGATGCATTAGGGTTAACTAAGGGCTAAACTAGTAATTACACTTTTTAGATTGAGCAGGGAGGAGCCGGTATTTTCCGAAGGAAGGACTTCTTTCTTTGTAGCTTGGAGAAGACGAAATTGGCTGTGAAGGAATCCGTGCGTATTGGGGTCAGGACGGGCGGATTCTGGTGGTGGAAGACGAGCGGATTCGAGGGAATCCGGGCGGATTGTGGCGGTGCAATCCGAGCGTTTTTGGAGGAAACCGCTCGGATTGTGCTGTGAGGAGACGGGCGGATTGAGGACAATCCGCTCGGATTATAGCTCAGCACAAATTCTTCTTCTTTTCTTCCCTTTTCTTCATGAAATCCTTGGGGATTTCCTCGGGGACTCAAGGATCCTTTCCCAACACTGCTCATCTACTATCATATGTACAAAGGCCTTCTAATCTTGTCTCTCCTTGATGCTTGGTCATTGGATTCGATCAATTTAGTCTCGTTTTGCCATGAAAATGCAAGATTCTTACTCCTTTCCTACCAAGGGATCAAAATCTCAAAGAATATGCAAAACAAAGAACTAAAGATAATAAATGACCCAAATATGCACTAAAAAGCATGGGAACAAGGCTAATTCGGGGACTAAATGTGCGCTAATTATGGTCACATCACTAATCACAATTAACATTGTCTTACAAACATATGCTACTTACGAAAATAATCATCAAGAGCCATAAAAGACACGCATATATCAATTTGGGTATAATGTAAGTATGGAAATTTCAGGAAATAAGTAACGAGTCTTTTCGATAATAAATAAGTTAAGCTTGCTTGCAAACGTTGAGGATGTAAAATGAATGGAATAAAAGTAACTTTTGTGTCACATCTATTCCCACCAAATGTCATCTATAAGCCAAGCACGGACCCAAGCATAACGATTAAGTCGACCCAAACATGTTACTCACCTCCAATAACCATGATAGATAATGAAATATGCAAAAATAAAAGCATTCAAACAATTAAATTTTCGAATAGTGCCTGTAACAGTGCAACTCGATCGAGTGTACTGGGTACTCGATCGAGCTGGCCATACTCGATCGAGTGTCTTAGCTACTCGATCGAGTAGCCCGAGATCAGAATACTCTTTAATTGTCACACCTGCAGCTACTCGATCGAGTTAGGGGCACTTGGTCGAGTGGCCATAGGTCAAATTACCTCGAAAACTTCCCTAACACAACAATCTATATATATATATATATATATATATATATATATATATATATATATATATATATATATATATATATATATATATATATATATATATACGATCGCATAACCGCGAGTCGGTTGATAACCCAACCACAAATCCTGCAACCAATTCTAGGAAAGCAAATACGGCCTTATGGCCACTAATACAAACCGAATATAATAAGTACGAAATGAAAGAGTACCAACCAAAACAAACTAACATCCAACACGACTTCAAACGCGATAAAAGAAACGGAGTATCACTCATGCTGCTGCTGCTGCTCATCCATGACATAATCCTCATCTCCACCACCACCCGAGGTGGCTGCTCCTGATGCGCCCAAACCCACATCACCACCGGCTCCAGCATCTGGTCTCACGTACCAAGGGGTCAAGCCGCCGTAGGGGTATGACTTAGGTGCTCCCCACGTGGACGCGTCCACCCTATAAGAGTGGAAAACCCCGCTGTAATCCCCAACTCCCCTCCACCAACTCGGATGCGGTCCTGAGATCCCAATGCCCTGAGTATACGCCATCTCATGCATGTTCTGGAGCGTCAGGGTAGAGGACAATCTCTCTGCCAGGTAGCTCTCACGTGTCTTCGGGGTATCAAGGTAAGGGTAACAAGGAAACGGGTGCTGTGGTGGTGCTGCCGGCTGTGGCTGTGTCTCAGCCATCCTCTCCCGAACTCGGCGTGGCCCTCTCCCTATCCTAGGGCGATCCTCGTTAGCTCTCACATTCTTCCCCTTCCTCGGCTCAGGCATGACTCGAAGAATCTCTAGGTCGATGAAGTCCGTCTGGCTCGCAGGACGCGCCTCAGTCTCCTCCTCATCAGAATCGACAGCTACCACTGCCGCAGGTAAAGGCTCTGTCGGTGGGAGGTGCTCAGGAGCTGGTATCTTCATCCAACTCATTCCCTACACCCTCCATGCTTAACTACCATCCTCCAAGGTTCTCAACCACTTCAGGTCGAGGAAGTAATCTCTGTCCATGGTAGGTACCGGGGTGGCTAGAGGTGTGTACTCCGAGGAAGCCTCAAAAGAAGTTAGCTTTTCAGCTAAACGGGTGGCGATGGCACCACAACTGAGAAACCTAGTGCTAGAGGAGGCCATCAAAGCAAGACTGGCACATACTATAGCGGGAGCATTGAAGGTCACTTTTTCAGTCCGCTCAGGGTTAAGGTAAGCCATCAGAAGCAACAACTCGTGGGAGTTTAAGTTACTCATATCAGACCTCTCGTAAAGGAGACACGACACGGCACGGAGGAAGATCCTCAAGGTGACATGTTGCACATCATTTATCAACATGGTTCTAGCGGTGGGAGCTGATTTACCGGTGATACGGGGCATAAGGCGGCAAACTCCACACTCAGACGGTATGTCACGAAGGGATCCGTTGGGAGGCTTAGCCAAGCCAAGGTGAGAGGCAAAAAGGTCCATGGTCAAAACAAAACTGGTGTTCATAAGACGAAACTGCACAGTCTACTCAGCCAGCTCGTATTTAAACGAGCTCATGAACTCAAGGGTTAGAAATGCATATGAATGCTTCCGTAAATGGTATAGCCCGGTGAATCCCAAAGTCTCGAAGATATGACGGATATCCATCTCAACACCCTGGTTCTCTAAAAGAGTCGTGTCTACACAACGAGTCGGTCTCATTTTACGGAATTGTAAGGCTACAAACCTATCCCGTTGTGCGTAGTCTACAAAGACCACAGACGGGTACTCTGGTACAGCTGGTACCACCGGTCCACTCCCCTCCCCAACTTCGGGTTGGGCAGCCCTACCCCTCTTACTTTGTCTGGTCCCTAGGTATAGTCTCGGCATCTGTTTCAACATACCATTTAAATACACCAACACGTATTCACAAAAACATGCGAAGTTCACATATTAAATCATGAAAGATTCATCTAAGTACACACTATCACCAATCATTCCAAAATTACAAGTAAAATTCAAATTCTTAAGGTCTCTACATCTGTGAAAATTTAACATAATTAACATGAATTAACTCAACCACTACAACTTTTAGGACTTAGATCTTCAAAATACATTCATGTACAACTCAAATTTCCAATTACATGTGACGAATTTCAGTTTGGGGCACTTTTAAGACGGAGTTTTAAGGCAAATTTTGAGGTGAAAATCACAAAAAACAACTTCCCACATGATATATACAACATACATTACTCAAATTGCATCCTTCAACATGTAAAAGACAACCAAAAATCAATTCAATTTATCAAACCCTAGAAAATTCGGTCACACTATGCTAAATTTTGATTCGATTTTTGCATTATTAACAACAATAATCATTGAAGGAAATCATCTAGATCATAATACAACAATTAGAAACCAGTTTTAACACATATTTATCGATTTTTAAACATATTCTATCATCTTAGGTGATTCCAATTAGTCAAAACATTGAAATAATGAAAACATCCATACCTTGATTAATTAGGAAGTAAAAAGGAACAAATTGAAGCAAGAAAACAATGGATTTGGAGCACCACAAGCAACTAGCAACAAGGAATTTGAGAGGAAAAGATTTAGGGTTTGCGGAAATTAGAGGAAGAATAAGAAGAATGAGTAAGGAAAAGGGTTTATGAACCCGTGGAATTGCCGGTACTGTAGCTTACTCGATCGAGTATGTTGGGTACTCGATCGCGTGCCCTCTACTCGATCGAGTAGGCGCTATTCGGTCGAGTTTCCGTAGGGAATTCCTACCACTTCGACGTCATAGCTTCCTAACTAGATCGAGTGAGGTCTACTCGGTCTAGTAGGCACTCATACTCGGTCAAGTAAGGTTGGGTACACGGTCGGAATTACGAGATTAACTGAAGATTCCTGCAAAACAACATCACATGTCGACCCCGAACCAAGTTCGGAAGTCGTCACCGGTTACCGTAATCATTCTCATAACACTATTACCACTCAAATGTATCGCAACGGTTTCACCCACTAAGATACATACCATATTATTCTATAACGAACTTCACGCTACATAATTTACCCTGCTAATAAATCATTCATGTATACACTTAACGCATTATCTCATAACTAAACCTTTGTCTACAACCCCGCTAATAAACTTATAATCACATTACTCTAATCACTCCTTTAACATTAAATTTACAGGTATCATCCAAGTCTACTTAGCAATGTAACTATGTTTCAACATAAACAAATTAATCTACTCAAATTAATCACGTCGCCTGCGGAAGCTTTCAACCATTCATATATCACATTCATCCATTACTATTTTGATAATTGTCATTACAACCCTACAACCCTTTAACTATCATTATTACTACTATTATAAGACTTATAAATCCTCATAGAAACTACCATTACTAACAACTTGAAATAAACACAGCCATTACCACATTTCATATCGCATCACACGTTTCTACTCGTTTCACATACTTCTATCTTACAAAACCTTTCACGTTCCTCATTATCATCACACACACACACACATATTAACTCTATCAAAACTTCATCATATATGATTCTAACATAACTATTACGCACATGCTAACTTCAACAGAGACTCGGCCACAATCAATTCTAACATAACCACCATACACATTAGGCACATAATTACGGACTCAATATTCCCATACCCAGTGACTGGCTTAAGCACAATGGGGCCAAAATTTTGAAATGAGCGTGCCTACTCACCCAAAATCTAGCATCAGCTGGGGCTCCCAATATACAAACACCAGGTTCATTTTATTAGACTCACTACGTTCATTAGGCTCATTTGTTACAGGTTCCAAAATCGTCGCTCTGATACCACTTTGTAAAACCCCCATATACCAAGGAGCCTTAACAAGACCTTCCCTAGCATATAAGGGAATCACCATCTCGGTTGCCCGAGGTAGGTAATCATCAAAAGTCGATAAAAGAACATTAAGGTTAATTTTACAAGTGATACAACCAAATTACTAAAACAATGGTACAACTCGTCAAAGCTATATAACTACTTCTGACATTACTCGTGAAGACTCATTCCTGCCAGAACTCCAGCTACCATCCAACACAACACCTGCTAAGACTGACTACTCAGCATAAGGGATCACGGCTGACACAATAAAACAAACAAGACAAACCACACAAGGTCAGTAACAGAGGCAAGACACAACAATCAACTATTAACATATTACAAACACAATCAAACACGCACACCATTCACAACCACTTCAACCAATCTCCATCACCGACTGTCCACTGGACCAGCCCTGCCAGTGGGGGACCGCAACCGTACCCACCAAATCCCCGCTCATCATACCGAGCGATAAACCCTGTCCAATTAATGTGCACATCCCCTCTCGTGGTGGGTTCCACGGAGGGCGAAACTAGGGCGTGAAGCCACTCCCGCAAGTGACTCCACTCAGCCGAGGACGCACCTCGAGAACCAAAGACAATCAATCACAAACAGCTGCAACACAACAACAACCAACAACACAGCATTCACCAACTGATTACCACATATACTCAGTCATACGGTCACAACAACAATACAACAACCGACACACTAGACCACCAACAGAAACTGAGTAGGCGAACCTACCTTTAACCAAAAGCAGCGATTCCCCGATCAACCATACGACATCGACCAAGCAAGAAATCCCTATACAAACAGCATACAAGCCTATTACTACCAATACAACCCTACAAGGAACAACCAAGACACAGATGATGACGACGACATACCTACGCATCCTAGTTCGGCGTTAAGACCGCTATCCAACTCAAGCAACGCATCCCCAAGGCACTAACATCCTCAAAAGCTCCCATGGAAGAAGTTATGGTGGAGGGAAAGGAGAAAGGCGACATAGAGATCTGAAGGAAGGAGGCGGAAATGGTTTGCGGTTTTAACAAAATACGATTATAAACCCTCGCTGAAAAGACGCTACTCGATCGAGTAACCCACTTACTCGATCGAGTGGCACCTACTCGATCGAGTACCAAAGCTACTCGATCGAGTAGCCTCTACTCTATCGAGTACCACACACTCCTAAGGTTAAACAAGACACAAGGCACTCTTGCACGCATTCCTAAAGGTTATCACCTGCCCCAAAGGTCGGTCAAAGTTGGTCAACGAGTCCCTAAAAGGACGGGTATTACATCATCTTCCAGCCAATACGCTCATCTTGAAGCCAAAGGATCCGAGCGTCTTCCAGACTATCCGCTCGGATCACAGCCCAAAGAGCCCGTGCCACTTCCCAAGATGCGCGGATGATGGTGAGACTAGCAAAACGGAGATGCTCATTTCCTTCGAGAGGAGTATTTCCTCAACTTTTCTTAAGGACTTAATAGTCATTTAAGCCCTTAGTAACCCTAATCCTTGTACCTAATCTTTAGTATAAATACCCTATTGTACTACTTAGATTAGCATGCTCTCTTAATACTTTCTTAAGCAAGTTCTAATCATTCCTTAATCTTGTAATCAACTTTTAATCTAGTCTTAATAAAAATCTCAATACTTAATCTTTCCATAATTTCTCTATTGTTCTTCATTTATTTTGGGTAATTAGAAGATTATTTGGGTTTATTTGGAGGATTGACAACCTTCCATCAATCATCAAGTACTTCTATTATTCTTTGCTTTATTATTTGGAATCATCTTCATAGGTATAATTCTCTCTTAATCTTGTTTAATTATTGTTAATCATTTTCATTTATTCATTATGTTTTGCCTTTCTAGTATGATTGACAACCTTGTTAGCATGTTGAACTTGATAATGAGTCAGTAGTTTCCTTAACTAGGGTTAATGGGGAACTAGGGGAAACCAACATGGGAATTTATTCATGCTTAATCTAATATGTTTTCATAATTAATTTGCTTGCTTGTTGTGATTTCAACTTATGCAAATGTTATGTTTGATGAAATGCGAGCCTATGAATCCTTGCATTTTTTACCCATCACCTATCTTTTCAATGTGACTTGTAAGCCTATACACCAACTCGAGTCTCATTAGACCATGCATATAGTTGGATAGGAAGGACTAAGTCGACTTGTAGGTGTTGTACAATCTAATCGATTCGGCTCCGGGACCCAAACCTTCTTAGGGATTGTAAGCTTATACACCAACTCGATCCCATCAAAACAATAAGTGCTTGCATCTAGTAGAGAACATGTTTGTATGATCAACTCCCATGAATCCCCTATGAACCCATGACACCCTAGTGCTTTTAATCAATTGTTTACATCTCATTTTAATCACCTTGCTTGTTTTTATTACCTTACTTTTATATTGTTGGTTAGTTTAGTTGATCTCCTATCTCAACCCAAATTGTGACACCCTAAGACACAACCATTTGCAAATGAAAATCCTACATCAATACCCGTCCCTTGGGATCCGACCTTTACTTACCTCTTTGCTAAGAGTAGTTTGTGAAGTTATAAATATTGTTTTGGTTAGGTAGCTTTTGACGACGGGTTTTTACCGACACCAAAAATGGCACCGTTGCCGGGGATAGTGTTGTCTATTTGAATTGTTCTTTTGTCTAGTTTTAATTGTGCTTCTTCTTGAGGGATCTTGGTTCCTTGAGAATTTTAATTCTTGTACTTGCATTATTTCATATGTTTAACATGTCTACATTCACTTTTTGGCAATATGAAAATGAGTCATTTGATAAATATATTGCAAGATTTGAAGATTATATGACTCATGCTTGGCATCATGGTTTTACTCTTTCAAATTATGAAGCATGTTGTGTTGTTTATAATGGCATGAACCTTGAAACTCGCAACTTTGCATTTCACTTGAGTGGTGGTAGGATATGTGAGATGAGTTGTGAGGAATTTTGGGAATTTGTTGAGTTCATGACCACCCAATGTCTCAAGCAAATTGTACATGACATCTTTGAGAGTGCCAAGGAAGGTATGGA